>NC_092144.1:51549579-52155079 GCF_043159975.1 Macaca nemestrina | reverse complement strand
CTCTATCCCAAAACATCAATGAACTTGTCCCTTATCTCAGAGCCCATTAAAGGTGGAATCAGGACAAAGACTCACATATTTCTGAATCTAAAACTCATGCTTCCAGCAAAAGAAACAATCAACAGAGTGAATAGACAAGCTAAAAAATGAGAGAAAATATTTAGAAACTATGTATTTCACAAAGGTCTGATATCCAGCATCTATACGAAACTTAAATAAATTTACAAGAAAAAAAAACAAAAAGTGGGCAAAGGATATGGAGAGACACTTTTTAAAATAAGTTATACATGTGGCCAAGAGCACATAAAAAACTCAGTATCACTGATCATTAGAGAAATACAAATCAAAACCACAACAAGACACCATCTCACACCAATCAGAATGGCTAGTATCAAAAAATAAAAGAGCTCATGCTGGCAAAGCTGCAGAGAAAAGGGAATGCTTACACATTGTTGGTGGCAGTGTCAATTCATCCAACCATTGTGGAAAGCAGTGTGACAATTCCTCAAAGGGCTAAAAACAGAACTACCATTTGACCCAGCAATCTCATTACTGCTTATATACCCAGAGGAATATAAATCATTCTACCATAAAGACACATGCACACAAATTTTCATTGCAGCACTATTTGCTATAGAAAAGACATGGAATCAACCTAAATGCCAATCAATGGAACCTGGATTTTTTTAATGTGGTACATATACACCATGGAATACTATGCATCCATAAAAAAAAGAATGAGATTTTGTCTACTGCAGGAACATAAATGAAGCTAGAGGATAACATCCTTAGCAAACTAATGCAGGAACCAGAAAATGAAATATTGCATGTATAAGTGGGCAGTAAATAATGAGAACACATGGACACGATGGGAGCAACACACACCAGGGCCTACTTGTGGAGGGTGGGAGGCAAAACAACAGAAGAAAAAAATAATTATTGAGTGTTAGGCTTAGTACCTAATTGATGATATAATCTGTACATCAAACCCCCGTGATATGCGTTTACCTATATAACAGACCTACACGTGTACCCCTGAAACTAAAATAAGCATTTTTTAAAGCCACGATGAATTTCAAACATCAACAGTTTAATCTCTAATCCTTCTCCAATAAAGATTTTAAGATTTGTTTTGAAAAGAAAACTTTTAATGAGCAGAATGAATTAGTTTCTTTTTTCTAAAAGAGTAATAAACTAAAACTTGTATTTCATTCTACACAATTGTACCTACCAGAATCCAAAGAAAGGAAAGTTGGCTGCCTCTAACAGAAATAACCATACAGACATCAATGAAGAGACAGGGTCTGAAATGGGCCTTAGGACAAAAAACAATTAAGGAGCTTGATTGTCTGAGTCTGACCGGCAGACCCTGACCCAGTGACAGAAAAACAAATATACTCAGACACAAATATCCAGTGAAAGAGCAGACTGGGCTGCCAAGCCACTCACCAACACCAAGAAAGTTCAGGAAAATAGTTAGCAGCAGTGACCCCAATCAGCCAGCTAAGTTTGCATTTATTTAGTACAGATTAAATGACAAAGGTCTTGAGTAAACACCACCAGAGGGTAATTGATATTACCGACCTCCCAAGTAGAGAGCAATCCTGCATCTGCAGATAATCAAAGGTTGTTCTTAAGATCACCTGAGTAAACTCTTATACAATCCTATGTAGCTACACCTTTGAAGAGAATTCACCTGCTTTCAGCCAAATCTTTTACTGAAGCTATGCAAACTCCCCACCTTCCAAGGTTTGTGACTATTTGCTATAACTATCTTTATAATTTTTCCTCTAAAATCTTTCCCACCACCCTGACTGAACTCCCACATCTCCCCTTTTTCTGTTTCTTGTATCAGGCTTTGTTGATTGAAGAGCACAGGTGTGTGCAGCAATAGGTTTTTCAGTTGAGATGGTCATTGCTCTTATTCCGGCTATGCATCCTAGAATTAGCAAATCACATGAGACAAACATAATTAGCAACATTCTTTTCTAATCAAGGAGTGACCTCTAGTGTTACTTGACACCTCAGTTCACGTATGCCATTACTGAGAAACCCCCCTGGGGGTATGCTAATCCTTTCTAGCCAAGCAATCCCATCCTTTGAGGCTGGGAAGGGAGTATCTGCCCAGGTGACAGGGCGAAAGAAAGGCAGATCTAAGATATGAGCCCAATAGAGTGTAGCAGGTACAGGTTGCAGACAAAGCGAGAGTATAAAAACGATCAATACCCTACATGAGTTGCAATGTACAACAGAGAGCATAGCCAGGAACAAATTATCTGGAGTAAATGGTATCTGTATCCAGAGCAGGATTCATTCAGCCTCCTGAGTTGTCTTCTTCAGCATTCCCCAAGTAATGTCCGGGGCTTGTGTCTTCTCTCTTTGTCTTACTTTTTGTTTCTGTTTCTTATCTGTCTCTTCTAGTCTTTCTTTTAATCATTCTTTCCCTTTTAGAGGCAAAACTGCTTCGAATTGTTTTTTACTTAAAGGAATCCTGATGATACAAGGATCATAACCTAGCAACTGATTGCATCGTCTGTGGCCCAAATACATGACTTTACTTATTAACTGGATATAGGGAGATAGTGTTTTAGTCCTGGTATGTGAGCAAAAATCCATTTCTAGAAAGCACAGTCCCAGGGACATCAGTCCTCTTAACTTTGTAGGGGAGTGTTTATTGGGAAAAACAGACAACTGAACAGAATAGAGCAGAGCCATGCGATCTAGTTGCCTGTGAGAGATGGCTTGTTCTATTTCATCAATCTCCCTTTTTGCTGCAGGTGTTAAATATCTGGGAGAATCTAGGGCTGTATTGCCCTTTAAGATAGAAAACAGGTTTTGCAACTGATAAGTCGTTATGCCCAAGACAGGGCAAAGTTAGTTTACATCACCCAGAAATTTCTGATAATCATTTGAGGTATGTAAGTTGCTAGTATTTAATTTAACCTTTTGAGGTCTTACTGAAGGGGAAGTTAGTATATATACCCCAGATATTTCCAATGAGAGGACATTTGTACTTTTTCAGGTGCTATGATTAAATCTCTTAACTGTTTTTTGATTGTTTGTTTGTTTTGTTTTTGTTTTTGAGATGGAGTCTTGCTCTCTCACCAGGCTGGAGTGCAGTGGTGTGATCTCGGCTCACTGCAACCTCCTCCTCCTGAGTTCAAGTGATTCCCCTGCCTCAGCCTCCTGAGTAGCTGGTACTACAGGTACATGCCACCATGCCTGGCTAATTTTTGTATTTTAGTAGACACAGGGTTTCACCATGTTGGCCAGGATGGTCTCCATCTCCTGACCTCATGATCCACCCGCCTCCGCCTCCCAAAGTGTTAGAATTACAGGTGTGAGGCACCGCGCCTGGCCAACTGTGTATTCTTTATGATAGAGGCATATAAACTTAAAAGTGCTGGCTCTCTTGGGGCTGCCAGTAACATATCACCCATAAAATGAATAATCTTGCAATTAGAAAATTCTTTACTACTGCGGAGCAAAGCCTGATCTACCTGCTACTAATACATGGTAGGACTATTCAGTATTCCCTGAGGGAGCACTTTCCGATGAAATCAGCAAGTTGGCCTTTCATTATTCATAGCTGATAATGTAAACACAAATTTTTCTCTGTTCTGTTCTGTGAAAGGAATAGTATAAAAACAGTCTTTTAAGTCAATCACAATTATAGGCCAATCTTGAGGAATCGCCACGGGGAAGGGGTCCCATAGGCTGTAGATTAGCATTAATAGCACGGAAGTCATGCAAAAGTTTCCATTTGACAGTTTTGGGAATGAAGAAAGGGGTAAATTCCAAGGGCTGTTAGCTGGTTCTATATGGCCGGCTTTAATTGTTCCTCAACGCATTCATGGGCTTTTTGTAATTTCTCTCCCTTCAGAGGTCACTGTTCTACCCAATTAAGATTTTGGGAGAGCCACATCAGGGGTAGTGGAGGAAAAATAGTGGCCATAATTATAATTTAATTTAAATTTAAATTTAACTTAAATTTTAACAGAGAATTATAATTTGGGATGTTCCTTGTATACAAGGAACACATAAAATTTTACAGTGGGCCGCCCCTGTAGCCTGAGGGCAATGACTCAAGTCCTGGGCAGCAGACCCACTGGGCTTGCATAGGTGGCATTTTTTGTCTGCACTCTTCCCACCGCTGGGCTGAGGCTGCCTGCCTGGATGAACCCCGTCAGCTTGGGCACTGCCGGCTTTTTTCCCGCTGAGCCTTTCCTAACGCACGCCGCCCGCTTGGCTGCACAGCTTCGGCTTCTAATACCTTTTCTTATCTCTTTATAAACATATACCTGATTGCCTTATTGATTTTGCATCACTGGGCAGACTAAAACTCCCCTTCTAATGCCGCTTGCTTAAGACAGGGTCCCATAGCTGTAGTGTATGCCTTGTCTTTTCTCTTGTTTATTGGAGGAGGGGGCTTAGGCAAAAACTCCCTTTCCTCTTTGTTATTTTGACCCGGTGATAGTGGGGCTGGGGGACTCAGGGGTGGTAAAGTAGGTGACGGTTCTTTCTCCTTTCCCTTTTTAGTATCTTCTGTGTATAATGGGACCAGAGTCACCCTCACTAAAGCCCATAGCATTAAAGATTATACTGGGACCCGTTGCTCTTGCGCATAAGGTCAGGAGATCGAGATCATCCTGGCTAATAAGGTGAAACCACGTCTCTACTAAAAATACAAAAAAATCAGCGAAGCGTGGAGGCAGGCGCCGGTAGTCCCCGCTACTCAGGAGGCTGAGGCAGGAGAATGGCGTGAACTCAGGAGACGGAGCTTGCAGTGAGCCGAGATCGGCTGCACTCCAGCCTGGGTGACAGAGCGAGACTGTCTCAAAAAAAGAAAGAAAGAAAGAAAACAACAACAACAACAAAAAAAAGATTTATTCCCACTTGTTCCCAAAGCTCTACGTCTAGCTTACCTTCTTCCAGGAACTATGGGTTAAGTGATACAATTTGCATTAGGTCCCTTAATTGAGCCTGCAAAACGGAGGATCCAGTGGCTTTAAGCGGCTGTTTGAATACTTTTAAATACTGTTTCTGTTGTGCTGATAACTGTTGTCCCGTGATAAAACCCTACCCTGAACAATTCCCTGGAACTTGAAGATCCCAAGCGGGTACCGATGACCTACTGACTTACTGACTTATCCACTTACTGGCTTACCAACCACACAGTCTTCACCTTAGTTTTTGAGGGTTCTGTCGCAATTATTTGCAGCTATACCTCAGACCTGGGCACCAACATGCCAGGTCCTCACATGGGGCACCAACTCTCTGGGTCCGACCGGCAGACCCTGATGCAGCAATGGATCAACAAATACACTCAGACACAAATATCCAGTGAAACAGCAGGCTAGGTGGCCCTGTCACTCACTGATACCAAGAAGGGTCCTGTAAAGAGTTAACAGCAGAGGTCCTGATCAGCCAGTGAAGTTCGCATTATTTAGTACGGATTAAAAGACAAAGGCCTTGAGTAAACACCACTAGAAGGTAATTGACATTGCGGACCTCCCTGAGAGTAGTTTCCCCAGCATAAAATTAAATGTTGGTTTTAGGATGGCCTGAGTAAACAAGCTATTTAGATAAACTCCTCTACATTGCTGTATATCTATGCCTTAAGCTTTTACGATAATTCAGCTGCCTTCAGCCAAACCTTTTACTGAAGCTATGCAACTCCCCAGACTTTCAAGAAGGTTTGTGACTATTTCCTATAACTATCTTTATAATTTTTCTTCTAAGATATTTCCCACCACCTTGACTGAAGTCCCACAGTTGAGAAGACAGGGAAGGGCATCATATAAGAAAAAATTAGAACAAGTTTGGCCATAAGAAAGTAAAATGTTGGTCAGGTCTTTCAACACAGATGAAAAAAAAGGGATATTAGGGCCATGCTATGAGGACACTGAATGGCAGACTAAGTAATGGAAACTTCATCCTACAGATAAGAGAGGTCACTGGAAAGCTTCGAGAAGGTCACAAACATGACAAACAGCATTTCCAGGAAGATTACTCTGACCAGTATCAAGCAAGATAAGTTGGGAAATGACCTTCAACTTTGGCAACTTAATAGAAATATCTAAAAGATCTCTATTTCTTTTCCTTGCTCTTTATGTTTAAGTTTGAAATAATATCAGACTCTCAAAAATGTTCCAAAATTAGGCAAAGTCCTCATATGCTTTTCATTCAACTTCCCCAAATATTAACGTTATATATATGTACCTAATAATCAAAATCTATAAATGATTGTTAACACTGTAAAATGAATGCCTGTAGAGACCTTACCCAAACCCCCTCTATCTTCTGACTAATGTCCTTTATCTGGACCAGGATCCCATCTAGTATTACATATTGCTCTTCATTGTACTGTTCTCTCAGTCTCCTTTAATCTGGGAAAGTTAGGATTTACCTTTAAGAGCTTCACATTTTTGAAGAGTATACGTCATTTATTTTGTAGAATGACCTTCAGTTTGGACTTTTCTATTATTTTCTCATGATTAAACTCAGGTTATACACTTTGTACAAGAATACCACAGGGATGATACTGCACCTTCTCCATGCATTATATTAGAATGCCCTAAGATTTCATTAACTCTGATTACTGGGGATGTCAATTTTGATCACTGGGCTAAAGTTCCTCCACTGCAAAATAACCCTTTTCCTTGAAAGCATTTTTAAACAGCCAATCCCTGGACCACATCACACATCAGCCAAATCAGATAAGCTTGAGGGATGGTACAGGCATTGTTAGGCTTTAAATGCCCTGCAAGTGACTCTAATCAGTATCTGGAATTGGAAACCTATGGCTTAGACAGTGAAGATTAGAATCCTGAAAATCAGCTAGGAGACCATTCCTAAGGCTTCTCTTTAAAAAAAAAAAAAAAAAAAAAAATCTAATTCTAAACAAAAGCAAATACATCTAGATTTTGGCATGGACATATGGCAGAGAAATAGAAGAAAAATAGAAATCATCTGACGGGGAAAGAGATGAGTGAGTAGACGGCAGTCCAATTAAAAAAAAAAAAAAGGCAGGTGTGATGACACTTGCTTGTAATTCCACCATTTAGGGAGTGAAAGTGGGCAGATCACTTGTGCCCAAAAGTTTCACACCAGCCTGGGATTTCACCAGCCTGGGTGAAACTCCATCTCTACAGAAACAAACACAAAAAATTAACTAGGCATGATGGCACGTGCCTGTGATTCCAGCTACTCAGGAGACTGAGGCAGGATCTCACAAGGTTGAGGCTGCAGTCAATTATGATCTCGCCACTGCACTTCAGCCTGGGTATGAGAGTGAGACACTCTGTTTTTAAATTAAACCCAAAAAACCAGTAAAAATAATGTTCTAAGGTCAGATCTAGTACAAAAACTGCATCTAATTCTGTGATGTTTACATGCTATAATTAAAATAGAACATGGAGGTGTTTCCATATGAATAGCTGAAAGTTTCTATACTTTTTAATGCAGCTGCATCATATTCTATGGTGTAGATATAAGGTAACCTGTTTAATTGGCATTATGCTGGTAAAAGTCTAGGTTTTTCCCATTATTTTGCTGTTAAACAAACAATACAGTGAATAACCCTAATTAGGTGTCATTTTTCCTGACTGGGACTGTGATAAATTTTACCCAGTAAAGTGTGGGAGGCAAAAATATATATTTTTTAAATTTTGACATGCATTAAGAAATTTTACTCTACAAGATTTCTACAAATTTTTATGTTCCCAGAAAAGTAGGGGAGGGTAATATCACCCCAGTTGCTCTCACACAAAGGTCCTGAGTGACAGGACCTTTAGGGACACAAGCAAATGGTCATATCCCTGGTGCCCACACAGGGCAGGTGCATCTGGATCCTGGGAAGCTCCAGGGAAGCCCTCTACAGGACACCCTGCTAAGGATCAGAAAGGGGCCAAGGAAGTCAAGAGATTACAGCAGGTCTTAAACTACGGGCAAGTTCAAGTGGGGGGCATTAAGGTTCAAGGAGCAAGCTGAGGTGAGTAAGTGGTAGAGGATGATGGAAGGAGAAGATAAAAAGCCATTGTGGCTATCTATGAATGGTAGCATAGGGATTTTTGTATAGTTTCAAAATTGTATACTGTTGGATCATTTTTAAAATAGGAATAAATCCCAAACTGGACCAAATAACTGGACACTGCTGGAGTCTCACTTTTAGCCAGGAGAGCTGACAACATCCTGCTCCCCCTGGCCTGGATACTGTCTGCCTCGGGGGCCTAAACGCTCTCTAATTATGGAGAAAGAAGATGTTTTGAACATCCTCATCATTCACCCACTCACCTCACACACCTGTCATCCTCTCAAACCTCTTGCCCACTCCTGGATTTCATTCTTAATTTACTGAGCACTATTTCTGTCCCTCATGCATTCCAAAATGTGGTGGGTCCAGGTGGTGGCTTCTGTCCATGATTTTGTAAAAAAATAAAAATAAAATAAAAAAGACTTTCAAAATTAATTTCCCTGACACCTTCTTAAACTGACCTCCACCTGCAGCCCCATGATCATTATCAGAAGCATTTGGACACTTTTTCTGGTAGTCAGATGCTTTCCATCTCTCATTAGGAAATGTGACTCTCTCCACCCTGCATAAAGATTTCCCAGTAGAAATGAACACAGAGATACTGCCTGTGTGTTCCCAAAGGAAATGGTTTCTATAAGAATACGTGAAAGTTGCAATTATAGAAAAGACCACTTAAAACATACATTATGTAGATGATTCTCACCATTCCTTTAAGAGATACATTGTAAAACATGAAATTAATAATTATTCTAGACCCCAGAGCAAGATGGCCAAATAGGAGCAGCTCCAGCCTCCAGCTCCCAGCGTGAACGACACAGAGGACGGGTGATTTCTGCATTTTCAACTGAGGTACCAGGTTCATCTCACTGGGGAGTGCTGGGCAATCAGTGCTGGTCAGCCGGTGCAGCCTGACCAGGGAGAGCTGAAGAAGGGAAGCACAAGGGGGAAGGGAATCCCTTTTCCTAGCCAAGGGAAATTGAGACACACAACACCTGGAAAATCGGGTAACTCCCACCCTAATACTGAGCTTTACCAAGGGTCTTAGCAAATGGCACACCAGGAGATTATATCCCACACCTGGACGGGAGGGTCCCACACCCACAAAGCCTCCCTCATTGCTAGAAAGCAGTCTGAGATCTAACTGCAAGGCAGCAGCGAGGCTGGGGGAGGGGCGCCCACATTTCTGAGGCTTAAGTAGGTAAACAAAGCCTCTGGGAAGCTGGAACTGGGTGGAGCCCACCGCAGTTCAAGGGGGCCTGCCTGTCTCTGTAGACTCCATCTCTGGGGACAGGGCATAGCTAAACAAAACACAGCAGAAAGCTCGGTAGAAGTAAATGACCCTGTCTGACAGCTTTGAAGAGAGCCGTGGATCTCCCAGCACAGAGGTTGAGATCTGAGAATGGACAGACTGCCTACTCAAGTGGGTTCCTGACCCCTGACCAGCCTAGCTGGGAAACAGCCCCCACTAGGTGCAGACCGACACCTCACACCTCACACAGTGGGGTACAGCCCTGAGATGAAGCTTGCAGAGCAAGAATTAGACAGCAAGACTCGCTGTTCAGCAATATTCTATCTTCTGCAGCCTCCGCTGCTGATACCCAGGCAAACAGGGTCTGGAGTGGAACTCAAGCAATCTCCAACAGACCTACAGCTGAGGGTCCTGACTGTTAGAAGAAAAAGTAACAAACAGAAAGGACACCACACCAAAACCCCATCAGTTCATCACCGTCGTCAAAGACCTAAGGCAGATAAAACCACAAAGATGGGAAAAGAACAGTGCAGAAAAGCTGGAAATTCAAAAAATCAGAGTGCATCTCCCCCTCCAAAGGAACGCAGCTCATCGCCAGAAACGGATCAAAGCTGGATGGAGAATGACTTTGACGAGTTGAGAAGAAGGCTTCAGTCTATCAAACTTCTCAGACCTAAAGGAGGAACTACGTAACTAGCGCAAAGAAACTAAAAACCTTGAAAAAAGAATGGAAGAATGGATAACTAGAATAATCAATGCAGAGAAGACCATAAATGAACTGACAGAGATAAAAACCATGACACGAGAAATACATGACAAATGCACGAGCTTCAGTAACCAACTCGATCAACTGGAAGAAAGAGTATCAATGATTGAAGATCAAATGAATGAAACGAAGCAAGAAGAGAAGTCTAGAGAAAAAAGAGGAAAAAGAAATGAACAAAACCTCCAAGAAATGTGGGACTTTGTGAAAAGACCAAATCTACGTCTGACTGATATGCCTAAAAGTGAGCGGGAAAATGGAACCAAGTTGAAAAACACTCTGCAGGATATCATCCAAAGGAACTTCACCAACCTAGTAAGGCAGGCCAACATTCAAATTCAGGAAATACAGAGAACACCACAAAGATACACCTCGAGAAGAGCAACTCTAAGAAACATAATTGTCAGATTCACCAAAGTTGAAATGAAGGAAAAAAATATTAAGGGCTGCCAGAGAGAAAGGTCGGGTTACCCACAAAGAGAAGACCATCAGATTAACAGCAGATCCCTCAGCAGACACTCTCCAAGCCAGAAGAGAGTGGGGGCCAATATTCAACACTCTTAAAGAAAAGAATTTTCAACCCAGAATTTCATATCCAGCCAAAATAAGTTTCATAAGTGAAGGAGAAATAAAATCCTTTACAGACAAGCTAATGCTTAGATATTTTGTCACCACCAGGCCTGCCCTACAAGAGACCCTGAAGGAAGCACTAAGCATGGAAAGGAACAACCAGTACCAGCCATTGTAAAAACATGCCAAAATGTAAAGACCATCGATGCTATGAAAAAAACTGCATCAACTAACAAGCAAAATAATCAGCTAATATCACCATGACAGGATGAAGTTCCCACATAACAATATTAACCTTAAATGTAAATGGACTAAATGGACCAATTAAAAGACACAGACTGGCAAATTGGATAAAGAGTCAAGACCCATCAGTTTGCTGTATTCAGGAGACCCATCTCACGTCCAGAAACACACATAGGCTCAAAATAAATGGATGGAGGAAGATCTACCAAGACAACGGAGAACAAAAAAAAGCAGGGGATGCAATCCTACTCTCTGATAAAACAGACTTTAAACCATCAAAGATCAAAAGAGACAAAGAAGGCCATTACATAATGGTAAAGGGATCAATTAAACAAGAAGAGCTAACTATCCTAAATATATATGCACCCAATACAGGAGAACCCAGATTCATAAAACAAGTCCTTAGAGACTTACAAAGAGACTTAGACTCCCATACAATAATAATGGGAGACTTCAACAACCCACTGTCAAAATTAGACAGATCAGCGAAACAGAAAGTTAACAAGGATATCCAGGAATTGAACTCAACTCTGCACCAAGCGGACCTAATAGACATCTACAGAACTCTCCATGCCAAATCAACAGAATGTACATTCTTCTCAGCACCACATCACACTTATTCCAAAATTGACCACATAGTTGGAAGTAAAGCACTCCTCAGCAAATGTAAAAGAACAGAAATTATAACAAACTGTCTCTCAGACCACAGTGCAAACTAGAACTCAGGACTAAGAAACTCAGTCAACACTGCTCAACTACATGGAAACTGAAGAACCTGCTCCTGAATAACTACTGGGTACATAACGAAATGAAGGTAGATATAAAGATGTTCTTTGAAACCAATGAGAACAAAGATACAACATAAAAGAATCTCTGGGACACAGTTAAAGCAATGTGTAGAGGGAAATTTATAGCACTAAATGACAACAAGAGACAGCTGGAAAGATCTAAAATTGACACTCTAACATCACAATTAAAACAACTAGAGAAGCAAGAGCAAACACATTCCAAAGCTAGCAGAAGGAAAGAAATAACTAAGATCAGAGCAGAACTGAAGGATAGAGAGACACAAAAAAACCCTTCAAAAAATCAATGAATCCAGGACCTGGTTTTTTGAAAAGATCAACAAAATTGATAGACCGCTAACAAGACTAATAAAGAAGAGAGAAGAATCAAATAGATGCAATAAAAAATGATAAAGGGGATATCACCACCAAACCCACAGAAATACAAACTACAATCAGGGAATACTATAAACACCTCTATGCAAAGAAACTAGAAAACATAGAAGAAATGGATAATATCCTGGACACTTACACTTTCCCAAGACTAAACGAGGAAGAAGCTGAATCCCTGAATAGGCCAATAGCAGGCTCTGAAATTGAGGCAATAATTAATAGTCTACCAACCAAAAAAAGTCCAGGACCAGATAGATTCACAGCCGAATGCTACCAGAGGTACAAAAAGGAGCTGGTACCATTCCTTCTGAAACTAATCCAATCAATAGAAAAAGAGGGAATCCTCCCTAACTCATCTTATGAGGCCAACGTCATCCTAATACCAAAACATGGCAGAGACACAACAAAAAAAAGAGAATTTTAGACCAATATCCCTGATGAACATTGATGCAAAAATCCTCAATAAAATACTGGTAAACCAAATCCAGCAGCACATCAAAAAGCTTATCCACCATGATCAAGTGGGCTTCATCCCTGGGCTGCAAGGCTGGTTCAACAGACACAAATCAGTAAACGTAATCCAGCATATAAAGAGAAACAAAGACAAAAACCACATGATTATCTCAATAGATGCAGAAAAGGCCTTTGACAAAATTCAACAGCCCTTCATGCTAAAAACTCGCAATGAACTCGGTATTGATGGAACGTATCTCAAAATAATAAGAGCTATTTATGACAAACCCACAGCCAATATCATACTGAATGGGCAAAAACTGGAAGCATTCCCTTTGAAAACTAGCACAAGACAGGGATGTCGTCTCTCACAACTCCTATTCGACATAGTATTGGAAGTTCTCGCTAGGGCAATCAGGGAACACAAAGAAATAAAGGGTATTCAGTTAGGAAAACAAGAAGTCAAAATGTCCCTGTTTGCAGTTGACATGATTGTATCTTTAGAAAACCCCATTGTCTCAGTCCAAAATCTCCTTAAGCTGATAAGCAACTTCAGCAAAGTATCAAGATACAAAATTAATGTGCAAAAGTCACAAGCATTTTTATACATCAGTAGCACACAAACAGAGAGTCAAATCATGAATGAACGTCCATTCACAATTGCTTCAAAGAGAATAAAATACCTAGGAATCAAACTTACAAGGGATGTAAAGGACCTCTTCAAGGAGAACTACAAACCACTACTCAGTGAAATAAAAGAGGACACAAACAAATGGAAGAACATACCATGCTCATGGATAGGAAGAATCAATATCGTGAAAATGGCCATTCTGCCCAAGGTAATTTATAGATTCAATGCCATCCCCATCAAGCAACCAATGACTTTCTTCACAGAATTGGGGGAAAAAACTGCTTAAAAGTTAATATGGAACCAAAAAAGAGCCTGCATTGCCAAGACAATCCTAAGTCAAAAGAACAAAGCTGGAGGCATCACATGACCTGACTTCAAACTATACTACAAGGCTACAGTAACCAAAACAGCATGGTTCAGGTACCAAACAGAGATATAGACCAATGGAACAGAACAGAGCCCTCAGAAATAATACCACACATCTACACCATCTGATCTTCGACAAACCTGAAAAAACAAGAAATGGTGAAAGGATTCCCTATTTAATAAATGGTGCTGGGAAAATTGGCTAGCCATAATTAGAAAGCTGAAACTGGATCCTTTCCTTACTCCTTATATGAAAATTAATTCAAGATGGATTAGAGACGTAAATGTTAGACCTAATACCATAAAAACCCTAGAAGAAAACCTAGGTAATACCATTCAGGACATAGACATGGGCAAGGACTTCGTGCCTAAAACACCAAAAGCAACGGTAACAAAAGCCAAAATAGACAAACAGGATCTAACTAAATTAAAGAGCTTCTGCAGAGCAAAAGAAACTACCATCAGAGTGAACAGCCAACCAACAGAATGGGAGAAGATTTTTGCAATATACTCATCTGACAAAGGGCTAATATCCAGAACTTACAAAGAACTCAGACAAATTTATAAGAAAAAAAACAAACAACCCCATCGAAAAGTAGGCAAAAGATATAAACAGACATTTCTCAAAAGAAGACATTCATACAGCCAACAGACACATGAAAAAAATGCTCGTCCTCACTGGCCATCACAGAAATGCAAATCAAAACCACAGTAAGATACCATCACACACCAGTTAGAATGGCAATCATTAAAAAGTCAGAAAACAACAGGTGCTGGAGAGGATGTGGAGAAATAGGAACACTTTTACACTGTTGGTGGGATTGTAAACTAGTTCAACCATTGTGGGAAACAGTATGACTATTCCTCAAGGATCTAGAACTAGAAATACCATACGACCCAGTCATCGCATTACTGGGTATATAACCAAAGGATTATAAATCATGCTGCTATAAAGACACATGCACACGTATGTTTATTGCAGCACTATTCACAAGAGCAAAGACTTGGAATCAACCCAAATGTCCATCAGTGACAGACTGGATTAAGAAAATATGGCACAAATACACCATGGAATACTATGCAGCCATAAAAAAGGATGAGTTCATGTCTTTTGTAGAGCAGCTGGAAACCATCATTCTCAGCAAACTTTCACAAGAACAGAAAACCAAACACCACATGTTCTCACTCATAGGTGGGAACTGAACAATGAGATCACTTGGACATGGGAAGGGGAACATCACACACCCGGGCGTATTATGGGGAGTGGGGAGGGGGAAGGGATGTCATTGGCAGTTATGACTGATGTAAATGATGAGTTGATGGGTACTGATGAGTTGATGGATGCAGCACAGCAACATGACATATGTATACATATGTAAACAACCTGCACGTTGTGCACATGTACCCTAGAACTTAAAGTATAATAAAAAATAAAAATAAAATAATTATTCTAGAAGAATAAAGCATGCACACTGTTTTTTTAAATTAATTTTAACAAGATGGTTTCTCCCATGTGCCAAGGCTAGGCCTCTAAGCAAAATTCTCCATCTTCAGTGGTAATGCCTGAGAGGATGACATGGAGTTAGGCCTGATATGCAGCCATTCCTGTCTACCCTGTTCCTGCTGCAGGACAGTACCAGCCCAGGGCCCAAATCTCCTGCTGAAGAGCCGAGAAAGAAAATGGAATATCCAAAGCCTCTTACCATTTTCCAGTTCACAGCAATGGTTACCAGTGCAGTCCATTTGCCCCTGAGGACACCCACCTGCTGGTCTTTGGCTTCTATGATTCAGACCTCCCTGGCTTCTCTGGGTCCCAGCTGCTTTCACTCTGCTGAGCCCTGCTCTTCCCATGGGGGTCACTCCCCTGCCAGGCATGTCCTCCAGCTCCAGCTGATAGGTCAGCCAACCCAGAACCAAGAGAATGAACAAAGATTTCAATATCTAGTATGTCCAGCAGAGATGCAACTTGTACAAAAAAATAAAGAAGTAGAGATGCACACAGCTCCCCTGACAATATTGTGTACCAAAGCAATGTCTTCTGTGCCCCTCATGAAGGAGGTCACTGTCCCTCACCACATAGGCAAGTGCTTTCAAGGTCTCTCAATTCCTCAACGGGAGGCAACACACATTTTAACAGAGGACCTCAGCAATGGAAGTGGTGATAATTTACCTACTTTGATAAAGTTCCTGAAAACATCCCTACGCTGCAAAATTTCCCTCCGAAGAAGACAGAAAAGACTTTCCAATTGGAAAACATTGGCCTCCTTGCTTTTCAAAAAAGTACCCTTTAAATAGCCAAAACAATTTTGCCAAAATAAATTGCACAACTTGAACTTTCTTATTTGAAATCTCACATTACAACTACTAAAACAGAAGCTGCTGCAATAAGAACAAAAATAGGTACCAAAGGGATAGAATTGAGAGTCCAGAAATAAACCCTCACCCTTATAGTTCATTGCTCTTGCATAAGGGTGTCAAGATAACTTAATGGAGGAACAATCATCCTCTCCAATAACGGTGCAGAAAGAACTAGATAACCACATGTAAAACAATAAACTTAGAGAACTATACTTACAACCATATCAAGCAATTATCTAAAAATGGATCAGTGAGTTAATTATAAGATCTATAACCATAAAAACATCTTAGAAAAAGACATAGGGGTAAAACTTAATGACCTCAAATGTGCAATGGATTCTCAGGTATGACCCAAATGCCTGAAAAACAAAAAGGAAAAATAGATAAATTGAGCTAAAGACACAAGCCTTTTGTGCATCAAAGGATATTATCAAGAAAATAAAAAGACCAAACACAGAATGAGACATAATAGTTGCAAATCACTCAGACAATGGTTTCATGCCCAGAATATATAAAGAACGGCTACAACTCAAAAACACAAAGACAAACCACCCAATTTATATAAATGGGCAAAGGACTCAAATAGACATTTCTTCAAAGAAGATATGCAAATCATCAAGAGGGACATGAAAAGAAACTCAATATCATTACTCATTAGGAAAAATACAAATTCAATGCCACAATGAGATCCCACACTACACCTACAAATATGGCTACCATTCTTTTAAAATGTTAAATAACAAGCGAAAGCCTTATGCAGAATTTGGAATCCTCATACATTGCTGGTGAGATTATAAAAATGTACAGCCACCGGGAGAAACAGTTGTGCTGTTCCTCAAGAAGCTAATCATAGAATTCTCATGTGAAACAGCATCCATTCCTGTACCCAAAGAATTGAATCCAGGGACTCAAACAGGTACTTACATGAGAATGTTGATTGCAGCATTACTCACAAAAGATAAAATATGAAAACAATCCAAGTGTTCATTAACACATGAATAAACAGATATGGTCACACATACAACCAAATGTTAATCTGCCATAAAGAGGAATGAAGCTCTGACATCCACTGGAACACGCATGGACTTTGGAAATATTATACAAAGTGAAACATATCAGAAACAAAATAACATATATATATAATTCCATTTCTATGAAACATCAAGAATAGGCAAATTCATAGAGACAGAGTAGAGGTGATCAAGGTCTAGGGTGGAAAATACAGGGAGTTATTATTGTTCAAAAGATACAAAGTTTCAGTTTACAATGATAAAAATTTTTCTAGGAAAAACAGTGGTGATGGCAACTGAACACTGTGTATGTGGTTAATTCCACTTGACGGCACATTTTAAAGTGATTAAAATTGCACATTATTTACAGAACTGTGAAAAATCAATTTCTATTACTTAATTCACCCAGGCTAAGGTGTTTGTTATGGCAGCTGAAGCCCATGAATACATCATCTGACCCAGTGTTTTCAATGAATCGTATCACATTTTCAATCAAGTTAACTGGAAGCTCCTGTCCCCAGCAGAACCAGAGGTCCCAAAACAAGAGCTCCAGCAGAGGCTCATCCAGCACAGGTCCCATAGGGCAGCCTCGATGTCAGGCCCTGGATGGCATGTGAGGCTATAGTGATACAACCACAACGTGAAAGTGTAAGTGATTTTACTACTTACAGACACTGGGGAGCACTCGGCACACCTGGAGACCACAGATGTCAAACACTGGGACCAGGAGAGCAAACACTGGGACCAGGAGAGCATGCTGTGACTGACAAGTGGTCACTTTAAATGTGAGGGCAAATGTCAGAATTATCCGTTTAAAGAAAGCAGCTGGAGAGAGGGGAGCCCAGCACACCAAGCAGGAGAGATGCCTCTAAGATTTTATCTCTGGACACAAACTGGAGCCACTTGAAACAGATACAGTATTGAAAACTGCCATGGTGACCAAGACCTGACTCTGATGTGAGGCAAAAAAACTTACACCTTAAAAAATGAATGTCAAGGTAACATGACACTATGAGCACTCATGACATCCAGGGACACCAGTAGGGTGTGGTACTGTGCCCTGGAGTCAGAATCCTGGTTTCTGGTCCCTGGGAATGAGAAAATGAAAATGACTTGTCCCTGCTCCCCTGGCATTGATCCTCCCGCCCTGCTGCTCCCTCTTCTGCTCCCAAGCCCAGTGCAGTGCTCAGCCCCAGACATCACTGCCCCCAGGGTATACACAGTGCCGCCTAGAAACACAAACTCACAGAAGTTGACAAAAATCTGCGTTTGGGACATCCGATTGTGAAAGAGGGAGAACAGCGAACGTAGAACCGCAGAGACCGGCACTCACGGGGCTGGAATGTGATGGAGCTGCAACATAACATATGGGTGACCTCATGTGAAATGTGCAGATCCTTGAGGAATAAAACACGCCGCCTGGCCTGGGACTAGGGCCACCCACACTTCCCTTGCTGTCCACCAGAGGGCGGCGGAGTCCCTCCCAGCCTGGATCCCAGGGGATGCAGACCTCCCTTAGCAAAACCCAAAGCAAAACCCAAAGGTACCCTCACCAGGGTCACCTCGGCCCAAGTCCTCAGGGCCCTCCATGCTCCCCACATGGACTCTGTCAGCTCCTCCCTGACCTGGAGGCCTCCAACCTGACACCACTCCCTCTGCAGGCAGCTCCTGACCCACACACCTGCTCCTTCCCTGGGATCAGCTAAAAAGGCATCTCCCAGGGCAGCGATGGTGCACGCGACGCCATACTGGGCGCTCTCCCCTCGTAACCTCCCTCCATCCTAATCAACTCTTTCTGTCAATGCTCACTAAATGCCCGCCCCTACTCCATCTGTCCTGTTTTCTGGGGCATCCCAGGCCAAGCCTAGCGCTGACACAGAACAGCGGTGGCCTGAGGGTCTACAGCCTCCCCGGGAATCAGTCAGGCACCCTGTGACCTGTCTGCCCGCTGTACCCTGTGGGACTCAGAGCGCCTGGATGGTCACACACAGGCACCATCCAGGACGTGGTCACCTACACCCGGCTATCCCTTGGGAAGACAGACCTCTCCTGTGTCCTTGCCGGGAGAAGGGGGGTATTATTGCTATTTGCTCCCAGAACACAACTCACCCCCACCCGCCCTCTCAGGGGTGGGCAACGTCCCCTTCAGACAGGCTCTCTGGCGACTGCCTGTTCCTCCTCTACAGAGAGCAGCTCGGCCAGGTCAAAACCCTCAGTACAGACCCCTGGGTATGTCAGCACATGGAGGGCTGAGCCCATCACGACCACGGAGTAAGTCGGGATGAATCTCTCCAGTTCTGAAGCCCTGCTCTGTCCCAGGCTCCCCTTCTTGCATCTCAACGAGCCATGTTCCACGGGGTTCCTGGGTAACTCCCCACTTCCTCCTGCACCACCATGGGGAAGGTGTGGTAATCACAGGACAATCAGCTGGACAGAGAAGAGAGGACACCAAGGATGGTCAGGAACAAATGAGAAACCCTGAGCCCCAGCTCAACCACCAGACCCCAGGGAGCAATAGAGTGACTGAGAACCGTCCCTTTGACCATGGGACTCACAGTCCCCACTGAGCAACCACCACAGGCCTCTCCTCCCAAGAGACATGAGAGATTCATCCTGCACAGCTCCAGGAAGCATAGTTTCCTCTGGGACACCCAGGTCCAGAATGTCTATCCTTGGAAGCTGCAGCCAAGCTAGACACAGTTAAAGAAAGGAAGGGTTCCTGTCACCAGGCGACACACAACTCACCCACAGCACAATGGGGTGTTCCTGTGACAGGGACCTGGTGCAGCTCCAGCAAGAGGGCAAAGGGTGCAAATGCGCATCCAGACCCAGACCCATGGGGACAGCAGGAGGCTAAGGCCCAGAACTGTGCTCCAACATACAGGGTATGTGTGTGACTGTGTGTGTCTCTTTTGTGCGTGTGTTTGTGTTTCTGCACATCGTGTGTGTTGAGGTTTGGTGACAGAATCACTGCTGAAAAAGACAGAGGCCTCCACTATTCCCAGGGACCTGACACACAGACAAAAGGAAAAAGAGAAGGAGGGACAAGGAGGCAGGACTGAGAGGGGAGGGGACAGAGAGGTGTCCTGGGCACAGACCCTGCCCATGAGCCTGAGAAGTGCTCCTGCCCCAGGAAGAGGCTCAGCACAGAAGGAGGAAGGACAGCACAGCTGACAGCCGTGCCCAGAAAGTTTCTGGATCCCAGGCTCATCTCCAGAGAGAACACGCAGGCAGCACAGGCCATGGGGCCCCTCTCAGCGCCTGCCTGCACACTGCACATCACCTGGAAGGAGCTCCTGCTCACAGGTGAGGAGAGAACTTCCTGGGAGAGGACAGGAGGAGGAAGCAGAATGATTGGATGGGGTTTCCTGGAGAGGATGGGGTTCTAAGAAATAAAAGAAGGCAGCACTTTGGGAGGCTGAGGTGGGCGGATCATGAGTTCAGGAGTTCAATACCAGTCTGGTCAACACAGTGAAGCCCGGTCTCTACTAAAAATACAAAAAAGTTAACCAGGTGTGGTGATGTGCTCCTGTAATCCTAGCTGCTCGGGAGGCTGAGGCACGAGGTTTGCATGACCCTGGGAGGCAGAGGTGGCAGTGAGCTGAGATGGTGCCACTGCATGTCACCCTCGGAGAGAGTACGAGATTCCATCTCAAAAAAGAAAGAAAGAAAGAAAGAAAAAACAAAAAACAGGAAAGAAGGCTCTGTTGGAGCCTGGATAGGGGAAAATACACCAGAGAGGGACAGGGGCTAAAACAGGAAAATCACATTGAACCGGAATTGGTAAGAGGTAGGAAAATCTCAAGTGCTCTGTTTTCCGGGTTAATCAGCACTGGACACCACATTTTGTAAAATGATAATAACTATTATCAGATGACACTTCAAATGAAAATATAAGCAGGGCATTAAACACTGTCCTCAGCAAAAAACCTCAACAATTGGGGAAAGAATAAAAGAAAAAACCTAGGGATGGAGGGCCCTGGGAACTCTCACATCTACAAAAGTCTGCAACCTGTCCCAGGCACTGGGGTGCAACCAAGATCATGAAAGTCCCTGTCCTCATGGAGCTCACAGTGTCATGGGGAGGAAGACAGACATGCAAAGAGATCTAGAATGTGAGGTCAGGTGCTGACAAGTGCTCTGGAGGGAGCAGAGCAGGGAAAGGTCAGAAAGGGAAGACCCAGGGTCTCTGAAGGAGGTGTCAGGAAAGAAGTCTAAGGATGCCCTGATGTGAGCAGGACCTGAGGGTGTTGTGGAGGGAGCCATGAAGATCCCTGGGGAAGAGGATTCCAAACAAAAAAATGCCAAGGTCAGAAGGGTTGAAGGAATGGGGGTCATGCTGCTGACTTTCACCCAGTAGGATAGTAGGACACACACACACACACACACACACAAACACACACACAGACACAAAGGGGTGTGTGTGTGTGTCCTACTGTCCTACTGGGGTGTGTGTGTAGCTTCAAGGCTGATGATTGAAGAGATCTTCTCAGGACCCAGGGCTCAATGCTTTCACCCCCATACATAGGTCTCAATATTGACTGATGCTCTCTCCACCTCCTAGCATCACTTTTAATCTTCTGGAACCCACCCACCACTGCTCAAGTCACAATTGAAGCCCAGCCAACCAAAGTTTCCGAGGGGAAGGATGTTCTTCTACTTGTCCACAATTTGCCCCAGAATCTTACTGGCTACATCTGGTACAAAGGGCAAAAAACGGACCACTACCTTTACATTACATCATATGTAATAGACGCTGAAACAATTATATTTGGGCCTGCATACAGTGGACGAGAAACAGTATATTCCAATGCATCCCTGCTGATCCAGAATGTCACCTGGAAGGACACAGGATCCTACACCATAGAAATCATAAAGCGAGGTGATAGGACTGAAGGAGTAACTGGACATTATACCTTATACCGTGAGTGATTCCACATGATCCCTCGGTGTGCGGGTGGGGGTCACTTCTACTTTGCACACACAGGATTGTCAGGCCTAGACTGTGGCTGTGTCCCACTCTGCATTATGTCCCATGTTGGGGTTTTGGCATTTAGTGTAGGACACACACAGAGGAGACAAACATCAGCAGATCAGAATTCCTTTCCTGCCTCCAGACCCTGCAGACACTTGCAGCACAGGAAGGACAGTCTGATGGGGTGGGGGGTGCTCAGCAGGAGGAGATCAGTCTCAGCCAAGCACCTCATGCCCTCTTCATAAACTTGACCCTGAGAAAGACCCTGGAGAACTGAGCAGGGCTTTGCCAAAGAGGACCCCTGAGATACTCTCAGAGAAGCTCAGTCCTAGAAGCCTCAATCCCAGAACCTGTCCCTAAATCCTTACTCCAGATTAAGCTGAGGAGCCTGTGCCAGGGCTGGGTTGTGGCAGGGCTTACTGGGACCAAGGATTCACCAGCTGTCTGAGGACTGTGTCTCCTGGAGCTGCTCACCAGCCAGGGCTCAGCCCTCAGAACCTCATCTGGGCAAGGACAGAGCTTTCTTCACCTGAGACTCAGAGTAGAGAGGACAGAAAGACAAGCTTTGTAGGCCATCAGCCAACTGCCTTGTGAGGCTTAGGACACTCCATAGAAAACATAATGTCCCCAGAAGCAGAAACAGAAGAGAGAAAATGTACCTGGCAGCAGCTTGTCCACAGGGATCTGACCTAAAGGTGCTCTCTCATAGAAAATAATAATAAATGCTGTTTGTGTGAACACCTCCACTGTGCCAAGCATTAGGTCAGGTCACTGTGAAGAATTTACAATTTTTCACAGATAGCACAAAAAGTCACAGTCCATTTGCCACTTAGCTTATTTGACTGAGAGAAAACTGAGGCACAGGAAGGCACAGTCACTGAACCAGAGTCACACAAACACAAAAGGCAGATCAGGGTCACATGAGGTCTGTCTGCAGCCACAGGCCCATCCTCTCCTCCACCAGAAGTGACGAATCATTGGGTTCGAAGGACACATAGTCATTTATTGGCTCAAATCCTCTCTTCTTAGGCATCCAAACCTCAGAGGAGTGAGAGCAAATGGTCAGCTGATTAGTCCGTTCTCCAGAATTAAATCACCTGCCTCAACTGTCAGAGTCAGTGCAAAAAATGTCCAGGCCTCCCCCTCAGATCTTCAGCCCTATCACTGAACCTGAAATCCTGTGTTTCCCAAAGTGTCCATGTCACTGGCATGACAAGATAAAGGAGAGGAGCTTGTATTCTTTCCCACTTATGCCCTGCACCAGCTCAAGTCCAGTGAGAGACACACACTCAGGTGCTCTCACATAACAAATGAAGGAATTGAATGAAGAAATGAGTGATTCATAACCTCTTTAGAGACTGGATCTCAGATGTAGAATCCTAAGAGGTTCTAGCCACACCTGTCCCTTCTCTTTCAGAGGCTGACGCCCATGTTTCATCCCCCCACTAACTCTTGCCATTAAAGACACCCCACCTCATGTAACTCTGAAGTTCCTTGGGCACTGGAGGGTTTTCAGGGATCCCTGGTCCTGGACTGTGGAAATGGGGACACCTAGTCCCTGGGGTCTCTGAAGTCACTGTAGCCCCCACTGTTCACTGCCATGCTGTCTCTACCTCTCTCTGCTTCTCTGTGTCCCTCATCTTCCTCCCACTTCATTCTAACTGGCAAGCCCTGTCTTGCACAGCTTCTTCCTCCACTCCTAGCCCTTCCCCAGACACTCCCTCTAACTACGCTGACTGTTCTATTCCCTTCCTGCTAACACTATGGAATGGCCCACCTCCCAGGAAATGGGAAATGCACAGAAATCACCTGGAGTTGCCACTCCTGCCAGGCTTCATCTTGAGCTAATGTCCCCAGGTCACTAAGAGAATAAGCTTCCACTGTATCCCCATCCAGAGCTCTTTCCCTTTGTGAGGTTGTTCTGTGGACAAGACCGTGGGACAGGGATAGACAACTCCTCCATCCACTCTTATAATTCCCAGACAAGTTTTTCTGGCCTCCTGCACAAACAAAACCAATTGATCCAGAAGGTGATTTGCAGTAAATGAAGATTTTAATGACTCCAAGTCTGCCAAACAGGAGGACAGAGGTTTATTATTACTCAAATCAGCCTCCCTAGTGGATCAGGGGTTAGAGATTTTCAAGGATAGTTTCAGGGACACAGCAGTAAAAAATGGGTACTGCTGATTGTTTGGGGATGGAATCATGCGGGTGGAGGGAAATGATCTGTTTGCGCTTGAATCCATCTCTAGGTGGGGACCACATGACTGGCAGAGCCTTTAGTCATGGGTATGGATGAGATCAGTGGGTTGCCAGAATGCAAAGAATGAGAAACATCTCAAAAGACCAACCTCAGGTTCTACAATAGTGATGTTATCTAGAGCAGCAATTAGTTACAAATGTTGCAAACTCTGACCAAATAACATTTGAGAAGTAAGGGATTATAGAAACTGTGCCTACATTTTAGCAGAATTCAGTTCCCTCCTGTAATCTTACTCTCATGGTCTTCACCAGTTTTACAAAGGCAATCCCTGGGCAAATTAAGGGTATTAGTTTTAGGGAGAAACTATTATCATTCTTGCTTCAAAGTTAAACCATAAACTAAATTCCTCCCATGGTTAGCCTAGCCTACGTCCAAGAATTAGTACACAAAGGGTTTAAGGACAATGGGAAGTTCCATCATCTACATCTAGGATATCCTTGGAAAGGGAAGCTGCAGAGAAAACATACCTTGGGGGGCAAAGTAAGACTGAAACTAAGACAATTCCAGTACTGCATGCTCCAGGTGAGAAACACAAGGTGAGCCAGGCAGGCAGTTGGAGAGGGAGGGACTCAGAGAGGCACCAGGGGCTGTGACTGCTGGTCCCATGTCTTTCCATGACCCAATGCTGCTGCTCAATTCACACTTGAGAAAGTCTGTGTTTCTCCCACATAAAGCAGGCAGCCTCACAATCTCTGAGCCCTCAGATTGCCATCCGTCTTGTAACACACACACCTGCCATGGGCTTTTAAGGACCTGTGTGGGCTGAGAGTTGGGAAAGGCCATCCCTGTATATCTTTGGAGGCATCAAAGGTGCAACACAGGGCAATCTTCTCTCTGTTATCTGCACAGTGGAGACTCCCAAGCCATCCATCTCCAGCAGCAACTTAAACCCCAGGGAGGCCGTGGAGACTGTGATCTTATCCTGTGATCCTGATACTCAGGATGTAAGCTACCGGTGGTGGATAAATGGTCAGAGCCTCCGTAACAGTCACACGTTGCAGCTGTCCAAAAACAACAGGACCCTCACTCTATTTGTTGTCACAAGGGATACTGCAGGACCCTATGAATGTGAAATGAAGAATCCAGTGAGTGCCAGCCGCAGTGACCCAGTCACCCTGAATCTCATCTGTGAGTATCTTCTGTTCCTCTGTGAGCCAGGCTGCCATCCCAAATACACATGGCCAGAGGCCAGGCCTCCCAGTCCCTCTCAGGTCCAATACAGACACTTTTACTCCTGGACATCAAAGCTGGCCATGAGTACTAAGAGTAGGCTTAGGCTTGATCAACAACAAGAAAAGGCTGCTCCTGTCATGGGAGAATCACGGTCCACAGCTTATGATGGGAGAAATGGGTGGATGTCTCAGGCTCCTGATCAGTGAACACAGCAGGGATTTGGCTGGGACTTCAGTATTGTGACTTAGCTCACAGGGTCACTGTGGCCCTTCCACAGACCCGGATTTTCCCTTCCCTCTGACAACATCTCCTGTGATTTCCTCCAGATGGCCTGGATGCCCCCACCATTTCTTCTTCATACACCTATTACCACACAGGGGAACTCCCCAAGCTCTCCTGCCTCACAGACTCTCACCCACTGGCAGAACATTCTTGGCTGATTGATGGGAAGTTCCAGCAATCAGCACAAGTGTTCTTTATCCTGCAAACCACTAAAACATATAGAAGGGTCTATATCTGTTTCATGCATAACTCAGCCACTGGTGGAACAAATTTCATAATCAAGAGGATCATAGTCCCTGGTAAGTGGATCCCTGGAGCATTGGCAATATGTTTTCCAGTGAAGTCTATCTGGCTATCAGGGAAGAGCCACATGCCCTCTGCAAAGGGCAAGGAAAAATCAAAATCCCAGGACAGGGAATATGTTTTTGCTCCAAAACCACCAGCTTTTGCGTGTACCCTTCACTCATTTTAGATCATTCTTTAGACTATACACTAACAATGAACAATGTGAAAGAAAATTCAGAAAAGAACTTTCATTCACATTAACATCAAAAGGAATAAAATATTTTGGAATAAGTTTAACCAAAAAGGTCTAAGGGTTATACCCTGAAAACTACAAAACATTACTGAAAGAAATTAAAGACGACATCAATACATGGAAAGACATTTCATTCTCGTGAATTGGAAGAATCAATATTGTTAGTAAGACAATACTACCCAAATTGAGCTCCAGATTCAACACATCCGCTACCAGAATCCCAGTAACATTTTTTGCAGAATTACAAAAATCTGTCCAAAATCTGACCTGACAGGCTCTTATTAATGATGGCCACAAGAGAGACACTGAGAAAAAGATGCAACCATGAAAAGGTGGAAACTTTTGATGACATAGAAAATAGCAATCAGCCTCTCTCACATCCCAAAGCCCTCAAAAATATATGAGTGCAGCATGGCCAATATGGAATTGCCCAAAAACTAATCACCAAGCTAGAAACGTGGTGAGAGAAAAAAAAAAAAAGGCAAGAATTTGTTTGGCTTATCACCTCCCACTTTGTCATACTAATCTGATGCTGAAAAGAAATGTTCACTGGAGCATTTCAGATTTTGAATCCTTCAGATTTGGGATGCTAAAGCAGTAACTATATGACAAATATTTCAGAATCAAGAAATGTCAGAAATCCAAAACACTTTTTGTCCTCAGTCTTATGCATAAGAAATACTCAATTTGTGAGAATTGTAGGCATCAAGCTGTACAGCAGATCTCTAGAACCTCCCCGTCTTGCATAACTCAAATTGCACACCCATGAACAACTGATTCTCCCCAATCCCAGCTCCTGGCAACCAGCAGTCACTTCTCAGATTCACTCTGAAATCCACTTACATGAGGTCCCTAGAGTAGTAAAACAAATGGAATCGGAGAGTAGAGGGTCCAATGAAGGAAAATATTTGCAAAACTTCTCCCCAAATTTGTCTCATATCCATCAAACACACATGATCCATGAGTACCAGATTTCCAGCAGTTCATTCCCACCCTTTCCACCAGTCAGTTCTGCATTTGCAAATCTCCACGTGTTTCTGGAAAGATCCACATAGTCCTCACCTGTCCTCTGCAGAAGGAGAGGAAACTTAAAGAACCCAAAACAGGGAACATGGTTCTGCTCCCAAGCCACCAGGTCTTGCCTGTCCCCTTCACTCTTTCTAGATCACTCCTTGCACTCTGCTCTATCTTTGGAGGTCACTGGCTCAAGTAAGTCAGCATGAAACACCTGCAGAAAACTGCCCCACCTTGTGCCTCCACTGCCTGATGACTGAACTGACCTCCAGGCTTGACTCTGGTCTCCCCTGTCTTATTTCTGCTGAAACATCCAGTCCCAGGCCAGGATGCTCAGTATCTTCAGGATTTCAGGACAATGGGAAGTCCCATTATTACTCATCTCCAGAATATCCTTGGAAATGGAAACTTCAGAGAAATCACATCTAGGGGGGCAAAGTAGGACGGAATTTGGAAGGGGCACAGCAGTTGTACATTCCAGGTAAGGAATCCAAGGTGAGCCAGCTGGTCAGTTGATTAGAGACGGACTGGAAGGGGTACCTGGGCCTGTGATTCCCACTGATGTGTCTGTCCATGACCCAACACTGCTGCTCAATTCACACTTGAGAAAGTCTGTGCTTCCCTAAGACAGAGCAGGCGGCCTCACAGTCTTTGAGCCCTTAGATCATCATGCATCTGTCTTGTGACACATGTACCAGCTGTTGACTTTCAAGGACTCAGGAGGGCTGAGAGGTGGGGGAATGCCAACTCTGATTGAAGGATGCCTGTGGAGGAATCAAAGGTGCCACACCAGACAATCTTCTCTCTGTTGTCCACACAGCAGAGCTGCCCAAGCCCTACATCACCAGCAAAAACTTCAACCCCATGGAGAATAAGAATTCTGTAGCCTTAACTTGTGAACCTAAGACTCAGGGCTACACCTACATGTGGTGGGTAAATGGTCAGAGCCTCCCGGTCAGTCCCAGGCTCAAGCAACCCGGTGAAAACAGGATCCTCATTGTACCCAATGTCACAAGAAATGGCACAGGAACCTATGAATGTGAAATATGGGACCAAGTTGGTAGCATCTGCAGTGACCAGTCACCCTGGATGTCCTCTGTATCTTTGTTTCCTCTGTGGGCCAGGCCACCAGCTTAAATCCAAACGACCAGAGACCAGACATCTCAGTCTATCTAAGGTCCAAGTACAGGCAATTTTATTTCTGGACACCCGAGGGGGACATGACTCCCTGCCCTGGGAAAACCTGGGTAGGCACAGCCTTAACCAAGAATATAAGGGGAGGGGATGCTCTTGTCATGGGAGACTTGGGGTCTACAACCTGTGATGGGAGAAACAGGTGAATACCTCAGGCCTTGGCTCAGTGAACACAGAAGGGGTTTGGCTGGGACTTGAGGGTGTGTCTTGGCTCAGGGGGACACTGTGTCAATTTAAGAGATCAGGAGCATCCCCTTCCCTTGGACGACATCACCTGTGGCTTTATTCCCTTTACTCCAGATGGTCCAGACGTCCCCAGGATTTTCCCTTCATTGATCGACTACCGTTCAGGACAAAACCTCTACTTGTCATGCTTCGCGGACTCTAATCCACCGGCAGAGTATACTTGGACGATAAATGGGAAGTTTCTGCAATCAGGACCAAGGATCTATATCCCCAAAATTACTACAAAGCATAGCGGGCTCTATCGTTGCTCTGCTCGTAACTCAGCCACTGGCAGCGAACGTTCTACATTAGAGACTATCAGAGTCTCAGGTAAGTGGATCCCTGCATCATTGGCAATAGGGTTTTAGGTGGAGTCTATCTGGCTTTCAGAGAAGAGTCAGAAAAACACTTTTATTCCCAGTCTGTGTTCCATGGGCAGAAGCAAATCCTAAATTCTCCTCTTGAACCCTCCCAATTTGTCTCTACAGACTCTCTTCTCCTTGTTTTCCTGTTTTCTAATGGCTGACTTTGTATCCAGTCTAAGAAGGGTAGGGAGGGGGCTTTGTCAGCCCTGAGCCCTGTGTTGGAAGAGGCTTCACAGAGGGACAAGAAGGAGAGTCTTCAAGGTCAGGTTGCTTCTCGCTGTCACCAACACATACCTTTCTGCCGCGTCTTTGTTTCTTTCACCTACTCCATGAGCTACAAGGAACATCTGAGGCTTTGAAACATTTTTCCCCCAAATTTTTCACATTTTTCCACAAAATGAGAGGAGGAAGCCCCTTGGATGAGAGGAGCAGCCCAGACTGCTCCCTGCTCTGCTCCGGGCTTCTCCAGTGACTGGCCCTGCCTGACTCCACCTAGGGTGGGACCAGCATGTATGGAGAAAGAGCCCTGGTGACCTGTCTTGAATTCGGATAAATCGAACTGCCAGTTCAAGATAAGCCAAGGCTGCAGGGAAACAAGAAAAGAGGGAGCCTTGGGGCAGACCCTTGAGCTGTGTCCTGGCTCTGAAGTCACAGGCTGTATGAGGCTGTGCGCACAGCACGTGGGACACAGCACAGAGGACAGTAAGTGATGCACACTTGGAGAAATATGGAGATTCACCTCTGGGCCTCTGCATGGCAGGAAAGGGGCAATGCCAAAAAAAGTGTATTTATAGAGTGTAAGACTACCAGGACACTTTATATATCTATTATAAGACTTATCATTAACTATTTTTAAGTATGCAACTTAGTGTTGTGTAACCATCACACTGTCCATTTCCAGAACTTTTTCCTTTTACCATATTAAACCTCTGTACCCAGTAAACAGTAACTCTCACTCCTTCTCCCCCTAACTCTTAACATCCACCATGCTAGTTTCTGTCTCTACATAACTGGCTATTCTATCTTTCATAAATGGAATTATATAATAATTATCCTTTTGCGTCTGGCTTATTTCAGTTAGCATAATGTCTTCAAGGTTCATCCATTTTGCATGATGTATTGGAATTTTATTCCTTTTTAAGGTTAAATAACATTTTTCGATGTATAGATATACTGCATTTGCCTACCCACTTATCTTTCAATGGACTTTTCCGTTGTTTCCATTTTTGGCTATTGTGAGTAATGCTTCTCTGAATATCAGTGTGCAACTATTTCTTCAAATTTCTTTCAATTCTATAGGGAGTATGTCCAGAAGTGGAATTGCTGGATCAAATGGTAATTTCTTGTTTAATTTCTTGAGAAACAGCCACACCACTTTTTACAGTGGCTATAACATTTCCCATTCCCATCAGCAATGTACTAGAGCTCCAATTTTTCCACCTATTTGAAAAGACTTGTTGTTTTGTGTTGCGGTGATTGTTGTTGTTTATCAAAGCCATCCTTAAGTGTGTGAGTTGGTGTAACACTGTGGTTTTGATTTGCATGTCTCTAAGTATTCCTGAGGCTGAGGAACTTTGCATGGGCTTATTGGATATTTGTATATCTTCCTTGGAGAAAACTCTATTTTAATCCTTTGTTAATTTTTTTTTTCTTTCTTTTTTTTTTGAGACAGAGTCTCACTCTGTCGTCCAGGCTAGAGTGCAGTGGTCGGATCTCAGCTCACTGCAAGCTCTGCCTCTCGGGTTTACGCCATTCTCCTGTCTCAGCCTCCCGTGTAGCTGGCACTACAGACGCCCGCCACCTCGCCCAGCTAGTTTTTTGTATTTTTAGTAGAGACGGGGTTTCACCGTGTTAGCCAGGATGGTCTCGATCTCCTGACCTTGTGATCCGCCCATCTCGGCCTCCCAAAGTGCCGGGATTACAGGCTTGAGCCACCGCGCCCGGCCGTTTCCTGACTTTTTAATGATCGCCATTCTAACTGGTGTGAGATGGTATCTCATTATGGTTTTGATTTGCATTTCTCTGATGGCCAGTGATGATGAGCATTTTTTCATGTGTCTGTTGGCTGTATGAATGTCTTTTGAGAAATGTCTGTTCATATCCTTTGCCCACTTTTTGATGGGGTTGTTTGTTTTTTTCTTTTAAATTTGTTTGAGTTCTTTGTAGGTTCTGGATATTCGCCCTATGTCAGATGAGTAGATTGCAAAAATGTTCTCCCATTCTGTAGGTTGCCTGTTCACTCTGATGGTAGTTTCTTTTGCTGTGCAGAAGCTCTTTAGTTTAATGAGATCCCATTTGTCAATTTTGGCTTTTGCTGCTGTTGCTTTTGGTGTTTTAGACATGAAGTCTTTGCCCATGCCTATGTCATGAAGGGTACTACCTAGGTTTTCCTCTAGGATTTTTATGGTATTAGGTCTAACATTTAAGTCTCTAATCCATCTTGAATTAATTTTCGTATAAGGAGTAAGGAAAGGATCCAGTTTCAGCTTTCTACTTATGGCTAGCCAATTTTCCCAGCACCATTTATTAAATAGGGAATCCTTTCCCCATTTCTTGTTTCTCTCAGGTTTGTCAAAGATCAGATGGCTGTACATGTGTGGTATTATTTCTGAGGACTCTGTTCTGTTCCATTGGTCTATATCTCTGTTTTGGTACCAGTACCATGCTGTTTTGGTTACTGTAGCCTTGTAGTATAGTTTGAAGTCAGGTAGTGTGATGCCTCCAGCTTTGTTCTTTTGACTTAGGATTGTCTTGGAGATGCGGGCTCTTTTTTGGTTCCATATGAACTTTAAAGCAGTTTTTTCCAATTCTGTGAAGAAACTCATTGGTAGCTTGATGGGGATGGCATTGAATCTATAAATTACCTTGGGCAGTATGGCCATTTTCACGATATTGATTCTTCCTATCCATGAGCATGGTATGTTCTTCCATTTGTTTGTGTCCTCTTTTATTTCACTGAGCAGTGGTTTGTAGTTCTCCTTGAAGAGGTCCTTCACATCCCTTGTAAGTTGGATTCCTAGGTATTTTATTCTCTTTGAAGCAATTGTGAATGGAAGTTCATTCCTGATTTGGCTCTCTGTTTGTCTGTTACTGGTGTATAAGAATGCTTGTGATTTTTGCACATTAATTTTGTATCCTGAGACTTTGCTGAAGTTGCTTATCAGCTTAAGGAGATTTTGGGCTGAGACAATGGGGTTTTCTAAATATACAATCATGTCATCTGCAAACAGGGACAATTTGACTTCTTCTTTTCCTATCTGAATACCCTTGATTTCTTTCTCTTGCCTAATTGCCCTAGCCAGAACTTCCAACACTATGTTGAATAGGAGTGCTGAGAGAGGGCATCCCTGTCTTGTGCCAGTTTTCAAAGGGAATTTTTCCAGTTTTTGCCCATTCAGTATGATATTGGCTGTGGGTTTCTCATAAATAGCTCTTATTATTTTGAGGTACGTTCCATCGATACCGAATTTATTGAGCGTTTTTAGCATGAAGGGCTGTTGAATTTTGTCAAAAGCTTTTTCTGCATGTATTGAGATAATCATGTGGTTCTTGTCTTTGGTTCTGTTTATATGCTGGATTGTTTAGTGATTTGCGAATGTTGAACCAGCCTTGCATCCCAGGGATGAAGCCCACCTGATCATGGTGGATAAGCTTTTTGATGTGCTGCTGGGTTCGGTTTGCCAGTATTTTATTGAGGATTTTTGCATCGATGTTCATCAGGGATATTGGTCTAAAATTCCCTTTTTTTGTTGTGTCTCTGCCAGGCTTTGGGATCAGGATGATGTTGGCCTCATAAAATGAGTTAGGGAGGATTCCCTCTTTTTCTATTGATTGGAATAGTTTCAGAAGGAATGGTACCAACTCCTCCTTGTACCTCTGGTAGAATTCAGCTGTGAATCCATCTGGTCCTGGACTTTTTTTGGTTGGTAGGCTATTAATTATTGCCTCAATTTCAGAGCCTGCTATTGGTCTATTCAGGGATTCAACTTCTTCCTGGTTTAGTCTTGGAAGAGTGTAAGTGTCCAGGAAATTATCCATTTCTTCTAGATTTTCCAGTTTATTTGCGTAGAGGTGTTTATAGTATTCTCTGATGGTAGTTTGTATTTCTGTGGGGTCGGTGGTGATATCCCCTTTATCATTTTTAATTGCGCCGATTTGATTCTTCTCTCTTTTCTTCTTTATTAGTCTTGCTAGCGGTCTATCAATTTTGTTGATCTTTTCAAAAAACCAACTCCTGGATTCATTGATTTTTTGGAGGGTTTTTTGTGTCTCTATCTCCTTCAGTTCTGCTCTGATCTTAGTTATTTCTTGCCTTCTGCTAGCTTTCGAATGTGTTTGCTCTTGCTTCTCTAGTTCTTTTAATTGTGATGTTAGAGTGTCAATTTTAGATCTTTCCAGCTTTCTCTTGTGGGCATTTGGTGCTATAAATTTCCCTCTACACACTGCTTTAAATGTGTCCCAGAGATTCTGGTATGTTGTATCTTTGTTCTCATTGGTTTCAAAGAACATCTTTATTTCTGCCTTCATTTCGTTATGTACCCAGTAGTCATTCAGGAGCAGGTTATTCAGTTTCCATGTAGTTGAGCAGTTTTGATTGAGTTTCTTAGTCCTGAGTTCTAGTTTGATTGCACTGTGGTCTGAGAGACAGTTTGTTATAATTTCTGTTCTTGTACATTTGCTGAGGAGTGCTTTACTTCCAATTACATGGTCAATTTTGGAGTAAGTACGATGTGGTGCTGAGAAGAATGTATATTCTGTTGATTTGGGGTGGAGAGTTCTATAGATGTCTATTAGGTCTGCTTGCTGCAGAGATGAGTTCAATTCCTGGATATCCTTGTTAACTTTCTGTCTCGTTGATCTGTCTAATGTTGACAGTGGAGTGTTGAAGTCTCCCATTATTAATGTATGGGAGTCTAAGTCTCTTTGTAAGTCTCTAAGGACTTCCTTTATGAATCTGGGAGCTCCTGTATTGGCTGCATATATATTTAGGATAGTTTGCTCTTCCTGTTGAATTGATCCCTTTACCATTATGTAATGGCCTTCTTTGTCTCTTTTGATCTTTGATGGTTTAAAGTCTGTTTTATCAGAGATTAGTATTGCAACCCCCGCTTTTTTTTGTTCTCCATTTGCTTGGTAAATCTTCCTCCATCCCTTTATTTTGAGCCTATGTATGTCTCTGCATGTGAGATGGGTCTCCTGAATACAGCAGACTGATGGGTCTTGACTCTTTATCCAGTTTGCCAGTCTGTGTCTTTTAATTGGACCATTTAGTCCATTTACATTTAAGGTTAAGATTGTTATGTGTGAACTTGATCCTGCCATTATGATATTAACTGGTTATTTTGCTCGTTAGTTGATGAAGTTTCTTCCTAGCCTCGATGGTCTTTACATTTTGGCATGTTTTTGCAATGGCTGGTACCGGTTGTTCCTTTCCATGTTGAGTGCTTCCTTCAGGGTCTCTTGTAAGGCAGGCCTAGTGGTGACAAAATCTCTAAGCATTTGCTTATCTGTAAAGGATTTTATTTCTCCTTCACTTATGAAACTTAGTTTGGCTGGATATGAAATTCTGGGTTTAAAATTCTTTTCTTTAAGAATGTTGAATATTGGCCCCCACTCTCTTCTGGCTTGGAGAGTTTCTGCCGAGAGATCTGCTGTTAGTCTGATGGGCTTCCCTTTGTGGGTAACCCGACCTTTCTCTCTGGCTGCCCTTAAGATTTTTTCCTTCATTTCAACTTTGGTGAATCTGGCAATTATGTGTCTTGGAGTTGCTCTTCTCGAGGAGTATCTTTGTGGCATTCTCTGTATTTCCTGGATTTGAATGTTGGCCTGCCCTACTAGGTTGGGGAAGTTATCCTGGATGATATCCTGAAGAGTGTTTTCCAACTTGATTCCATTTTCCCCCTCATTTTCAGGCACCCCAATCAGACGTAGATTTGGTCTTTTTACATAATCCCATACTTCTTGCAGGCTTTGTTCATTTCTTTTTCTTCTTTTTTCTTTTGGTTTCTCTTCTCGCTTCATTTCATTCATTTGATCCTCAATCGCTGATACTCTTCCTTCCAGTTGATCGAGTCGGTTACTGAAGCTTGTGCATTTGTCACGTATTTCTCGTGTCATGGTTTTCATCTCTTTCATTTCGTTTATGACCTTCTCTGCATTAATTACCCTAGCCATTAATTCTTCCACTTTTTTTTCAATATTTTTAGTTTCTTTGTGCTGGGTACGTAATTCCTCCTTTAGCTCTGAGAAATTTGATGGACTGAAGCCTTCTTCTCTCATCTCGTCAAAGTCATTCTCCGTCCAGCTTTGATCCGTTGCTGGCGATGAGCTGCGCTCCTTTGCCGGGGGAGATGCGCTCTTATTTTTTGAATTTCCAGCTTTTCTGCCCTGCTTTTTCCCCATCTTTGTGGTTTTATCTGCCTCTGGTCTTTGATGATGGTGATGTACTGATGGGGTTTTGGTGTAGGTGTCTTTCCTGTTTGATAGTTTTCCTTCTAACAGTCAGGACCCTCAGCTGTAGGTCTGTTGGAGATTGCTTGAGGTCCACTCCAGACCCTGTTTGCCTGGGTATCAGCAGCAGAGGCTGCAGAAGATAGAATATTTCTGAACAGCGAGTGTCCCTGTCTGATTCTTGCTTTGGAAGCTTCCTCTCAGGGGTGTACTCCACCCTGTGAGGTGTGGGGTGTCAGACTGCCCCTAGTGGGGGATGTCTCCCAGTTAGGCTACTCAGGGGTCAGGGACCCACTTGAGCAGGGAGTCTGTCCCTTCTCAGATCTCAACCTCCATGTTGGGAGATCCACTGCTCTCTTCAAAGCTGTCAGACAGAGTCGTTTGCATCTGCAGAGGTTTCTGCTGTGTTTGTTATTGTTTACTGTGCCCTGTCCCCAGAGGTGGAGTCTACAGAGACAGGCAGGTTTCCTTGAGCTGCTGTGAGCTCCACCCAGTTCGAGCTTCCCAGCAGCTTTGTTTACCTACTTAAGCCTCAGCAATGGCGGGCGCCCCTCCCCCAGCCTTGCTGCTGGCTTGCCGGTCGATCACAGACTGCTGTGCTAGCAATGAGGGAGGCTCCGTGGGTGTGGGACCCTCCCGGCCAGGTGTGGGATATGATCTCCTGGTGTGCCTGTTTGCTTAAAGCGCAGTATTGGGGTGGGAGTTACCCGATTTTCCAGGTGTTGTGTGTCTCAGTTCCCCTGGCTAGGAAAAGGGATTCCCTTCCCCCTTGCGCTTCCCAGGTGAGGCAATGCCTCGCCCTGCTTCAGCTCTCGCTGGTCGGGCTGCAGCAGCTGACCAGCACCGATCGTCCGGCACTCCCCAGTGAGATGAACCCGGTACCTCAGTTGAAAATGCAGAAATCACCGGTCTTCTGTGTCGCTCGCGCTGGGAGTTGGAGACTGGAGCTGTTCCTATTCGGCCATCTTGCTCCGCCCCCACACAGGAAAGATTTTAAACAACCCTAAGGTTCTATCTTTTCTGACTTCTGGTCTGTCTTCTGTCTTTTCATTGGCAAAATGGAAATAATGTCTACCCATCAGGGTTATTGTGTGAATTAAATAAAGTACAGGTAAAGTATGTAGGACAGGGCCTGGCATATAGGACGTGCCCCTCAATAGTACCTATTTCCATGTATATATAGAAAAAGAGGTACCACTTAACACACTAGGACATGGTTACTGACAACTTGTGGGAGACCAAAAAAAAAAGCTAAGTGCAAAGACTCAAGCCTGGTATGTTACTTTTTACCAACTGAGATGTATCCATTATGAGATTAGACATATAAGATAATTTATCAGGGAAGACACTTGTGAGGGAATGTGGGGAGGGCATGAAAATAGTATGGGACAACCCACAGACCACTATGCAAAGCTGATTTCTGTGAAAAAGAAAGAGAAAGAAGTTTTAAGTATCAATACAGTTCTAACAGAGTTTTTGCAAGGCTGATGGGGAGTCCTCCAACCAGTCACCCATTAGAGTTAAAGAGAGCCTGAAAGAAATAGGCCTGCTTTCATGCCCTTGCTGGGAGCCTCTGGGAAGGAACCTTTCTGTGCAAAGGAGGTGGTGAATTTGAAATGCACTGACCTGGGCCTTCTGTCAATCAGGTCCCTGCCATGGACACCTGGCAGGGTCTCATTCATGGATGCCACCACAGAGACACTGAGAAAAAGATGCAACCATGAAAAGGTGGAAAGGTGGAAAGTTCTAATGACATAGAAAATAGCAATCAGCCTTTTGCACATCTGAAAGCTTTCTGAAATATCTGAGTGCAGTAGAGAATTGACAGAGGACTGATCACCAACCTAGAAACATGGTGAGAGGGGAAAAAACCTGCAAGAATGTAATCATCTCCCATCAACTTTCCAACAGAAATAATGTATTCCTTGAAGAAACACTTAGAGATTATCTCATGTTACATGCTTGTTCCTGAGGCTCCCACCTGTAAAATAACATCACCTACATTCCTTTTTTCTTTTCCTTCCATGACAGCTCCTTCAGTAAGAGGGCGTCCATCCTGACTTTAATCCAATATAGCAGCCGTGATGTCATTTCTGTACTTCAGGAAGACTGGCAGGTATGATGGTCTTTTCTCTTGTCCCATTTCCTGCAGGACTGACTGCCATGCTTGGGAGAGGGAAAAGACTTATTTGCCTGTATCTGGGACTGGATCTCCTCCTTCCTCCACCAAACTCCTGCTTCTTGGTACTAATTCCTGCAGTTCCCTTTCTACCTGGCCTTTATGCTCCCTGTATCCCACTGTCTTTTAGACATAATTATCTTCAGCCTCTGTTCATTTGTTTCTCAGATTCAAATGAGAAACACAATTTCACATTGTGAAACTTTCTTCATTATTTGTTAACATCTCTCAATAGTGTAATTCTCTCCATTCCCATAAAATTCAACCACTTCTCAAAGTGTTGCTTGACTTCTTGTCTCCAGACTTTGAAACCTTCCTTGCATATGACTGCCTCATTACCTTTCTAAAATCTAGTTAATTCACTTAATCAAGAATCTCCAGGGGTCTACTCTAGCCTATTTGGTAACTTCACATTTCTTCTATTTACTAATCCTTCTCATTTCCTTTACCTCTACTTCCTAGTATAATTCCTCCATCCTAATTGGAACTGTCTTTCTACACATCCCTGCCCCTTCACCCATATAGACATAAAATTCTTAGTTCCAATGCTATGCCTAAAAACAGGGTGAACTCCCCTCCACCATCTGCACTACAGACTTAACCACACCCTTCATCACAAACAATCTCTGACCTCATGGAGAAAAAAGACTCTAGGATTAGCCTGTGAACCTGAGACTCAGAACAAAACCTATGTGTGATTGAGACCTTTTCCTGATGACCAATTCACGTCTTCCAAAAAGATACAGAAATGAAGAAGGCAAGGTCCCTACCCCAGGGGACATAAAGCCTAAGACAGGAAATGAGACCTGATAATAATCATGATACCAAAATAGAAAAAAACTGAAGGCCACAAGAAATCAGAGAAATCTGATGGGAAATATAGCTACACATTGGAATCACTGGAAAACATTTTAAAAGTGGATGCTCAAGCCCCACCCATGGGTTCCAGTTTAAAGGTCTGGAGAAGGACCCAGGCCCTCTTAATTTTTAAGTCTTCCCTGACACTACAAACATGTAACGAGGATGAAGAACTCTTGTTATAATAGGTAGAACTTAAAACTAAATCAATTATGTTTAGGTAGAAGTACTTGAATTACTTAAGGACCTTTTTCAACATACATAAGACTATACTTTTTTGGCCCTAATTATTAATGGGCTACACCAAGAACTCAGTAATCCAGTTGGGAAACAGAAGCTGAATGGAAAAGCCACCTTATTTGATATGTTAAAATATATATAAAGCATTTTCAAATGAGTGATAAGTGATGCTAAACCTTCTCTAAATAATATTTATGAGAATGTTAATAATATGAGTATTCTATGCTGGGCGCGGAGGCTTATGCCTGTAATCCCAGCACTTTGGGAGGCTGAGGCGGGCATATCATGAGGTCAGGCGATCGAGACCATCCTGGCTAACACGGTGAAAACCCATCTCTACTAAAAATATGAAAACAAAATTAGCCAGGCATGGTGGCAGGCGCCTATATACTCTGGAGGCTGAGGCATGAGAATGGCGTGAACCTTGGAGGGGGAGCTTACAGTGAGCAGAGATCCTGCCACTGCACGCCAGCCAGGGAGACAGAACGAGACACCAGCTCAAAAAATAAAAATAAAAAACAACAAAAAAATTTTTAATGAGTATTTTAAAAATTATATGAAATTTCTGGAAATCGAATATGTTACCAGGCATAGTGTCATATGCCAGAGAAGTAACGAGATTTCTCTGTGAGCTGTGTCTTTACCATAATAAACCTAATAAAAATCTCATTAGATTTTTAACCATAGTCATTTTAAATCTTTGTCATTCCCAGACAGTTGCTTTGATTATTCCTCGAAGTATTTATAATCAGCTACAGTCCAAAATTGCAGTTTCTTTGAGGAGATATATGGAAAAGACTCTGACAAAGACTCTTGAATACAAGTTTCTGATAACTTCAAGATCATACCACTGGACTCTCTGAGGACTTTCAAAATTTTAATAAACAGGCTGATACTTTCATGAAATTCAAAACAAAGAAGAAAAAAATAAACTCAGATTTATTGGACTAAATAATCAAAAGGATAATGTTTTCATAATTTTTTATTTGAAAATGTGCTGATTCTTTGAATGTTTTATTCTCCAGATTTATGGACTTTCTCTTTTAAGCTATTTATACTTTACAGCAATTTGGTTAAGTATACTTCCATAAATAAAAATTGAAACATTTGCTTTTGCTCCCAAATCTGAGTGCCCCAGAATTGAAAAACTATTCATGAATATTCATGTGCTTATGGTAATAAAGTTATTTGCACAAGTTCAGTAAGAATTGTCTCTCTTATAACAGGATACATTTGAAAACATTGGTTATATTACCAAGGCTTTGACTGGGATGTTCTATTTGAGAATATACATAGAATAAACCCAAAGGGAATGCAGGCAAAGTCTGAAGTTGGCCTTGGTTTGGCTTCCTAGTCTCAAGAAGTTTTTGACTCATGAAGGCTCAAAATAAAGGGATGCAGGAAGATCTACCAAGCAAATGGAGAACAAAAAAAAGCAGGGGTTGCAATCCTACTCTCTGATAAAACAGACTTTAAACCAGCAAAGGTCAAAAGAGACAAAGAAGGCCATTACATAATGGTAAAGGGATCAAGTCAACAGGAAGAGCTAAATATCCTAAATATATATGCAACCAATACAGGAGAACCAAGATTCATAAGGCATGTCCTTAGAGACTTACAAAGAGACTTAGACTCCCATACATTAATAATGGGAGACTTCAACACCCCACCATCAACATTAGACAGATCAACGAGACAGAAAGTTAACAAGGGTATCCAGGAATTGAACTCAACTCTGCACCAAGTGGATCTAATAGACATCTACAGAACTCTCTACCCCAAATCAACAGAATATACATTCTTCTCAGCACCACATAACACTTATTCCAAAATTGACCACATAGTTGGAAGTAAAGCACTCCTCAGCAAATGTAAAAGAAGAGAAATTATAACAAACTTTATCTCAGACCACAGTGCAATTAAACTAGAACTCAGGACTAAGAAACTCAATCAAAACCGCTCAATTACATGGAAACTGAACAACCTGCTCCTGAATAACTACTGGGTACATAACAAAATGAAGGCAGAAATAAAGATGTTCTTTGAAACCAATGAGAACAAAGATACAACATACCAGAATCTCTGGGACACATTTAAAGCAGTGTGTAGAGGGAAATTTATAGCACTAAATACCCACAACAGAAAGCTGGAAAGACTTAAAATTGACACCCTAACATCACAATTGAAAGAACTAGAGAAGCAAGAGCAAACATATTCAAAAGCTAGCATAACGCAATAAATAACTAAGATCAGAGCAGAACTGGAGGAGACAGAGACACAAAAATTCCTCCAAAAAATCCATGAAACCAGGAGTTGGTTTTTTGAAAAGATGAACAAAATTGATAGACTGCTAGCAAGACTAATAAAGAAGAAAAGAGAGAATGAAATAGACGCAATAAAAAATGATAAAGGGGATATCACCACTGACCCCACAGAAAAACAAACAATGTCAGAGAACACTATAAGCACCTCTATGCATATAAACTAGAAAACCTAGAAGAAATGAATAATTTCCTGGACACTTACACTTTCCCAACACTAAACCAGGAAGAAGTTGAATCCCTGAACAGACCAATAGTAGGCTCTGAAATTGAGGCAATATTTAACAGCCTACCCACCAGAAAAAGTCCAGGACCAGACAGATTTATAGCCGAATTCTACCAGAGGTACAAGGAGGAGATGGTACCATTCCTTCTGTAACTATTTCAATCAATAGAAAAAGAGGGAATCCTCCTTAACTCATTTTATGAGGCCAATATCATCCTGACACCAAAACCTGGCAGAGACACAACAAAAAAAGAGAATTTTAGACCAATATCCCTGATGAAATTTGATGCAAAAATCATCAACAAAATGCTGGCAAACCGAATCCAGCAGCACATCAAAAAGCTTATCCACCAGGACCAAGTGTGCTTCATCCCTGGGATGCAAGGCTGGTTCAACATATGCAAATCAATAAACGTAATCCAGCATATAAACAGAACCAAAGACAAAAACCACATGATTATCTCAATAGATGCAGGAAAGGTCTTTGACAAAATTCAACAGCCCTTCATGCTAAAAACTCCCAATAAATTCGCTTTTGATGGAACGTATCTCAAAATAATAAGAGCTATTTATGACAAACCCACAGTCAATATCATACAGAATGGGCAAATACCGGAAGCATTCCCTTTGAAAACTGGCACAAGACAGGGATACCCTCTCTCACCACTCCTATTCAAGATAGTGTTGGAAGTTTTGGCTAGGGAAATCAGGCAAGAGAAAGTAATAAAGGGTATTCAGTTATGAAAAGAAGTCAAATTGTCCCTGTTTGCAAATGACATGATTGTACATTTAGAAAATCCCATCATCTCAGCCCAAAATCTCCTTAAGCTATAAACAAGTTCAGCAAAGTCTCAGGATACAAAATTAATGTGCAAAAATCACAAGCATTCTCATACACCAGTAACAAACAGAGAGCCAAATCATAAACGAACTTCCATTCACAATTGCTTCAAAGAGAATAAAATATTTAGGAATCGAACTTACAAAGGATGTGAAGGACCTCTTCAAGGAGAACTACAAACCACTGCTCAGAGAAATAAAAGAGGGTACAAACAAATGGAAGAACATACCATGCTCATGGATAGGAAGAATCAATATCATGAAAATGGCCATACTGACAAAGGTAATTTATAGATTCAATGCCATCCCCACCAAGCTACCAATGACTTTCATCACAGAATTGGGAAAAAACTGCTTTAAAGTTCATGTGGAACCAAAAAAGAACCCACATTGCCAAGACAATCCTAAGTCAAAAGAACAAAGCTGGAGGCATGACGCTACCTGACTTCAAACTATACTACAAGGCTACAGTAACCAAAACAGCATGGTCCAGGTACCAAAACAGAGATATAGACCAATGGAACAGAACAGAGTCTTCAGAAATAATACCACACATGTACAGCCATCTGATCTTTGACAAACCTGACAAAACAAGAAATGGTGAAAGGATTCCTTATTTAATAAATGGTGCTGGGAAAAATTGGCTAGCCATAAGTAGAAAGCAGAAACTGGATCCTTTCCTTACTCCTTATATAAAAACTAATTCAAGATGGATTAGAGACTTAAATGTTAGACGTAATACCATAAAAACCCTAGAAGAAAACTTAGGTAATATCATTCAGGACATAGGCATGGGCAAGGACTTCATGTCAAAAAAACAAAAGCAATGGCAACAAAAGCCAAAATTGACAAATGGGATCTAATTGAACTAAAGAGTTTCTACACAGCAAAAGAAACTACCATCAGAGTAAACAGGCAACCTACAGAATGGGAGAACATTTTTGCAATCTATTCATCTGACAAAGGGCTAATATCCAGAACCTACAAAGAACTCAAACAAATTTACAAGAAAAAAACAAACAACCTCATCAAAAAGTGGGCAAAGGATATGAACAGACACTTTTCAAAAGAAGACATTCATACAGCCAACAGACATATGAAAAAATGCTCGTCATCACTGGCCATGAGAGAAAGGCAAATCAAAACCACAATGAGATACCATCTCACTCCAGTTAGAATGGCAATCATTAAAAAGTCAGGAAACAACAGGTGCTGGAGAGGATGTGGAGAAATAGGAACACTTTCACACTGTTGGTGGGATTGTAAACTAGTTCAACCATTGTCGAAGACAGTATGGCAATTCCTCAAGGATCCAGAACTAGAAATACCATATGATCCAGCCATCCCTTTACTGGGTATATACCCAAGGATAATAAATCATGATGCTATAAAGACACATGCACATGTATATTTATTGCAGCACTATTCACAATAGCAAAGACCTGGAATCAACCCAAATGTCCATCAATGACAGACTGGATTAAGAAGATGTGGCACATATACACCATGGAATACTATGCAGCCATAAAAAAGGATGAGTTCGTGTCCTTTGTAGGGACATGGATGCAGCTGGAAACCATCATTCTCAGCAAACTATTGCAAGAACAGAAAACCAAACACCACATGTTCTCACTCATAGGTGGGAACTGAACAACGAGATCACTTGGATTCAGGAAGGGGAACATCACACACCGGGGCCTATCACGGGGAGGGCGGAGAGGGGAGGGATTGCATTGGGAGTCATACCTGATGTAAATGATGAGTTGATGGGTGCTGACGAGTAGATGGCTGCAGCACAGCAACATGGCACAAGTATACATATGTAACAAACCTGCACGTTATGCACATGTACCCTAGAACTTAAAGTATAATAATAATAATAATAAAAAAGATGGAGTTCCCATTGTTGCCCATGCTGGAGGGCAATGGCACAATCTTGGCTCACCACAACCTCCGCCTCGTGGGTTCAAGTGATTATCCTGCTTCAACTTCCCTAGTAGCTGGGATTATAGGCATGCACCATGACACCAGGATAATGGTGTATTTTTAGTAGAGATGGGATTTCCACATGTTGGTCAGGATGGTCTCGTACTCCAGATCTCAGGTGATCCACACGCCTTGGCTTCCTAAAGTGCTGGGATTACAGGCGTGAGCCACCACAACTGGCCCACACATTTTTACATAACAAGAGATCCTTTAGTGCACCGAAAGGCTGATGTTAGCTGCATCTTTACGACAACTTTTTCCTCAAATGTATGTAGTTTTTCTTTCAGACTTCTACTTATATACTTGCCTATTCTTCTCACTCCCTGTTTTAATTTAACGTAAACATGCAACGCTAGAAAATAGAATTGCTCTCTACCAGCTAAACAGGGGGGAGCCTGTGCAGTTTCTGACACTTCTTGTTGCACATGGATAAATACATCGGATATTATAGATACTCAGTTGTAAAAATCAACAAATGTGCTGCCTGGTTAAAATGACTAGACTCTTCTGGTTTCTTCTTTGATCTATTCTATTGTAGTTGGTTTGCATCTTGCCTAAGGTGTATATTCCAAACTCTCGATATTTTCATCCTGATAGTCATACTGGTAGTTTCCCTCATGTGGTGCAATCTACAAACATTTTTATTTGTGTGCAAATATTTGTGCGCAGCCATCCTTCCAATATCAAATTGTTTCTCTTGGGCTGCAATTCAAAAACTCAAAGAAATGTGGGATATATGGGCCAGGTGCATTGGCTCACATCTCTAATCCCAGCACTATGGGAGACCAAGGTGGACTGATCACAAGGTCAAGAGTTCAAGACCAGCCTGGTCACTATGGTGAAACCTTGTCTCTACTAAAAATACAAAAATTATCCGGGTGTGAGGGTGCACACCTGTAGTCCTGTAGGGAGAACCCCTGAAACCATTGCTATGGAATAAAAGATGAAATGTTCCTGATTATTGTAAATACAAAATGGCTTGCAGGATTGTGTAAAGACAATGCCAGGTTGGGCTGCCACAATGAGCCAACAGTGCGTGATGTGCTACCCCCTGCAGAGAGCCTATTAATGGACGTGTAGTCAGGGAGGTTTCACATCACCAAGATTCCTATCCCAGAAAAGCAGATGTTCATAGCTCTGGGAATGGAATGCAACCCTTGTGGAGAGCCTATAAATGGACACATGAGGAGCGCCTGTTCATATGGATAAGATAGGGTTATAAATGCCCTTATTTTGCCACAGCTCTTCTAGGTCTCTGTAGGGTTTAGGCATACTCCCTTCTGATAATTTTTTGGTTTAACCAGTTGTCTAGCTTCACGCCCTGTTTCTATTGATTGTTAGCAACCAGCTTTTCCTGCAACTGTTACTGGTGATTAATATCATGCTAATCATACGATATGGACAGACTGTGTTTCTGTATTAAGGCTCTGTTAGAAATTACTGACGCACACACTATGATGTAAATTCTTATCTCTGTATATTGTACTTGTGCATACCGATGTTATGTTAAAGAATTACTTCATCCCCATGTGACCATCTCACCTCATAATCAAATGACCCTAAATCCCTCACTAACCTACCCCCACCCTCACTAAACTTAATAACTAATGCTGGTATATCCAGTGCATTGGTGGCATCGCAGAACCAGAAGGCAATGACAACCCTGGACCCAGTTTTCACTATCATGTGTGTGTCTTTCACTTCTTGACCTGCCAATCTGCCTGGGAACAAAGAAAGAGGCCTGTTTCATTGTGGGCTGCTGGCCAGATCCCGCAATATAATCCCAGCTACTTTGGATGTTGAGGTGGGAGAATCACTTGAACCCAGAAGATGGAGTCTGCAGTGAGCCTAGGTTGTGCCACTCCAATCCAGCCTGGACCACTGAGGGAGACTCCATTTTAAAAAAAGAAAAAGGGGGTGATGGTGCCAAATGGCCGAATAGGAACAGCACCAGCCTCCAGCTCCCAGCGTGAGCAACACAGATTATGGGTGATTTCTGCATTTCCAACAGAGGTACTGGGTTCATCTCACTGTGGCATCTTGGACAGTGGGTGCAGGACAGTGGGTGCATCCCAACGCATGAGAGCAGAAGAAGGGTGAGGCATTGCCTCACAAGGGAAGTGCGAGGGGAAGGGAATTCCCTTTCCTAGCCAAGGGAAACCGTGACACACAACACCTGGAAAATCAGGTCACTCCCACCCTAGCATTGTGCATTACCAAGGGTCTTAGCAAACGGCACACCAGGAGATCATATCCTGCACCTGACTCGGAGGGTCCCATGCCCATGGAGGCTCCCTCATTGCTAGCACAGCCGTCTGAGATCTAACTGTAAGGCAGCAGCGAGGCTGAGGGAGGGGCGCCCACCATTGCTGAGGTTAAGTAGGTAAACAAACCGGTCAGGAAGCTTGAACTGGGTGGAGCCCACCACAGCTCAAGGAGGCCTGCCTGCCTCTGTAGACTCCACCTCTGGAGACAGGGCATAGCCAAACAAAAGGCAGCAGAAACCTCTGCCAATGTAAATGTCCCTGTCTGACAGCTTTGAAGAGAGTAATGGTTCTCAAAGCATGGAGTTTGGGATCTGAGAAAGGACAGACTGCCTGACACAATCCTGTCAGGACAGACAGTCCCTGACCCCTGAGTAGCCTATCTGGGAGACATCCCCACTAGGGGAAGACTGACACCCCACACTTCACACAGCTGGGTACACCTCTGAGATGAAGCTTCCAGAGGAATGATCAGACAGCAACATTGGCTGTTCAGCAATACTCACTCTTCTGCAGCTTCCGCTGCTGATACCCAGGCAAAAAGGGTCTGGAGTGGACCTCAAGCAAACTCCAACAGACCTGCCGCTGAGGGTCCTGACTGTTAGAAGGAAAACTAACAAAGAGATAGGACATCCACACCAAAACCCCATCTGTACATCACCATCATCAAAGACCAACAGTAGATAAAACCACAAAGATGGGGAAAAGGCAGTGCAGAAATGCTGAAAATTCTAAAAATCAGAGCTCCTCTCCCCCTCCAAAGGAACGCAGCTCATTGCCAGCAAGGGAACAAAGCTGGAGAGAAAATGACTTTGAGGAGTTGAGAGAAGAAGGTTTCAGACAATCAAACTTCTCCGAGCTTGAGGAGAAAGTACGAACCCAGCGCAAAGAAACTAAAAACTTTGAGAAAAGATTTGACAAATGACTAACTAGAATAACCAATGTAGAGAAGTCCTTAAAAGGTCTGATAGAAATGAAAACCATGAAACAAGAACTACGTGACAAATGCACAAGTTTCAGTAACCAACTCGATCAACTGGTATAAAGGGTATCAGTGATTGAAGGTCAAATGAATGAAATGAAGTGAGAAGAGACGTTTAGAAAAAAAAGAGTAAAAAGAAATGAACAAAGCCTCCAGGAAATGTGGGACTATGTGAAAACACCAAATCCACATCTGATTCGTGTACAAGAAAGTGAATAGGAGAATGGAACAAGTTGGAAAACACTCTACAGGATATTATCCAGGAGAACTTCTTCAACCTAGCAAGGCAAGCCAACATTGATTTCAGGAAATACAGAGAATGCCACAAAGATACTCCTCGAGAAGAGCAACTCCAAGACACATAATTGTCAGACTCACCAAAGTTGAAATGAAGGAAAAATTGTTAAGGGCAGCCAGAGAGAAAGGTCTGGTTACCCACAAAGGGAAGCCATCGGACTAACAGTGGATCTGTCGGCAGAAAATCTACAAGCCAGAAGACAGTGGGGGCCAATATTCAACATTCTTAAAGAAAAGAATTTTCATCCCAGAATTTCATATCCAGCCAAACTAAGCTTCATCAGTGAAGGAGAAATAAAATCCTTTACAGACAAGTAAATGCTGAGAGATTTTGTCACCAACAGGTCTGCCCTACAAGAGCTCCTGAAGGAAACACTAAGCATAGGAAGGAACAACTGGTACTAGCCACTACAAAAATATGCCAAATTTTAAAGACCATCAATGCTAGGAAGAAACTGCATCAACTAACAAGCAAAATAACCACCTAACATCATAATGAAAGGACCAAGTTCCCACATAACAATATTAACCTTAAATGTGAATGGACTACATGCTCCAATTAAAAGAAAGAGACTGACAAATTCGATAAAGAGTCAACATCCATCAGCATGCTGCATTCAGGAGACTCAGCTAACATGCAGAGACACACATAGGCTCAAAATAAAGGGATGAAGGAAGATGTACCAAGCAAATGGAAAACAAAAAAAAAAAACGACAGGGGTTGCATTTGTAGTCTCTGTTAAAACAAATTTTAAACCAACAAAGATCAAAAGAGACAAAGAAGGCCATTACATAATGGTAAAGGGATCAATTCAACAAGAAGAACTAACTATCCTAAATATATATGCACCCAATACAGGAGCACTTAGATGCATAAAGTAAGCTCTTAGAGATTTACAGAGACTTAGGTTCCCACACAATAATAATGGGAGATTTTAACGCCCCACTGTCAGCATTAGACAGATCAACTAGACAGAAAGTTAACAAGGATATCCAGGAATTGAACTCAACTCCTCACCAAGCGGACCTAGTAGACATCGATAGAACTCTGCACCCCAAATCAACAGAATATACATTCTTCTCAGCACCACCTCGCACTTATTCCAAAATTGACCACATAGTTGGAAGTAAACCACTCCTCAGCAAATGTAAAAGAATAGAAATTATAACAAACTGTCTCTCAGACCACAGTTCAATCAAACTAGATCTCCAGATTAAGAAACTCACTCAAAACCACAAAACTACATGGAAACTGAATAACCTGCTCCTGATGACTACTGGATGCATAAAGAAATGAAGGCAGAAATAAAGATGTTCTTTGAAACCAATGAGAACAAAGACATGACATACCAGAATCTCTAGGACACATGAAAAGCAGTGTGTAAAGGGAAATTTATAGCACTAAATGTCCACAAGATAAAGTAGAAAAGATCCAAAACTGACACCGTAACATCACATCTCAATTAAAAGAACTAGAAAAACAAGAGCGAACACATTCAAAAGCTAGCAGCAGGCAAGAAATAACTAAGATCAGAGCAGAACTGAAGGAGACACAGACACAAAAAAACCCTTCAAAAAATCAATGAATCCAGGGCCTGGTTTTATGAAAAGATCAACAAAATTGATAGACTGCTAGCAAGACTAATAAAGAAGAAAAGAGAGAAGAATCAAATAGCCACAATAAAAAATGATAAAGGGGATATCACTATTCACCCCACAAAAATACAAACCACCACGGGAGAATACTATAAACACCTTTACGAAAATAAACTAGAAAACCTGGAATAAATGGAAAAATTCCGGGACACATACACTCTCTCCCAAGACTAAACCAGGAAGAAGTTAAATCCCTGAATAGACCAATAGTAGGCTCTGAAATTGAAGCAATAATTCATAGCCTACCAACCAAAAAAAGTCCAGGACCAGATGGATTCACAGCTGAATTCTACCAGAGGTACAAGGAGGAGCTGGTAAAATTAGTTCTGAAAATATTCCAATCAACAGAAAAAGAGGGAATCCTCCCTAACTCATTTTATGAGGCCAACATCATCCTGATACCAAAGCCTGGCAGTGACGCAACAAAAAAAAGAGAATTTTAGACCAATATCCCTGATGAACATTGATGCAAAAATCCTCAATAAAATACTGGCAAATCGAACCCAGGAGCACATCAAAAAACTTATCCACCATGGTCAAGTGGGCTTCATCCCTGGGATGCAAGCTGGTTGAACAGACACAAATCAATAAATTTAATCCAGCATATAAACAGAACCAAAGACAAAAACCACATGATTATCTCAATAGATGCAGAAAAGGCCTCTGACAAAATTCAACAGCCCTTCATGCTAAAAACTCTCAATAAACTCGGTATTGATGGAAAGTCTCTCAAAATAATAGGAGCTATTTATGACAAACCAACAGCCAATATCATACTGAATGGGCAGAAACTGGAAGCATTCCCATTGAAAACGGCAACACGACAAGGATGCCCTCTCGCACCACTCCTATTCAACATAGTGTTGGAAGATCTGGCCAGGGCAATCAGTCAAGAGAAAGAAATAAAGGGTATTCAATTAGGAGAAGAGGAAGTCAAATTGTCCCGGTTTGCAGATGACATGATTGTATATTTAGAAAACCCAATCGTCTCAGTCCAAAATCTACTAAAGCTGCTAAGCAACTTCAGCAGAGTAGAAAATCAATATGCCAAAATCACAAGCATTCTTATACACCAAAAACAGACAAACAGAGAGCCAAATCATGAATGAAATCCCATTCAGAATTGCTTCAAAGAGAATAAAATACCTAGGAATCCAACTTACAAAGGATGTGAAGGATCCCTTCAAGGAGAACTACAAACCACTGCTCAGTGAAATAAAAGAGGACACAAACAAATGGAAGAATATTTCATGCTCACGAATAGGAAAAATCAATAATATGAAAATGACCATACTGCCAAAGGTAATTTATAGCTTCAATGCCATCCCTATTAAGCTACTAATGACTTTCTTCACAGAATTGGAAAAAAATACTTTAAAGTTCATACAGAACCAAAAAAGAGCCCGTGCTGCCAAGACTATCCTTAACCAAAAGAACAAAGCTGGAGGCATCACGCTACCTGACTTCAAACTATACTAAAAGGCTACAGTAACCATAACAGCATGGTACTGGTACCAAAACAGAGATATAGACCAATGGAACAGAACAGAGTCCTCAGAAATAATACCACACATCTACAACCATCTGATCTTTGACAAACCTGACAAAAACAAAAAATGGGGAAAGGATTCCCTATTTAATAAATGCCGCTGGGAAAACTAGCTAGCCATAAGTAGAAAGCTGAAACTGGATCCCTTCCTTACACTTTATACAAAAATTAATCCAAGATGGATTAAAGACGTAAATGTTAGACATAAAACCATAAAAACCTTAGAAGAAAACCTAGGGATTACCATTCAGGACATAGGCATGGGCAAGGACTACATGTCTAAAACACCAAAAACAATGGCAACAAAAGCCAAAATTGACAAATGGGATCTAATTAAACTAAAGAGCTTCCACACAGCAAAAGAAACTACCATCAGAGTCAACAAGCAACCTAAAGAATGGGAGAAAATTTTTGCAATCTACTCATCTGACAAAGGGCTAATATCCAGAACCTACAAAGAACTCAAACAAATTTACAAGAAAAAAACAACCCCATCAAAAAGTGGGCAAAGGATATGAACAGATACTTCTCAAAAGAAGACATTTATGCAGCCAATAGGCACACGAAAAAATGCTCATCATCACTAGCCATCAGAGAAATGCAAATCAAAACCACAATGAGATACCATCTCATACCAGTTAGTGTCCAGAGCTGCGTGGCCTGGCCATAGCGATTATAACTGACGACTGACGCCTGAGCTCTATACATTTCCACTTTATGCCTCCTCCCTAGATTTACTTTCTTCCCTGTTCTGCTGTCTCATACGCCAGTACAAAATGGCGCTCTTTCTGGTTCTTCATCACCCATTTTCCCGCGCCTGGGAAAATGATCAACTTACAGCGCAGGCGCCATCCCGCACCTGGGAAAATTACCAACCGATGGCGCAGGCGCAACATGACGTCCGACCGAAGAAACCGAGACCTACCTGACCACGCCCACCGCAGGGCCACCATCATCGCCCTGGCCCAACCTCCGCCCCTGCCGGTCTATATAAGGCATTACACTGCCACCAATAAACGAGACTTGATCAGGATATTGTCTTGTCTCCATTTCTGGTGTCTCTTGTCCCCCCGAGTTCCCACTCCCTCTTCTAGGGCCTACATTGACGATCCTGCGGGACGGGACAGGTGGCACCTCAACGTGGAGCCTGGAAACGAGGGATTCCGTGAGGAAGAGGACATGAAAGAACGGTCGACCGTCAAGCTGAAACTAAACTCCTCCAATCACCACGGGAACCTGCCGCGTCAGAATCGAAGGTAAGTGACACGTCCGAAATGGGACAAGAATTAAGTCAATATCAAATCTATGTAGGACAATTAAAAGAGGCTTTAAAGATACGAGGAGTAAAGGTTAAAGGTAATTATTTGTTTAAATTTTTTGATTTTGTAAAAGACACTTGCCCTTGGTTCCCACAGGAAGGAACTGTTGATATTAAAAGATGGCGTAGAGTAGGAGATTGTTTTCAAGATTATTATAATACTTTTGGGCCAGAAAAAATTCCTGTGACCGCCTTCTCTTATTGGAATCTCATTAAAGATTTGATAGATAAAAAGGAGGTCGATCCACAAGTCATGGCCACGGTTGCTCAAACAGAACATATTCTAAAGGTTAGTTCCCGCTCTAACCTCACAAAGCCTCCGCAAGATACGGAGGAGGATCTCATTTCCCTTGAGAGTGATGATGAGGAAGTCAAGTCTCCTTCTGTAACAGATAAAGAAATGTTACACAAAAACAAACAGAAAAAATATCCAGTTTTACAAACGCCTCAAAAAGAGGAAGAAACTAATAAGCCTGATCAATCAGACATAAATTGGGATGATTTAGAGGAAGAGGTGGCTAAATATCATAACCCCGACTGGCCTCCCTTTACTCCATGCCCGCCTCCATATAATGGGACACGTAATGGGGCTTCTGCGCCCATTGTTATGGCAGTAGTAGATCCCAAAGAAGAATTAAAACAAAAAATTGCTCAACTAGAAGAACAAATTAAACTTGAGGAGTTGCATCAATCATTGATAATTAGGCTCCAAAAATTAAAAACAGGAAATGAAAAGATACCTAACCCAGATGTTATGGAGGGTTCCCTGCGCCCACCTCAGCGGCCTGGACAGCATGTTCCAAGAGGGGGGTTAGTTGCTAGCCGACATAGAGAAGACTCCTCCCCCAAAGACATCTTCCCAGTTACTGAAACCACAGATGGGCAAGGACAAGCTTGGAGACATCATACTGGGTTTGATTTCACTATCATAAAAGAGTTAAAAACTGCTGCTTCTCAATATGGGGCTACTGCTCCATATACTCTCGCAATAGTGGAATCTGTAGCCGATAACTGGCTCACCCCTACAGATTGGAATACTTTAGTTAGGGCAGTTCTTTCTGGGGGAGATCATTTAATTTGGAAGTCAGAGTTTTTTGAAAATTGCAGGGACACAGCTAAAAGAAACCAACAGGCAGGAAACAGCTGGGATTTTGATATGTTAACTGGTTCAGGTAACTATGCAGACACTCAGGCCCAAATGCAATATGATCCTGGCTTGTTTTCACAAATCCAGGCAGCTGCTACAAAATCCTGGAGGAAACTCCCTGTTAAAGGAGACCCAGGGGCCTCACTCACGGCAGTCAAACAAGGACCAGATGAGCCGTTCTCAGATTTTGTACATAGACTCATGACCACGGCAGGTAGAATTTTTGGAAATGCAGAAACGGGTGTAGATTATGTTAAACAGTTGGCATATGAAAACGTCAACCCCGCCTGCCAAGCGGCAATCAGACCTTATCGAAAGAAAACAGATTTAACAGGATATATTCGCCTTTGTTCAGATATTGGGCCCTCATATCAACAGGGTCTAGCAATGCCCGCTGCCTTTAGCGGTCAAACAGTAAGAGACTTCCTCAATAACAAAGGTAAAGATAAAGGGGGATGCTTTAAATGCAGTAAAAAAAAAAGGACACTTTGCAAAAGGTTGCCATGAAAACCAAAATAAAAATCCAGAAACAAAAATTCCAGACCTTTGCCCAAGGTGTAAAAGAGGAAGGCACTGGGCCAACGAATGTAAATCTAAAACTGATAGTCAAGGAAATCCTTTATCGTCTCAGCAGGGAAATGGGGTGAGGGGCCAGCCCCAGTCCCCAAAACAAGCATATGGGGCGGTCAGCTTTGTTCCAGCCAGCAGCAACAATCCATTTCAAAACTTAGTAGAGCAACCCCAGGAAGTGCAGGACTGGACCTCAGTTCCACCTCCCACACAGTATTAACACCTGAGATGGGACCACAAACCTTAAATACAGGAATATATGGGCTTTTACCACCTGACACTTTTGGGCTACTCTTGGGAAGAAGTAGTGTCACCATGAAAGGTTTACAAGTCCTCCCTGGAGTTATCGATAATGATTATGAAGGAGAAATTAAAATCATGGCCAGAGCTATTAACAACATTATTACTGTCCCTCAAGGGGTTAGAATAGCACAGTTAGTTTTGCTACCCTTAGTTAAAACAGATAAAAATATCCAACACTCTAACAGGAATACAAAAGGTTTTGGATCGTCAAATATATATTGGGTGCAACCAATTACAAATCAAAAACCCTCTCTAACCTTATGGTTAGATGGTAAGGCATTTACTGGGCTAATAGACACAGGGGCCGATGTAACCATCATTAAACAAGAAGATTGGCCCTCTCATTGGCCTACCACAGAGACTTTAACTCACCTGAGAGGAATTGGACAAAGCAGTAATCCTAAACAAAGTTCTAAATACCTAACATGGACAGATAAAGAAAACAATTCAGGCCTCATTAAGCCATTTATCATCCCTCACTTACCTGTTAATCTTTGGGGACGAGACCTGCTCTCCCAAATGAAAATTATAATGTGCAGCCCAAATGATATAGTTACTGCACAAATGCTAACTCAGGGATACACCCCTGGTAAAGGTCTTAGAAAAAAGGAAAACGGTATTCCACAGCCTATACCGGTCTCAGGACAACTTGATAAAAAAGGGTTTGGAAATTTTTTGCCTAGGCCACTGACATACCTGCACCCCAAAAGTACGCTGACCCCATTACTTGGAAGTCAGATGAGCCCGTTTGGGTTGATCAGTGGCCTTTACTTAATGATAAGCTAAGTGCTGCCCAACAGTTAGTGCAGGAACAACTGCTAGCAGGACATATTACAGAAAGTAATTCCCCTTGGAATACACCTATCTTTGTCATTAAGAAAAAGTCTGGCAAATGGAGACTCTTACAAGATTTAAGAGCAGTAAATATCACTATGGTCCTTATGGGTGCCTTACAACCGGGACTGCCCTCACCAGTTGTGATTCCTCAAAAATATTTTAAAATCATTATTGACCTTAAAGATTGCTTCTTTACAATCCCCCTTCATCCTGCTGATCAGAAAAGGTTTGCCTTTTGTCTTCCATCTACAAATTTTAGGCAGCCAATGAAACGTTACCAATGGAGAGTCTTACCTCAGGGTATGGCCAATAGTCCTACCTTATGTCAAAAATATGTAGCCGCTGCTATAGAACCAGTCAGAAAAATATGGACACAAATGTATATTATACATTATATGGATGATATTTTAATAGCAGGACAAATTGGTGACCAAGTCTTACAGTGCTTTGCCCAACTCAAACAAGAGTTGACAACAGCCGGACTGCAAATAGCCCCAGAAAAAATATAACTACAAAATCCACATACCTATCTTGGTTTTCAAATTAATGGACCCAAAATCATTAATCAAAAGGCCATTATACATCGTGACCATCTAAAAACTTTAAATGATTTCCAAAAATTACTGGGAGACATAAATTGGCTTCGACCATACTTAAAACTTACCACAGGAGAGTTAAAACCTCTTTTTGATATATTAAAAGGAGACTCTAATCCGAAATCCCCCAGGTCCATTTCAAAAGAAGCATTAATGGCACTCCAACGGGTAGAAAATGCCATTACAACACAATTTGTTACCAGTATTGATTATTCTCAGCCATTAATATTCCTTATTTTTAACACAGCAATAACCCCTACTGGTTTATTCTGGCAAAACAATCCCATTATGTGGGTACACCTGCCCTCCTCCCCTAAAAAGGTTTTGTTGCCTTATTATGATGCCATAGCTGATCTAATTTTCCTGGGAAGAGAAAACAGTAGAAAATACTTTGGAATAGAACCCTCTACCATTATACAGCCCTACACTCAATCACACATCCATTGGCTGTTACAAAATACAGAAGCCTGGCCAATTGCTTGCGCTTCTTACACTGGCACAATTGACAACCATTACCCACCTAACAAACTCATTCAATTTTGCAAACTTCATGCGTTTGTATTTCCTCATATTACCAGTAAGGAACCTCTCAATGACGCATTACTAATTTTCACTGATGGATCTTCCACAGGACTCGCTGCTTACACCTACAATAATACAATTGCCAAATTCCAAACCACTTATACATCAGCTCAGCTAGTCGAATTACAAGCCATAATTGCAGCATTATCAGCTTTCCCTTGTCAGCCACTTAATATTTACACAGACAGCGCCTACCTGGCTCATTCAATACCCCTCTTAGAGACCGTGCCTCAAATTAAACATATTTCAGACACAGCTAACCTATTCCTACAATATCAACAACTTATTCAAAAAAGGACTACTCCCTTTTTCCTTGGACATATTAGAGCACATTCAGGATTACCGGGACCTTTAGCACAAGGTAATTCAACAGCTGACATGGCAACAAAAACCATAGCCACAGTCACTACAGACAATTTACAACAAGCACAAAAAGCACATGCCCTACATCATTTAAACGCCCAGACCTTAAGACTTATGTTTAAAATTACTAGAGAACAAGCCCGACAAATAGTTAAACAATGTGCCAACTGCATAACTTATTTACCCGTTCCTCATCTAGGAGTTAACCCTCGAGGACTCATCCCCAATGAAATTTGGCAAATGGACGTTACACATCACTCAGAATTTGGCCAACTAAAATATATTCATGTATGCATAGACACTTATAGTGGGTTCATTATTGCAACTCTCCAGACAGGAGAGGCCACCAAACATGTCATAACTCATTTATTACATTGCTTTTCCATCTTAGGTATACCCAAACAAATTAAGACAGATAACGGTCCTGGTTACATAGCCAAAACTTTCTTACAATTCTGCAACACCCTACAAATTAAACATATCACAGGCATTCCCTACAATCCCCAAGGACAAGGTATAGTAGAAAGGGCTCATCTGTCATTAAAAACCACTATCGAAAAAATAAAAGGGGGGAGCTGGTACCCCGTGAAGGGTACCCCCAGAAACATACTTAATCAAGCCCTCTTTATCCTTAATTTTTTAAATTTGGACAGTCACAGAAAATCTGCTGCCGACCGTTTCTGGCATTCTGAATCTCAAAAACAGTTCGCAATGGTAAAATGGAAAGATCCACTCGATAATTCATGGCATAGCCCTGACCCAGTTTTAATTTGGGGAAGAGGCTCAGTATGTATTTTCTCACAAAAAAATGATGCAGCCAGATGGCTGCCCGAAAGATTGGTAAGACAAATGAATCATAACCATTGTCAATCCAGGGAAAACAATCCTCCCTGAGAAGTTTCTTCCCTTTTGTTTTTCAGAAAATGAAGCCCAACATGAGATTCTTTTGGAAAATAATCATTTTATATAACATAGTGACAGTCTATGCAGGTTTTGATGACCCTCGTAAAGCAATAGAACTAATACGAAAGCAACACGGCCAGCCTTGTGACTGCAGCGGGGGACAAGTATCTGAACCTCCGTCAGACAGAATCTTCCAAGTGACTTGCTCGGGCAAGACAGCTTATTTAATGCCAAACCAGCTATGGAAATGTAAGTCAACCCCAAGAGACACCTCCCCTAGCGGGCCGCTCCAAGAATGCCCCTGCAGTTCTTTCCAGTCCTCTGTACATAGTTCTTGCTACACCTCATATCAACAACGCAAATCAGGCAATGAAACATACTATACGGCTACGTTACTAAAAACACAAACTGGAGGTACCAGTGACGTACAAGTATTAGGATCCACCAATAAACTTGTACAATCTCCTTGTAACGGTCAAAAAGGACAGCCTGTTTGCTGGAGCACTACAGCCCCTATCCACATATCTGATGGGGGAGGTCCATTAGACACCACAAGAATTAAAACTGTTCAGAAAAAACTAGAAGAAATTCATAAAGCCCTGTATCCTGAAATTCAATATCACCCTTTGGCCCTGCCTAAGGTTAGAGATAACCTTATGATCGATGCTCAAACTTTTGATATCCTTAATGCCACTTACAACTTACTCCAAATGTCCAATACAAGCCTTGCCCACGATTGTTGGCTTTGTCTAAAAATGGGTCCCCCTACTCCTCTCACTATACCTAACTTTTCATTATCCTAGGTCAATTGCACGGGTGACTCCTTGGTCAGTAACCCTTGTCCAATTATTTCTCCCCTCTTAGTTCAACCAATGAAGTTTTCTAACTCCTCTTGCCTCTTTTCACCCTCTTACAATAGCACTGAAGAAATCGATCTAGGCTACGTTGTATTCAACAACTGTACCTCCATAATCAATGTCACCAGCCCCTTGTGTGCTATAAATGGCTCGGTTTTCCTCTGTGGAAACAACATGGCATATACTTATCTACCCACAAATTGGACAGGGCTTTGTGTTCTAGCCACTCTTCTCCCCGACATTGATATCATCCCTGGAGATGAACCTATCCCCATCCCCGCTATTAAGCATTTTATATATAGACCAAAACGGGCCATACAATTTATTCCCTTGTTGGCTGGACTGGGAATCACCACTGCATTTACAACAGGAGCTACAGGCCTAGGAGTCTCACTAACCCAATATACTAAATTATCCAATCAATTAATTTCAGATGTACAAACCTTATCCAATACTATACAAGATCTACAAGATCAGGTAGACTCATTAGCTGAAGTAGTTCTCCAAAATAGAAGAGGTCTAGACTTACTAACAGCAGGACAGGGAGGGATCTGTTTGGCTCTACAGGAAAGATGCTGTTTTTATGCTAACAAATCCGGGATCATTAGAGATAAAATAAAGACCTTACAAGAAGAGCAAGAAAAACGCAGAAAAGACCTGGCTGCCAATCCGCTTTGGACTGGACTCCACGGACTTCTCCCTTATATCCTACCATTTTTGGGGTCCTTTACTTACCCTTCTACTCTTTCTCACTCTTGGGCCTATAATCCTTAATAAGCTTATGGCATTCGTCAGACGACAAATTGAGGCCTTCCAGGCCAAGCCTATACAGGTCCATTATCATCGCCTTGAGATGTCTGAACATGGTGAGTCTTATCTGCCCTTATAAGACCACCTCCCCTGTGAGCTGAACTGGACAGTCAATGACGGGTAAGAGGACACCACCCCCAATTGAGCCTAAGACAGGAGGGCCGCCCTTGCTGCTGCCTAATCCCATGACGGGCTTAAAAGGTGGGGATGAGTTGACCCAACCTAAGACAGGCGCAGTTCCCGAGGGGCTATCTCTCATCATGACATAATAAAAAAGGGGGACCTGTCCAGAGCTGCGTGGCCCGGCCATAGCGATTATAACTGACAACTGACGCCTGAGCTCTATACATTTCCACTTTATGCCTCCTCCCTAGATTTACTTTCTTCCCTGTTCTGCTGTCTCATACGCCAGTACAAAATGGCGCTCTTCCTGGTTCTTCATCACCCATTTTTCCGCGCCTGGGAAAATGATCAACTTACAGCACAGGTGCCATCCCGCGCCCGGGAAAATTACCAACCGACGGCGCAGGCGCAACATGATGTCCGACCGAAGAAACCGAGACCTACCTGGCCACGCACACCGCAGGGCCACCATCATCGCCCTGGCCCAACCTCCGCCCCTGCTGGTCTATATAAGGCATTACACTGCCACCAATAAACGAGACTTGATCAGGATACTGCCTTGTCTCCATTTCCCGTGTCTCTTGTCCCCCCGAGTTCCCACTCCCTCTTCTAGGGCCTACATTGATGATCCCATGGGACGGGACAAGTTAGAATGGTGATCATAAAAAAGTCAGGAAACAACAGGTGCTGGGGAGGATGTGGAGAAATAGGAACACTTTTACACTGTTGGTGGGACTGTAAACTAGCTCAACCATTGTGGAAGACAGTGTGGCGATTCCTCAAGGATCTAGAACTAGAAATATCATTTCACCCAACCATCTCATTACTGGGTATATACCGAAAGGATTATAAATCATGCTGTTATAAAGACACATGCACATGTATGTTTATTGTGGCACTATTCACAATAGCAAAGACTTGGAATCAACCCAAATGTCCATCAGTGACAGACTGGATTAAGAAAATGTGGCACATATACACCATGGAATACTATGCAGTCATAAAAAAGGATGAGTTCATGTCCTTTGTAGGGACATGGATACAGCTGGAAACCATCATTCTCAGCAAACTATCACAAGAATAGGAAACCAAAAACAGCATGTTCTCACTCATAGGTGGGAATTGAACAATGAGAACACTTGGACACAAGAAGGGGAACATCACACACCAGGGTCTGTTGTGGGGTGGTGGAAGGCGGGAGGGATAGCATTAGGAGATACACTTAATGTAAATGATGAGTTAACGGGTACAGCACACCAATATGGCACATGTATACAAATGTAACAAACCTGCACATTGTACACATGTACCCTAGAACGTAAAGTATAAAACAAAATTTTTTTAAGACAAAGAAAATTTTTAAAAAAAAGAAAAGAAAACAATTGATGGAAGCCCAAAATTATGGTTATTGAGGCTAATGCTAATGCTTTAAGTTTTGTTCATATTCTCACCTAAGTGAGAGTACAGACACTCCAAAATAGAGCCACACATGATAAATGTTATATACTCCCACTGAAATTTTAAGGAAGCAGATAGCTCTCAAAATAGATCATATTTTTCTGTAAAAAGACGATTCCAGTCTACCTGAGTGAGCATAATAAGGAAGTCCCCTCTGCTTTAACTTCTACCAAAAAAAGTGACCTGAAGTACCCAGATGTTAACCAATCAATTTATTTCTAGGGCCTTGTTTACTGACTCGCATTTAACAAAACCCACTGTTTTGTACTTGTATTGCCGAGTAGAAGTTATCACTGTATCTACAGAGGGAGAGCTGCCCCAACTCATAAAGCACAAATAAAACACGATTACGTCTATAATGAAATTGGTTGTAATTTTGTCTTGTCAAACATGTTCACAGCAAGCAATAGCCAGTGGAGTCTCTCAGAATAAGCTTTCCATCTCAAGATACTCAACTTCATCACCGTTGAACAGTGTTTTTGCTAAGAAAAGTAAATGTATGTTTTCCAAGAGTTAGGATGTGGATTATTTTTATTTATTTTATTTTTTGCGACAGAGTTTCACTGATGTTGCCCTGGCTGGAGTGCAGTGGGGTGATCTCGGCTCACTGCAACCTTCACCTCCCAGGTTCAAATGATTCTACTTCCTCAGCCTCCCAAGTAGCTGGGATTACAGGTGCCCGCCACCATGCCCAGCTAACTTTTGCATTTTTAGTAGAAACAGGGTTTCACCATGTTGATCAGGCTGGTCTCAAACTCCTGAACTCGTGATTTGCCCGTCTCGACCTCCCAAAGTGCTGGGATCATAGGCGTGAGCCACCGCACCCAGCCCAGATGTGGACATATTTAAGAAGTCATTATTCTGCCTCATACAGGTCACTTTCATAAACATTACCCACAACAAAAATATGTTTTGCCTTCCTACCATGTCTCACTTTTCTGTCTGCACAAACCACAGTGAAACATACTAGCTCTGCTCTAAAGGGGCTGGATGACCGTAGGCCACTCCTTTGACCTCCCTCAGCCTCTTTCCTTATCTGCCGTGTAAGGCTGACTCTTACTGCATCAGAAAATGACAGTGGAAGAGTAAATTAACATGTGTAAGACATTAGTCACAGAGTCTGGTGCCTGAGGAGCCCTGGGTAAACATTCCTTTCAGTCCTTTCCTTTCACCATCCCATTTTTCTTGCCCTCAACCATCTTCTCCTTCAACTCCTTTCTCTTCAGTAACTTACTCAGTCTAACCTGCCAATTAAAGAAGCCACACTACCCATTCTCTCATGATTCTGATGGTGTGTTCTTGCGATAGAGTCTGCTATCTACTCAAGGCAATGAGTATTATTTATATGAAGAGGTCTGTTTGCAACAAGAAATCCTTCTTTTGTTCACACAAAACTTATACATGGTTTCTCTTAACTTATACATACCAGTTTCAATTCTCCCCTGTTATTTCATACATTCACTTCATTATTTTATTCTTCAGTCTTTCTCCTTACACCTTAAAAATTAGGATAGCACAAAAACAAAAATAATGGCCTGGGCCAGAAGAGGGTATTTCTTTAGCAAGATGAATGCTTTAATTTTTCAAGATGAATGCTATCTGCAAGCCAGCTCTTGTCTGGGTTTGGCTTACATCAAAGCCATTCCACTCTAGGACACATTCTTAGATTCCCAGGAGATAATGATTGTCACGGAAACCACACCCACTCTGAGCATTCCTACTGTTGGGTAAAGGAATGTTTACAGAATGTTGTGCATAAGTTACTCCACCTAAATTCTTCTACTCCCGCGAGTTAAGTTTCCCCACTAACCAGCTTCATGTACAGCTGGCCTGACTAGACCGTGACTGGAAAGTACCTCCCCACTCTGGATGTCCACGGTGGCAGCTTTATCTATTGCCATGTTTATAATAGCTCACAATGATGCAGCACTCACTATGCAACAGGCACATCCTAAGTGCCTTTCATGTAGCTACAGTCGTGACAAAAAATCCTAAGTGTCACCATCCCCACTTTTACAGATTAAGAAAAAAAAACTGTGGCAGAGAAACATGTGCCCACTGTCAACTAACTCCATAATTTAACCTCATCCTCCACTTCATCTGGTAAGAGGACATGCTAAGATTTACAAGGTCTCCTGAATGACATGCACCTTCAAAAATGATTTTTGTCCCATTTACTTTCAGGATTTCACAGCCAGCATTTTGTTTTCTGTCTCTTCCCTCACTTATGCACCTGTTCCCTAACACTACACTCACAACTGCACAGCCCTGCATAAAAGTTGGCTTTAAGAAACCTCAATCTTTTTTGGAAAAAAGAAAGGCCAGGTTCCAAGTCTCACAAAAGATCATTTTTTATTCTATTGTCAACTATTTGCATGGCCACTCTCTGGACATAAGCAAGTGCACTAGAAACAGAAAGTGTAACGAGAAGAAAGTAGGAGGAGGGTGAGTTTCCAGATAGACACACAGGGAAAAGATTCCAAATCCAGAAAAATTCATAAAATGCACCCAGGGAGTGTGGCTTTGAGCAATGACAGCCCCACCTGCCACGTTCCACAGCTGTTGGCCTCTTACTTCCTTCTCAACCGGCCCTTCCTGGTTTTGCTTTCTTAAACCAGTACAAACAACCTGGGAGCTGGGGTCAGATCAGAGACACAGCACTGAGTGGTATGGTTGGGAAAGGCAGAAAAGGAAGAAGAGTGTTTGACTTATGAAGACATGACTCACCGAGGTACACACCACCTAGGCAGGCAATACAGTACTGAAAGGTTTTGCAGGACTCACGGTTGTTTTCCAGAATGAAAGACTGAGGCAAGATTCTTGACCAATTGAGTTTTATTGAGCAAGAACTTGACGGTGCAACCTGGGAAAACATGAGTTTCAAAAAACCCCTGTGGCTTGTGTTCTCTCTGAAGAGGTTTCTGGAGACTTAGTATTTATACATTTAATTAAAAGAGAGAAGACAGGTAGGAAGAGATGGGGTAGGCAGAAAAACAATTGATCTAATCTTGTCTTTCTTCTGTACCTCAGAAAATAAATATTATCAGAATGAGAGTAAAAATACTTCAGTTTTAGGAGCTAGATTTTGATTGCTCACCTAAAGTTACAATTGACATGTATTTCTTTTACAAAGAAATATACATCTTGAGAGTTTGAAGCCAAGAAAAAACAATTTATTCAGGCAATCATCCGGAGATGCCTGAGATCTTTGGCTTTCCTGTTTACCCCATTCTTTTTCTTTTCTTTCTTTCTTTTTTTTTTAAGAGACACAATCTTGCTCTGTCACATAGACTAGAGTATACTCACTTAAGCCTTCAACTCCTGGGCTGAAGCTGTCCTCCCACCTTAGCCTTCCCAGTGTCTGAGACTACAGACATGCACCACTGCACCTGGCTAATTTGATATATTTTGTTTAGTAAGGACGTAGTCTCCCTTTGTTGCTTAGGCTGGTCTTAAGCTCCTGGTTTCAAGTGATCCGCCTGCCTTGGGCTCTCAAAGTGCTGGGATTGCAGGCCTGTGCCAGCACACCTGGCCCCCAATTCTTCAAAAGCTCTCAGAGAAAGCATTGTAGAAGACCCCTGTGGCTGTATGTTTCATCTGATCCTACATGACTAAGAAGGCTCATTCTTAACAAGTCATGTCCCGTGGAAAATGGGATGAAGACAAATCAGAAAAGGGCAAAGGAAAGTCACAGCAACAAAGGGACAGTATAATCCTGGAACCTTATTAAAGTCACAAAAATTCTGCTTCAATTAGAGCAATGTGTTTGGCAAACATCAATCTAACACTTTCAGTTGTATGTTGGCTCACTTGTAATGTCTGGAGCAGTCTATAGACTAGGTATTATAGAGTTTCTGAAGCATCTTCCAATTGCAATGGCAATCTGACACAAGTCTATGAATTGCAGTCTGAATCCAGTGTTCATGTGTACCTTTTGTGTAGTCTACTCATCAGCAGACACAAAGGGTGTTTATATATAAGTTGCTATGATTTCTCCAGAAGTTTACATAACTCATCTAGTTTCAGCTTGCAAGGTTTAATCTGCCCATCTGACAAAAGGCTAATATCCAGATTCTACAAGAAACTTAAACAAATTTACAAGGAAAAAAAAACCATCAAAAAGTAGGTGAAGCACATGAACAGACACCTCTCAAAACAAGAAATTTATGTGACCAACAAACATGAAAAAAAGCTCATTATCATGGTCATTAGGGACATGCAAATCAAAACCACAATGAGATACCATCTCACGCCAGTTAGAATGGTGATCATAAAAGGTCAGCAAACAACAGACACTGGAGAGAATGTGGAGAAATAGCAATGCTTTTACACTGTTGACAGGAGTGTAAATTAGTTCAACCATTGTGGAAGACAGTGTGGCGATTCCTCAAGGATCTAGAATAAGAAATAATATTTGACCCAGTAATCCCATTACTGGATATATACCCAAAGGATTATAGATCATTCTACTATAAACACACATGCACACATATGTTTATTGTGGCACTATTCACAATAGCAAAGACTTGGAACCAACCTAAATGCCTATCAATGACAGAGTAGATAAAGAAAATGTGGTACATCTACACCATGGAATTCGATGCAGCCATAATAAAGGATGAGCTCATGTCCTTTTCAGGGACATGGATGAAGCTGGAAACCACCATTCTCAGCAAACTAACACAGGAACAGAAAACCTAACACTGCATGTTCTCACTCATAAGTGGGAGTTGGACAATGAGAACACATGGACAGAGGGAGGGGAACATTGTACACTGGAGCCTGTAGGGGGGTGGGGACTAGGGGAGGGATAGCATTAGGAGAAACACCTAATGTACATGATGGGTTAATGGGTGCAACAAAACACCATGGCACATGTACACCTATGTAACAAACCTGCAGGTTCTGCGTATGTATCCCAGAACTTAAAAGTGTAATTTTAAAAAATGATACAAAATTGAAAAGCACAGCTTAAATTTATAATATGCCAAAATGGAGGAAAAACGGAAGAAAATTCTGAGAACATTAGTTTTGAAACTTCTGGCCAAGAAAAAAGGTACGATTCAGTCCAAATTGTAGGTAAATAACAAAATTTTTTTTAAAAATGAACACATCTAAAATTTAATAACTGTTGTTCTGTTGTTTTCCTCTGAAAATAATTTTCCCCATCCTCTTCCCCATTTTATGAAATAGAAATCATTTGGGACCAATGTAATTCCAAACTAAGTTTTAGTCTTATACCTGGATTGTTTACATAAAGTGCAGCAAGAATGTAGATTCAAGGCCTCTATGAATACATATATATATATATATGTTCTACCATGTAGAATGGCACTAAAGTATATTAATGGCCACAAATCTGTACAAGTCTGCAGCAGCCTCAATTCTTGTTTCTTCAGAAGAAAGAATTCAACTACGGGTCGTAAGACAGAAGAAGAGACTGAGGCAAGTTTTACAGCAAGATTGAAAGTTTATTTAATGGCTTTAGAGCAGAAATTAAAGAAAGTAAAGTACACTGAAAACACGGCCAAACAGGTGATGAGATTTCACGTGTGTGGTTTGACCTTTGACTTAGGCTTTTGTATGTTAGATAATTCTGGGGTCTGCATCTCTTCTCCCCTGATTCTTCCCTTAAAGTGGGCTGTCTGCATGTGCAGCGGACCACCAGCACTTAAGAAGGGAGACTCCATAGTGTGTTTCCTGGAGTACAGTTGGAAAATGCAGACCGGAATAAAAGTTATGTATGTAAATAAAATTGGTCTAGTTATAAAATCCTGTTATAAATTTCTATCATTTTTGTGTTACCTTGGCATCTATTTTTAATCTTCCCTGAACACACCCAAATTCCTTTTCTTTCTCTCTCTCTCTCTGCTTTGAGATATAAATTTACTACCTACTTTCTCTAAAATTCAGCAAGGCCTTCCTCAGATTAATGCTAACTTTTTCTATTTACAAAAGCACCATTTAAATCCAACTGTTTTTTTTCAATAGTGAGTTTTATGGGTTCCATGCAGAAAGTTTTAAAATCAAAAATCTAAAGTATTTCTCTCTCTATCTTTATGTGCACATGTATATGTTCTATGTGGTATCACATATATGTATAAGTCAGCACCTATGTTTATATATTGTTTATACATGGTATCAAATTAATATAAAAATAAATGAGTACTCATCAATTAAGAAAATAATCTCAAATGCTTTCCAACACATGTGATATTAGTAATCTTCAATAACAGAAGAACGCCTCAAATGAGCATGCATACCTATCTGCAGCCTCCTTAAAAAAATTATCAGCCAAGAATTTTATATTCAGCAAAACTAAAGTTCATAAATAAAGGAATGATAACAGTCTTTTTCAGACAAACAAATGCTGAGAGAATTTGCCACTACCAAGCCAGCACTACAATAACTGCTAAAAGGAGCTCCAAACATTGAAACACATCCTGGAAATACATCAACACAGAACCTCTTTAAGCACGAATCTCACAGGACCTATAAAACAAAAATACAATCAATAAATGAAAGAAACCAAGGTATTCAGGCAGCAAATACCAGGATGAATGGAACAGGACCTCACGTTTCAATACTAACATTGAATGTAAGTGGTCTAAATGCACCACTTAAAAGATACAGAACTGCAGAATTGATAATAATGCACCAAGCAAGTATCTGCTGCCCTCAAGAGACTCCTGTAACCATAAAGGGTCATATAAACTTAAGGTAAATGGGTAGAAGAAGATATCCCATGCAAATGGCCACAAACGTGAGCAGGAGTAACTATTCTCCTAACAGAAAAAAACTAACTTTAAAGCAACAGCAGTTTAAAAAGACAAAGAGGGATATTATGTAACAATAAAAGGACTTTTCCAACAGAAAAATATCACAATCCTAAATACATATGCACCTAACACTGGAGCTCCCAAATTTATATAACTATTACTACTAGACCTAAGAAATGAGATAGACAGTAACAAAATAATAGTGAGGGACTTCAGTACTCCACTAACAGCACTAGACAGGTCGTCAAGACAGAAACAATGGATTTAAACTATGCCCTAGAGCAAATCGACTTAAGAAATATTTACAGAATGTTCAACCTGACAACCTAGAATGTACATTCTATTCATCAGCACATGGAACTTTCTTCAAGATAGACCATATGATAGGCCACAAAACAAGTCTCAATAAATTTAAGAAAATTGAAATTATATGAAGTATTCTCTCAGACAACAGTAGAATAAAACTGGAAATCAACTCCAAAAGGAACCTTAAAAACCATGAAAACACACAGAAATTAAATAACTTGCTCCTGAATGATCATTGGGTCAAATAAGAAATCAAGAAGGAAATTTAAAAAATTTGAACTGAACAATAATGATGCATTCTATCAAAACATCTGGAATTATGCAAAGACTGTGCGAAAAGTTCATAGCCTTAAATGCCTAAATCAAAATGACTGAAAGAGCACAAATAGACAATCTAAGGTTACATTTCTAGAAATTCAAGAAACAAGAACACACCAAACCCAAACCCAACAGAAGAATGAAATTAACGAAGATCGGAGCAGAATAAAATGAAGTTGAAACAAAATAGTACCAAATATAAATTAAATGTAAAGCTGGCTTTTCGGAAAAATAAAAAAAATTGATAGACCATTAGCAAGATTAACCAAGAAAAGAAGAGAGAAGAGCCAAATAAGCTCATTTAGAAATGAAATGGGAGCTATTACCATCAACGCCACAGAAATACAAAAGATCATTCAAAGGTACTGCAAACACATTTATGTGCATAAACTAGAAAACCTACAGGGGATGAATAAATTCCTGGAAATATAAAACCCTCCTAGATTAAATTAGAGAGAGTTAGAAACCCTGAACAGGCCAACAAAAAGCACCAAGATTGAAAGGATAATTTAAAAATTAACAACAAAACAAAACAAATTCCAGGACTATTCCACATGCTAGAGAAAGATGGAATTCTCCCTAAATCATTCTATGAAGCCAGTATCACCCTAATACCAAACCCAGAAAAGGATACAAGAAAGAAAACTACAGATCAATATCCCTGATGCACACAGACGCAGAAATTCTCAACAAAATACTACCTAACTGAATCCAACAGCACATCAAAAACATAATCCACCATGATCAAGTAGGTTTCATAATAGGGATGCAGGAATGGTTCTACATACACAAGTCAATAAATCTGGTACACCACATAAACAGAATTTTAAAATCACATGATCCTCTCAATAGACACTGAAAAGGTACTTGACAACATCCAGCATCGTTTATTATTAAAACTCTCAGAAAAATTGACACAAAAACCCACAGCCAACATAATACTGAATGAGAAAAAGTTGAAAGCATCACTCTCAGCAGGGGAACAAGACAAGGATGGCCGCTCTCAACACTTTTATTCAACAGAGTACTGAAAGTCCTAGCCAAATCAATCAAACAAGGGAAGTAAATAAAGGGCATCCAAATTGGTAAAGAGGAAGTAAAACAGTCGCTGTTTGCTGATAATATAATCGTATACCTAGAAGACCCTAAAGACCCCTCCAAGTGACCAAGCAGAGAATCAAATCAAGAATTGAACAACTTTTATAACAGCAGTTATGAAGAAATAATAACTAGGAATATATCTAAACAAGGAGGTGAAAGACCTCAAGAAAAACTACAAAACACTGCTGAAAGAAATGATACATGATGCAAAATATGAAAATGCACCCCTTGCTCATCGATGAATAGAATCATTGTTGTGAAAATGACCACACTGACAAAAGCAATCTACAAATTCAATGCAATACCCATTAAAATGCCACCATCATTCTTCACAGAACTAGAGAAAACAATTCAAAAATTCGTATGGAACCAAACAAGACCCAGCATACCCAAAGCAAGACTAAGCAAAAGAACAAATCTGGTGGTGTCATCACCTGACTTCAAACAATACTCTAAGTCCATAGTCACCAAAACAGCATAGTGCTGGTATAAAAATAGGCACATAGACCAATAGAACAGAATACAGATCCCAGAAATAAACCTAAATACTTACAGCCAACTTATCTTTGACAAAGCAAACAAAAATATAAATTGGGTAAAGAACACCTTATTCAACAAATGGTGCTGAAATAATTGGCAAGGCGAATGTAGGAGAATCAAACTAGATCCCCATTTTTCACCTTACACAAAAATCAACTCAAGATGAATCAAGGACTTAAATCTAAGACCTGAAACTATAAAAATTCTAGAAGATGACATTGGAAAAATCCTTCTGGACTTTGGCTTAGGCGAAATGTTCATGACCAATAGCCCAAAAGCAAATGCAACAAAAGCAAAAATAAATAGGTGAGACTAATTAAACTAAAAAGCTTCTGAACAACAAAGCAACAGTCAGCAGACTAAACATATAACCCACAGAGTGAAAGGAAATCTTCATAATCTATACATCTGAAAGATAACCAACATACAGAAACTCCAAGAAACTCAAAACAAATGGACAAACAACCGCCCCGATAAAAAGTGGGCTAAGTACATGAATAAACAATTCTCAAAACAAGATAAACAAATGGCTAACAAACATATGAAAAAATGCTCAGTTTCACTAATGATCAGAGAAATGCAAATCAAAACCACAATGTGATACCATCTTACTCCTGCAAGAATGTTCATAATCAAAAAATGAAAAAATAATACTTGTTGGCCAGGCACGATGGCTTACACTTGTAATCCCAACACTTTGGGAGGCCAAGATGGGCGGATCACTTAAGGTCAGGGGTGTGAAACCAGCGTGTAAAACATGGTGAAATTCTGTCTCTACTACAAATACAAAAAAATTACCCAGGTGAGGTGGCATATGCCTGTAATCCCAGCTACTCCAGAGGCTGAGGCAGAAGAATGGCTGGAACCTGGGAGGCAGAAGTTACAGTAAGCCAAGATCATGCCACTGCACTCCAACCTGGGTGAAAGAGCAAGACTCTATCCATCTCAAAAATAAATAAAAATAATAGATGTTGATGCGGAAGCAGTGAAAAGGAAAAACGTCTACCCTGCTGGTGGGAATGTAAACTATAAATGAGTGGATAAAGAAATTGTGGTATATATATGATTGAATACTACTCAGCCATAAAAGGAAGAAATTAATGGCATTCGCAGCAACCTGGAAGAAACTGGAGACTATTATTCTAAGTGAAGTAACCCAGGAATGAAAACCAAACACTGGATATTCTCATTCATCAGTGGGAGCTAAGCTATGAGGATGCAAAGGCATAACAATGATACAATAGACTTAGGGAAAAGGGTGGGAAAGGGGTGAAGGATAAAAGACTACAAATTGAGTTCAGAGTATACGGCTCGGTTGATGGGTGCACCAAAATCTCACAAATCACCACAGGAGAACTTATGTAATTAAATATCAAATCCCCAAAAACCTATGGAAATAAAAGATTTAAAAATAAAATCAAATAAAATGATAAAACTTTAAAAACATAGTTCCTGAAAAATTCTTCTAAAATGTAAAAAAAAAAATTAAAAAACAAAAGGTCCTGAACGTCATATACCAGAAACTCTATTATGTTGCCTCTTAATGCATATATTTGAACCCACTGGCTCAACTTCTGAGAACTTATCGGGAAGCTGCTGATCACCTGTGTCAGGTGTTTTCTATCTATTGTGAGACTATATCTCCCTGGTACTACCTGCAACCAATTATTTCTTTAGAGAGATGTTAACAACCACCTGACTTGACCATCACGTGGTGATGACCACTAGACATTTCTAGTGTGGGGAGGTGTAAGGATCTCTCCTGCCCGCCTCATATCTGACCAGCTACCTACTGTAACACTTTCAGGTTTCTTTTTTTTTTTTTTTTTTTTTTTTAGACGGAGTCTCGCTCTATCACCTAGGCTGGAGTGTAGTGGCGCGATCTCAGCTCACTGCAACATCCGCCTCCTGAGTTCACACCATTTTCCTGCCTCAGCCTCCAGAGTAGCTGGGACTACAGGCGCCCGCCACCACGCCTGGCTGATTTTTTGTATTTTTAGTAGAGACGGGGTTTCACCGTGTTAGCCAGGATGGTCTAGATCTCCTGATCCAGCCCGCCTCGGCCTCCCAAAGTGCTGGGATTACAGGCGTGAGCCACTGTGCCCGGCCTCAGATTTCTTATTGTCAGATTTTAGGTAGGACAAACAGCTGATTTTTCTGGCCTTTGATTTTTTTTTTTTTTAACCAAAAGTATCCTCCCAAATGAAACTATTAAGCATTAACCACGATTATGGCTTAGCTAAGCATGTATGAGACATCTCCAAAGAGGTGAAGGAGCAATTCAAAAACTCAAAAATCACACAAATATCAAAACAAATAAGGCTGCTTCCCTCATCCAAAATAAAATCGAGGATGCAGCAGTAAAAGCATAAAATTTTTAACTATTCAATGTCAAGGTAAAGTGGCTTTTATTCTTATTTTCTCAGAGGATCTAAGGCAAGCAGTTTGAGCTTACAAAAAAAGTTTAACTTTGTTTTACATCAGATTGTTGTAATTTAGTCAAAAGAGATTTTAAGGCTAGCCATAACACTATTAGGTGTCTTTCCTTGATATTCAATCCTCTCATCAACCGTTTGGAATAAGAGAGTTGTAAAATATTTTTTAACTTAGAAGTCTCAATTTAAAGAATCCATCTTCTGGCCAAGGACTATTAGAATTTCCAGTGGTGTATTGATTCTAAGTGACTCAATCCAACAGCCTCTTCAGTGAAAAAACAATCCCAGTGATCTTTTCCTCCACCCCAACAAAATAAAATATGTACTCTCAGGAATAGGCTTAGGAAAGCAAAAGACTCTTGTTGCCACAGCCCTATTCAAGCAACAAGACTTGGGATGACAAAAGTACATGATGGATGGGACTTCTTATGACAAGCCCTCCTGGGAGCTTCTGACTTGGTAACAAATCAAGCCCTCAAGGATATGTGACAAGGTGAGATAAAACTTTATCCAGTACCTCCCTTTATGAACAACACTGAAGGAAAGAGGTAAAGGAAAAGACTATTTCTGGGAGGAAATGGATTAAGCAATCAAAATATTCATACCCCAGCATCACTTAAAAGTACACCAGAATTACTACACCAAGACTAGACCAACACAAATCTTCTCCCATTAATCAAAATTTGGTGGAGGAAACAGTGATTTTTACCATCCAATTGGAAAGAATGCACAGAGAGAAGCCAGGAAACTTGAGACTAATACATTTTTATCCTTTAGCTGGCTGATTATTTTTCTGCATTTCTGTATGTCCAAAATGATGTTATGGCAGCAAAACAGGTTTTAGTGGTAATACAGGTCATGGGAGAAAGAAAGGAAGTTCAGTTAGCAAAGCTGGTCTTGTGTCAGTGAAACCTTGCAGGTAGCAGCCCTCAGAGAAAATCAATGCTAAATTTTTTTACCTTTAAGGTATCAGATTCAGTCCATTCCTCCCAGATCCAGATAAGGGAAGACATGCCTGCATTAATAATGATTCTCTATTATGTAGATCTTTTTCCACAAAAGGCAACTGTGCAGGGCCATTTCTATTTGCTGGCCCTCTGGGAGACACAACAAAATTTGTCAAAGAAATATGTCGTGGGTTAAAAATATTTTTATTTTCTTCAACTAACAGGTGTTTCTAGAGGTGGAATTGGATGTTCTCCAGTTACAGAACTTTAGCCAATTTAAAGGCCTGTTTCACCAAAATGTAGAGCTCCTGATAGATTTGGATTTGACCAAGTGAAAGGGTTTTGGACATTAGACAGGGTGAAGAGTTGGTCAAATCCAAAGGAAGAATGATAAAACCCAAAACCACAAATAGCGATTGCACTATTTACATACTGTTAAACACTGTAAGCATAAGGAGAGGTTAGAATGAAGTAGTAAAAAGCCTTATCCTGCAGCTAGCAAATTCTAAAACAAAACCCTAAACCAGCTCCTCAGTTGAGCAGGGAGCTAGCTGTAGTCTGATCTCCATTGTCACAGGAGCAGGAAACTCATGTTCCTTTTAGGAAGTGAGCAAGGCTCCATGAGGAGAGGAGTTCCATGAAAAAACAAAACTCAGATCTCAAACAAAAAAAAATCTGACAAAGCACGGACCTCAAGAGAAAGTAGGATCCAATTCCCTGAAAGTCACACGATTGGTCAGAACTAAAGCTCTATAGTTGGTACTGAGCATGAACAATAGAAGAAGCCCTGCAGTTCTAAACTCCATTAAGAGGACCCCTTCATGGTTGGCAAAATGTAAATTAAATTGAGTGCCCCCTTCAAGTTTCTGAATCAATTGAAGTTTATTGGACGAGAGCTTGAGGGCATACCCTGGAAAAACACAAGTTGTAGAAACCCTCTGTGGCTTGTTATGTCTTTGAGGAGGTTTTCAGGAGGCCTGGCATTTATACATGTTCTTAAAGCAGGGAAGACAGGTAGGAAGAGACAAGTAGGGGGAGGAATATTTGGTCTCATCTTGTCTTTATTCTGTACGTAGAAAGAAAAAGCATTATCAGTGTAAAATCTAACAGACTTTAGTTTTAGGAGCGAGACGGATTGCACACCTAAAGTTACAAAAGCTGGGACCTTGTTTTATGGAGAATATACATCTTAAGATGAAGATGAAAATGAAGAGGGAAAAACCTGCTATGCACCGGGAACCTTTATGTTTGCACTTCATATAATGCTCACAACGACCCTTTAATCAGTTACTATTATCCCTCTATCCCAAAACATCAATGAACTTGTCCCTTATCTCACAGCCCATTAAAGGTGGAACCAGGACTCAGACTCACATATTTCTGAATCTAAAACTCATGCTTCCAGCAAAAGAAACAATCAACAGAGTGAATAGACAAGCTAAAAAGTGAGAGAGAATATTTAGAAACTATGTATTTCACAAAGGTCTGATATCCAGCATCTATACGAAACTTAAATAAATTTACAAAAAAAAAATTAAAAAGTGGGCAAAGGACATGGAGAGACACTTTTTAAAACAAGTTATACATGTGGCCAAGAGCACATAAAAAAGCTCAGTATCACTGATCATTAGACAAACATAAATCAAAACCACAATAAGACACCATCTCACACCAATCAGAATGACTAGCGTCAAAAAATAAAAGATAACATGCTGGCAAAGTTGCAGAGAAAAAGGAATGCTTATACACTGTTTGTGGCAGTGTCAATTCGTTCAACCATTGTGAAAAGCAGTGTGACAATTCCTCAGAGCTAAAAACAGAACTACCATTTGACCCAGCAATCTCATTATTGGTTATATACCCAGAGGAATATAAACCATTCTACCATAAAGACACATGCACACAAATTTTCATTGCAGCATTATTTGCTATAGAAAAGACATGGAATCAACCTAAATGCCAATCAATGGAACCTGAATTTTTTTAATGTGGTACATACACGCCATGGAACACTATGCGTCCATAAAAAAAAGAATGAGATCTTGTCTATTACAGGAACATAAATGAAGCTAGAGGATAACTTCCTTAGCAAACTAATGCAGACTAGAAAATGAAATATTGCATGTATAAGTGGGCACTAAATAATGAGAACACATGGACACGATGGGAGCAACACACACCAGGGCCTACTTCAGGGTGGAGGGTGGGAGGCAAAACAACAGAAGAAAAAAATAATTATTGAGTGTTAGGCTTAGTACCTAATTGATGATATAATCTGTACATCAAACCCCCGTGACATGGGTTTACCTACATAACAGACCTATACCTGTACCCTGAAACTAAAATAAGCATTTTTTAAAGCCACAATGAATTTCAAACATCAACAGTTTAATCTCTAATCCTTCTCCAATCAAGATTTTAAGATTTGTTTTGAAAAGAAAACTTTTAATGAGCAGAATGAATTAGTTTCTTTTTTCTAAAAGAATAATAAACTAAAACTCACATTTCACTCTACACAATTGTACCTACCAGAATTCAAAGAAAGGAAAGTTGGCTGCCTCTAACAGAAATAACCATGCAGACATCAATGAAGAGACAGGGTCTGAAATGGGCCTTAGGACAAAAAACAATTAAGGAGCTTGATTGTCTGAGTCCCACCGGCAGACCCTGACCCAGTGACGGAAAAACAAATATACTCAGACACAAATATCCAGTGAAAGAGCGGGCTGGGCTGCCAAGCCACTCACCAATACCAAGAAAGTTCAGGAAAATAGCAGCAGTGACCCCAATCAGCCAGCTAAGTTTGCATTTATTTAGTACAGATTAAATGACAAACATCTTGAGTAAACACCGCTGGAGGGTAATTGATATTACCGACCTCCTGAGTAGAGAGCAATCATGCACCTGCAGATAATCAAAGGTTGTTTTTAAGACCACCTGAGTAAACTCCTCTACAATCCTATGTAGCTACACCTTTGAAGAGAATTCACCTGTCTTCAGCCAAATATTTTACTGAAGCTATGCAAACCCCCCGCCTTCCAAGAAGGTTTGTGACTATTTCCTATAACCATCTTTATAATTTTTCCTTTAAAATCTTTCCCACCACACTGACTGAACCCCCACGTCGCCCCCTTTTCTGTTTTTTGTATCAGGCTTTGTTCATTGAAGAGCACAGGTGTGTGCAGCAATAGGTTTGTCAGTTGAGATGGTCATTGCTCTTATTCTGGCTTTGCATCCTAGAATTAGCAAATCACATGAGACAAACATAATTAGCAACATACTTTTCCAATCAAGGAGTGACCTGTAGTGTTACTTGGCACCTCAGTTCACTGTATGCCATTACTGAGAAACCCCCTTGGTGGTAAGCTTATCCTTTCTAGCCAAACAGTGCCATCCTTTGAGGCTGCGAAGGGAGTGTCTGCCCACGTGACAGGGCCAAAGAAAGGCGGATCTAAGATATGAGCCCAATAGAGTGTAGCAGGTACAGGTTGCAGACAAAACGAGAGCATAAAAACGATCAATACCCTACACGAGTTGTAATGTACAACAGAGAGCATAGCCAGGAACAAATAATCTGGAGTAAACGGTGTCTGTGTCCAGAGCAGGATTCATTCAGCCTCCTGAGTTGTCTTCTTCAGCATCCCCCAAGTAATGTCTGGGGCTTGTGTCCTCTGTGGACGCCATATCTTCCTGGGCTGCGGGTCCTGTAGGGTCTCTCCTAGGCTGGCTCAAGCTTTTCATCCTTTGATGAGGACGTAGTCTCCAGGCTGGTGCTGGTGTGCTGGAAATTCTAGGCGTGGTGCCTGTGCTAAGAGATCCTTTATAATCTTTGTTAAAGAGCAGGTTAGTGCTTGAAGAAAAACCTGTTGTGCTTTATTTTAATGTCCAGTTTACAGAAAAACTGGAGGATACTTCTTTAGCCAATATGTTTACACACAGAATTTCTTTTACAATTAATGTTTTAAAACTCATTTACACCTTCAAAATAAAAATTATATATTTCTTGCATAAATTCCTTTTTATAATATTTTTCATGGCTTTCACAATCTTTGACATTTTCTGACTTTGTTTTATAACCTTCCTTACTAAAGGTGCATTCTTATAACTTTCTTAATATTTCTTTCTCTTCTTCCTACTTTATCACTCTATGTCTTACTTTATGTGTCTCTTTCTCATCTGTCTCTTCTAGTCTTTCTCTTAATCATTCTTTCCCTTTTAGAGGCAAAACTGCTTCGAATTGCTTTTTACTTAAAGGAATCCTGATGATACAAGGATCATAACCTAACAACTGATTGCATCGTCTGTGGCCCAAATACATGACTTTACTTATTAACTGGATATAGGAAGATAGTGTTTTTGTCCTGGTATGTGAGTAAAAATTCATTTCTAGAAAGCACAGTCCCAGGGTCATCGGTCCTGTTAACCTTGTAGGGGAGTGTTTGGTGGGAAAAACAGACAACTGAACAGAACAGAGCAGAGCTATGCCATCTAGTTGCCTGTGAAAAATGGCTTGTTCTATTTCCTCAATCTCCCTTTTTGCTGCAGGGGTTAAATATCTGAGAGAATCTAAGGTTGTATTGCCCTTTAAGATAGAAAACAGGTTTTGCAACTGATAAGTCGTTATGCCCAAGACAGGGCAAAGTCAGTTTAAATCGCCCAGAAATTTCTGATAATCATTTGAGGTATGTAAGTTGCTAGTATTTAATTAAACGTTTTGAGGTCTTACTGACGGGGAAGTTAGTATGTACCCCAGATATTTCCAAGGAGAGGACATTTGTACTTCTTCAGGTGCTATGATTAAACCTCTTAACTGTTTTTTGTTTGTTTCTTTGTTTTTGTTTTTGAGACGGAGTCTTGCTCTCTCACCAGGCTGCAGTGCAGTGGTATGATCTTGGCTCACCGCAACCTCTGCCTCCCGGGTTCAAGTGATTCCCCTGCTTCAGCACCCCGAGTAGCTGAAACTAGAGGTGCATGCCACCATGCCCGGCTAATTTTTGTATTTTAGTAGAGGCAGGATTTCACCATGTTGACCAGGATGGTCTCCATCTCCTGACCTCGTGATCCGCCTCAGCCTCCTAAAGTGCTGGAATTTCAGGCGTGAGCCACCGTGCCTGGCCAACTGTGTATTTTTTATGACGGAGGCATAGAAACTTAAAAGTGTTGGCTCTCTTGGGGCTGCCAGTAATATATCATCCATAAAACAAATAATCTTGCAATTAGAAAATTATTTTCTACTGGGGAGCAAAGCCTGATCTATGTGTTACTAACACATGGTAGGACTATTCAGCATTCCCTGAGGAAGCACTTTCCAATGAAATCAGCAAGCTGACCTTTCATTATTAATAGCTGGTAATATAAACACAAATTTTTGTCTGTTCTGTTCTATGAGAGGAATAGTATAAAAACTGTCTTTTAAGTCAATCACAATTAGAGGCCAATCTTGAGGAATCGCCACGGGGGAAGGGGTCCCATAGGCTGTAGATTAACATTAATAGCACGGAAGTCATGCAAAAGTTTCCATTTGCCAGACTTTTGGGAATGACGAAATGGGTGAATTCCAAGGGCTGTTAGATGGTTCTATATGACCAGCTTTTAATTGTTCCCCAACTAATTCATGGGCTCTTTGTAATTTCTCTCCCTTCAGAGGTCACTGTTCTACCCAAATAAGATTTTGAGAGAGCCACATCAGGGGTAGTGGAGGAAAAACAGTGGCAATGACTATAATTTAAATATAACTTAAATTTTAACAGAGAATTATAATTTGGGATGTTCCTTGTATACAAGGAACACGTGAGATTTTACCATGGGCCGCCTGGGAGCAGCAGGGCAGCGAGGCAGGTCTTGGGCAGGGGTCCCACTGTGCTTGCATAGGCAGCGTTTTTTGTCTGCACCCATCCCTCCTCCCACCGCTGGGCGGAGGCTGCCTGCCTGGATGGACCTTGTCAGCTTGGGCACTGCTGGTTTTTCTCCCACTGAGCCTTTTCTTACGCCCGCCGCCTGGTTCGCTGCGCAGCTTCGGCTTCTAATGCCTTTTCTTATCTCTTTATAAACATACACCTGGTTGCCTTTTTGATTTTGCATCACTGGGCAGGCTAAAAGCTCCCCTTCCAATGCCGCTTGCTTAAGACAGGGTCCCATAGCTGTAGTGTATGCCTTGTCTTTTTTCTTGTTTATTGGAGGAGGCGGCTCAGGCAAAACCTCCCTTTCGTCTTTGTTATTTTGACCAGGTAATAGTGGGCCTGAGGGACTCAGGGGTGGTAAAGTAGGTGATGGTTCTTTCTCCTTCCCCTTTTTAGGCTCTTCTGTGTATAATGGGACCAGAGTCACCCTCACTAAAGCCCATAGCATTAAAGATTATACTGGGACCCGTTGCTCTTGCGCATGAGGTGAGGGGATCGAGACCATCCTGGCTAACACGGTGAAACCCCATCTCTACTGAAAATACAAAAAAATTAGCTAGGTGTGGTGGCAGGTGCCGGTAGTCCCAGCAACTCAGGGAGCTGAGGGAAGAGAATGGTGTGAACCCAGGAGACGGAGCTTGCAGTGAGCCGAGATCGCGCCACTGCACTCCAGCCTGGGTGACAGAGCGAGACTCTGTCTCAAAAAAAAGAAAAAAAAAAAGAAGGAAAGAAAGAAAACAACAACAACAAAAAGATTTCTTCCCACTTGATCCCAAAGCTCTAAGTCTAGCTTACCTTCTTTCAGGAACCATGGGTTAAGTGATACAATTTGCATTAGGTCCCTTAATTGAGCCTGCAAAACCGAGGCTCCAGTGACTTTAAGCAGCTGTTTGAATACTTTTAGATTCTGCTTCTGTTGTGCTGATAACTGTTGTCCCGAGATAAAACCCTACCCTGAACAATTCCCTCGAACTTGGAGATCTCAAGCAGGCACCGATGACCTACCGACCTACTGACTTATCGACTTACTGGCTTACCAACCGCACAGTCTTCACCTTCATTTTCGAGGGTTCTGTCGTGATTGTTTGCAGCTATACCTCAGACCTGGGCACCAACTTGCCAGGTCCTCACACGGGGCACCAACTGTCTGGGTCCGACTGGCAGACCCTGACCCAGCAATGGATGAACAAATACACTCAGACACAAATATCCAGTGAAAGAGCAGGCTAGGTGGCCGAGTCACTCCCCAATACCAAGAAGGGTCCAGTAAAGAGTTAACAGCAGCAGCCTTGATCAGCCAGTGAAGTTTGCATTTATTTAGTACAGATTAAGTGACAAAAATCTTGAGTAAACACAATTAGAAGGTAATTGACAGTGCTGACTTCCAGGAGAGTAGTTCCCCCAGCAGAAGATTAAATGTTGGTTTTAGGACGGCCTGAGTAAACAAGCTATTTAGATAAACACCTCTACATTCCTGTATATCTATGCCCTAAGCTTTTAAGATAATTCAGCTACCTTCAGCCAAATATTTTACTGAAGCCACGCAAATCCCCAGACTTCCAGGAAGGTTTGTGACTATTTCCTATAACCATCTTTACAATTTTTCTTCTAAAATATTTCCCACAACCTTGACTGAAGTGCTACAGCTGAGAAGACAAGGAAGGGCATTATATAAGCAAGAAAAAATTAGAACAAATTTGGCCATAAGAAAGTAAAATGGCCCCGGAGCAAGATGGCCGAATAGGAACAGCTCCAGCCTCCAGCTCCCAGCACAAGTGACATAAAAGACAGGTGATTTCTGCATTTTCAACTGAGGTACTGGGTTCATCTCACTGGGGAGTTTCGGGCGATCAGTGCTGGTCAGCTGGTGCAGCCCAACCAGTGAGGGCTGAAGAAGTTCGAGGCATCACCTCACCTGGGAAGTGCTAGGGAGAAGGGAATCCCTTTAGAAACTGAGACACACAACACCTGAAAAATCAAGTAACTCCCACCCTAATACTGTATTTTACCAAGGGTCTTAGCAAACGGCACACCAGGAGATTATATCCCACCTGGTGGGAGGGTCCCATGCCCATGGAGCCTCCCTCATTGATAGCACAGAAGTCTGAGATCTAACTGCAAGTCAGCAGCGAGGCTGGGGGAGGAGCACCCGCCATTGCTGAAACTTAAGTAGGTAAACAAAGCCTCTGGGAAGCTTGAACTGGGTGGAGCCCACCGCAGCTCAAGGAGGCCTGCCTGTCTCTGTAGACTTCACCTCTGCAGACAGGGCATAGCTAAAAAAAAAGGCAGCAGAAACATCTGCAGATGTTAATGACCCTGTCTGACAGCTTTGAAGAGAGCAGTGGCTCTCCCAGCACAGAGGTTGAGATCTGAGAACGGACAAACTGCCTGCTCAAGTGGGTCCCTAACCCCAGAGTAGCCTCACTGGGGGACATCCCCCACTAGGTGCAGACCAACACCTCACACCTCACATGGTGGGATACAGCCCTGAGACAAAGCTTCCAGAGCAAGAATCAGACAGCAGCAATCGCTGTTCAGCAATATTCTATCTTCTGCAGCCTCCGATGCTGAAACCCAGGCAAACAAGGTCTGAATGGACCTCAAGCAAACTCCAGCAGATCTGCAGCTGAGGGTCCTAACTGTTAGAAGGAAAACTAACAAACAGAAAGGACACCCACACCAAAACCCCATCAGTACCTCACCATCATCAAAGACCAAAGACAGATAAAACCACAAAGATGGGGAAAAAGCAGTGAAGAAAAGCTGGAAATTCAAAAAATCAGAGTGCATCTCCCTCTCCAAAGGAATGCATCTCATTGCCAGCAATGGACAAAAGCTGGACGGAGAATGACTTTGACCAGTTGAGAGAAGAAGGCTTCAGTCGATCAAACTTCTCAGAACTAAAGGAGGAAGTACATAACCAGCGCAAAGAAACTAAAAACCTTGAAAAAAGAATGGATGAACGGATAACTACAATAATCAATGCAGAGAAGACCTTAAAAGAACTGATAGAGATGAAAACCATAACACAAGAAATACATGACAAATGCACAAGCTTCAGTAACCCACTAGATCAAGTGGAAGAAAGAATATCAGCGACTGGAGATCAAAGGAATGAAATGAAGTGAGAAGAGAAGAGTGGAGAAAAATGGGATTATGTGAAAAGACCAAATCTACGTCTGATTGGTGTGCCTGAAAGTGATGGGGAAAATGGAACCAAGTTGGAAAATATTCTGCAGGATATCATCCAGGAGAACTTCCCCAACCTAGTAAGGCAGGCCAACACTCAACTTCAGGAAATACAGAGAACGCCACAAAGATACTCCTCGAGAAGAGCAACTCCAAGACACATAATTGTCTGATTCCCCAAAGTTGAAATGAAGGAAAAAATGTTAAGGGAAGCCAGAGAGAAAAGTCGGGTTATACACAAAGAGAAGTCTATCAGACTAACAGTGGATCTCTCAGCAGAAACTCTCTAAGTCAGAAGAAAGTGGGGCCAATATTCAACATTCTAAAAGAAAGGAATTTTCATTCCAGAATTTCATATCCAGCCAAACTATGTTTCATAAGTGAAGGAGAAATAAAATCCTTTACAGAAAAGCAAATGCTTAGAGATTTTGTCACCACCAGGCCTGCCTTACAAGAGATCCTGAATGAAGCACTAAACATGGAAAGGAACAGCTGGTACCAGCCATTGCAAAAATATGCCAAAATGTAAAGACCATCGATGCTAGGAAGAAACTGCGTCAACTAAGGAGCAAAATAATCAGCTAATATCACAATGACAGGATCAAGTTTACACATGCATTATTGACCTTAAATGTAAATGGACTAAATGGTCCAATTAAAAGAGACAGACTGGCAAATTGGATAAAGAGTCAAGACCCATCAGTTTGCTGTATTCAGGAGACTCATATCACATGCAGAGACACGAATAGGCTCAAAATACAGGAATGGAGGAAGATCTACCAAGCAAATGGAGAACAAAAAAAAAGCAGAATTGCAATCCTAGTCTCTGATAAAACAGACTTTAAACCATCAAAGATCAAAAGAGACAAAGAAGGCCATTACATAATGGCTTCCAATCAATAGAAAAAGAGGGAATCCCCCTTAACTCATTTTATGAGGCCAACATCATCCTGATACCAAAACCTGGCAGAGACACAACAAAAAAAGAGAATATTAGACTAATATCCCTTATGAACATCGATGCAAAAATCCTCAATAAAATACTGGCAAACCCAATCCAGCAGCACATCAAAAAGCTTATCCACAATGATCAAGTGGGCTTCATCCCTGGGATGCAAGCCTGGTACAACATACACAAATCAATAAACGTAATCCAACATATAAACAGAACCAAAGACAAAAACCACATGATTATCTTAATAGATGCAGAAAAGGCCTTTGACAAAATTCAACAGCCCTTCATGCTAAAAACTCCCAATAATTCAGTTTTGATGGAATTTATCTCAAAATGATAAGAGCTATTTATGACAAACCCACAGCCAATATCATACTGAATGGGCAAATACTGGAAGCATTCCCTTTGAAAACTGGCACAAGACAGGGATACCCTCTCTCACCACTCCTATTCAACATAGTGTTGGAAGTTCTGGCTAGGGCAATCAGGCAAGAGAAAGAAATAAAGGGTATTCAGTTAGGAAAAGAAGAAGTCAAATTGTCCCTCTTTGCAGATGACATGATTGTATATTTACAAAATTCCATCATCTCAGCCCAAAATCTCCTTAAGCTGATAAGCAACTTTGGCAGCCTCAGGATACAAAATCAATGTGCAAAAATCACAAGCATTCTTATACACCAGTAACAGACAAACAGAGAGCCAAATCAGGAATGAACTTCCATTCACAATTGCTTCAAAGAGAATAAAATACCTAGGAATCGAACTTACAAGGGATGTAAAGGACCTCTTCAAGGAGAACTACAAACCACTACTCAGTGAAATCAAAGAGGGTACAAACAAATGGAAGAACATACCATGCTGATGGAAAGGAAGAATCAATATCATGAAAATGGCCATATTGCCCAAGGTAATTTATAGATTCAATGCCATCCCCATCAAGCTACCAGTGACTTTCTTCACAGAATTGGAAAAAACTGCTTTAAAGTTCATATGGAACCAAAAAAGAGCCCGAATTGCCAAGACAATCCTAAGTCAAAAGAACAAAGCTGGAGGCATCACGCTACCTGACTTCAGACTGTATTACAAGGCTACAGTAACCAAAACAGCATGGTACTGGTACCAAAACAGAGATGTAGACCAATGGAACAGAACACAGCCCTCAAAATAATGCCACACATCTACAGCCATCTGATATTCAACAAACCTGACAAAAACAAGAAGGGGGAAAGGATTCCTATTTAACAAATGGTGCTGGGAAAATTGGCTAGCCATAAGTAGAAAGATGAAACTGGATCCTTTCCTTACTCCTTATACGAAAATTAATTCAAGATGGATTACAGACGTAAATGTTAGACCTAAAACCATAAAAACCCTAGAAGAAAACCTAGGTAATACCATTCAGGACATAGACATGGGCAAGGACTTCATGTCTAAAACACCAAAAGCAACGGCAACAAAAGCCAAAATTGACATATGGGATTTAATTAAACTAAAGAGCTTCTGCACAGCAAAAGAAACTACCATCAGAGTGAACAGGCAACCTACAGAATGGGAGAAAATTTTTGCAATCTACTCATCCGACAAAGGGCTAATATGCAGAACCTACAAAGAACTCAAAAATTTAGGAGAAGAAAGCAAATAACCCCATCAAAAAGTGGGCAAAGGATATGCACAGACACTTCTCAAAAGAAGACATGCATACAGCCAACAGGCACATGAAAAAATGCTCATCATCCGTGGCCATCAGAGAAATGCAAATCAAAACCACAGTGAGATACCATCTCACACCAGTTAGAATGGCAATCATTAAAAAGTCAGGAAACAACAGGTGCTGGAGAGGATGTGGAGAAATAGGAACCCTTTTACACTGTTGGTGGGATTGTAAACTGGTTCAACCATTGTGGAAAACAGTATGGCGATTCCTCAAGGATCTAGAACTAGAAATACCATATGACCCAGCCATCCCATTACTGGTTATATACCCAAAGGATTATAAATCATGCTGCTATAAAGACACATTCACACATAAGTTTATTGCGGCACTATTCACAATAGTAAAGACTTGGAATCTACCCAAATGTCCATCAGTGACAGACTGGACTAAGAAAATGTGGCACATATACACCATGGAATACTATGCAGCCATAAAAAAGGATGAATTCCTTTCCTTTGTAGGGACATGGATGCAGCTGGAAACCATCATTGTCAGCAAACTATCACAAGAACAGAAAACCAAATACCGCATGTTCTCACTCATAGGTGGAAATTGAACAATGAGATCACTTGGACTCTGGAAGGGGAACATCACACACCAGGGTCTATTATGGGAAGGGAGGAGGGATGGCATTGGGAGTTATAACTGATGTAAATGACAAGTTCATGGGTGCTGACGAGTTGATGGGTGCAGCCCACCAACATGGTACAAGTATACATATGTAACAAACATGCACGTTGTGCACATGTACCCTAGAATTTAAAGCATAATTTTAAAAAAGAAGAAGAAAGAAAGAAAGAAAAAGAAGAAAGAAAGTAAAATGTTGGTCAGGTCTTTCAACACAGATCAAAATAAAAGATTAGGGCCATGCTATGAGGACATTGAATGGCAGACCACATAATGGGAACATCATCCTACAGATAAGAGGAGTCACTGGAAAGCTTTAAGAAGGTCACAAACATGACAAACAGCATTTCCAGGAAGATTACTCTGACCAGTATTAGGCAAGATAAGTTGGGAAATGATCTTCAACTTTGGAAACTTAATAGAAATATCTAAATGGTCTATGTTTCTTTTCTTTACTTTTCATGTTTAATTTTGAAATAATTTCAGACTTTCAAAAATGTTCCAAAATTAGGCAAAGTCCTCATATGCTTTTCATTCAACTTCCCCAAATATTAACATTAAAGATATGTACCTAATAATCAAAATCAATAAATGATTATTAACGCTATAAAATGAATGCCTGTACAGACCTTATCCAAATCCCCTCTATCTTCTGACTAATGTCCTTTTTCTGAACCAGGATCCAATCTAGCATCACGTATTGCTCTTCATTGTACTGTTCTCTCATCTCCTTTAATCTGGGAAAGTTAGGATTTACCTTTAAGACCTTCACATTTTTGAAGAGTATTGGTTACTTATTTTGTAGAATGACCCTCAGTTTGGACTTTTCTAATATTTTCTCATGATTAACCTCAGATTATACACTTTGTACAAGAATACCACAAGGATGGTGCTGCACCTTCTCCATCCATTATATTAGAATGCCCTAAGATGTAGTTATCTCTGATTACTAGGGATGTTAACATTGATCACTGGGCTAAAGTTCCTCCACTGCAAAATTACCCTTTTCCTTGAAAGCATTTGACTGATGTATGGGCCATACCATACATCAGGCAAATCAGATATGCTTGAGGGATGCTACAGGCATTGGTAGGCTTTAAATGCCCTACAAGTAACTCTAATCAGTATCCAGAATTGCAAAATTATGGCTTAGACAGTGAAGATTAGAATCCTGAAAATCAGCTAGGAGACCATTCCTAAGGCTTCTCTTTAAAATAAAATAAAATAAAAAATCTAATGCTAAACAAAAGCAAATACATCTAGATTTTGGCATGGACATATGGTAGAGAAATAGAGGAAAAATAGAAATCACCTGATGGGGAAAGAGATGAGTGAGTAGACTGCAGTCCAATTAAACAAACAAGCAAACAAAAAAGGCAGAATCAGGTGTGATGACACTTGCTTGTAATTCCAGCATTTAGGGAATGAAAGTGGACAGATTACTTGAGCCCAAAAGTTTCAGACCAGCCTGGGATTTCACCAGCCTGGGTGAAACCCCAACGCTACGGAAAGAAACACACAAACTTAGTTAGGCATGGTAGCACGTGCCTGTGATTCCAGCTACTCAGGAGGCTGAGGCAGGAGGATCGCTTGAGCTCACAAGGTTGAGGCTGCAGTCAATTGTGATCTTGCCACTGTACTTCAGCCTGGGTATGAGAGTGAGACACTCTTTAAATTTAAAAAAAAAAAAAAAAACAGTAAAAGTAATGTTCTAACGTCAGATCTAGTACAAAAACTGCATATCATTCTGTGATGTTTAGATGCTATAATTAAAATACAATCTGGAGGTGTTTCCATATGAATAGCTGAAAGATTCTATACTTTTTATGTAGCTGCATCATATTCTATTGTGTAGATATAAGGTAACCTCTTTAAATAGCATTGTGCTGGTGAAAGTCTAGGTTATTCCCCATATTTTGCTGTTAAACAAACAATACAGTGAATAACCCTGATTAGGTGTCATTTTTTATGACTGGGACTGTAATAAATTTTTCCCAGTAAAGTTTGGGAGGCAAAAAAATGTATTTTTTAAATTTTCACATGCATTAAGAAATTTTACTCTACAAGGTTTGTACATATTTTTATGTTCCAAAAAAAGTAGGGGAGGGTAATATCACCTCAGTTGCTCTCACACAAAGGTCCTGAGTGACAGGACCTTTAGGGACACAGGCACAGGGCCATATCTCTGGTGCCCACACAGGGCAGGGGCATCTGGATCCTGGGAAGCTCCTGGAAAGATGAGGGTGCCCTCTAGAGGACACGCTGCTAAGGATCAGAAAGGGGCCAAGGAAATCAAGAGATTACAGCAGGTCTTAAACTAAGGGCAAGTTCAAGAGGAGGGCATTAAAGTTCCAGGAGCAACCTGAGGTGAGAAAGTGGTAGAGACTGATTAAAGGAGAAAGTAAAAACCTCCAGGGAAGCTAGGGGAAGCATATCAGGGCTCTCCCCTCCTCCTCAGCATTGAACTTTGTAGTGGTCATGCTGGTGGGGCTCTGTGAGCTCTAGAATGTTCAGCACTCTCTGGGGACTCTACCCACTCAAGGCCAGCAGGACTCCCTCCCCCAGCTCTGACAACCAGCAATGTCTCCAGACTTTGCCAAATGCTTTTCCCAATGAAAAAATTGCCCCTGGCAGAAGCATTAATCTTCACTAATCTATAAAAGCAAATCACCACTAAAATCCATCACCTCTTGGTAGAAGAATTACAAGTGTGAGAGGGGTAAAATGGAGGTCTTCAATATCTACTGAAATGACTTTCACTTATTCAGAAATTTGATGTCCCAGAAGGCATGTTTAGAGGTGATGCCCCATGGCTGCCTGTACCTCACAGCAGAAAGGGTATGGGTTTTCCAAGGGTCTGTAACCGTGAACCGGAAAGGTCTGTAACTACGAAAGGGAATGACACCCACTGGGTTACATTAAAAAGTAGGATGTAGGGAATTCTGTAGATATTGGGAGGAAAAAATACACAACATAAACCCAAACCCCATTCTGATTCTCTCACTATCTTAGGGCTATCTTGGCTATCTATGAATGGTAGCATAGGGATTTTTGTATATTTTCAAAATTGTATACTGTTGGACCATTTTTAAAATAGGAATAAATCCCAAACTGGACCAAGTAACTGGACACTGCTGGAGTCTCACTTTTGGCCAGGAGAGCTGACAACATCCTGCTCCCCCTGGCCTGGACACTGTCTGACTCAGGGACTTAAATGCTCTCTTATTATGGAGAAAGAGGATGTTTTGAATATTCTCACCATTCACACATTCACCTCTCACACCTGTCGACCTCTCAAACCTCTTGCCCACTCTTGGATTTCATTCTAAATTTACTGAGCTCTATTCATGTCCCTTGTGCGTTCCAATATGTGGTGGGTCCAGCTGGTGGCTTCTGCCCACGATTTTGTAAAAAAAAAAAAAAAAAAAAAAAAAAAAAAAGACTCTCGAAATGACTTTCCCTGATACCTCCTTGAACTGACCTCTACCTGCAGCCCCATGATCATACCAGCAGCATTTGGACACTTTTTCTGGTAGTCAGATGCTTTCCATCTCTCATTAGGAAATGTGACTCTCTCCACCCTGCATAAAGATTTCCCAGTAGAAATCAACACAGAGATACTGCCTGTGTGTTCCCGAAGAAAATGATTTCTCTAAGAACCTGTGAAAGCTGCAATTATAGAAAAGACCACCTAAAACATACTTTACGTAGATGATTCTCACCATTCCTTTAAGAGATACATTGCAAAACATGACATTAATAATTATTTGAGAAGAATAAAGCAAGCATACTGTTTCTAAAATTAATTTTAATAAGGTGGTTCCTCCCATGTGCCCAGGCTGGGCCTCTGAACAAAATTCTCCATCTTCAGTGGCAATGTCTGAGAGGATGACATGGACTTAGGCCTGATATGCAGCCATTCCTGTCTACCCTGACCCTGATGCAGGACAGTATCAGTTCAGAGCCCACATCTCCTGCTGAAGAGCTGAGAGATAAAATGGAATATCCAAAGCCTCTTACCTTTTTCCAGTCCACTGCAATGGGTAACAGTGTAGTCCATTTGCCCCTGAGGACACTCACCTGCTGGTCTTTGGCTTCTAAGAGTCAGACCTCCCTGGCTTCTCTGTGTCCTGGCTGCTTTCACTCTGCTGAGCCCTGATCTTTCCCATGGGGGTCACTCTCCTGTCAGGCATGTCCTCCAGCTCCAGCTGATAGGTCAGCCAACCCAGAACCAAGAGAAGGAACAAAGATTTCAATATCTAGTATGTCCAGCAGAGATGTAACCTGTACAAAAAAATAAAGAAGTAGAGATGCACACAACTCCCTTGACAACATTTTGTCCCAAAGCAATGTCTTCTGTGCCCCTCATTAAGAAGCTCACTGTCCCTCACCACATGGACAAGTGCTTCCAGGGTCTCTCAGTTCCTAACGGGAGGCAACACACATTTTAACACAGTATCTCAGCAATGGAAGTGGTGATAATTTACCTACTTTGATAAAGTTCCTGAAAAGATCTCTAGACTACAAAATTTTCCTCCGAAAGAAGACAGAAAACGCTTTCCCAATTGCAAAACATTGGCCTCCTCGCTTTTCAAAAAAGTACCCTTGAAAGAGTCAAAGCAATTTTGCCAAAATAAATTGCAGAAATTGAACTTTCTTTTTTGAAATCTCACAAAACATTACAACTATTAAAAACAGAAGCTGCTGGCATAAGAATACAAATAGAAACCAAAGGGATAGAATTGAGAGTCCAGAAATAAACCCTTACCCTTATAGTTCATTGCTCTTGCATAAGGGTGTTAAGATAATTTAATGGAGGAACAATCCTCCTCTCAAATATCGGTGCAGAAAGAACTAGATAACCATATGCAAAACAATAAACTTACAGAACTATACTTCCAACCATATCAAGCAATTATCTAAAAATGGATCAGTGAGTTAATTATAAGTTCTATAACCATAAAAAATCTTAGAAAAAGATATAGGGGTAAAACTTAATTACCTCAAATGTGCCATGGATTCTCAGGTATGACTCAAATGCATGAGAAACAAAAAGGAAAAATAGATAAATTGGGCTAAAGATGTAAGCCTTTTATGCATCAAAAGTATTATCAAGAAAATAAAAAGAACAAACACAGAATGAGACATAATAGTTGCAAATCACTCAGACAATGGTTTCATGCCCAGAATATATAAAGAACGGCTACAACTCAATAACACAAAGACAAACCCCCCAATTTATATAAATGGGCAAAGGACTCAAATAGACATTTCTACAAAGAAGATATGCAAATCATCAAGAGGGACATGAAAAGAAACTCAACATCACTAGTTATTAGGAAAATACAAATTCAATGTCACAATGAGATACCACACTACACCTACAAATATGGCTACCATTATTTTAAAATGTTAAATAACAAGTGAAAGCATTATGTAGAATTTGGAATCCTCATACATTGCTGGTGAGGTTATAAGAAGGTACAGCCACCAGGAGAAACAGTTGTGCTGTTCCTCAAGAAGCTAATCATAGAATTCTCATGTGAAACAGCATCCATTCCTGGATATGTACCCAAAGACTCAAACAGGTACTTACATAGGAATGCTGATTGCAGCATTACTCACAAAAGATAAAATATGAAAACAATCCAAGTGTTCATCAACACATGAATAAACAGATGTGGTCACACATACAACTGAATGTTAATCTGCCATAAAGAGGAATGAAGCTCTGACATCCGCTGGAACATGCATGGACTTTGGAAATCTTATGCTAAGTGAAATATGTCAGAAACAAAATAGCATATATGTATAATTCCATTTATATGAAACATCAAGAATAGGCAAATTCATAGAGACAGAGTAGAGGTGATCAAGGTCTAGGGTGGAAAACACAGGGAGTTATTATTTTTTAAAAGATACAAAGTTTCAGTTTAAAATGATAACAATTTTCTAGGAAAAATAGTGGTGATGGTAACTGAACACTCTGCATGTAGTTAATTCCACTTGAGTGCACATTTTAAAGTGATTAAAATAGCAAATTATTCACAGAACTGTGAAAAATCAATTTCTATTATTTAATTCACCCAGGCTAAGGTGTTTGTTATGGCAGCTGAAGCCCATGAATACATCATCTGACCCAGTGTTTTCAATGAATCGTATCAGTTTTTCAATCAAGTTAACTGGAAGCTGTGGGGAAAAGAAAGATCAGACTGTTACTGTGTCTATATAGAAAGAAGTAGACATAAGAGACTCCATTTAGTTCTGTATTTGAGATGCTGTTAATCTGTGACCCTATCTCCAGCCTTGTCCTTGCAAGAGACATGTGCTGTGGTGACTCAAGGTTTAAGGGATTTGGGGCTATGCAGGATGTGCTTTGTTAAACAAGTGCCTGAAGGCAGTATGCTGGTTAAAAGTCATCAGCATTCTCTTAATCTCAAGTACCCAGGGACACGTACACTGCCAAAGGTTGCAGGAACCTCTGCCTAGGAAAGCTAGGTATTGTCCAAGGTTTCTCCCCATGTGATAGTCTGAAATATGGCTTCGTGGGAAGAGAAAGACCTGATCGTCACCCAGCCTGACACCCGTGAAGGGTCTGCGCTGAGGAAGACTGGTGTTAAGAGGGAAGAAGGCCTCTTGGCGGTTGTTGGCGCTTGAGATAGAGAAAAGCATCTGTCTCCTGCCCATCCCTGGGCAATGGAACATCTCGGTGTAAAACCCGATTGTATGTTCTGTTTACTGAGAAAGGAGAAAACGGCCTTAGGGCGAAAGGGGGGCCTCCCTAGCGCAATGCTGCTCTTTATGCACTAAAAAGGTTTATGGAGATGTTTACATATGCATAACAAGGCACAGAACTTTTCCTTAAACTTATGTCACTGAGATCTTTATTCACATGTCTTACTGCTGACCTTCTCCCTAAAATAATCCTATTATCCTGCTACATCCCTTTTTCTAAGATGGTAAAGATAATAATCAATAAATACTGAGGGAACTCAGAGACCAGTGCCACCGCGGGTCCTCTGTATGCTGAGTGCCAGTCCCCTGGGCCCACTTTTTCTTTCTCTATACTTCATCTCTGTGTCTCATTTCTTTTCTCAAGTCTCTCGTTCCACCTAACGAGAAACGCCCACAGGTGTGGAGGGGCAGGCCACCCCTTCAGAAGCTCCTGTGCCCAGCAGAACCAGAGGTCCCAAAACAAGAGCTCCAGCAGGGGCTCAACCAGCACAGGTCCCATAGGGCAGCCTCGATGTCAGGCTATGGATGGCATGTAAGGCTACAGTGATACAACCGCAACATGAAATTGTAAGTCCCTGCTCCCCTGCCATTGATCCTCCCGCCCTGATGCTCCCTCTTCTGCTCCAAAGCCCATGTGCAGTGCTCAGCCCCAGACATCACTACCCCCAGGGCATACACAGTGCCGCCTAGAAACACAAACTCAAAGAAGGTGACAAAAATCTGCCTTTGGGACATCCGATTGTGAAAACGGGAGAACAGTGAACGTAGAGTCACAGAGACTGGGACTCACGGGGCTGGAAGGTGATGGAGCTGTAACATAACATATGGGTGACCTCATGTGAAATGTGCAGATCCTTGTGGAATAAAACACGCAGCCTGGCCTGGGACTTCGGCCACCCACACTTCCCTTCCAGTCCACCAGGGGGCGGCAGAGGCACTCCCAGCCTGGAGCCTTCCCAGGGGATGCCTACCTCCCTCAGCAGAACCCAAAGCGGAGAAGGGTCCACCCTCACCAGGGTCACCTAGGCCCTCCACGCTCCCAACACGGACTCTGTCAGCTCCTCCCTGACCTGGCGGCCGCCAACCTGACACCACTCCCTCTGCCGGCGGCTCCTGCCCCACACACCTGCTCCTTCCCTGGGATCAGCTAAAAAGACATCTCCCAGGGCAGCGATGGTGCACGTGACGCCACATTGGGCGCTTTCCCCTCATTACCTCCCTCCATCCTCATCAACTCTTTCTGTCACTACTCCCAAAATGCCCGCCCGTGCTCCAACTGTCCTGTTCTCTGGGGCATCCCAGGCCAAGCCTAGCGCTGCTACAGAACAGCGGCTGCCTGAGGACCCACAGCCTCCCTGGGAATCAATCAGGCACCCTGTGACCTGTCTGCCCGCTGCACCCTGTGGGGCGCAGAGCGCGTGTGATGGTCACGCCCAGGCGCCATCCAGGATGTGGCCACCTACCCCCGGCTGTCCCTTGGGAAGACAGACCTCTCCTGTGTCCCTGCTGGGAGAAGGAGGTATTATTGCTCTTTGCTCCCAGTACACAACTCACACCCAACCACCCTCTCAGGGGTGAGCAATGTCCCTCCAAACAGGATCTCTGGCGACTGCCTGTTCCTTCTCTACAGAGAGCAGCTTGGCTATGTCAAAACCCTCAGGACAGACTCCTGGGTATGTCAGCACATGGAGGGCTGAGCCCATCATGACCACGGAGTAAGTTGGGATGAATCTCTCCAGCTCTGAAACCCTGCTCTGTCCCAAGCTCCCCTTCCTGCGTCTCAACGAGCCATGTTCCACGGGGTTCCTGGGTAACTCCCCACTTCCTCCTGCACCACCATGGGGAAGGTGTGGTAATTACAGGACACTCAGATGGGCAGAGACGAGAGGACACCAAAAATGGTCAGGAAGAAAGGAGAAACCCTGAGCCCCAGCTTAGCCACCAGTCCCCAGGGAGCAATAGAGTGACTAAGAACTGTCCTTTGACCATGGAACTCACAGCCCCCACTGAGCAACCAGCACAGGCCTCTCCTCCCAAGAGGCATGAAAGATTCACCCTGCACACCTCCAGGAAGGACACTTTTCTCTGGGACACCCAGGTCCTGAATATCCATCCTTGGAAGCTGCAACCAAGTTAGACACAATTAGAGAAAGGAAGGGTTCCTGTCATCAGCCAACACACAACTCACCCACAGCACAATGGGGTGTCCCTGTGACAGGGACCTGGTGCAGCTCCAGCCTCCTGCACTGAAGGGGAGAGCCAGATGGGGAGGAAAGAAGGCAAAGGGCGTGAATGTGCACCCGACCCAGACCCATGGGGACAGCAGGAGGCTGAGGCCCAGGACTGTGCTTGCCCAACCTACAGGGTATGTGTGTGACTGTGTGTGTCTCTTTTGTGCGTGTGTTTATGTTTCTGCACACAGTGTGTGTTGAGGTTTGGTGACAGAATCACTGCTGAAACAGACAGAGGCCTCCACAATTCCCAGGGACCTGACACACAGACAAAAGGAAAAAGAGAAGGAGGGACAAGGAGGCAGGACTGAGAGGGGAAGGGACAGAGAAGTGTCCTGGGCACAGACCCCGCCCATGAGCCTGAGAAGTGCTCCTGCCCCAGGAAGAGGCTCAGCACAGAAGGAGGAAGGACAGCACAGCTGACAGCCGTGCTCAGAAAGTTTCTGGATACCAGGCTCATCTCCAGAGAGAACACGCAGGCAGCACAGGCCATGGGGCCCCTCTCAGCGCCTGCCTGCACACTGCACATCACCTGGAAGGAGCTCCTGCTCACAGGTGAGGAGAGAACTTCCTGGGAGAGGACAGGAGGAGGAAGCAGAATGATTGGATGAGGTTTCCTGGAGAGGATGGGGTTCTAAGAAATAAAAGAAACCAGCACTTTGGGAGGCTGAGGTGGGCGGATCATGACGTCAGGAGTTCAAGACCAGTCTGGTCAACACAGTGAAGCCCTGTCTCTATGAAAAATACAAAAAATTAACCAGCTGTGGTGGTGTACTCCTGTAATCCTAGCTACTTGGAAGGCTTAGGTAACAGACTGGCATGAACCTGGGAGGCAGAGGTTGCAGTGAGCCAAGATCTTGACATTTCATGCCAGCCTGGGTGACAGTATAAGACTCCACCTCAAAAAAAAAAAAAAAAAGAAGAAGAAAGAAAAAACAAAAAACAGAAAAGAAGGCTCTGTTGGAGCCTGGATAGGGGAAAATACACCAGAGAGGGACATGGGTCAAAACAGGAAAATCACATTGAACCAGAATTGGTAAGAGGTAGGAAAATCTCAAGTGTTCTGTTTTCCTGGTTAATCATCACTGGACACCACATTTTGAAAAATGACAATAATAACTATTATCAGAAGACACTTCAAATGAAAATATAAGTGGGGCATGAAACACTGTCCTCAGCAAAAAACCTCAACAATTGGGGAAAGAATAAAAGAAACAACCCAGGCATGGAGGGACCTGGGAACTCTCACATCTACAGAAGTCTGCAGCCTGTCTCAGACACTGGGGTACAACCAAGATCACAAAAGTCCCTGTCCTCATGGAGCTCACGCTGTCATGGGAAGGAAGACAGACATGCAAAGAGATCTAGAATGTGAGGTCAAGTGTTGACAAGAGCTCCAGAGGGAGCAGAGCAGGGAAAGGTCAGAAAGGGAAGACCCAGGGTCTCTAAAGGACGTATCAGGAAAGAAGTCTAAGGACGCCCTGATGTGAGCAGAACCTGAGGGTGGTGTGCAGGGAGCCATGAAGATCCCTGGGGAAGAGGATTCCAAACAGAAAAATGCCAAGGTCAGAAGGGTTGAAGGAAAGGGGGTCATGCTGCTGACCTTCACCCAGTAGGACAGTAGGACACACACACACACACACAAAAACACATACACAAAAGGGGTGTGTGTGTGTGTCCTACTGTCCTACTGGGGTGTGTGTGTGTGTTTGTATGTGTGTGTGTGTATCTTCAAGGCTGATGATTGAAGAGATCTTCTCAGGACCCAGGGCCCAATGTTTTCACCCCCATACATAGGTCTCAATATTGACTGATGCTCTCTCCACCTCCTAGCATCACTTTTAATCTTCTGGAACCCGCCCACCACTGCTCAAGTCACAATTGAAGCCCAGCCAACCAAAGTTTCCGAGGGGAAAGATGTTCTTCTACTTGTCCACAATTTGCCCCAGAATCTTACTGGCTACATCTGGTACAAAGGGCAAAAAACGGACCTCCACCTTTACGTTACATCATATGTAAAAGATACTGAAACAGTTATAGCTGGGCCTGCATACAGTGGACGAGAAACAGTATATTCCAATGCATCCCTGCTGATCCAGAATGTCACCCAGAAGGACACAGGATCCTACACCATACAAATCACAAAGCGAGGTGATAGGACTGAAGGAGAAACTGCACATTTCACCTTATATCGTGAGTGATTCCACATGATCCCTGGGTGTTGGGGGGCGGGGTCACTTCTACTTTGCACACACAGGATTGTCAGGCCTGGACTGTGCCTTTGTCCCTCTCTGCATTATGTCCCATGTTGGGGTTTTGGTATTTAGTGCAGGACACACACAGAGGAGACAAACTTCAACAGATCAGAATTCCTTTCCTGCCTCCAGACCCTGCAGACACTTGTTGCACAAGAAGGACAGTCTGATGGGGGGTGCTCAGCACGAGGAGATCAGTCTCAGCCAAGCACCTCATGCCCTCTTCATAAACCTTACCCTGAGAAACACCCTGGAGAACTGAGTAGGGCTTTGCCTAAGGGGCAAAGATACTCTCAAAGAAGCTCAGCTCTAGAAGCTTCAACCCCAGACCCCTGTCCCTTAATCCTTACTCCAGAAAAAGCTGAGGAGCCTGTGCCAGGGCTCAGTTGTGGCAGGGCTTACTGGGACCAAGGATTTACCAGCTGTCTGAGGACTGTGTCTCCTGGAGCTGCTCACCAGCCAGGGCTCAGCCCTCAGAGCCTCATCTAGGCAAGGACAGAGCTTTCTTCACCTGAGACTCAGAGTGGAGAGGACAGAAAGGCAAGCTTTGTAGGCCATCAGCCAACTGCCTTGCAAGGCTTAGGACACTCCATAGAAACTCTAATGTCCCCAGAAGCAGAAACAGAAGAGAGAAAATGTACCTGGCAGCAGCTTGTCCACAGGGATCTGACCTAAAGGTGCTCCCTCATGGAAGTGAATAATAATAAATGCTGTTTGTGTGAACACCTCCACTGTGCCAAGCATTAGGTCACGTGACTGTGAAAAATCTACACTTTATTCACAGATAGCATGAAAAGCCACAGTCCATTTCCCATTTAGCTTATTTGACTGAGAGAAAACTGAGGCACAGGAAGGCACAGTCACTGAACCAGAGTCACACAAACACAAAAGGCAGATCAGGGTCACATGAGGTCTGTCTGCAGCCACAGGCCCATCCTCTCCTCCACCAGAAGTGAGGGCTTATTGGGTTCCAAGGACCCCATAGTCAATTATTGTCTCAAATCCTCTCTTCTTAGGCATTCAAACCTCAGAGGAGTGAGAGCAAATGGTCAGCTGATTAGTCTGTTCTCCAGAATTAAATCACCTGCCTCAACTGTCAGAGTCAGTGCAAAAAATGTCCAGGCCTCCCCCGCATATCTTAACCCCTATCACTGAACCTGAAATCCTGTTTCCCAAAGTGTCCATGTCACTGGCATGACAGGATAAAGGAGAGGACCTTGTTTTCTTTCCCCACTCACACCCCGCACCAGCACAGGCCCAGTGAGAGACACACACTCAGGAGCTCTCGCATAACAAATGAAGGAATTGAATGAAGAAATGAATGGTCCATAACTGCTTTACAGAGTGGACCTCAGACGCAGCATCCTAGGAGGTCTAGCCACACCTGTTTCTTGTCCTTCAGAGGCTGACACCCATGTTTCATCCCCCCACTACCTCTTGCTCCTAAAGACACCACATCTCATGTAACTCTGAAGCTCTTTGGGCACGGGAGGGTTTTCAGGGCTCCCTGGTCCTGGACTGTGGAAATGGGGTCACCTGGTCCCTGGGGCCTCTGAAGTCACTGTAGCCCCCATTGTTCACTGCCAGGCTGTCTCTGCCTCTCTCTGCTTCTCTGTGTCCCTCATCTTCCTCCCACTTCATTCGAACTGGCAAGCCCTGTCCTGCACAGCTTCTTCCTCCACCCCTAGGCCTTCCCCAGACACTCCCTCTAACTAGGCTGACTGTTCTATTATTACTCAAATCAGCCTCCCTAGTGGATCAGGGGTTAGAAATTTTCAAGGATAGTTTCAGGGGCACAGGACTAAAAAAAGGGTACTGCTGATTGTTTGGGGGATGGAATCATGGGGGTGGAGGGAAATGATCTGTTTGTGCTTGAATTCACCTCTAGGTGGGGACCACGTGACTGGCTGAACCATTAGTCATGGGTATGAATGAGGTCAGCCGGTTGCCAGAATGCAAAGAATGAGAAAAACCTCAAAAGATCAATCTCAGGTTCTACAATAGTGATGTTATCTATAGGAGCAATTAGTTACAAGTTTTGTAAACTCTGACCAAATGACATTTGAGAAGTAAGGGATTATAGAAACTGTGCCTACATTTTAGCAGAATTCAGTTTCCTCCTGTAATCTTACTCTCATGGTCTTTCACCAGTTTTACAAAGGCAATCCCTGGGCAAAAGAAGGGTATTAGTGTTATGGAGGAACTATTATCATTCTTGCTTCAAAGTTAAACCATAAACTACATTCCACCCATGATTAGCCTGGCCTATGTCCAGGAATGAGTGAGAACAGCCAGCCTGAGACTAGATGCCAGATGGAGTCAGCCATGCTAGTTTGCTGTCACTGTTGTAATCTTTGCACTGACTCACCAGGGTGTCAGAGGCTGGATAGGTCTGCAGTCTCCAAAGCCCATGGACTGATTTCACCCATTTCACTCATGACTCCATCCTCAACCTACTGTGGAGCTCACATTCTCCAGTCACTCCCTAGAGACTTCTGGTTTCCTGTCAGGCATATAACAAACTTGAAATTTGTCACTCGGTTCTAACAGTAAGTAAAAAGCTGAACACACTCAAAAGTCAACAACTCATTAAAATCCCTCAGAGATGGCCAGTCACAGTGGCTCACGCCTGTAATCCCTGCACTTTGGAAGGCTGAGGTGGGTGGATCACGAGGTCAGGAGATTGAGACCATCCTGGCTAACATGTTGCAACCACGTCTCTACTAAAAATACAAACAAATTAGCCAGGTGTGGTGACGGGCACCTGTAGTCCCAGCTACTCGGGAGACTGAGGAAGGAGAATGGCGTGAACCCAGGAGGCAGAGCTTGCTTGAGCCACGATCGTGCCACTGCACTCCAGCCTGGGCAACAGAACAAGACTCCGTCTCAGATTAAAAAAAAAAAGAAAAAAAGGTGCTGTTAGAGAAATGTAGAATGCTTTAGATGATTACTGGTGGATTGCACACAGCTGAGGAAAAAATCTTTTAGCTTCAGGATGTGTCAATAGAAACTTCCAAAAATGAAACAGGAAAGTTCAAAAAGAGTGTGGGAAAAAAAAGTTGAACAACAAATTCAACTTCATATTTAACATTCTTTATTGACAATAGCAATTTTTCAATTTTGTAGTTGCGGGACAACTACCAAGGCTGTAACATACACACAATGGGAATACTGGTGGTTTCGGGGACCTGTTGAAGTTGGCCAGGTGTGTGCTATCTGATGATTTTACTGCCTGTGCCACATACGATTGTTTCCTCACGATGATGCCATTTTCACAAGTTGGGATTCTTCGTGTGGGCGACACATGAGCCGTTGGCATCACACTTAGACTCTTCCTAATTCACACAAACTTAACCTCCAGTTGTATTTCCTGAGTTAAGAGAAAATGAAGAAAGCATTTCACATACCTGTTTTCGGCTCCTCCCCATTTCTCCTAACTCTGCACAGAAATTAGAAACAGGGAGCTCTTTTTATATTTGCTAACATAACACACATCCCTTCTTTTAATTCGGCATCATTCCTCCCTTTATGTAATAGACACACTGGCCAGTTCTGTCCTTTTAACGGGACTCCCTCTACTTAAAGACTTGCTAATTTCAAATCACCTTTGGCATCTTTTTTGAGCATAATGTGATCCTGCTGGAATTCACCCCACACCTAAACCTTAATTGGGTATCAAGAGAAATACTACTACCAGCAATTGATCTTAGATATTTGGACCATCAGTAAAAATTTCCACTTATGACAACATTTTAATGTTTCCTCCAAACTTTTTAATGTTTTGTTACTAGAGTCAGAACATAACATGAGGTCTAAACTCCTGACATTTTATGGGAAAATTACAGTATCACAAATTGAGCATCCCAAATGCAGAAATCCAAAATCTGAAATGCTCCAAAATCCAACACTTCTGACCACTGATGTGGTGCTAAAAAGAAGTGCACACTGGAGCATTTTGGATTTTAAATTTTTCAGATTTGGGATGCTAAACCATTACATCTACCGCAAATATTCCAAAATAAAAAGAAAGTTAGAAATCCAAAACACTTGGTTTTAAGCTTTCTGCATAAGGAACACTTTATCTGCATGAACTATAGGCATGAAGCTGTACAGGAGATCTCTAGAACCTCCTCATCCTGCATAACTGAAACGGCACGCCCACAGAACAATACCCTATTCCCCCAACCCCAGATCCTGGAAACTACTATTCTACTCTCTTACTCACTCTGGAATCCACTGCTATTTGGTACATAGAGTAGTCAGACTCATATAATCAGAGAGTAGAATGTCTAATGAGAGAAAGTACCTGCAAGACTTCTTCCCAAATATTGGACTAATAGTCACCAAACACAAATGGTCCATGAGGGCCAGACTTCCATCATCAGTTCATGTTCGCCCTCTCCATCAGTCAGTTCTGCATTTGCAAACATCCACATGTATTTCTAGAAAGATCCACATGGTCCTCACCTGCCCTCTACAGGGGGAAGGGAACATCATGGACCCAGAACAGGGAACATGGTCTTGGTCCAAAGTTATCAGCTCTTGCCTGTCCCCTTCACTCTTTGTAGGTCATTCCTTGGACTCTGCTCTATCTTTAGAGGTCACTGGCTCAAGTCAGTCACTATGAGACAGCTGGGAAAACTGCCCCACCTTGTGGCTCCACTACCTGATGACTGAACTGACCTCCAAGCTTGACTCTGGTCTCCCCAGTGTTATTTCTACTGAAGTACGCAGTCCCAGGCCAGGCTTCACAGTACTCAAAGGGCTTAAGGACAATGGGAAGTTCCATTATCTATATCTAGGATGTCCTTGGAAAGGGAAGCTGCGGAGAAAACATACCTTGGGGGACAAAGTAAGACTGAAACTAAGACGATTCCAGCACCACATGCTCCAGGTGAGGACCACAGGGTGGCCAGGCAGGCAGTTGGAGAGGTAGGGACTCAGAGTCACCAGGGGCTGTGACTGCTGGTCCTGTGTCTTGCCATGACCCAATGCTGCTGCTCAATACACACTTGAGAAAGTCTGTGCTTCTCACACATGAAGCAGGTAGCCTCACAATCTCTGAGCCCTCAGATTGCCATGCATCTGTCTTGTAACACACACACACACCTGCCATGGGCTTTTAAGGAGTGGGGTGCGCTGAGAGGTGGGAAATTCCATCTCCGATTTAAAAATGTCTTTGGAGGAATCAAAGGTGCCATACAGGGCAATCTTCTCTCTGTTATCTGCATAGTGGAGACTCCCAAGCCCTACATCTCCAGCAGCAACTTAAGCCCCAGGGAGGCCGTGGAGACTGTCATCTTATCCTGTGATCCTCACACTCGGGATGTAAGCTACCTGTGGTGGATAAGTGGTCAGAGCCTCCCTATCAGTCACAAGTTGAAGCTGTCCAAAAACAACAGGACCCTCATTATATCTGGTGTTACAAACGATACTGCAGGACCCTATGAATGTGAAATGAAGAACCCAGTGAGTTCCAGCCGCAGTGACCCAGTCACCCTGAATCTCCTCCGTGAGTATTTTCTGTTCCTCTGTGTGTCAGGCTGCCATCCCAAATACACATGGCCAGAGGCCAGGCCTCTCAGTCCCTCTCAGGTGCAAGTACAGAGACCTTTACCCCTGGACATCAAAGCTGGCCATGACTACTAAGAGTAGGCTTAGGCTTGATCAACAATGGGATAGAAGAGGCTGCTCCTGTCATGGGAGACTCAGGGTCCACAGCTTATGATGGGAGAAACAGGGGAATGTCTCAGGCTCCAGATCAGTGAACACAGCAGGGATTTGGCTGGGACTTCAGTGTTGTGACTTAGCTCATAGGGTCACTGTGGCCCTTCCACAGACCAGGATTTTCCCTTCCCTCTGACAACATCAGCTGTGTCTTTATTCTCTTTGCTCCAGATGGCCTGGATGCCCCCACCTTTTCTTATTCATACACCTATTACCATACAGGGGAACTCCCCAAGCTCTCCTGTCTCACAGACTCTCTAGCAGAGCATTCTTGGCTAATTGATGGGAAGTTCCAGCAATCAGCACAAGTGTTCTTTATCCCCCAAATCACTAAAACATATACAGGGGTCTATGTCTGTTTCATCCATAACTCAGTCACTGGTGGAACAAATCTCATAATCAAGAGGATCATAGTCCCTGGTAAGTGGATCCCTGGAGCACTGGCAATATGTTTTCCAGTGAAGTCTATCTGGCTATTCTAGCTGTCAGAAAAGAGCCATCTTCCCTCTGCAAAGGGAGAGGGAAAATCAAAAACCCAGGACAAGGAATATGTTTCTGCTCCAAAACCACCGGCTCTTCCTGTCGCTTTGCTCTTTCTAGATCATTCTTTAGACTACATACTAACAATGAACAATGTGAAAGGAAATTAAGAAAAGAATTTCAATTTACATTAACATCAAAAGGAATAAAATATTTTGGAATAAGTTAAACCCAAAAGGTCAAAGGGTTATACCCTGAAAACTCCAAAACATTACTGAAAGAAAGATGACATCAATATATGGAAATACATTTCATTTTCATGGATTGGAAGAATCAATACTGTTAGGAAGACAATACTACCCAAAGTGATCTGCACATTCAATGCAACCCCTACCAGAATCCCAGTAACATTTTTTGCAGAATTGCAAAAATCTGTCCTAAATCTCACCTGACACGCTCTTATTAATGACTGCCATGACAGAGACACTGAGAAAAAGATGCAACCATGAAAAGGTGGAAAGATTTGATGACGTAGAAAATAGCAATCAGCCTTTCTCACATCCCAAACCCTTCAAAAATATACTAGTGCAGCATGGCCAGTATGGAATTGACCAAAAACTAATCACCAAGCTAGAAATGTGGTGTGAGAAAAAAAAAGGGCAAGAATATATTTGGCTTATCACCTCCCATTTTTGCGTACTAATCTGATGCTGAAAAGAAATGCTCACTGGAGCATTTTAGATTTTGAATCTTTCAGATTTGGGATGCTCAACAAGTAAGTATATGACAAATATTTCAGAATCAAAAAAATCACTTTTTGTCCTAAGTCTTATGCATAAGAAATACTCAATCTGTGTGAACCGTAGGCATCAAACTGTACAGCAGATCTCTAGAACCTCCCCATCTTGCATAACTGAAACTGCATACACATGAACAACTTCTAATTCTCCCCACTCCCAGTTTCTGAAAACCAGCAGTCTCTTCTCAGATTCACTCTGGAATCCACTTCCATGAAGTCCCTAGAGTAGTCAAACTCATGGAATCAGAGAGTAGAGTGTCCAATGGAAGAAAATATTTGCAAAACTTCTAACCAAATTTGTCTCATATCCATCAAACACACATGATCCATGAGGACCAGATTTCCAGAAGTTCATTGCCACCCTTTCCGCCAGTCAGTTCTGCATTTGCAAATATCCACATGTATTTCTGGAAAGATCCACATAGTCCTCACCTGTCCTCTGCAGAAGGAGGGGAAACTTAAAGAACCCAGAACAGGGAACATGGTTCTACTCCAAAGCCACCAGCTCTTGCCTGTCCCCTCAATCTTCCTAGATCATTCCTTGCACTCTGCTCTATCTTTGGAGGTCACTGGCTCAAGTAAGTCATCATGAAACACCTGTAGAAAACTGCCCCACCTTGTGCCTCCACTGCCTGATGACTGAACTGACCTCCAGGGTTGACTCTGGTCTCCCCTGTCTTATTTTTGCTGAAACATCCAGTCCCAAGCCAGGCTGCTCAGTATCTTCAGGGTTTCGGGACAATGGGAAGTCCCATTATTACTCATCTCTAGAATGTCCTTGGAAATGGAAGCTGCAGAGAAATCACATCTAGCGGGGCAAAGTAGGATGGAATTTGGAAGAGATCCAGCAGTTACACATTCCAGGTAAGGAACCCAAGGTGAGCCAGCCAGTCAGTTGATTAGAGAGGGACTGGGAGGGGTACCAGGGGCTGTGACTCCCACTCACGTGTCTGTCCATGACCCAACACTACTGCTCAATTCACACTTGAGAAAGTCTGTGATTCCCTAAGAGAGAACAGGTGGCCTCACAGTCTTTGAGCCCTTAGGTCATCATGCATCTGTCTCGTGACACACGCGCCAGCTGTTGACTTTCAAGGACTCAGGAGGGCTGAGAGGTGGGAGATGCCAACTCCGATTGAAGGATGTCTGTGGAGGAATCAAAGGTGCCACACAGGACAATCTTCTCTCTGTTATCCACACAGCGGAGCTGCCCAAGCCCTACATCACCAGCAACAACTTCAACCCCATGGAGAATAAGAATGTTGTAGTCTTAACCTGTGAACCTAAGACTCAGAACTATACCTACGTGTGGTGGGTAAATGGTCAGAGCCTCCCGGTCACTTCCAGGCTAAAGCAACCCGGTGAAAACAGGATCCTCATTCTAGCCAATGTCACAAGAAATGACACAGGACCCTATGAATGTGAATTATGGGACCAATTTGGTAGCATCTTCAGTGACCCAATCACCCTGAATGTTCTCTGTGAGTACCTTTGGTTCCTCTGTGGCCAGGTCACGAGCTTAAATATAAACAACCAGAGGCCAGGCATCTCAGTCTCTCTCAGGTCCAAGTACAGACACTTTTATTTCTGGACACCTGAGCTGGCCATGACTCCCTGCCCTGGGAAAACCTGGGTAGGCACAGCCTTAACCAAGAATATAAGGGGAGGGGATGCTCCTGTCATGGGAGACTTGGGGTCTACAGCCTGTGATGGGTCTAAGCCTGAGAACCTTAGGCCTCATCTCAGTGAACAGAGAGGGGGTTTGGCTGGGACTTGAGGGTGTGTCTTGGCTCAGAGGGACACTGTATCCCTTTAAGAGACCAGGAGCATCCCCTTCCCTCAGATGACATCACCAGTGGCTTTATTCTCTTTACTCCAGATGGTCCAGACTTCCCCAGCATTTTCCCTCCGTGCACCTATTACCATTCAGGAGAAAACCTCACCTTGTACTGCTTCGCGGACTCTAACCCACCGGCAGAGTATTCTTGGACGATTGATGGGAAGCTTCAGCAATCAGGATATAAGCTCTCTATCCTCCAAATTACTACAGAGCATAGCGGGCTCTATGGTTGCTCTGCTCGTAACTCAGCCACTGGCAGGGAAATTTCCACATTCAAGAAAATCAAAGTCTCTGGTAAGTGGATCCTGCATCATTGGCAATAGGGTTTTAGGTGGAGTCTGTCTGGCTTTCAGAGAAGAGTCAGGAAAACATTTTTATTCCCAGCCTGTGTCCCATGGGCAGAAGAAAATCCTAAATTCTCCTCCTGAACCCTCCCAATTTGTCTCTACAGACTATCTTCTCCTTGTTTTACTGTTTTCTCATGGTTGACCTTGTGTCCAGCCTGAGAAAGGTAGGGAGGGGGCTTTGTCAGCCCTGAGCCCTACGTGGTGGAAGAGGCTTCACAGAGGGACAAGAAGGAGAGTCCTCAAGATCAAGTTGCTTCTCGCTGTCACCGACACATCCCTTTCTGCCACATCTTTGTTTTCTTTTACCTACTCCCTGAGCTAAAAGGAACACCTGAGGCTTTGAAACAAGCTCACATTTTTCCTCCAAATGAGAGGAGGAAGACCCTTGCATGAGGGAGGAGCAACTCAGACTGCTCCCTGCTTTGCTCCGGGCTCCTCTGGTGACGCCCTGCCTGACTCCACCTGGGTTGGGACCAGCATGACGGAGAAAGAGCCCTGGTGGCCTGTCTTGAATTCGGCTAAATCAAGCTGCCAGTTGAAGTGAAGCCTAGGCTGCAGGGAAATAAGAAGAGAGGGAGCCTTGGGGCAGACTCTTGAGCTGTGTCCTGGCTCTGAAATCACCGGCTGTATGAGGTTGTGGGCATAGCACGTGGGACACAGCACAGAGGACAGTGAGTGATGCACACTTGGAGAAATAGGGAGATTCACCTCTGGGGCGCTGCATGGCAGGAAAGGGGCAATGCCAAAAAGTGTATATTTATAGAGAGGGTAAGACTACTGAACACTTCATATGTATCTAATATAAGACTTATCATTAACTATTTCTAAGCGTGCAATTTAGTGTTGTGTAACCATCACACTATCCATTTCCAGAACTTTTTCCTTTTACCATATTAAACCTCTTTACCCAATAAACAGTAACTCTCACTCCTTCTCCCCATAACCCTTAGAACCCAGCATTCTACTTTCTGTCTCTATGTAACTGGCTATTCTATCTTTTATAAATGGAATTATATATTTATTATCCTTTTGTGTCTGACTTATTTCAGTTAGCATAATATCTTGAAGGTTCATCCTTTTTGCACGATGTATTGGAATTTTATTCCTTTTTATGGTTGAATAATATTTCGATGTATAGACATACCTCATTTGCTTACCCACTTATCTTTCAATGGACTTTTCCATTGTTTCCATTTTTTGACTACTGTGGGTAATGCTTCTCTGAACATCAATGTGCAAATATTTGTTCAAATTTCCTTCAATTCTATACGGAGCATGTCCAGAAGTGGAATTGCTGGATCAAATGGTAATTTATTGTTTAATTTTTTGAGAAACAGCCACACCATCTTTTACAGTGGCTATAACATTTCCCATTCCCACCAGCAATGCACTAGAGCTCCAATTTTGCCACCTATTTGAAAACACTTGTTGCTTTGTGTTGCTGTCATTGTTGCTTATCAAAGCCATCCTAAAATGTGTGAGGTGGTGTCACATAGTGGTTTTGATTTGCATATCTCTAAGTATTCGTGACGCTGAGGAACTTTGCATGGACTTATTATATATTTGTATATCCTCCTTGGAGAAAACTATTTTAATTCTTTGTTCATTTTTTAATTGGGTTATTGAATGTTTGCTGTTTTTGACTTGTAGTTTTCATGTATTCTGGAAATTAATTTCTTATCACACTTATAATTTGCAAATATTTTTCTCATTTCATGGGTTGCCTTTTTGCTCTCTTGATGTTATTCGGTATATAAAAGGTTTTGATTTTTATGAAATCCAATTTATCCATTTTATTTGTTGCCTATGCTTTTGTTGTTACAACCAAGAAATCATTGTGAAATCCAATATCATGAAGATTTTCTCCTATGTTTTCTTCTAAGAGTTGTAGAGTTTTTGCTCTTACATTTAGATCTTTGATCTATTGTGGGTTAATTTTTGTATATGGTGTTAGGTAAAGGTTCCACTCATTCTTGCCCTTGGATATCCAGCTTGCCCAATATCATTTCGTCAGAACACTGTCCTTTCCCCCATTGAATGATCTTGGCACACTCGATGAAAATCATTCGGCCATATATGCAAGTATTTCTTTCTGGGCTCTCTGTTCTATTTCATTAATTTCTATGTCCTCCTCTATGCCAGTACCACACTGTATTCGTTACTGGGGCTTTGTAGTAAATGCTGAAATTCGGAAGTGTGAGTCCTCCAGCTTCATTCTTCCTCTTCAAAGTTGTTTCTCTATTTAGAGTCATGAGATTGAATATAAATTTTAGGACAGATTTTTCTTTCACGGCAAAAATGACACTGAGATTCTGATAGGTATTGTATTGAATCTGCAGCTCACTTTGGGTAGCATTGTCCTCCTGAAAATAAAATATTGAGTCTTCTAATTCATGAAAATAAAATCTCTTTCAATTTACTGATGTCATCTTTAATTTCTTTCAGTAATATTTTGTGGATTTCAGGTATAATCATTTCACATCTTTGGTTAAACTTATTCCTAAATATTTTATTCTTTTTGATATTAATAGAAATTAAATTTTTGTCTTAATTTCCCTTCAGATTGTTCATGGTTAGTATACTGAAATATGACTTATGTTTGAATGTTGATTTTGTATTGTGCAACATTACTGAATTCATTTATTAATTCTAATAGGTTTGTTCCACCTTTAGGATTTTCTACATATAAGTTCAAGTTATCTGCGAACAGAAATAATTTAACTCCTTTCTTCCAAATTGAATATCTTTTTTTAAATACTTGTCTAATTTTTCTGACTAGACCTTTCAATACTACGTTGAATAGAAGTGTCAAAAGCAGCATCCTTGTCTTGTTCCTGCTCATACAGGGAAACCTTTCAGTCTTTCTCCATTGCATATGATGTTAGCATTGGGTTTTTCACATATTGTCTTTATGTTATGGTGGTTTCCTTCCATTCTTAGTTAGAATGTTTTTATTATGAAAAAATACTGAATTTCATCAAATGCTTTTATTGATTCAATCTCATTACTGATTATAGTTCTATTCATATTTTTGTGTTTTTCTAGGAATTTGTCTATTCTATCGAGGTTATCCAATTTATTGGCATACAATTACTTATAGTACTTTCATAATCATTATTTTATTAGAATTGGTAGTAATTGCTTCATTTTCTTTTTGTTTTTTGTTTTTTGTTTTTGTTTTGTATTGTTTTTTGGAACAGAGGCTCTCACTCTGTAGGCCAGTTCAGGCTGAAATACAGTGGTGTGATTATGGCTCACTGCAGCCTCAACCTCCTGGCTCAAGCAATTCTCCTCCTCCTTAAGCCTCCCAAGATACTAGGACTACAGATGCATGCCACCATGCCCAGCTCGTTGGTTTTTTTTTTTGTTTTGTTTTGTTTTGTTTTGTTTTTGTAGAGACAGGGTCTCCCCTGGTTACCTATGCTGGTCCAAACACCTGGCCTCAAGAAATCCTCCCATTGTGACCTCCCAAAGTGCTAGGATTAAAGCATGATGCACCATGGTCAGACTGCATTTTCATGTCTGATTTTAGTAATTTTAATCTTCTCTCTTTTTTTCTTAGTCAGTCTAGTTAATGGTCGTCAGTTTTGTTGATTTCATTTTGAAGAATCAACTTTTGGTTTCATTAATTTCCTCTATTCTTTTTCCATTCTCCATTTTATTTTTGTCCACTCTAATCCTTATTGTTTCCTTCATTCACTGTGCTTGGGTTTAGTTTGTTTTTCTTTCATATCCTGAAGTATTAATGTAGGTTGTTGATCTGATATCTTTCTTCTTTTGTAATGTAAGAGTTTACAGTTATAAATTTCTTGCACAAGACTCTTAACTTCTCTGAATCTCTGATTCCTCACCTGAAAATTGCAATGAGAGAGCTTGCTTCATACCATTCTTTAAATGTTTAAGGCAGTCAGTGAAACAAGATGACACACACAGACAAACCAATGTCAGCCTTGAGGTCAAATAGTCCTAGAATCAAATGTCAGATCCACCTATTACTAGCCATATGACACCAGGAAAGTTTTCACACTACTCTAAGCTTCTGTCTTTTCATTGGCAAAATGGAAATAATGTCTACCTAACAGGATTATTGTGTGAATTAAATGAGGTACAAGTAAAGTATTTAGCACACGGCCTGGCACACAGGACATGCCCCTCAACAGTAGCTAACTGTTTCCATATATATATAGAAAAAGAGGTAACACATAAAACACTAGGACATGATGACTGACTGCTTGTGGGAAAGAAAGGAAAAAAGCTAAGTGTAAAGAATCAAGCCTGGTATGTTAGTTTTTACCAACTGACATGAATCCAGGATGGGATTAGACATACAAGATAATTTATCAGGGAAGGCACTTGTGAGGGAATGTGGGGCAGGCATGAAGGTAGTGTGGGAGAACCCACAGACAGCTATGCAAAGCTGACTACTCTGAAAAAGAAACAGAAAGAAATTTTAGGTTACAATGCAGTTCTAAGAGACTTTTTGCAAGGCTGATAGGGAGTCCTCCAACCAGCCACTCATTAGAGTTAAAGAGAGCCTCAGAGAACTAGGCTTGCTTTCACACTCTTGCTGGGAGCTTGTGGGAAGGAAGATTTCTCTACAAAGGAGGTGGTGAACTTGAAATGCACTGACCTGGGCCTTCTGTCAATCAGGTCCCTTTCATCCATATAGATATAAAACTCTTAGTTCCAATGAATGAGACCTGGCAGGGTCTCATTCATGGCTGCCACAACAGAGACTCTGAGAAAAAGATGCAACCATGAAAAGGTGGAAAGGCAGAAAGTTCTAATGACACAGAAAGTAGCAATCAGCCTTCCTCACATCTGAAAGTTTTCTGAACTATCTGAGTGCAGTAGAGAATTGGCAGAGGACTGATCACCAACCTAGAAACATGGTGAGAGGGGGAAAAAAACTGCAAGAATATAATCATCTCCCATCAACTTTCCAACAGAAATGATGTATTCCTTTAAGAAACAATTATAGAGTACCTCATGTTACATGCTTGTTCCTGAGGCTCCCCCCTGTAAAATAACATCACCTCCATTCCATCTTCTCTTTTCTTTCCATGACAGCTCCTTCAGGAATAGGAGATCTATCCTGGGCTTAATCCGATATAGCAGCCATGATGTCATTTCTGTATTTCAGGAAGACTGGTAGGTATGATGGCCTTTCTCTTGTCCTTTTTTGTGCAGGGCCGACTGCCTGCTCCCTGTACCCCGCTGTCTTTTAGACATAGTTATCTCCAGCCTCTGCTCGTTTGTTTCTCAGATTCAAATGAGAAACACAGTATCACATTGTGAAACCCTCTTCATTATTTTTCACATCTCTCAATAGTGTAATTCTCTCCATTCCCACAAAGCTCAACCACTTCTCAAAGTATTGCTTGACTTCTTGTCTCCAGACTTTGAAACGTTCCTTGCAAATGACTGCCTCATTATCTTTCTAAAATCTAGTTAATTCACTTAATCAAGAATCTCCGGGAGTCTACTCTAGCCTATTTGGTAACTTCACATTTCTTCTATTTACTAATCCTTCTCACTTCCTTTACCTCTATTTCCTAGTATAATTCCTCCATCCTAATTAGAACTGTCTTCCTACACCACCCTACCCTTTCACCCATATAGATATAAAACTCTTAGTTCCAATGCTATGCCTAAAAACAGGGTGAACTCGCCTCCACCATCTGCACTACAGACTTAACCACACCCTTCATCACAAGCAATCTCTGACCTCGTGGAGAACAAAGAAATTAGGATTAACCTGTGAACCCGAGACTCACAGCACAACCTATGTGTGGTTGACAGCTTTTCCTGATGACCAATTCATGTGTTCCAAAAAGATACAGAAATGAAGAAGGCAAGGTCCCTACCCCAGGGGACATAAAGCCTAGGACAGGAAATGAGACCTGAAAATAATCATGATACCAAAAAGAAAAAAGTGAAGGCCACAAGAAATCAGAGAAATATGATGGGAAATAAAACCACACATTGGAATCACTGGAAAACATTTTAAAAGTGGATACTCAACCCCCACCCATGAGTTCCAGTTTAAAGGTCTAGAGAGGGACCCAGGCATTGGTAATTTTTAAGTCTTCCCTGACACTACAAACATGTAAAGAGGATGGAGAATTCTTGTTGTAATAGGTAGAACTTAAAGCTAAATCAATGATTTTCAGCTAGAAGTACTGGAATTACCTAAGGACCTTTTCCAACATACATAAGACTATACTTTTTTGGCCCTAAGTATTAATGGGCTACACCAAGAACTCAGTAATCCAGTTGGGAAACAGAAGCTCAATGGAAAAGCCACCTTATTTGATATGTTAAAATATATATAAAGCATTTTCAAATGAGTGATAAGTGATGCTAAACCTTCTCTAAATAATATTTATGGGAATGTTAATACTATGAGTATTCTACGCTGGGCGAGGTGGCTCACACCTGTAATCCCAGCACTTTGGGAGGCCAAGGCGGGTAGATCATGAAGTCAGGAGATCAAGACTATCCCGGCTAACAAGGTGAAACCCTATCTCTACTACAAATATAAAAACAAAATTAGCCGGGCGTGGTGGCAGGCGCCTATAGTCCCAACTACGCTTCAGGCTGAGGCAGGATAATGGCATGAACCCGGGAGTCGGAGCGTGCAGTGAGCTGAGATCGTGCCACTGCACTCCAGGCTAGGCGACAGAGCAAGATTCTGTCTCAAAAGCAAAAATAAAATATAATAATAAAAATAAAAATAAATTTTAAAATGAGTATTCTAAAAAAACTATATGAAATTTCTGGAAATCGAGTATGTTATCAGTCATAGTGTCATATGCACAGAAGTAACTAGATTACTAGATTTCTATGTGAGCTGTGTCTTTACCATAATAAACCTAATAAAAATCTCATTAGATTTTTCACCATAGTCATTTTAAATCTTTGTCATTCCAGGACAGCTGCTTTGATTCTTCTTTGAAGTATTTACAATCAGCTACAGTCCAAAATTGTTTTTTCTTCCAGAAGATATATGGAAAAGACTCTGATGACAACTCTTGAATACAAGTTTCTGATAACTTCAAGATCATACCACTGGACTCTCTGAGAACTTTCAAAATTTTAATGAACAGGCTGATACCTTCATGAAATTCAAGACAAAGAAGAAAAAAAACCTCAATTTTATTGGACTGAATCATCAAAAGGATAATGTTTTCATAATTTTTTATTTGAAAATGTACTGATTCTTTGAATGTTTTATTCTCCAGATTTATGAAATTTCTCTTTGAAGCTATTTATAATTTACAGCAATTTGGTAAAGTATACTTTTGTAAACAAAAATTGAAACATTTGCTTTTGCTCCCTATCTGAGTGCCCCAGAATTGGGAACCTATGCATGAATATTCATATGCTTATGGTAATAAAGCTATTTGCACAAGTTCAGTAAGAATCTACCCTCTTTATAACAGGACACATATGAAAACATTGGTTATATTACCAAGGCTTTGACTGGGAAGTTCTATTTGACAATACACATAGAATAAACCCATAGGGAATGCAGGCAAAGTCTAAAGTTGGCCTTGGTTTGGCTTCCTAGCCTCAAGAGGTTTTTAAAAGTTTGATCTGAGATTCTTATAAAACTTCTACCAAGCAAACTTTAAAAAGAGCCTCTATGGTCCATTACTACTCTTGCTGCACTTAGGAAAATAATCTAAGCAAGTTTGGTGAGACTCAACCTATTTGCAAACAAATTCATCCTACTGGAATTATCTTTGGTAAAATAGACTCCTATATAGAGAAAAATTATGTTGAAAAGAAAAACTATAGTACACCTGTTACGATATTGAATCACTGTTCATTATCTTTGAGTATTTATAATCCACTGGTAGAATGGACTGGACCTTGAATTCTTTTAGTTCTTCCAATTCAATTTTCTCCAATGAAATCATTAAGAACAAGAGCAGCTCTACTCTTGAAGCCATATAAGTTGGAGGTGGACAACTCAATGTAAATTTCATGGGAAAATGCTCCTGTCAGAGGTGTGGGCCATTCAGAGCTCACCAAATGTTCAACGCCATGACATAGAGACACTTAAACTGCAAACCACGACAACAAGTTGATGACTTTACACTGTGGATAGCTTTCCTCAAGATGTCAGAACAAGACTCAATCATGATGAGACTCTTACCTCTCTTAATTTGTCCTTGCTTATGCCTGTCTCCTTTGCTTCCTAGAATAATGCTGTACTTAGGATGTCATAAGGAGTAGTTTTTGAGAGTAAGTTAATAGGGTCAGATATATCACATCAACCACACTTTTTTTTTTTAAAGATGCAGTTTCTCTCTTGTTTCCCATGCTGGAGTGCAATGGCACAATCTTGGCTCACCACAACCTCCGTCTCCTGGGTTCAAGTGATTCTCTTGCTTCAGCCTCCCTAGTAGTTGGGATTACAGGCATGCGCCACCACACCCGGATAATTTTGTATTTTTAGTAGAGACAGGGTTTCTACATGTTGGACAGGCTGGTCTCGAACTCCCAACCTCAGGTGATCCACACACCTTGGCTTCCCCAAGTGCTGGGATTACAGGCGTGAGCCACCACAACTGGCCCACACATTTTTACATAACAAGAGATCCTTTAGTCCACCCAAAGGCTGACATTAGCTGCATCTTTAACACAACATTTTCTTCAAATGTATGGAGTTTTTTTTAGGCTTCCACTTCTATACTTGCCTATTCTTCTCACACCCTGTTTTAATTTAACATAGGCATGCAATGCTAGAAAATAGAATTGCTGTCTGCCAGCTTAACGGGGGAGCCTGTACAGTTTCTGACACTTCTTGTTGCACACGGATAAATACATCGGGTATTATAGATACTCAGTTGTAAAAATCAACAAATGTGTTGCCTGGTTAAAATGACTAGACTCTTCTGGCTTCTTCTTTGATCTATTCTATTGTAGTTGGTTTGTATCTTGCCTAAGGTGCATATTCCAAACTCTTGATATTTTCATCCTGATAGTCATACTGGTAGTCTCTCTCATGTGGTGCAATCTACGAACATTTTTATTTGTGTGCAGCCATTCTTCAAGTATCAAATTGTTTCTCTTGGGCTGCAATTCAAAAACTCAAAGAAATGTGTCGTTTATGAGCCTGGGGCAGTGGCTCACATCTGTAATCCCAGCAATTTGGGGGGTAAAGGTGGGCGGATCACAAGGTTAGGAGTTCGAGATCAGCCTGGTCCATATGGTGAAACCCTGTCTCTACTAAAAATATAAAAATTAGCCAGGAGTGGTGGCGCCCACCTGCAGTCCTGTAGGGAGACCCCCTGAAACCATTGCTATGGAATACAAGATGAAATGTTCCTGATTATTGTAAATACAAAATTGCATGCAGGATTGTGTAAAGACAATGCCAGGTCGGGCTGCCACAATGAGCGAACAGCGCGTGATGTGCTTCCCCCTGCAGAGAGCCTATAAATGGACCTGTAGTCAGGAAGGTTTCACATCACCAAGATTCCTATCCCAGAAAAGCAGATGTTCATAGCTCTGGGAATGGAATGCAACCCTTGTGGAGACCCTATAAATGGACACATGAGGGGCGCCTGTTCATACGGATAAGATAAGGTTATAAACACCCTTATCTTGCCATGGCTCTTATAGGTCTCTTTAGGGTTAAGGCATACTCCCTTCTGAGAATTTTTTGGTGTAACCATTTCTCTAGCTTCACTTCCTGTTTCTATCGATTGTTTGCAACCAGCTTTTCCTGCAACTGTTACAGCTGATTAGTATCTTGCTAATCATATGATATGGATAGACTGTGTTTCTGTTTTAAGGCTCTGTTAGAAACTGCTGATGCACATACTATGTTGCAAATTCTTATCTCTGTATTCTGTACTTCTGCATACCGATGTTATGCTAAAGAATTACTTCATCCCCATGTGACCATCTCACCTCAGAATCAAACTACCCTAAATCCCTCACTAACCTAACCCCGCCCTCACTAAACTTAATAATAAATGCTGGTATATCCAGTGCATTGGCGGCATCACAGGACCATAAGGCAATGACACCACTGGACCCAGCTTTCACTATCTTCTGTGCGTCTTTTATTTCTTGACCTGCCAATCTGCCTGGGAACAAAGAAAGAGCCCTGTTGCATTGTGGGTTGCTGGCCAGATCCCACAATACAATCCCAGCGACTTGGGATGCTGAGGCGGGAGAATCACTTGAACCCAGAAGGTGGAGGCTGTGGTGAGCCGAGAGCATGCCACTGAACTCCAGTCTGGGCCACAGAGCAAGACTCCATCTTAAAAAAAAAAAAGGTGGGGGTATGGCGCCAAGATGGCCGAGTAGGAACACCACCAGCCTCCATATTCCAGCATGAGCAACACAGCAGACGTGTGATTTCTGCATTTCCAACTGAGGTACGGGGTTCATCTCACTGGGGCATGTCAGACAGTAGGTACAGGACAAGTGAGTGCAGCCCAGCAAGTGAGAGCTGAAGCAGGGCGAGGCATCACCTCACCCAGGAAGCACAAGGAGTAAGGGAATTCCCATTCCTAGCCTAGGGAAACCGTGGCACACAACACCTGGAAAATCAGGTCACCCTCACCATAATACTGCACTTTACCAGGAGTTTTAGCAAATGGCACACCAGGAGATTGTATCCCGCCCCTGGCTCAGAGTGTCCCAGGCCCACAGAGCCTCCCTCATTGCTAGGACAGCAGTCTGAGATCTAACTGCAAGGCAGCAGTGAGACTAGGGGAGGGGTGCCTGCAATTGCTGAGGCTTAAGTAGGTCAACAAAGCAGCCAGGAAGCTTGAAGTGGGTGGAGCCCACCACAGCTCAAGGAGGCCTGCCTGCCTCTGTAGATTCCACCTCTGGGGACAGGCAATAGCCAAACAAAAGGCAGCAGAAACCTCTGCTGATGTAAATGTCCCTGTCTGACAGCTTTGAAGAGAGTAGGGGTTCTCCCAGCATGGAGTTTGGGATCTGAGAATGGACACACTGCCTGCTCAAGTGGGTCCCTGACCCCTGAGTAGCTAAACTGGGAGACATACAAACTAGGGGCAGACTGACACCTCACACCACACACAGCTGGGTACACCTCTGAGATGAAGTTTCCAGAGGAATGATCAGGCAGCAACATTGGCTGTTCAGCAATATTCACTCTTCTGCAGTCTCTGCTGCCGAAATCCAGGGAAAAAGGGTCAGAGTGGACCTCAAGCAAACTCCAACAGACCTGCAACTGAGGGTCCCAACTGTTAGAAGGAAAGCTAACAAACAGAAAGGACCAAAACGAAAACCCCCTCTGTATGTCACCATCATCAAAGATCAAAGGTACATAAAACCACAAAGATGGGGAAAGAGCAGTGCAGAAAAGTTAAAAATTCTAAAAATCAGAGTGCCTCTCCCCCTCCAAAGGAACACAGCTCCTCGCCAGCAACGGAACAAAACTGGACAGAGAATGACTTTGACAAGTTGAGAGAAGAAGGCTTCAGACAATCAAACTTCCCTGAGCTAAAGGAGGAAGTACGAACCCAGCGCAAAGAAACTAAAAACCTTGAAAAAAGATTTGACGAATGACTAACTAGAATAACCAATGTAGAGAAGTCCTTAAACGACCTGATAGAAATGAAAACTATGAAAAGAGAACTACGTGATAAATGTACAAGCTTCAGTAACCAACTCGATCAACTGGAAGAAAGGGTATCAGTGATTGAAGATCAAATGAATGAAATGAAGTGAGAAGAGAAGTTTAGAGAAAAAAGAGTAAAAAGAAATGAACAAAGCCTCCAAAAAACATGGGAGTATGTGAAACGACTAAATCTACATCTGATTTGTGTACCTGAAAGTGATGGGGAGAATGGAACCAAGTGGGAAAACACTCCGCAGGATATTATCCAGAAGAACATCCTAGCAAGACAAGCCTAGCAAGACAGAACAACCTAGCAAGGCAGGCCAACATTCAAATTCACGAAATACAGAGAATGCCACAAAGATACTCCTTGAGAAGAGTAACTACAAGACACATAATTGTCAGATTCACCAAAGTTGAAATGAAGGAAAAAATGTTAAGGGCAGCCAGATAGAAAGATCGGCTTACCCATGAAGGGAAGCCATCAGACTAACAGTGGATCTGTCGGCAGAAAATCTACAAGCCAGAAGAGACTGGGGGCCAATATTCAACACTCTTAAAGAAAAGAATTTTCATCCCAGAATTTCATATCTAGCCAAACTAAGCTTCAAAAGTGAAGGAGAAAAAATCCTTTACAGACAAGCAAATGCTGAGAGATTTTGTCACCACCAGGCCTGCCCTACAAGAGATCCTGAAGGAAGCACTAAACATGGAAAGGAAAAACTGGTACCAGCCACTGCAAAAACATGCCAAAATGTAAAGACCATCGATGCTAACAAGAAACCGGAACAACTGAGCAAAATAACCAGCTAGCATCATAATGACAGGATCAAGTTCACACATAACAATATTAACCTTAAATGGAAATGGGCCAAATGCTCCCATTAAGAGACACAGACTGACAAATTGGATAAAGAGTCAAGACCCATCAGCGTGCTATATTCAGGAGACCCATCTCACATACAGAGACACACATAGGCTCAAAATAAAGGGAAGGAGGAAGATCTACCAAGCAAATGGAAAGCAAAAAAAAATCAGGGGTTGCAATCCTAGTCTCTGATAAAACAGACTTTAAACCAACAAAGATCAAAAGAGACAAAGAAGGCCATTACATAATGGTAAAGGGATCAATTCAACAAGAAGAGCTAACTATCCTAAATATATATGCACCCAATACAGGAGCACCCAGATTCATAAAGCACGCCCTTAGAGACTTGCAAAGAGACTTAGACTCCCACACAATAATAATGAGAGATTTTATCACCCCACTGTCAACATTAGACAGATCAATGAGACAGAAAGTTAACAAGGATATCTAGGAATTGAACTCAACTCTGCACCAAGTGGACCTAATAGACATCAACAGAACTCTCCACCCCAAATCAAGAGAATATACATTCTTCTCAGCACCACATCACACTCATTTGAAAATTGACCACATAGTTGGAAGTAAACCACTCCTCAGCACATGTAAAAGAACAGAAATTATAACAAACTGTCTCTCAGACCACAGTGCAATCAAACTAGAACTCAGGATTAAGAAACTCACTCAAAACCACAAAACTACATGGAAACTGAATAACCTGCTCCTGAATGACTACTGGGTACATAACGAAATGAAGGCAGAAATAAAGATGTTCTTTGAAACCAATGAGAACAAAGACATGACATACCAGAATCTCTGGGACACATTTAAAGCCTTGTGAGAGGGAAATTTATAGCACTAAATGCCCATAAGAGAAAGCAGGAAAGATCCAAAATTTATGCCCTAACATCACATCACAATTAAAAGAACTAGAGAAACAAGAACAAACTCATTCAAAGCTAGCAGAAGGCAAGAAATAACTAAGATCAGAACAGAACTGAAGGAGATAGAGACACAAAAAATCCCTTCAAAAAATCAATGAATCCAGGAGTTGGTTTTATGAAAAGATCAATAAAATTGATTGACTGCTAGCAAGACTAATAAAGGAGAAAAGAGAAGAATCAAATAGACACAATAAAAAATGATAAGGGGGATATCACCACAAATCCCACAGAAATACAAACGACCATCAGAGAATACAATAAACACCTCTACGCAAATAAACTAGAAAAACAAGAAGAAATGGATAAATTCCTGGACACATACACTCTCCCAAGAGTAAACCATGAAGAAGTTGAATCCCTGAATAGACCAAAAACAGGCTCTGAAATTGAGGCAATAATTCGTAGCCTACTAACAAAACAAGTACAGGACCAGACGAATTCACAGCTGAATTCTACCAGAGGTACAAGGAGGAGCTGGTACCATTACTTCCGAAACTATTCTAATCAATAGAAAAAGAGGGAATCCTCCCCAACTCAATCTATGAGGCCAACATCATCCTGATACCAAAGCCTGGCAGAGACACAACAAAAAAAGAGAATTTTTGAGCAATATTCCTGATGAACATTGATGCAAAAATCCTCAATAAAATACTGGCAAACCAAATCCAGCAGCACATCAAAAACCTTATCCACCATGATCAAGTGGGCTTCATCCCTGGGATGCAAGGCTGGTTCAACAGATGTAAATCAATAAATGTAATCCAGCATATAAACGGAACCAAAGACAAAAACCACATGATTATCTCAACAGATGCAAAAAGGCCTTTGACAAAATTCAACAGCCCTTCATGCTAAAAACTCTCCATAAATTCGGTATTGATGGAACGTATCTCAACATAATAAGAGCTATTTATGACAAACCCACAGCCAATATCATATTGAATGGGCAGAAACTGGAAGCATTCCCCTTGAAAACTGGAACAAGACAGGGATGCCCTCTCTCACCACTCCTATTCAACATAGGGTTGGAAGTTCTGGTCAGGGCAATCAGGCAAGAGAAAGAAATAAAGGGTATTCAATTTGGAGAAGAGGAAGTCAAATTGTCCCTCTTTGCAGATGACATGATTGTATATTTAGAAAACCCCATCGTCTCAGCCCAAAATCTCCTTAAGCTGATAAGCAATTTCAGCAGATTCTCAGGTTACAAAATCAATGTGCCAAAATCACAAGCATTCTTATACACCAATAACAGACAAACAGAGAGCCAAATCATGAATAAACAACCACTCACAATTGATTCAAAGAGAATAAAATACCTAGGAATTCAACTTACAACGGACGTGAAGGACCTCTTCAAGGAGAACTACAAACCACTGCTCAATGAAATAAAAGAGGACACAAACAAATGGAAGAACATTCCATGCTCATGGATTGGAAGAATCAATACCATGATAATGGCCATACTTCCCAAGGTAATTTATAGATTCAATGCCATCCCCATTAAGAATATCAATGACTTTCTTCACAGAATTGGAAAAAAAAAAAAACTACTTTAAAGTTCATATGGAACCAAAAAAGAGCCTGCATTGCAAAGACTATCCTAAGGCAAAAGAACAAAGCTGGAGTCATCACGCTACCTGACTTCAAACTATACCACAAGGCTACAGTAACCAAAACAGCACAATAGCAAATACGTGGAACTAACCCAAATGTCCATCAATGACAGACTGGATTAAGAAAATGTGGCCCACATACACCATGGAATACTATGCAGCCATAAAAAAGGATGAGTTGTGTTTGTAGGGACATGGACGCAGCTGGAAACCATCATTCTCAGCAAACTATCGCAAGAAAAGAAAATCAAACACTGCATGTTCTCACTCATAGGTGGAAATTGAACAATGAGAACACTTGAACACAGGAAGGGGAACATCACACACTAGGGTCTATTGTGGGGTGGGGGAAGGGGGGAGGGATAACATTAGGAGATATACCTAATGTAAATGACGAGTTAACGAATGCAGCACACCAACATGGCACATGTATACATATGTACAAAACCTACACGTTGTGCACATGTACCCTAGAACATAAAGTATAAAAAAAATTTTTTTAAAGACAAAGGAAATTTAAAAAAGAAGAAATGATGAAAGCCCAAAATTACGGTTATTGAGACTAATGCTCATTCATTAAGTATTGATCATATTCTCACCTAAGTGAGAGTACAGACACTCCAAAATAGAGCCACACAGGCTGGATGCTGTATACTCCCACTGAAATTTTAACAAAGCAGATAGCTCTCAAAACAAATCATATTTTTCTGTAGAAAGAAGATTCTAGTCTACCTGAGTGAGCATAATAAAGAAGTCCCCTCTGCTTTAACTTTTACCAAAAAAAGTGACCTGAAGCACTCTGATGTTAACCAATCAATTTATTTCTACGGCTTTGTTTACTGATCCGCATTAGACAAAACCCACTGTTTTGTTATTGCATTGCCCAGGGGGAGTCATCACTGTATCTGTAGAGGGAGAGCTGCACCAAATCATAAATCACAGATAAAACCCAATTACATCTATAACTAAATTAGTTGTAATTTTGTCTTGTCACACATGTTCACAGCAAGCAATGGCCAGAGGAGTCTCTCAGGCTGCATCATTCTCACCCTGACCCTCCTGCCTCTCTCTTTCACTTACAAGGACCTTTAGGATGAAACTGGGAGCCACCCAGATAATCCAGAATAAGCTTTCCATCTCAAGATACTCAACTTCACCACCGTTGAACAGTGTTTTTGCTAAGAAAAGTAAATGCATGTGTTCAAAGAGTTAGATGTGGATTTTTTTTTTTTTTTTTTTTTTTTGTGACAGAATTTCACTTATGTTACCCTGACTGGAATGCAGTGGGGTGGTCTCAGTTCACTGCAACCTCCACCTCCCAGGTTCAAATGATTCTCCTGCCTCAGCCTCCCAAGTAGCTGGGACTACAGGTGCCCGCCACCACGCCCAGCTAATTTTTGCATTATTAGTAGAAACAGGGTTTCACCATATTGGCAAGGCTGGTCTCGAACTCCTGACCTCGTGTTTGCCGGTCTCCGACTCCCAAAGTGCTGGGATTACAGGCGTGAGCCACCGCACCCAACCTGGATTTTTAAGAGGCCATTATTCTGTGTCATACAGGTCACTTTCATAAACAGTACCCACAACAAAAATATGTTTTGCCTTCCTTACATGTCTCACTTTTCTGTCTGCACAAACCACAGTGAAACATACTAGCTCTGCTATGAAGTGGCTGGATGACCCTAGGAAACTCATTTGACCTCCCTCAGGCTCTTTCCTCATCTGCAGTGTAAGGCTGACTCTTACTGCATCAGAAAATGACAGTGGAAGAGTAAATTAACATGTGTAAGACATTAGTCACAGAGCCTGGTCCCTGATGAGCCCTCAGTAAACATTCCTTTCCATCTTTTCCTTTCACCAACCCATTTTTCTTGCTCTCACCCATCTTCTCCTTCAACTCCTTTCTCTTCAGGAACTTTCTCAGTCTAACCTGCCAATTAAAGAAGCCACACTACTCATTCTCTCATGACTCTGATGGTGTGTTCTTGTGATAGAGTCTGCTATTCACTCAAGGCAATGGGTATTATTTATATGGAGAAGTCTGTTTGCAGCAACAAATCATTTTTATGTTCACACAAAATTTATACACGATCTTAACTTACACATACCAGTCTCAACTCTACACTGTTATTTCATACATGTACTTCATTATTTTATTTTTCAGTCTTTCTCCTTACACCTTAAAAATTAGGAGAGTACAAAAACAGAAAAAATTGGCCTGGGCCGGAAGAGGATATTCTTTAGCAAGATGAATGCTTTCTTTTTCAAGATGAATGCTATCTGCAAGACAGTCCTGAAGCCCATTTCTGGGTTTGGCTTACGTCAAAGCCATTCCACTCTAGGACACATTCTTAGATTCCCAGGAGATAATGATTGCCACAGAAGCCACACTCACTCTGAGAATTCCTACTGTTGGGTAAAGGAATGTTTACAGAATGTTGTGCATCAGTTACTTCTCCTAAATTCTTCTACTCCTGGAAGTTAAGCTTCCCCACTAACCGGCTTCATCTCCAGCTGGCCTGAATGGACCCTGACTGGAAAGTACCTCCCCACTCTGGATGGCTAGGGTGGCACTTTTGCCTATTCCCATAATAATAATAGCTTACACACTAAAGCAGCACTCACTATGCACCAGGCACTATCCTAAGAGCTTTTCATGTAGCTACAGTCCTGACAAAAAAATCCTAAGTCCCACCATCACCATTTTTACAGATTAAAAAAAAAAAAAAAAAAAAACTGTGGCAGAGAAGTATATGCCCACTGTCACCTAACTCCATAATTTAATCTCATCCTCCACTTCATCTGCTAAGATGACACTCTAAAATTAACAAGGTCTGCTGAATGACATCCACCTTCAAAAATGATTTTTGTCCCATTTCCTTTCAGGATTTCACAGCCAGCATTTCATTTTCTGTCTCATGCTTCACCTATGTACCTGTTCCCTAACACTACACTCACAACTGCAAAGCCCTGCATAAAAGCTAGCTTTTAGAAACCTCAATCTTCTTTGGAAAAAAGAAAGGCCAGGTTCCAAGTCTCACAAAAAGTCATTTTTTATTCTATTGTCAACTATTTGTATGGCCGTTCTCTGGCCATAAACAAGTGCACTAGAAACAGAAAGTGTAATGAGAAGAAAGTAGGAGGAGGGTGAGTTTCTAGATAGACACACAGGGAAAAGATTCCAAATCCAGAAAAATTCATAAAATGCACCCAGGGAGTGTGACTTTGAGCAATGACAGCCCCACCTGCCATGTTCCACAGCTGTAGGCCTCTTACTTCCTTGTCAATCTGTCCTTCCTGGTCTTGCTTTCTTAGACCAGTACAAACAACCTGAGAGCTGGGGTCAGATGAGAGCACACAGCACTGAGTGGTAGGGTTGGGAAAGGCAGAAAAGGAAGAAGAGTGTTTGACTCATGAAGAACTCACTCACCTAGGTACATATCACCTAGGCAGGCAATAGATTCCTGAAGGGCTTTGCAGGACTCATGGTGGTTATCCAGAGTGACTGACTGAGGCAAGGGTCTTGACCAATTGAGTATTATAGAGCCAGAGGTTGAAGGTGCACCCAGGGAAAACATGAGTTGCAAAAAACCTCAGTGGCTTGTGTTCTCTCTGAAGAGGTTTCTGGAGGCTTAGTATTTATACATTTGATTAAAGGGGAGAAGGCAGGTAGGAAGAGATGGAGTGGGCAGAAAAACAATTGATCTAATCTTGTCTTTCTTCTGTGCCTCAGAAAATAAATATTATCAGAATGAGAGTTAAAATACTTCAGTTTTAGGAGCTAGATTTTGATTGCTCACCTAAAGTTACAATCAGCATGTCTTTCTTTTACGAGGAAATATACATCTTGAAAGGTTCTGAAGCCAAGAAAAAACAATCTGTTCAAGCAATCATCCAGAGATGCCTGAGATCTTTGGCTTTCCTGTTTAACCCATTCTTTTTCTTTTCTTTCTGTCTTAAGAGAAACAACCTTGCTCTGTCACCTAGACTAGAGAGTACTCACTGCATCCTTGAACTCCTGGGCTGAAGCTGTCCTCCCAGCTTAGCCTCTCAAGTGTCTGAGACTATAGGCATGTACTACTGCACCTGGCTAATTTGATTTATGTTTTTAGTAAGGACGTGGTCACCTTTTGTTGCTTAGGCTGGTCTTAAACTCCTGGTTTCAAGTGATCCTCCTGCCTTGGACTCTCAAAGGGCTGGGATTGCAGGCCTGTGCCAGCACACCTGGCCCCACAATTCTTCAAAAGCTCTCAGAGAAAGCATTGTAGAAGACCCCTGTGGCTGTATGTTTCATTTGATCTTAAATGACTAGGAAGGCTCATTCTTAAGAAGTCACATCCCATGGAAAAAGGGGATGAAGACAATCAGAAAAGAGCAAAGGGAAGTCACAGCAGCAAAGGGACAGTATAATCCTGGAACCTTATTAAAGTCACACAACTGCTGCTTTAATTAGAGTAATTTGTTTGTCAAATATCGCTCTAACACTTTCAGTTGTATGTTGGCTCACTTGTAATGTCTGGAGCAGTCTATAGACTAGGTTTCCTAGAGTTTCTGAAGCATCTTCCAATTGCAATGTCAATCTGACACAATTCTCTGAATTACAGTCTGAATCCAGTGTTCATGTGCACCTTTTGTGTAGTCTACACATCAGCAGGCATAAAAATTGTTTATATAAAAGTTGCTATGATTTCTCCAGAAGTTTACTTAAGTCATCTGGTTTCAGCTTGCAAATCTTTTTAACCTATCCATCTTTTAATCTATCCATCTGACAAAAGGCTAATCTCCAAAATCTACAAGAAACTTAAACAAATTTACGAGAAAAAAAAATGAACAAGCTCATCAAAACGTGGGTGAAGCACATGAACAGACATTTCTCGAAATAAGACATTTATGTGACCAACAAACATATGAAAAAAAGCTCATCATCATTGGTCATTAGAGACACGCAAATCAAAACCACAATGAAATACCATCTCACGCCAGTTAGAATGGTAATCACTAAAAGGTCAGGAAACAACAGAGGCTGGAGAGGATGTGGGGAAATAGGAACACTTTTACATTGTTGGTGGGAGTGTAAATTAGTTCAACCATTTTGGAAGACAGTGTGGCGATTCCTCAAGGATCTAGAACAAAAAATACCATTTGACCCAGTAATCCCATTACTGGATATATACCCAAAGGATTATAGATCATTCTACTATAAAGACACATGCACACATATGTTTATTGCGGCACTATCCACAATAGCAAAGACTTGGAACTAACCCAAGCGCCTATCAATGATAGACTGGATAAAGAAAATGTGGTACATATACACCATGGAATTTGATGCAGCCATAATAAAGGACAAGTTCATGTCCTTTTCAGGGACATGGATGAAGCTGGAAACCACCATTCTAAACAAACTAACACAAGAACAGAAAACCAAACACTGCATGTTCTCACTCATAAGTGGGAGTTGAACAATGAGAACACATGGACACAGGGAGGGGAACATCATACACTGGGGTCTGTTGGGGGGTGGGGGCCTAGGGGAGGGATAGCATTAGGAGAAATACCTAATGTAGATGATGGGTTAGTGGGTGCAGCAAAACACCATGGCACATGTATACCTATGTAACAAACCTGCAGGTTCTGCACATGTATCCCAGAACTTAAAAGTGTAATTTTAAAAAATGATACAAATTATAAAAGCACAGTTTTTATTTATAATATACCAAAATGGAATTAAAATGGAAGAAAATTCTGAAACTGTTAGTTTTGAAACTTGTAGACAGGAAAAAGTTTAGCATTTAGTCCAAATTGAAGGTGAATAAAAAATTCAAAAAAATGAACACATCTAAAATTTAATAACTGTTGTTCTGTTGTTCTCTTCTGAAAAATAATTTTCCCCCTCCTGTTTCCTATTTTTATGAAATAGAAATCATATGGGATCAGTGTATTCCCAAAATAAGTTTGAGTCTTATACCTGGATTGTTTACATAAAGTGCAGCAAGAATGTAGATTCAAGGCTGCTATTAATACATATACGTGTTTCATATATATATATATTTATAAATGTAAGAAAATATATATATTCTATCATGTAGAATGGCACTAAAGTATATTAATGGCAGCAAATCTGTACAAGTCTGCAGCAGCCTCAATTCTTGTTTCTTCAGAAGAAAGAATTCAACTAAGGGTCATAAGGCAGAAGAAGAGACTGAGGCAAGTTTTACAGCAAGAGTGAAAGCTTATTTAAAAGCTTTAGAGCAGAAATTAAAGAAAGTAAAGTACACTTAAAACAGGGTCAAACAGGTGATGAGATTTCACGTGTGTGGTTTGACCTTGGACTTAGGCTTTTGTATGTTGGCATAATTCTGGGGTCTGCATCTCTTCTCCCTTGATTCGTCCCTTAAAGTGGGCTGTCTGCATGTGCAGTGGCCCACCAGCACCTAAGGGAGCCTGTGTAGTGTGTTTCCTGGAGTACAGTTGGAAAACAGAGACCAAAATAAAAGCTATGTATGTCAATAAAATTGGTCTCCTTATAAAAGCCTGTTATAAATTTCTATCATTGTTCTGTTACCTTGGCATCTATTTTTAATCTTCCTTGAACACACCCAAATTTCTCTCTCTCTCTCTCTCTCTCTCTCTCTCTCTCTCTCTCTCTCTGCTTTGAGATGTAAATTTACTACCTACTTTCTCTAAAACTCAGCAAGGGCTTCCTCAGATAAATGCTAACTTTTTCTATTTAAAAAAGCACCATTTAAATCAAACTGATTTTTTAATAGTGAGTTATATGGGTTCCATGCTTAAAGTTTTAAAATCAAAAATCTAAAGTATTTCTGTCTCCCTCTATCTTTATGTGCACATGTATATGATCTATGTTGTATCACATATATGTATATGTTCAAACCTATGTTTATATATTGTTTATACATGGTATCAAATTAATACAAAAATAAATGAGTACGCATCAATTAAGTAAATAATCCCAAATGCTTTTCAGCACATGGGATTTTAGTAATCTTCAATAATGGAAGAACACCCCAAATGAGCATGCATATCTATCTGCAGCCTCCTAAAAAAAATTATCAGCCAAAAATTTTATATCCAGCAAAACTAAAGTTCATAAATAAATGAAAGATAACAGACTTTTTCAGACAAACAAATGCTGAGATAATTTGCCACTACCAAGCCAGCACTATAATAACTGCTAAAAGGAACTCCAAATCTTGAAATAAATCCTGGAAACACATCAACACAGAACCTGTTTAAGCATGAATCTCACAGGACCAATAAAACAAAAATACAGTAAATAAATGAATAAAACCAAGGTATTCAGGCAACAAATAGCAGGATGAATGGAAAGTACCTCACATCTCAATACTAACATTGAATGTAAGTGGTCTAAATGCTCCACTTAAAAGATATAGAATTGCACAATTGATAATAATGCACCAGCAAGTATCTGCTGCCCTCAAGAGACTCCCCTAACCATAAAGGGTCATATAAACTTAAGGTAAAAGGGTAGAAGAAGACACCCCATGCAAATGGCCACAAAAGTGAGCAGGAGTAACTATTCTTAAATCAGAAAAAACTAACTTTAAAGCAACAGCAGTTAAAAAAGACAAAGAGGGACATTATATAATAATAAAAGGATTTGTCCAACAGGAAAATATCACAATCCTAAATATACATGCACCTAACACTGCAGTTCCCAAATTTATATAACTATTACTATTAGACCTAAGAAATGAGATAGACAGTAACACAATAATAGTGAGGGACTTCAGTACTCCACTGACAGCACTAGACAGGTCAAGACAGAAAATCAAGAAAGAAACAATGGATTTAAACTATGCCCTAGAGCAAATAGACGTAAGACATATTTACAGAATATTCTGCCCAACAACCATAGGATATACATTCTATTCATCAGCACAAGGAACTTTCTTCAAGATAGGCCATATGATAGACCACAAAACAAGTCTCAATAAATTTACGAAAATTGAAATTATATGAAGCGCTCTCTCAGAAAACAGTAGAATAAAACTGGAAATCAACTCCAAAAGAAACCTTCAAAACCATGCAAACACATGGAAATTAAATAACTTGTTCGTAAATGATCACTGGGTCAAATACGAAATCAAGATGGAAATTTTAAAATTCTTTGAACTGAACAGTAGTGATGCATCCTATCAAAACATCTGGAATAATGCAAGGAGTGTGCTGAAAGTCCATAGCTTTAAATGCCTACATCAAAAAGACTGAAAGAGCACAAATAGACAACCTAAGGTTATTTTTAGAAATTCAAGAAACAAGAACACACCAAAGCCAAACCCAGCAGAAGAGAGAAAATAACCAAGATCAGAGCAGAACTAAATGAAATTGAAACAAAATAATACAAAATATAAACAAAGACCATTGACAAGATTAACCAAGAAAAGAAGAGACAAGAGCCAAATAAGCTCATTTAGAAATGAAATGGGAGTTATTACCACCAACGCCACAGAAATACAAAAGATCATTCAAAGGTACTATGAACACATTTATGTGCATAAACTAGAAAACCTAGAGGGGATGAATACATTCCTGGAAACATAAAACCCTCCTCGATTAAATCAGAAAGAATTAGAAACCCTGAACAGACCAACAAAAAGCAGCAAGATGGAAAAGACAATTTAAAAATTTACAACAAAACAAATTCCAGGACCAGAAAGATTCACAGCTGAATTCTACCAGACATTCAAAGAAGAGTTGGTACCAATTCATTTGACACTATTCCACATGCTAGAAAAAGATGGAATTCTCCCTAAGTCATTCTATGAAGCCAGTATCACCCTAATAACAAAACCAGAAAAGGAAATAACAAAGAAAACTACAAACCAATATCCCTGATGCACACAGATGCAGAAATTCTTTACAAAATACTAGCTAACTGAATCCAACAGCACATCAAAAACATAATCCACCATGATCAAGTAGGCTTCATATTAGGGATGCAGGAACGGTTCTACATACACAAGTCAATAAATGTGGTACAACACATAAACAGAATTTAAAAATCACATGATCCTCTCAATAGACACTGAAAAGGCACTTGACAACATGCAGCATCACTTTATGATTAAAACTCTCAGCAAAATTGGCACACAAACCCACAGCCAACATAATACTGAATGAGAAAAAGTTGAAAGCATTCACTCTCAGCAGGGGAACAACACAAGGATGGCCGCTCTCACCACTTTCATTCAACAGAGTACTGAAAGTCCTAGCCAAATCAATCAAACAAGGGAAATAAATAAAGGGCATCCAAATTGGTAAAGAGGAAGTAAAACAGTCGCTGTTTGCTGATAATATAATCGTATACCTAGAAGACGCTAAAGACCCCTCCAAGTGACCAAGCAGAGAATCAAATCAAGAACTGAACCCCTTTTACAACAGCAGTTTTAAAGAAATAATAACTAGGAATATATCTAAACAAGGAGGTGAAAGACCTCAAGAAAAACTACAACACACTGCTGAAAGAAATGATACATGATGCAAAATATGAAAATGCACCCCTTGCTCATCGATGAATAGAATCATTGTTGTGATGATGACCACACTGACAAAAGCAATCTACAAACTCAATTCAATTCCCATTAAAATGCCACCATCATTCTTCACAGAGCTAGAAAAAACAATTCAAAAATTCGTATGGAACCAAACAAGAGCCAACATACCCAAAGCAAGACTAAGCAAAAGAACAAATCTGATGGTGTCACATCACCTGACTTCAAACAATACTCTAAGTCCATAGTCACCAAAACAGCATGGTGCTGGTATAAAAATAGGCACATAGACCAATGGAACAGAATACAGATCCCAGAAATAAACCTAAATACTTACAGCCAACTTATCTTTGACAAAGCAAACAAACACATAAAATGGGTAAAGGACACCTTATCCAACAAACGGTGCTGAAATAATTGGCAAGCCGAATGTAGAATAAAACTGGATCCCCATCTCTCACTGTAGATAAAAATCAACTCAAGATAAATCAAGGACTTAAATCTAAGACCTGAAACTATAAAAATTCTAGAAAATGACATTGGAAAAACCATTCTGGATATTCGCTTAGGCAAAAAGTTCATGACCAAGAACCCAAAAGCAAATGCAACAAAAGCAAAAATAAATAGGTGAGACTAATTAAACTGAAGACCTTCTGCACAGCAAAGCAACAGTCAGCAGACTAAACATATAACCCACAGAGTGAAAGAAAATCTTCACAATCTATATATCTGAAAGATAACCATATCAAGAAACTCAAAACAAATTGGCAAACAATCCCATTAAAAAGTGGGCTAAGTACATGAATAAACAATTCTCAAAACAAGATAAACAAATGGCTAACAAACATATGAAAAAATGCTCAGTTTCACTAATGATCAGGGAAATGCAAACGAAAACCACAATGTGATACCATCTTACTCCTGCAAGAATGTTCATAATCAAAAAACGAAAAAATAATAGTTGTTGGCCAGGCATGATGGCTTACACCTGTAATCCCAACACTTTGGGAGGCCAAGTTGGGCAGATCACTAAGGTCCGGGGTTTGACACCAGCATGTACAACATGGTGAAACCCTATCTCTACTAAAAATGCAAAAAAATTGCCTAGGTGAGGTGGCACATGCCTGTAATCCCAGCTACTCCAGTGGCTGAGGCAGAAGAATGGCTTGAACCCGGGAGGCAGAAGTTACAGTGAGCCAAGATCATGCCACTGCACTCCAACCTGGGTGAAAGAGCAAGACTCCATCCATCTCAAAAATAAATAAATAAAAACAATAGATGTTGATATGGAAGCGGTGAAAAGGGAATATGTCTACACTGCTGGTGGGAATGTAAACTATAAATGAGTGGATAAAGAAATTGTGGTATATATATGATTGAATACTACTCAGCCATAAAAGGAAGGAATTAATGGCATTCGCAACAACCTGGAAGAAACTGGAGACTATTATTCTAAGTGAAGTAACTCAGGAATGAAAACCAAACACTGGATGTTCTCACTCATAAGTGGGAGCTAAGCTATGAGGATGCAAAGGCATAACAATGATACAATAGACTTAGGGAAAAGGGTGGCAAAGGGGTGAGGGATAAAAGACTACAAATTGAGTTCATTGTATACTGCTCGGGTGATGGGTGCACCAAAATCTCACAAATCACCACTAGAGAACTTACGTAATTAAATACCAAATCCACAAAAACCTATGAAAATAAAAGATTTTAAAATAAAATAAAATTATAAACATTTAAAAACATAGTTCCTAAAAAATTCTTCTAAAATGGAAAAAAAAAAAAAAAAGTTCCTGAAGGTCATGTATCAGAAACTCTATTATGTTACCTCTTAATGCATATATATGAGCCGACTTGCTCAACTTCTGAGAACTTATCGGGAAGCTGCTGATCACCTGTTGCAGGTGTTTTCTATCTATTGTAAGACTGTATTTCCCTGGCACTACCTGCAACCAATTACTACTTTAGAGAGAGACAGTTAACAACCACCTGACTTGACCATCACCTGGTGATGTTCACTTGACATCTCTAGTGTGGGGGAGTGGAAGGATCTCTCCTGCCCTGCACACATCTGACCAGCTACCTACTCTAACACTTTCAGATTTTCTTTCTTTTTATTTTATTTATTTTTTAAGACGGAGTCTCGCTCTATCACCCAGGCCAGAGTGCAGTGGTGCAAACTCAGCTCACTGCAGGCTCTGCCTCCCGAGTTCACACCATTCTCCTGCCTCAGCCTCCGGAGTAGCTGGGACTACAGGCGCCCGCCACCAAGCCCAGCTAATTGTTTGTATTTTTAGTAGAGAAGGGGTTTCACCATGTTACCCAGGATGGTTTCGATCTCCTGACCTCGTGATTCGCCCACCTCAGCCTCCCAAAGTGCTGGGATTACAGGCGTGAGCCATGTGCCCGGCTTCAGATTTCTTATTGTCAGATTTCAGGTAGGACAAACAGCTGATGTTTCTGGCTTTTGATTTTTTTTGATTTTTTTTTTTTTAACCAAAAGTCTCCCCCCAAATGAAACTAATAAGCCTTAACCAACATTATGGCTTAGCCAAGCATGTATGAGACATCTCCAAAGATGTGAAGGAGCAATTCAAAAACTCAAAAATCACACAAACACCAAAACAAATAAGGCTGGTCCCCTCATCAGAAATTAAATCCAGGATGCAGCAGTAAAAGCATAAAATTTTTAACTATTCGATGACAAGGTAAAGTGGCTTTTATTCTTATTTTCTCAGAGGATCTAAGGCAAGCAGTTTGAGCTTACAAAAAAAGCTTAACTTTGTTTTAGGTCAGATTTTTGCTCTGCAATTTACTCAAAAGAAATTTTAAAGCTAGCCATAACACTATTAGGTGTCTTTATTTGAAATTCAATCCTCTAATCAACCACTTGGAATAAGAGAGCTCTAAAATATTTTTTAACTTAGGGGTCTCAATTTAAAGAATCCATCTTCTGGCCATTGACTATTAGAATTTCCAGTGATGTATTGATTCTCAGTGACTCAATCCAACAGACTCTTCAGTGAAAAACCAATCCCAGTGATCTTTTCCCCCACCCCAACAAAATAAAATATGTACTCTCAGGAACAGCTTAGGATAGCAAAAGACTCTTCTTGCCACAGTCCTATCGAACCAACAAGACTTGGGGTGGCAAAAGTCCATGATGGATGGGACTTCTTATGACAAGCCCTTCTGGGAGCTTAACACATTTGGAAAACAAAAGAAAAAATAAAAAACCTCAGGCACTCAGGGGTGGTAAATCTCCTTCCCCTTTTTAGGCTCTTCTGTGTATAATAGGACCAGAATCGCCCTCACTAAAGCCCATAGCATTAAAGATTATACTGGGACCTGTTGCTCTTGCATATGAGGTCAGGAGATTGAGATCATCCTGGCTAACATGGTGAAACCCCGTCTCTACCAAAAATACAAAAAAAATTAGCCAGGCATGGTGGCGGGTGCTTGTAGTCCCAGCGACTCAGGGGGCTGAGGGAAGAGAATGGCGTGATCCCAGGAGACGGAGCTTGCAGTGAGCCGAGATCGCGCCACTGCACTCCAGCCTGGGTGACAGAGTGAAACTCTGTCTCAAAAAAAAAAAAAAAAAATTCCTCCCAATTCTTCCCAAACCTCTACGTCTATGTTACCTTCTTTCGGGAATCATGGGTTAAGTGATACAATTTGCATTAGGTCCCTTAATTGAGCCTGCAAAACCGAGGCTCCAGTGGCTTTAAGCAGCTGTTTGAATGCTTTTAGATACTGCTTCTGTTATGCTGATAACTGTTGTCCCGAGATAAAACCCTACCCTGAACAATTCCCTCGAACTTGGAGATCCCAAGTGGGCACCGATGACGTACTGACCTACTGACTGATTGGCTTACTGGCTTACCAACTGCACAGTCTTCACCTTCGTTTTCAAGGGTTCTGTCGCAATTATTTGCAGCTATACCTCAGACCTGCACACCAACATGCCAGGTCCTCACAAGGGGCACCTACTGACTGGGCCCGACCAGCAGACCCTGACCAAGCAATGGATGAACAAATACACTCATACACAAATATCCAGTGAAAGAGCAGGCTAGGTGGCCCTGTCACTCACTGGTACCAAGAAGGGTCCTGTAAAGAGTTAACAGCAGAGGCCCTGATCAGCCAGGGAAGTTCGCATTTATTTAGTACAGATTAAATGACAAAGGTCTTGAGTAAACACCACTACAAGGTAATTGACATTGCCAACCTCCTGGAGAGTAGTTCCCCCAGCATGTTAGGCCGGGCACGGTGGCTCAACCCTGTAATCCCAGCACTTTGGGAGGCCGAGATGGGTGGATCACGAGGTCAGGAGATCGAGACCATCCTGGCTAACACGGTGAAACCCCGTCTCTACTAAAAAATACAAAAAACTAGCTGGGCGCGGTGGCGGGCGACTGTAGTCCCAACTACTCGGGAGGCTGAGGCAGGAGAATGGAGTGAACTCAGGAGGCGGAGCTTGCAGTGAGCTGAGATCCCGCCACTGCACTCCAGCCTGGGCGGCAGAGCGAGACTCCGTCTCAAAAAAAAAAAAGATTAAATGTTGGTTTTAGGACCACCTGAGTAAACAAGATATTTAGATAAACTCCTCTACATTCCTGTGTATTTATGCCCTAAGCTTTTAAAATTATTCAGCTGCCTTCAGCCAAACCTTTTACTGAAGCTATGCAAACCCCCAGACTTCCAAGAAGGTTTGTGACTATTTCCTATAACTATCTTTATAATTTTTCTTCTAAAATATTTCCCACTACCTTGACTAAAGTCCCACAGTTGAGAAGACAGGGAAGGGCATCATATAAGAAAAAATTAGAACAAGTTTGGCCATAAGAAAGAAAAATGTTGGTCAGGTCTTTCAACACAGATTTTAAAAAAAAAAAGGAGATTAGGGCCATGCTATGAGGACACTGAATGGCAGACTATGTAATGGGAACTTCATCCCACAGATAAGAGAAGTCACTGGAAAGCTTTGAGAAGGTCACAAACATGACAAACAGGATTTCCAGGAAGATTACTCTGATCAGTATTAGGCAAGATAAGTTGGGAAATGATCTTCAACTTTGGACACTTAATAGAAATATCTAAAAGATCTATATTTCTTTTCTTTTCATGTTTAATTTTGAAATAATTTCAGACTTTCAAAATGTTCCAAAATTAGGCAAAGTCCTCATATGCTTTTCATTCAACTTCCCCAAATATTAACATTAAAGATAAGCACCTAATAATCAAAATCAATAAATGATTATTAACATTGTAAAATGAATGCCTGTAGAGACCTTATCCAAATACCCTTTATCTTCTGACTAATGTCCTTTTACTGGATCAGGATCCAATCTAATATCATGTATGGCTCTTCATTGTACTGTTCTCTCAGTCTGCTTTAATCTGGGAGAGTTAGGATTTACCTTTAAGAGCTTCACATTTTTGAAGAGTATTGGTTACTTATTTTGTAGAATGACTCTCAGTTTGGACTTTTCTAATATTTTCTCATGATTAAACTCAGGTTATACACTTTGTACAAGAATACCACAGGGATGATGCTGCACCTTCTCCATCCATTATATTACAAGGCCCTAAGATGTCATTATCTCTGATTACTGGGGATGTCAACTTTAATCACTGGGCTAAAGTTCCTCCACTGCAAAATGACCCTTTTCCTTGAAAGCATCTTTAAACAACCAATACCCGGACCACAGCACACATCAGCCAAATCAGATACACTAGCGGGATGGTACAGGCATTGGTAGGCTTTAAATGACCTACAAGTGACTCTAATCAGTATCCGGAATTGGAAACCTATGACTTACACAGTGAAGATTAGAATCCTGAAAATCAGCTAGGAGAATATTCCTAAGGCTTCTCTTTTAAGAAAAAAAATCTAATTCTAAACAAAAGCAAATACATCTGGATTTTGGCATGGACATATGGTAGAGAAATTGAGGAAAAATAGAAATCACCTGATGGGGAAACAGATAAGTGAGTAGACTCCAGTCCAATTAAAAAAAAAAAAAAAGCAGAATCAAGTGTGATGACACTTGCTTGTAATTCCAGCATTTTGGGAGTGAAAGTGGGCAGATCACTTGAGCCCAAAAGTTTCAGACCAGCCTGGGATTTCACCAGCCTGGGTGAAACCCCATCTCTACAGAAACAAACACAAAAAATGAGCTAGGCAGGCTGGCATGTGCTTGTGATTCCAGCTACTCAGGAGACTGAGACAGGAGGATCAATTGAGCTCAGAGGTTGAGGCTGCAGTCAATTAGGATCTTGCCACTGCACTTCAGCCTGGGTATGAGAGTGAGACCCTCTCTCTTTAAATTAAAAAAAAAAAAAAGTAAAGTAATGTTCTAAGGTCAGATGTAGTACAAAAACTGCATCTTATTCTGTGATGTTTAGATGCTATAATTAAAACAGAACATGGAGGTGTTTCTGTATGAATAGCTGAAAGAGTCTATACTTTTTATGCAGCTGCATCATATTCTGTTGTGTAGATATAAGGTAGCCTGTTTAATTAGCATTGTGCCGGTGAAAGTCTAGGTTGTTCCCAATATTTTGCTGTTAAACAAACAATACAGTGAATAACCCTGGTTACGTGTCATTTTTTATGACTGGGACTGTAATAAATTTTTCCCAGTAAAGTTTGGGAGGCAAAAATATATATTTTTTAAATTTTCACATGCATTAAGAAATTTTACTCTACAAGGTTTGTACAAATTTTTATGTTCCCAGAAAAGTAGGGGAGGGTAATATCACCTCAGCTGCTCTCACACAAAGGTCCTGAGTGACAGGACCTTCAGGGACACAGGCACAGGGCCATATCCCTGGTGCCCACACAAGGCAGGGGCATCTGGATCCTGAGAAGCTACAGGAAAGGTGAGGGTGCCCTCTAGAGGACAACCTGCTAAGGATCAGAAAGGGGCCAAGGAAGTCAAGAGATTACTTGACTTAAACTAAGGGCAAGTTCAAGTGGAGGGAATTAAGGTCCAAGGAGCAAGCTGAGGTGAGTAAGTGGTAGAGATTGATGGAAGGAGAAGGTAAAAAGCCATCTTGGCTATCTATGAATGGTAGCATAGGGATTTTTGTATATTTTCAAAATTGTATACTGTTGGATCATTTTTAAAATATAAATAAATCCCAAACTGGACCAAGTAACGACACTGCTGGAGTCTCACTTTTGGCCAGGAGAGCTGACAACATCCTGCTCCCCCTGGCCTGGACACTGTCTGACTCAGGGGCCTAAACCCTCTCTTATTATGGAGAAGAAGATGTTTTGAACATTCTCAACATTCACCCATTCACCTCACACACCCGTCATCCTCTCAAACCTCTTGCCCACTCCAGGATTTCATTATTAATTTACTGAGCTCTATTTCTGTCCCTCATCCATTCCAATATGTGGTGGGTCCAGGTGGTGGCTTCTGCCCATGATTTGTTAAAAAAAAAAAAAAAAAAAAAAAAAAAAAAAAGACTCTCAAAATTACTTTCCCTGACATCTCCTTAAACTGACCTCTACCTGCAGCCCCATGATCATTACCAGCAGCATTTGGACACTTTTTCTGGTAGTCAGATGCTTTCCATCTCTTATGAGGGTTCATTAGGAAATGTTACCCTCTCCACCCTGCATAAAGATTTCCCAGTAGAAATGAACACAGAGATACTGCCTGTGTGTTCCCAAAGGAAATGGTTTCTATAAGAATGAGTGAAAGCTGCAATTACACAAAAGACCAACTAAAACATACTTTACGTAGATGATTCTCACCATTCCTTTAAGAGATACATTGTAAAACATGACATTAATAATTATTCTAGAAGAATAAAGCATGCATACTGTTTTCTTAAATTAATTTTAATAAGGTGGCTCCTCCCATGTGCCCAGGCTGGGTCTCTGAACAAAATTCTCCATCTTCAGTGGCAATGCCTGAGAGGATGACATGGACTTAGGCCTGATATGCAGCCATTCCTGTCTACCTTGCCCCTGCTGCACGACAGTACCAGCCCAGGACCCAAGTCTCCTGCTGAAGAGCTGAGAGAGAAAATGGAATATCCAAAGCCTCTAACCTTTTTCCAGTCCACTGCAATGGGTACCAGTGCAGTCCATTTGCACCTGAGGACACCCACCTGCTGGTCTTTGGCTTCTAAGAGTCAGACCTCCCTGGCTTCTCTGGGTCCCAGCTGCTTTCACTCTGCTGAGCCCTGCTCTTTCCCATGGGGGTCACTCCCCTGCCACGCATGTCCTCCAGCTCCAGTTGACAGGTCAGCCAACCCAGAACCAAGAGAAAGAACAAAGATTTCAATATCTAGTATGTCCAGCAGAGATGCAACCTGTACAAAAAAATAAAGAAGTAGAGATGCACACACCATCCCTGACAACATTGAGTCCCAAAACAATGTCTTCTGTGCCCCTCATTAAGGAGCTCACTGTCCCTCACCACATGGGTAAGCGCTTCCAGGATCTCTCAATTCCTCAACGGGAGGCAACACACATTTTAACAGAGTACCTCAGCAAAGGAAGTGGTGACAATTTACCTACTTTGATAAAGTTCCTGAAAACATCCCTACACTGCAAAATTTCCCTACGAAGGAAGACAGAAAAGACTTTCCAATTTCAAAACATGGGCCTCCTACTTTTCAAAAAAGTACCCTTGAAATAGCCAAAACAATTTTGCCAAAATAAATTGCAGAACTTGAACTTTCTTATTTGAACTCTCACAAGACATTACAACTGTTAAAAACAGTGGCTGCTGGCATAAGAATACAAATAGTGACCAAAGGGATAGAATCGAGAGTCCAGAAATAAACCCTCACCCTTATAGCTCATTGCTCTCACATAAGGGTGTCAAGATAATTTAATGGAGCAACAATCATCCTCTCAAATAACGGTGCACAAACAACTAGATAACCACGTGCAAAACAATAAACTTAAAGAACTATGCTTCCAACCATATCAAACAATTATCTAAAAATGGATCAGTGAGTTAATTATAAGATCTATAACCATAAAAACATCTTAGAAAAAGACATAGGGGTAAAACTTAATGACCTCAAATGTGCAATGGATTCTCAGGTATGACCCAAATGCATGAGAAACAAAAAGGAAAAATAGATAAATTGGGCTAAAGATGCAAGCCTTTTGTGCATCAAAGGACATTATCAAGAAAATAAAAAGACCAAACACAGAATGAGACATAACAGTTGCAAATCACATAGACAATGGTTTCATGCCCAGAATATATAAAGAACTGCTACAACTCAACAACAAAAAGACAAACCACCCAATTTATATAAATGGGCAAAGGACTCAAATGAACATTTCTTCAAAGAAGATATGCAAATCATCAAGAGGGACATGAAAAGAAACTCAACATCATTAGTCATCAGGAAAATACAAAGTCAAAGCCACAATGAGATCCCACACTACACCTACAAATATGGCTAACACTCTTTTAAAACAAGTGAAAGCCTTATGTAGAATTTGGAATCCTCATACATTGCTGGTGAGATTATAAAAATGTACAGCCACTAGGAGAAACAGTTGTGCTGTTCCTCAAGAAGCTAATCATAGAATTCTCATGTGAAACAGCATACGTTCCTAGGTATATACCCAAAGAATTGAATCCAGGGACTCAAACAGGTACTCGCATGGGAATGTTGATTGCAGCATTACTCACAAAAGATAGAATGTAAAACAATCCAAGTGTTCATCAACACATGAATAAACAAATGTGGTGACACATACAATGGAATGTTTATCTACCATAAAGAGGAATGAGGCTCTGACATCCGCTGGAACATGCATGGACTTTGGAAATCTTATGCTAAGTGAAATATGTCAGAAACAAAATAAAATATATGTATAATTCCATTTATATGAAACATCAAGAATAGGCAAATTCAGAGAGACAGAGCAGAGATGATCAATGTTTAGGATGGAAAATACAGGGAGTTATTATTGTTTAAAAGATACAAAGTTTCAGTTTAAAATGATAAAAATTTTCTAGGAAAAATAGTGGTGATGGTAACTGAACACTGTGTATGTGGTTAATTCCACTTGATTGCACATTTGAAAGTGGTTAAAACAGCACATTATTCACAGAACTGTGAAAAAAAAGATTTCTATTATTTAATTCACCCAGGCTAATGTGTCTGTTTTGGCAGCTGAAGTCCATGAATACATCATCTAACCCAGTGTTTTCAATGAAATGTATCAGGTTTTCAATCAAGTTAGCTGGAAACTCCTGTCCCCAGAATAACCAGAGGTCCCAAAACAAGAGCTCCAGCAGGGGTTCAACCAGCAAGGATCCCATAGGGCAGCCTTGATGTCAGGCCCTGGATGGCATGTGAGGCTATAGTTATACAACCACGGCGTGAAAGTGTAAGTGTTTTTACTACTTACAGACACTGGGGAGCACTCGGCACACCTGGAGACCACAGATACAGAGGTCAGTGAGCCCAGGCAGGGAGGAGAGAAGAGCCTGGTAAGCCGATGGCTTTAGTAAGTCCAGGTGTTATCTGACAGGTTTCCAGCAGGGAGCTTTAATGGATGTGTTTAAAGCAAGCAGCAAACACTGGGACCAGGAGATCATGCTGTGACTGAGAAGTGGTCACTTTAAATGTAAGGGCAAATATCGGATTTATCAGTTTAAAGAAAGCAGCTGGAGAGAGGGGAGCCCAGCACACCAAGCAGAAGAGATGCCTCTAAGATTTTATCTCTGGCCACCAACTAGAGCCGCTTGAACCAGATAGAGTATTGAAAACTGCCAGGGTGACCAAGGCCTGCCTCTGATGTGAGGCAAATAAATTTACACCATAAAAAATGAATGCCAAGGCAGCATGACACTATAAGCACTCATGACATCCAGGGACACCAGCAGGGTGTGGTACTGTGCCCTGGAGTCAGAATCCTGGGTTCTGGTCCCTGGGCATGAGAAAATGAAAATGACTTGTCCCTGCTCCCGTGGCATTGATCCTCCCGCCCTGCTGCTCCCTCTTCTGCTCCCAAGCCCATGTGCAGTGCTCAGCCCCAGACATCACTGTCCCAAGGGAATACACAGTGCCGCCTACTGCACACAAACACAAACCCACAGAAGGTGACAAAAATCTGCGTTTGGGACTCCCGATTGTGAAAGAGGGAGAACAGTGAACATAGAGCTACAGAGACTGGGACTCATGGGGCTGGAAGGTGATGGACCTGTAACATAACATATGTGTGACCTCGTGTGAAATGTGCAGATCCTTGTGGAATAAAACACACAGCCTGGCCTGGGACTAGGGCCACCCACACTTCCCTTCCAGTCCACCAGTGGGCGGCAGAGTCCCTCCAGCCTGGAGCCTTCCCAGGGGATGCCGACCTCCCTCATCTGAAACGATAGCCGAGAAGGGTCCACCCTCACCAGGGTCACCTCGGCTCAAGTCCTCAACGTCCTCCGTGCTCCCCACACGGACTCTGTCAGCTCCTCCCTGACCTGGCGGCCGCCAAGCTGACACCACTCCCTCTGCCGGCAGCTCCTGCCCCACACACCTGCTCCTTCCCTGGGATCAGCTAAAAAGACATCTCCCAGGGCAGCCATGGTGCACGCGACGCCACATTGGGCGCTTTCCCCTCATTACCTCCCTCCATCCTCATCAACTCTTTCTGTCACTGCTCCCTAAATGTCCGCCCATGCTCCATCTGTCCTGTTCTCTGGGGCATCCCAGGCCAAGCCTAGTGCTGACACAGACCAGTGCCTGCCTGAGAGCCCACAGCCTCCCTGGGAATCAGTCAGGCACCCTATGACCTGTCTGCCCGCTGCCCCCCGGGGGGCTCAGAGCGCGTGTGATGGTCACACACAGGCACCATCCAGGATGTGGCCACCTATCCCCGCCTGTCCCTTGGGAAGACAGACCTCTCCAGTGTGCCTGCCGGGAGAAGGGGGTAGTAATGCTCTTTGCTCCCAGAACACAACTCACCCCCATGTGCCCTCTCAGGTGTGAGCAATGTCCCTCCAGACAGGCTTTCTGGCAACTGCCTGTTCCTCTTCTACAGAGAGTAGCTTGGCCAGGTCAAAACCCTCAGGACAGACCCCTGGGTATGTCAGCACATGGAGGACTGAGCCCATCACGACCACGGAGTAAGTCGGGATGAATCACTGCAGCTCTGAACCCCTGCTCTGTCCCAGGCTCCTGTTCCTGCATCTCAACAAGCCATGTTCCACAGGGTTCCTGGGTAACTCCCCACTTCCTCCTGCACCACCATGGGGAAGGTGTGGTGTCCACAGGACAATCAGATGGGCAGAGAAGAGAGGACACCAAAGATGGTCAGGAAGAAAGGAGAAACCCTGAGCCCCAGCTCAGCTACCAGACTCCAGGGAGCAATAGTGACTGAGAACGGTCCCTTTGACTATGGGACTCACAGCCCCCACTGAGCAACCAGCACAGGCCTCTCCTCCCAAGGGGCACGAGAGATTCACCCTGCACACCTCCAGGAAGGACACTTTCCTCTGGGACACCCAGGTCCTGAATATCCATCCTTGGAAGCTGCAGTCAAGCTAGACACAATTAGAGAAAGGAAGGGTTCCTGTCACCAGGTGACACACAACTCACCCACAGCACAATGGGGTGTCCCTGTGACAGGAACCTGGTGCAGCTCCAACCTCCTGCACTGAAGGGGAGAGTCAGATGGGGATGAAAGAGGGCAAAGGGCATGAATGTGCACCCCAAACCAGAGCCACTGGGACAGCAGGAGGCTGAGGCCCAGGACTGTACTTGCCCAACCTACAGGGTATGTGTGTGACTGTGTGTGTCTGTGTGCATCTCTTTTGTGTGTGCGTTTGTGTTTCTGCACATAGTGTGTATCGAGGTTTGGTGACAGAATCACTGCTGAAAAAGGCAGAGGCCTCCACAATTCCCAGGGACCTGACACACAGACAAAAGGAAAAAGAGAAGGAGGGACAAGGAGGCTGGACAGAGAGGGGAGGGGACAGAGGGGTGTCCTGGGCACAGACCCCACCCATGAGCCTGAGAAGTGCTCCTGCCCCGGGAAGAGGTTCAGCACAGAAAGAGGAAGGACAGCACAACTGGCAGCCGTGCTCAGAAAGTTTCTGGATCCCAGGATCATCTCCACAGAGGAGAACATGCAGGCAGCACAGGCCATGGGGCCCCTCTCAGCCCCTCCCTACACACTACACATCACCTGGAAGGAGCTTCTACTCACAGGTGAGGAGAGAACTTCCTGGGAGAGGACAGGAGGAGGAAGCAGGATGATTGGATGGGATTTCCTGGACAGGATGCGGTTCTAAAAAATAAAAGAAGTCAGCACTTTGGGAGGCTGAGGTGGGTGGATCATGAGGTCAGGAGATCAAGACCAGTCTGGTCAACATAGTGAAGTCTCCTTTCTACTAAAACTACAAAAAATTAACCAGGTGTGGTGGTGTGCTCCTGTAATCCTAGCTACTCGGGAGGCTGAGGCAGGAGAATTGCATGAACCTGGGAGGCAGAGGTTGCAGTGAGCCGAAATGGCGCCACTGCATGCCAGCCTGGGCGACAGTACGAGACTCTGTCTCAAAAAGAAAAAAAAAAAAATACAGGAAAGAAGGCTCTGTTGGAGCCTGGATAGGGGAATATATACCAGAGAGGGACACGGGTCAAAACAGGAAAATCACATTGCACTGGAATTGGTAAGAAGTAGGAAAATCTCAAGTGTTCTTTTTTGCTGGTTAATCATCACTGGACACCACATTTTAAAAAATGATAATAATAACTATTGTCAGATAACACTTTAAATTAAAATATAAACAGGGCATGAAACACTGTCCTCAGCAAAAAACATCAACAATTGGAGAAAGACAAATAAAAAAACCCTGGGCAGGGAGGACCCGGGGAACTCTCACATGTACAGGAATCTACAGCCTCTCCAAGGCACTGGTGTGCAACCAAGATCAAAAGTCCCTGTCCTTATGGAACTCATGCTGTCATGGGGAGGAAGACAGACATGCAAAGAGATCTAGAATGTGAGGTCAGGTGTTGACAAGAGCTCTGAAGGGAGCAGAGCAGGGAAAGGCCAGAAAGGGAAGACCCAGGGTATCCAAAGGAAGTGTCAGGAAAGAAGTCTAAGGATGCCCTGATGCGAGCAAGACCTGAAGGCAGTGTGGAGAGAGCTGTGCAGACCCCTGGGGAAGAGGATTCCAAACAGAAAAATGCCAAGGTCGGAAGTGTTGAAGGAATGGGGGTCGTGCTGCTGACCTTGACCCAGTAGGACAGTAGGACACACACACACACACTCACAAACACACACACACAAAAGGTGAATGTGTGTGTTTGTGAGTGTGTGTGTGTGTGTTTTCAAGGCTGATGACTGAAGAGATCCTCTCAGGACGCAGGGCCCCATCTTTTCACCCCAATACATAGGTCTCAATATTGACTGATGCTCTCTCCACCTCCTAGCATCACTTTTAATCTTCTGGAACCCGACCACCACTGCCCAAGTCACGATTGAAGCCCAGCCAGCCAAAGTTTCTGAGGGGAAGGATGTTCTTCTACTTGTCCACAATTTGCCCCAGAATCTTGCTGCCTGCATCTGGTACAAAGGGCAAATAATGGACCTCCAACATTACATTACAGCATATGTAATAGATGCTGAAACAATTATATTTGGGCCTGCATACAGTGGACGAGAAACAGTATATTCCAATGCATCCCTGCTGATCCAGAATGTCACCCAGAAGGACACAGGATCCTACACCATACAAATCATACAGCGAGGTGATAAGACTAAAGGAGTAACTGGACATTTCACCTTATATGGTGAGTGATTCCACATGATCCCTGGGTGTTGGGGGCGTGGGGATCACTTCTACTTTGCACACACAGGATGGTCAGGCCTGGACTGTGCCTGTGTCCCTCTCTGCATTATGTCCCATGTTTGGGTTTTGGCATTTAGTGCAGGACACACACAGAGGAGACAAATTACAACAGATCAGAATTCCTTTCCTGCCTCCAGACCCTGCAGACACTTGCTGCACAGGAAGGACAGTCTGATGGGGTGGGGGTGCTCAGCAGGAGGAGATCAGCCTCAGCCAAGCACCTCATGCCCTCTTCATAAACTTGACAATGAGAAAGACCCTGGAGAAGTGAGTAGGGCTTTGCCAAAGAGGACCCCTGAGATACTCTCAGAGAAGCTCAGCCCAAGAAGCCTCAACCTCAGACCCCTGTCCCTAAATCCTTACTCCAGATAAAGCTGAGGAGCCTGTGCCATGGCTGGGTTGTGGCAGGGCTTACTGGGACCAAGGATTTACCAGCTGTCTGAGGACTGTGTCTCCTGGAGCTGCTCACCAGCCAGGGCTCAGCCCTCAGAGCCTCATCTGGGCAAGGACAGAGTTTTCTTCACCTGACACTCAGAGTGGAGAGGACAGAAAAACAAGCTTTGTAGACCATTAGCCAACTGCCTTGTGAGACTTAGGACACTCCATAGAAACTCTAATATCCCCAGAAGCAGAAACAGAAGACAGAAAATGTACCTGGCAGCAGTTTGTCCACAGGGATCTGACCTAAAGGTGCTCTCTCATGGAAGTGAATAATAATAAATGCTGTTTGTGTGAACACCTCCACTGTGCCAAGCATTAGGTCGCGTGACTGTGAATAATTTTCAGTTTATTCACAGATAGTATGAAAAGCCACAGTCCATTTGCCATTTAGCTTATTTGACTGAGTGAAAACTGAGGCACAGGAAGGCACAGTCACTGAACCAGAGTCACACAAACACAAAAGGCAGATCAGGGTCACATGAAGTCTGTCTGCAGCCACAGGCCCATCCTCTCCTCCACCAGAAGTGACGAATCGTTGGGTTCCAAGGACCCCATAGTCATTTATTGGTTCAAATCCTCTCTTCTTAGGCATCCAAACATCAGAGGAGTGAGAGCAAATGGTCAGCTGATTAGTCTGTTCTCCAGAACTAAATCACCTGCCTCAACTGTCAGAGTCAGTGCAAAAAATGTCCAGGCCTCCCCCGCATATCTTAACCCCTATCACTGAACCTGAAATCCTGTGTTTCTCAAAGTGCCCATGTCACTGGTATGACAGGATAAAAGAGAGGACCTTGTTTTCATTCCCCACTCACACCCCGCACCAGCACAGGCCCAGTGAGAGACACACACTCAGGAGCTCTCACATAACAAATGAAGGAATTGAATAAAGAAAGGAATGACCCATAACCTCTTTAGAGACTGGATCTTGGATGCAGAAACCTAGGAAGTTCTAGTCACACCTGTCCCTTCTCCTTCAGAGGCTGACACCCATGTTTCATCCCCCCCACTACCTCTTGCCCCTAAAGCCACCCCACCTCATGTGTAACTCTGAATCTCCTTGGCGTCTGGAGGGTTTTTGAGGGCTCCCTGATCTTGGACGGTGGAACTGGGGGCACCTGATCCCTGGGGTTTCTGAAGTCACTGTGGCCCCTGCTGTTCACTGCCACACTGTCTCTGCCTCTCTCTGCTTCTCTGTGTCCCTCATCTTGCCCCATTTCATTCTACCTGGCAAGCCCTGTCCTGCACAGCTTCTTCCTCCACCCCTAGGCCTTCCCCAGACAATCCCTCTAACTAGGCTGACGGTTCTGTTCCCTTCCTGCTAACACTGTTGCCTGGCCCACCTCCCAGGAAATGGGGGAGGCATAGAAATCACCTGGAGTTGTCACTCCTGCCAGGCTTCATCTCGAGCCAATGACCCGAGGTCACTAAGAGAATAAGCTTCCACTGTATCCCCACCCAGGGCTCTGTCCCTTTGTGAGGCTGTTCTGTGGACAAGACCATGGGACAGGGATAAGCAGCTCCTCCATCCACTCTTATAATTCCCAGACAAGTTCTTCTGGTCTCCTGCACAAACCAAACCAATTTATCCTGATGATGATTTGCAGTAAAGAAAGATTTTAATGACTCCAAGTCTGCCAAACAGGAGGACAGAGGTTTATTATTACTCAAATCATCCTCCCTAGTGGATCAGGGGTTAGAGATTTTCAAGGATAGTTTCAGGGGCACAGAACTGAAAAATGGCTACTGCTGATTGTTTGGGGATGGAATCATGAGGGCAGAGGGAAATGATTTGCTTGTGCTTGAATCTGCCTCTAGGCGGGGACCAGGTGACTGACTGAGCCATTAGTCATGGGTATGGATGAGGTCAGCCGGTTGCCAGAATGCAAGGAATGAGAAACATCTCAAAAGACCAATCTCAGGTTCTACAATAGTGATGTTACCTATAGAAGCAATCAGTTACAAATTTTGTAAAATCTGGCCAAATGACATTTGAGCAGTAAGGGATTATAGAAACTGTGCCTACATTTTAGCAGAACTCAGTTCCCTCCTATAATCTTACTCTCATGGTCTTTCACCAGTTTTACAAAGGCAATCCCTGGGCAAAGTAAGGGTATTAGTTTTATGGAGGAACTATTATCATTCTTGCTTCAAAGTTAAGCCACAAATTAAATTCCTCCCATGGTTAGCCTGGCCTATGTCCAGGAATGAGTGAGGACAGCCAGCCTGAGACTAGATGCCAGATGGAGTCAGCCATGCTAGTTTGCTGTCACTGTTGTAATCTTTGCACTGACTCACCAGGGTGTCAGAGGCTGGACAGGTCTGCAGTCTCCAAAGCCCATGGGCTGATTTCACCCATTTCACTCGTGACTCCATCCTCAACCTACTGTTGAGCTCACATTCTCCAGTCACTTCCTAAAGATTTCTGGTTTCCTGTCAGGCATATAACGACCTTGAAATTTGTCACTTGGTTTTAGCAGTAAGTAAAAACCTGAACAAACTGAAAAGTCAACAACTTGTTAAAATCTCTCAGAGATGGCCAGGCACAGTGGCTCACACCTGTAATCCCAGCAGTTTGGGAGGCTGAGGTGGGTGGATAATGAGGTGAGGAGATCGAGACCATCCTGGCTAACACGATGAAACCCCATATCTACTAAAAATACAACAAATTAGCCAGGCGTGGAGGTGGGCAACCGTAGTCCCAGCTACTCGGGAGGCTGAGGCAGGAGAATGGCATGAAACTGGGAGGCAGAGCTTGCTTGAGCCAAGATCGTGCCACTGCACTCCAGCCTGGGCAACAGAGCGAGACTCTGTCTCAGGAAAAAAAAAAAAAAAAGTGCTGTTAGAGAAATGAAAAATGTTTTTGATGCTTACTGGTAGACTGCACACCGCTGAGGAAAGAATCCCTGGCTTGAGGATGTGTGAATAGAAACTTCCAAAACTGAAACAGGAAAGTTCAAAAAGAGTAGGGGGAGAAATGTGGAACAACACATTCAACTTCATATTTAATACTTTGTATTGACAATAGCAATTTCTAAATGTTGTAGTTGTGGGACAACGCCAAGGATGTAATATACATGTAATGGAAATACTGGTGGATGCCGGGAGTTGTTGGAAGTGGCCAGGTGGGTGTTATCTGATGGTTTCACTGCCTGTGCCACACACAATTGTTTCCTCATGATGATGCCATTTTCATAAGGTGGGGTTCTTCGTGTGGGGGACACATGAGCCATTGGCATCTCACTTAGACTCTTCCTAATTCACACAAACTGAAACTCTAGTTGTATTTCCTGAGGTTAAGAGAAAATGAAGAAAGCATTTCACATACCTGCTTTGGGCTCCTCCCCATTTTTCCTAACTCTACACAGAAATTAGAAACAAGGAGTTCTTTCTATATTTACTAACATAACACACATCCCTTCTTTTAATTCGGCATCATTCCTCCCTTTATGTAATAGACACACTGGCCAGTTCTGTCCTTTTAACGGGACTCTCTCTACTTAAGGACTTGCTAATTTCAAATCACCTTTGGCATCTTTCTTTGAGCCTAATGTGATCCTGCTGGAATTCACCCCACACCTAAACCTTAATTGGGTATCAAGAGAAATACTGCTACCGGAAATTGATCTTAGATGTTTGGACTATCAGTAAAAAATTTCCACTTATGACAACATTTTAATGTTTCCCCCAAATATTTTTTTGTTTTGTTACTAGAATCAGACCATGAGGTCTAAACTCCTGACAACTTTTTATGGGAAAATTGCTGTATTACAAACTGAATATCCCAAATCCAGAATCCAATATCTGAAATGCTCCAAAATCCAACACTTCTGACCACTGATGTGGTGCTAAAAAGAAGTGCTCACAGGAGCAATTTGGATTTTAAATTTTTCAGATTTGGGATGCTAAACCAGTACATCTACTGCAAATATTCCAAAATAAAAAAAGTTAGAAATCCAAAACACTTCGCTTTAAGCTTTTTGCATAAAGAACACTTTATCTGTATGAACTATAGGCATGAAGCTCTACAGAAGGTCTCTAGAATCTCCTCATCCTGCATAACTGAAACCGCACACACATGGAACAATGCCCTATTCCCACGATCCCAGCTACTGGAAACTACTATTCTACTCTCTGATTCACTCTGGAATCCACTGAGATGAGGTACATAGAGTAGACAAACTCATAGAATCAGAGAGTAGAATGTCTAATGAGAGAAAGTATCTGCAACACTTCTTCCCAAATATTGGTCTAATAGCCACCAAATACATAGGGTCCATGAGGGCCAGACTTCCATCATCAGTTCATGTTTGCCCTTTCCACCAGTTAGTTCTGCACTTGCAAATATCCACATGTATTTCTAGAAACATCCACATGGTCCTCATCTGCCCTCTACAGGGGGAAGGGAACATCATGGACCCAGAACAGGGAATATGGTCTTGGTCCAAAGCTATCAGCTCTTGCCTGTTGCCTTCACTCTTCATTCCTTGGACTCTGCTCTATCTTTAGAGGTCACTGGCTCAAGTCAGTCACTATGAGACAGCTGGGAAAACTGCAACACCTTTTGGCTCCACTGCCTGATCACTGAACAGACCTCCAGGCTTGACTGTGGTCTCCCCTGTGCTATTTCTGCTGAAGTGCTGAGTCCCAAGCCAGGCTTCCCAGTACCCAAAGGGTTTAAGGACAATGGGAAGTTCCATCATCCATCTCTAGGATGTCCTTGGAAAGGGAAGCTGCAGAGAAAACATACCTTGGGGGACAAAGTAAGACTGAAACTAAGAAGATTCCAGTACTGCATGCTCCAGGTGAGGACCACAGGGTGGGTCAGGCAGGCAGTTGGAGAGGGAGGGACTCAGAGAGGCACCAGGAGCTGTGACTGCTGGTCCTGTGTCTTTCCATGACCTAATACTGCTGCTCAATTCACACCTGAGAAAGTCTGTGCTTCTCCCACATAAAGCAGGCAGCCTCACAATCTCTGAGCCCTCAGATTGCCATGCATCTCTCTTGTAACACATACACCTACCATGGGTTTTTAAGGACTTGTGTGGGCTGAGAGGTGGGAAATGCCAACACTGATTGAAAAATGTCTTAGGAGGAATCAAATGTGCCACACAAGGCAATCTTCTCTCTGTTATCTCCACAGTGGAGACTCCCAAGCCATCCATCTCCAGCAGTAATTTACACCCCAGGGAGGCCGTGGAGACTGTGATCTTATCCTGTGATCCTGACACTCAGGACGTAAGCTACCGGTGGTGGATAAATGGTCAGAGCCTCCCTATCAGTCGCAAGTTGCAGCTGTCCAAAACCAACAGGACCCTCGTTATATTTGGTGTCACAAAGGATACTGCAGGACCCTATGAATGTGAAATGAAGAACCCAGTGAGTTCCAGCTGCAGTGACCCAGTCACCCTGAATCTCCTCCGTGAGTATCTTCTAATTCTCTGTGAGGCAGGCTGCCATCCCAAATACACATGGCCAGAGGCCAGGCCTCTCAGTCCTTCTCAGGTGCAAGTACAGAGACCTTTACCTCTGGACATCAAAGCTGGCCATGATTTTCTGCCCCAGGCAAAACAGAGTAGGCTTAGGCTTGAACAAAAATTGGAGAGAAAAGGCTACTCCTGTCATGGGAGACTCAGGCTCCACAGATTATGATGGGAGAAACAGGTAAATGTCTCAGGGTCCAGATCAGTGAACACAGCAGGGATTTGGCTAGAACTTCAGTGTTGTGACTTAGCTCACAGGGTCACTCTGGTCCTTCCACAGACCAGGATTTTCCCTTCCCTCTGACATCATCACCTGTGACTTTATTCTCTTTGTTCCAGATGGTCTGGATGCCCCCACCATTTCTTCTTCATACACCTATTACCATACAGGGGAGTCCCCAAGCTCTCCTGCCTCACAGACTCTCACCTACTGGCAGAGCATTGTTGACTGATCGATGGGAAGTTCCAGCAATCAGCACAAGTGTTCTTTATCTCCCAAGTCACTAAAACATATACAGGGGTCTATGTCTGTTTCATCCATAACTCAGTCACTGGTAGAAGAAATCTCATAATCAAGAGGATCATAGTCCCTGGTAGGTGGATCCCTGGAGCATTGGCAATATGTTTTCCAGTGAAGTCTATCTGGCTATCAGGAAAGAGCCACCTGCCCTCTGCAAAGAGAGAGGGAAAATCAAAAACACAGGACAGGGAATATGTTTCTGATCCAAAACACCAGCTTTCGCCTGTCCCCTTCACTCTTTCTAGATCATTCTTTAGACTATACACTAACAATGAACAATCTGAAAGGAAATTAAGAAAACAATTTCAACTCACATTAACAGCAAAAGGAATAAAATATTTTGGAATAAGTTTAACCAAAAGGTTGTGGGGTTATATCCTGAAAACTACAAAACATTACTGAAAGAAATTAAAGATGACATCAATATGTGGAAAAGCATTTCATTTTCACGGATTGGAAGAATCAATATTGTTAGGAAGACAATACTACCCAAAGTGAGCTGCAGATTCAACGCAACCCCTGCCAGAATCCCAGTAACATTTTTTGCAGAATTACAAAAATCTGTCCTAAATCTGACCTGACAGGCTCTTATTGATGACTGCCACAACAGAGACACTGAAAAAAAGATGCAACCATGAAAAGGTGGAAACTTTTTGATGACGTAGAAAATACCAATCAGCCTTTCTCACATCCCAAAGCCTTCAAAAATATACTAGTGCAGCATGGCCAGTATGGAACTGACCAAAAACTAATCACCAAGCTAGAAACGTGGTGAGAGAAAAAAAAAGGGGGGTGGAAGAATGTATTTGGATAATCACCTACCACTTTGGTGTACTAATCTGATGCTGAAAAGGAATGCTACCTGGAGCATTTTAGATTTTGAATCTTTCAGATTTGGGATGCTAAACCAGTAAGTATATGACAAATATTTCAGAATCAAAAAAAAAAATCAGAAACCCAAAACACATTTTTTCCTAAGTCTTATGCATAAGAAACACTCAATCTGTGTGAACTATAGGCATCGAGCTGTACAGCAGATCTCTAGAACCTCCCCATCTTGCATAACTGAAACTGCACACACATGAACAACTTCTGATTCTCCCCAATCCCAGCTCCTGGAAACCAGCAGTCTCTTCTCAGATTCACTCTGGAATCCACTAACATGAGGTCCCTCGAGTAGTCAAACCCATGGAATCGGAGAGTAGAGTGTCCAGTGAAAGAAAATATTTGCAAAATTTCCCCCCACATTTGTCTCATATCCATCAAACACACATGGTCCAATGAGGACCAGATTTCCAGCAGTTCATTCCCACCCTTTCCACCACTCAGTTCTGCATTTGCAAATGTCCACATGTATTTCTGGAAAGATCCACATAGTCCTCACCTGCCCTTTGCAGAAGGAGAGGAAACTTAAAGAACTCAGAACAGGGAACATGGTTCTGCTCCAAAGCCACCAGCTCTTCCCTGTCCCCTTCACTCTTTCTAGATCATTCCTTGCACTCTGCTCTATCTTTGGAGGTCACTGGAACAAGTAAGTCATCATGAAACACTTGCAGAAAACTGCTCCACCTTGTGCCTCCACTGCCTGATGACTGAACTGACCTCCAGGCTTGACTCTGGTCTCCCCTATTTTATTTCTGCTGAAACATCCAGTCCCAGGCCAGGCTGCTCAGTATCTTCAGGGTTTCAGGACAATGGGAAGTCCCATTATTACTCATCTCTAAAATGTCTTTGGAAATGGAAGCTGCAGAGAAATCACATCTAGGGGTCAAAGTAGGATGGAATTTGGAAGGGGCCTAGCAGTTGCACATTCCAGGTAAAGAACCCAAGGTGAGCCAGCCAGACAGCTGATTAAAGAGGGACTGGGAGGGGTACCAGGTGCTCTCACTCCCACTGACGTGTCTGTCCATGACCCAGCACGGCTGCTCAATTCACACTTGAGAAAGTCTATGCTTCCATAAGACAGAGCAGGCGGCCTCACAGTCTTTGAGCCCTTAGGTCATCATGCATCTATCTTGTGACACACGCACCAGCTATTGGTTTTCAAGGACTCGGGTGGGCTGAGAGGTGGGAGATGCCAACTCTGATTGAGGGATGCCTGTGGAAGAATCAAAGCTGCCACACGGGACAAACTTCTATCTGTTATCCACACAGCGGAGCTACCCAAGCCTTACATCACCAGCAACAACTTCAACCCCATGGAGAATGAGAATGTTGTAGCCTTAACCTGTGAACCTAAGACTCAGAACTACACCTACATGTGGTGAGTAAATGGTCAGAGCCTCCCGGTCAGTCCCAGGCTAAAGCAACCCGGTAAAAACAGGTTCCTCATTCTACCCAATGTCTCAAGAAATGACACAGGACCCTATGAATGTGAAATACGGGACCGAGTTGGTAGCATGCGCAGTGACCCCATCACCCTGGATGTCCTCTGTGAGTATCTTTGGTTCCTCTGTGGGCCAAGTCATCAGCTTAAATTCAAACAAACAGAGGCCAGGCATCTGAGTCTCTCTCAGGTCAAAGTACAGACACTTTCATTTCTGGACACCCGAGCTGGCCATGACTCCCTGCCCTGGGAAAACCTGGGCAGGCACAGCCTTAACCAAGGATATAAGGGGAGGGGATGCTCTTGTCATGGGAGACTTGGGATCTACAGTCTCTGATGGCAGAAACAGGTGAATACCTCAGGCCTCAGCTCAGTGAACACAGAAGGGGTTTGGCTGGGACCTGAGGGTGTGTCTTGGTTCAGAGGGACACTGTGTCCCTTTAAGAGACCAGGAGTATCCCCTTCCCTCGGATGACATCACCTGTGACTTTATTGTCTTTACTCCAGATGGTCCAGACTTCCCCAGGATTTTCCCTTCATTCACCTATTACCATTCAGGAGAAAACCTCTACTTGTACTGCTACGCGGACTCTAACCCACCGGCAGAGTATACTTGGACGATTAATGGGAAGTTTCTGCAATCAGGACAAATACTCTCTATCCCCCAAATTACTACAGAGCATAGCGGGCTCTATGGTTGCTGTGTTCGTAACTCCGTCACTGGCAGGGAACGTTCCACATTCAAGACGATCAAAGTCTCTGGTAAGTGGATCCCTGCATCATTGGCAATAGGGTTTTAGGTGGAGTCTATCTGGCCTTCAGAGAAGAGTCAGGAAAACATTTTTATTCCCAGTCTGTACCCCATGGGCAGAAGCAAATCCTAATTTCTCCTCCTGAACCCTCCCAATTTGTCTCTACAGACTCTCTGCTTGTTCTTCTGTTTTTCATGGCTGACCTTGTGTCCAGCCTAAGAATGGAAGGGAGGGGGCTTTGTCAGCCCTGAGCCCTATGTGGTGGAAGAGGCTTCACAGAGGGACAAGGAGAGTCCTCAAGATCAAGTTGCTTCTTGCTGTCAGCAACACATCCCTTTCCGCTACGTCTTTGTTTTCTTTTACCTACTCCATGAGCTACAACGAACATCTGAGGCTATGAAACAAGCTCACATTTTTCCCCTAAATGAGAGGAGGAAGCCCCTTGGATGAGAGAGGGGCAGCTCCAACCACTCCCTGATCTGCTCCAGGGTTCTCCGGTGACTGGCCCTGCCTGACTCCACCTGGTGTGGGACCAGCTTGTGTGAAGAAAGAGTCCTGGTGGCCTGTCCTGAATTCGGCTAAATTGAGCTGCCAGTTGAAGTGAAGCCTAGGCTGCAGGGAAATAAGAAGAGAGGGAGCCTCAGGGCAGACCCTTGAGCTGTGTCCTGGTTCTGAAGTCACCGGCTGTATGAGGCTGTGGGCACAGCAAGTGGGACACAGCACAGAGGACAGTGAGTGATGCGCACTTGGAGAAATAGTGAGAATCACCTCTCAGGCTCTGCATGGCAGGAAAGGGGCAATGCCAAAAAGTGTGTATTTATAGAGAGGGTAAGACTGCCAGACACTTTATATATGTCTAATATATCATTAACTATTTCTAATTGTGTAATTTAGTGCTGTATAATAATCACACTATCTATTTCCAGATCTTTTTCCTTTTACCATATTAAACTTCTTTACCCGATAAACAGTAACTCTCACTCCTTCTCCCCCTAACCCCTAGCACCCATCATTCTACTTTCTGTCTCTATGTAACTGGCTATTCTATCTTTCATATATAGAATTATATAATAATTATCCTTTTGTGTCTGGCTTATTTCAGTTAGCATAACGTCTTCAAGGTTCATCCATTTTGCCTGATGTATTGGAATTTTATTCCTTGTTAAGGTTGAATAACATTTTGATGTATAGATATACCTCATTTGCCTACCCACTTATCTTTCAATGGACTTCTCCATTGTTTCCTTTTTTGGCTATTGTGAGTAATGCTTCTCTGAACATCAATGTGCAAATCTTTCTTCAAATTTCTTTCAATTCTATAGGGAGTATGTCCAGAAGTGGAATTGCTGGATCAAATGGTAATTTATTGTTTAATTTTTTGAGAAACAGCCATACCACCTTTTACAGTGGCTATAACAGTTCCCATTCCCGTCAGCAATGCACTAGAGCTCCAATTTTTCCATCTATTTGAAAACATTTGATGTTTTGTGTTGCTGTCATTGTTGTTGTTTATCAAAGCCATCCTAAAGTGTCTGAGGTGGTGTCACATTGTGGTTTTGATTTGCATATCTCTAAGTATTCATGACATTGAGGAACTTTGCATGGGCTTATTGGATATTTGTATATCTTCCTTGGAGAAAACCCTATTTTAATCCTTTGTTCATTTTTTAATTGGGTTTTTGGATGTTTGCTGTTGTTGACTTGTAGTTTTTCATGTATTCTGAAAATTAATTTCTTATCACACTTTTAATTTGCAAATGTTTTTCTCATTTCATGGGTTGCCTTTTTACTCTCTTGATAATGTTCTTTGATATATGAAAGGTTTTGATTTTTATGAAGTCCAATTTATAAATTTTATTTGTTGCCTGTGCTTTTGATGTTACAACCAAAAAATCATTGTGAAATCAAATATCATGAAGCTTTTCTCCTATGTTTTCTTCTAAGAGTTGTGTAGTTCTGCTCTTACATTTAGATCTTTGATTTATTGTGGGTTAATTTTTGTATATGATGTTAGGTAAAGGTTCCACTTATTCTTGACCTTAGATATCCACCTTTCCCAATATCATTTGCTGAGAACACTGTCCTTTCAACATTGAATGATCTTGGCACACTCGATGAAAATCATTTGGCCATATATGCAAATATTTCTATCTGGGCTCTCTGTTCTGTTTCATTAATTTCTATGTCCTCCTTTATGCCAGTACCACACTGTATTGATTACTGGGACTTTGTAGTAAATGCTGAAATCAGGAAGTGTGAGTTCTCCAGCTTCATTCTTCCTCTTCAAAGTTGTTTGTCTATTTAGAGTCATGAGATTCAATATAAATTTTAGGACCGATTTTTCTTTTTCTGCAAAAATGTCACTGAGTTTCTGATAGGAATTGTATTGAATCTGCAGCTCACTTTGCGTAGCATTGTCCTTCTTACAATATTGAACCTTCTAATTCATGAAACAAAGTGTCTTTCAATTTATTGATGTCATCTTTAAGCAATATTTTATGGATTTCAGGTATAATCATGTCACCTCTTTGGATAAACTTATTCCTAACTCTTTTATTCTTTTTGATATTAATACAAATTAAATTTTTTAAAATTTCCCTTTAGATTGTTCATGGGTAACGTATTGAAATACAATTGATGTTTGTTGATTTTGTATTGTGCAACATTACTGAATTCATTTATTAATTCGAATAGGGTTGTTCCATCTTTAGGATTTTCTACATATGAATTCAAGTTATCTGTGAACAGAAATAATTTTACTCCTTTCTTTCAATTTGAGTATCTTTTTTTAAATTCTTGCCTAATTTTTCTGACTAGACCTTTCAATACTACATTGAATAGAAATGTCAAAAGCAGCATTCTTGTCTTGTTCCTGCTCATACAGGGAAAGCTTTCAGTCTTTGTCTGTTGAGTATGATGTTAGCATTGGGTTTTTCACATATTGACTTTATGTTGAGGTCATTTCCTTGCATTCTTAGTTAGAATGTTTTCATTATGAAAAAATATGGAATTTCATCAAATGCTTTTATTGATTAATTCTTATTACCGATTATAGTTCGCATCATGTTTTTGTGTTTTTCTAGGAATTTGTCTATTTCATCTAGGTTATCAAATTTTTTGACATACAATTATTTACAGTACTTTCATAACCATTATTTTATTATAATTGCTAGTAATCACTTCATTTTATTTTTTCTTTTCACTTGTTTTTTATCTTTTTATTTTTTTCTTTGGAGAGAGAGAGACAGGCTCTCACTCTGTAGGCCAGCCCAGGCTGAAATACAGTGGTGTGATTAGGGATCACTGCAGCCTCAACCTCCTGGGCTTAAGCAATTCTCCTTCTTCAGTCTCCCAAGATACTCGGGTTACACATGCATGCCACAATGCCCAGCTAATGGGCTTTTAACTTTTTTTTGTAGAGAGAGGGTCTCCCCGGGTTACCTATGCTGGTCCAAACACCTGGCCTCAAGAAATCCTCCCACTGTGACCTCCCAAAGTGCTAGGATTAAAATATGACCCACCATGCTCAGACTCCATTTTCATATCTGATTTTAGTAATTTTAATCTTCTCTCTTTTTTTCTTAGTCAGTCTAGTTAATGGTCATCAATTTTGTTGATTTCATTTTGAAGAATCAACTTTCATTTCATTAATTACTATATTCTTTTTCTACTCTCCATTTTATTTTATTTACTCTAATCCTTATTGTTACCTTCATTCACTGTGCTTGGGTTTAGTTTGTTCTTCTATCATATCACGAGGTATTAAAGTAGGTTGCTGATCTGAGATCTTTCTTCCTTTTTTAAAGTAACAGTTTACAGTTATAAATTTCTTGCACAAGACTCTTAACTTCTCTGAACCTCTGGTTCCTCACCTGAAAATTGCAATGAGAGAGTTTGCTTCATACCATTCTTTTAAAGGTTTAATGTAGTCAATGAAACAAGATGCCACACACAGAGTAACCAATGTCACCTGCTATATTAATACCATCGTCATTAGCTTTGAGGTCAAATAGTCCTAGAATCAAATGTCAGATACACCTATTACTAGCCATATGACACCAGGAAAGTTTTTACACTACTCTAAGCCTCTGTCTTTTCATTGGCAAGATGGAAATAATGTCTACCTGACAGGGTTACTGTGTGAATTAAATGAGGTACAGGTAAAGTATTTAGCACAGGTCCTGGCACATAGGACGTGCCCCTCAACAGTACCTATTTCCATATACATATAGAAAAAGAGGTACCACGTAAAACACTAGGACATGGTGACTGACTACTTGTGGGAGAGAAAGGGAAAAAGCTAAGTACAAAGAATCAAGCCTGGTGTGTTAGTTTTTACCAACTGAGATGCATCCAGGATGGGATTAGACATTTAAGATAATTTATCAGGGAAGACACCTCTGAGGGAATGTGGGGCAGGCATGAAGGTAGTATGGGAGAACCCACAGACCACTATGCAAAGCTGACTCCTGTGAAAATGAAAGAAAAAGAATTTTTAGGTATCAATTCAGTTCTAAGAGAGTTTTTGCAAGGCTGATAGGGAGTCTTCCAATCAGTCACCCATGAAAGTTAAAGAGAGCCTCAGAGAAATAGGCTTGCTTTCACGCCCTTGCTGGGAACCTGTGGGAAGGAAGCTTTCTGTGCAAGGGAGGTGGTGAACTTGAAATACACTGACCTGGGCCTTCTGTCAATCAGGTCCCTGCCACGGAGACCTGGCAGGGTCTCATTCATGGCTGTCACACAGAGACACTGAGAAAAAGATGCAACCATGAAAAGGTGGAAAGGTGGAAAGTTCTAATGACATAGAAAATAGCAATCAGCCTTTCTCACATCTGAAAGCTTTCTGAAATATCTGAGTGCAGTAGAGAATTGACAGAGGACTGATCACCAACCTAGAAACAAGGTGAGAGGGTAAAAAACTGCAAGAATATAACCATCTCCCATCAATTTTCCAACAGAAATAATGCATTCCTTGAAGAAACAATTATAGAGTACCTCATGTTACATGCATGTTCCTGAGCCACTTCCCTGTAAAATAACATCATCTCCATTCCTTTTCATTTCTTTCCATGACAGCTCCTTCAGGAAGAGGACATATTCCTGGCCTTAATCCCATATATCAGCCGTGATGTCATTTCTGTATTTCGGGAAGTCTGGCAGGTATGATGGCCTTTTCTCCTGTCCTGTTTCCTGCAGGGCTGACTGCCATGCTTGGGAGCAGGAAAAGACTTATTGGCCTGTATCTGGGACTGGATCTCCTCCTTCTTACACTAAACTCCTGCTTCTCAGCACTAATTCCTGCAGTTCCCTTTCTCCCTGGCCTTTATGCTCCCTCTACCCCAATGTCTTTTAGACATAATTATCTCCAGCCTCTGCTCATTTGTTTCTCAGATTCACATGAGAAACACAATTCCACATTGTGAAACCCTCTTCATTATTTTTAACATCTCTCAATAGTGTAGTTCTATCCATTCCCATAAAGCTCAACCACTTCTCAAAGTGTTGCTTGACTTCTTGTCTCCAGACTTTGAAACCTTCCTTGCATATGACTTCCTCATTACCTTTCTAAAATCTAGTTAATTCACTTAATCAAGAATCCCCAAGGTTTTACTCTAGCCTATTTGGTAAGTTCACAGTTCTCTATTTACTAATCCTTCTCATTTCCTTTACCTCTATTTCCTAGTATAATTCCTCCAGCCTAATTAGAACTGTCCTCCTACACATCACTGTCGCTTCACCCATATATACATAAAATTCTTAGTCCCAATGCAATGCCTAAAAACAGGGTGAACTCCCCTCCACCATCTGCACTACAGACTTAACCACACCCTTCACCACAAACAATCTCCAACCTGGTGGAGAACAAAGACTTTATGAATAGCCTGTGAACCTGAGAGTCAGGACACAACCTATGTGAGGTTGAGACCTTTTCCTGGTGACCAATTCATGTGTTCAAAAAAGATACAGAAATGAAGTAGGCAAGGTCCCTACCCCAGGTGACATAAAGCCTAAGACAGGAAATGAGACCTGAAAATAATCATAATACCAAAATAGAAAAAAAGTGAAGGCCACAAGAAATCAGAGAAATCTGATGGGAAATATAGCTACACATTGGAATCACTGGAAAACATTTTTAAAAGTGGATGCTCAAGCCCCACTCATGAGTTCCAGTTTAAAGGTCTGGCGAGGGACCCAGGGACTGGTAATTTCTAAGTCTTCCCTGACACTACAAACATGTAACGAGGATGGAGAACTCTTGTTGTAATAGGTAGAACTTAAAACTAAATCAATGATTTTCAGCTAGAAGTACTGGTATTACCTAAGGACCTTTTTCAACATACATAAGACTACACTTTTTTGGCCCTAATTATTAACGGGCTACACCAAGAAATCAGTAATCCAGTTGGGAAACAGAAGCTGAATGGAAAAGCCACCTTATTTGATATGTTAAAATATATATAAAGCATTTTTAAATGAGTGATAAGTGATGCTAAACCTTCTCTAAATAATATTTATGGGAATGTTAATAATATGAGTATTCTAGGCTGGGCGCGGTGGCGCACACCTGTAATCCCATCACTTTGGGAGGCTGAGGCGGGCAGATCATGAGGTCAGGAGATCGAGACCATCCTGGCTAACACGGTGAAACCCCATCTCTACTAAAAATACAAAAACAAACTGAGTCGGGCGTGGTGGCAGGCGCCTGTACTCCCAGCTACTCGAGAGGCTGAGGCAGGAGAATGGCATGAACCCGGTAGGTGGAGCTTCCAGTGAGCCGAGATCGTGCCACTGCTCTCCAGCCTGGGAAGCAAGCAAGACTCTGTCTCAAAAAAAATAAATAAATACGTTTTAAAAAATGAGTATTCTAAAAACTATATGAAATTTCTGGAAATCGAATATGTTATCAGTAATAGTGTCATATGCCACAGAAGTAACTAGATTTCTATGTGAGCTGTGTCTTTACCATAATAAACCTAATGAAAATCAAATTAGATTTTTAACCACAGTGATTTTAAATATTTGTCATTCCCAGACAGTTGGTTTGACTCTTCCTCGAAGTATTTACAATCAGCTACAGTCCAAAATTGCTTTTTCTTCAAGGAGATATATGGAAAAGACTCTGACAACGACTCTTGAATGCAAGTTTCTGATAATTTCAAGATCATACCACTGGACTCTCTGAGAGCTGTTGAAATTTTAATGAACAGGCTGATACCTTCATGAAATTCAAGACAAAGAAGAAAAAAAAACTCAATTTCATTGGACTAAATAATTAAAAGGATAATGTTTTCATAAGTTTTTATTTGAAAATGTGCTGATTCTTTGAATGTTTTATTCTCCAGATTTATGAACTTTCTCTTTTAAGCTATTTATACTTTACAGCAATTTGGTAAAGTACAATTTTGTAAACAAAAATTGAAATATTTGCTTTGGCTCCCTATCTGAGTGCCCCAGAATTGGGAAACTATTCATGAGTATTCATATGCTTATGGTAATAAAGTTATTTGCACAAGTTCAGTAAGAATCTACTCTCTTTATAACAGGACACATTTGAAAACATTGCTTATATTACCAAGGTTTTGACTGGGATGCTCCATTTGAGAATATACATAGAATAAACCCATAAGGAATGCAGGCAAATTCTGAAGTTGGCCTTGGTTTGGCTTCCTAGTCTCAAGAGGTTTTTGAAAGTTTAATCTAAGAGTCTTATAAAACTTCTAGCAAAGCAAAGTTTAAAAAGATCCTTTATGGTCCATTGATACTCTTGCTGCACTTAGGTAAAAAATCTAGGCAAGTTCGGTGGGACTCAACCTATTTTGCAAATAAATTCATCCTACTGCAATTACCTTTGGTAAAAATAGAGACCCCTATATAGAGAAAAATTATGTTGGAAAGAAAAACTGTAGTACACCTGTTACCAGACTGAACCACTGTTCATTATCTTTGAGTATTTTTAATCCACTGGTAGACTGGACTGTACCCTGAATTCTTTTAGTTCTTCCAATTCAATTTTCTCCAATGAAATCATTAAGAACAAGAACAGCTCTGTTTCTGAAGCCATATAATCTGGAGGTGGACAACTCAATGTAAATTTCATGGGAAAACCCTCATGTCTGAGGAGTGGGCCACTCAGAGCTCACCAAATATTCAAGACCATAACTTAGAGAAACTTAAACTGCAAACCACGACAACAAGTTGATGACTTTACATTGTGGACAGCTTTTCTCAAGATGTCAGAACAAGATTATCAATCATGATGAGACTCTTACCTCTCTTAATTTGTCCTTGCTTATGCCTGTCTCCTTTGCTTCCCAGAATAATGCTGTACTTAGGATTTCACAAGAAGTAGCTTCTGAGAGTAACTTAACAGTGTCAGATATATCACATCAACCAAGCTTTTTTTTTATTTTTAAGATGGAGTTTCTCTCTTGTTGCCCATGCTGGAGCGCAATGGCACAATCTTGGCTCACCACAACCTCCGCCTCCTGGGTTCAAGTGATTCTCCTTCTTCAGCCTCCCTAGTAGCTGGGATTACAGGCATGCGCCACCACACTTGGCTAATATTGTAATTTTAGTAGACGGGGTTTCTCCATGTTGGTCAGGCTGGTTTTGAACGCCCAACCTCAGGTGATCCGCACGCCTCGGCCTCCTAAGGTGCTGGGATTACAGGCATGAGCCACTACACCTGGTCCAAACATTTTCACATAACAAGAGATCCTTTAGTCCACCCCAAAGCTGACGTTAGCAGCATCTTTAACACAACTTTTTTCTCAAATGTATCGAGTTTTTTTTAGGCTTCCACTTCTATACTTGCCTATTCTTCTCACTCTCTGTTTTAATTTAACATAGACATGCAATACTAGAAAATAGAATTGCTCTCTACCAGCTTAACAGGGGGGAGCCTGTGCAGTTTCTGACACTTCTTGTTGCACATGGATAAATACATCGGGTTCTAATAGAGACTCAGTTGTAAAAATCAACAAATGTGCTGCCTGGTTAAAATGACTAGACTCTTCTGGCTTCTTCTTTATTCTGTTGTAGTTGGTTTGCATCTTGCTTAAGGTGCATACTCCAAACTCTTGATATCTTCGTCCTGATAGTCATACTGGTAGTCTCCCTCATGTGGTGCAATCTACGAACATTTTTACTTCTGTGCAAATATTTGTGATCAGCCATCCTTCAAATATCAAATTGTTTCTCTTGGGCTGGAATTCAAAAACTCAAAGAAATGTGTGGTTTATGGGCCAGAGGCAGTGGCTCACATCTGTAATCCCAACACTTTGGGAGGAAAAGGCAGGCAGATCACAAGGTCAGGAGTCCGAGAACAGCCTGGTCAATATAGTGAAACCTTGTCTCTACTAAAATTACAAAAATTAGCCTAGTGTGGTGCTGCACACCTGTAGTCCTGTAGGGAGACCCCCTGAAACCATTGCTATGGAATAAAAGATGAAATGCTCCTGATTATTGTAAATACAAAATTGCATGCAGGATTGTGTAAAGACAATGCCAGGCTGCCACAATGAACCAACAGTGCGTGATTGGCTTCCCCATGCAGAGAGCCTATTAATGAATGTGTACTCAGGGAGATTTCACACCACCAAGATTCCTATCCCAGAAAAGCAGATGGTCATAGCTCTGGGAATGGAATGCAACCCTGTGGAGAGCCTATAAATGGACACATGAGGGGCGCCTGTTCATATGGATGAGATAGGGTTATAAATGCCCTTATCTTGCCACGGCTCTTCTAGGTCTCTTTAGAGTTAAGGCATACTCCCTTCTGATAATTTTTTGGTTTCGCCAGTTGTCTAGCTTCACTTCCTGTTTCTACTGATTGTTTGCAACCAGCTTTGACTGCAACTGTCACTGCTGATTAATATCTTGCTAATCATAGGTTATGGATAGACTGTGTTTCTGTTTTAAGGCTCTGTTAGAAAATGCTGATGCACACATCATGTTGTAAATTCTTATCTCTGTATACTCTACTTCTGCATGCCGATGTTATGTTAAAGAATTACTTCATCCCAATGTGACCATCTCATTTCAGAATCAAACCCCCCTAAATCCCTCACTAACCTACCCCTGCCCTCACTAAACTTAATAATAAATGCTGGTATATCCAGTGCGTTGGCGGCACCACAGGACCAAAACGTAATCACCACCCCTGGACTCAGCTTTCACTATCTTGTGTGTGTCTTTTACTTCTTGACCTGCCTATCCACCTGGGAACAAAGAAAGAGCCCTGTTGCATTGTGGGCTGCTGGCCAGATCCTGCAATATAATCCCAGCTACTTGGGATGCTGAGGCAGGAGAATTGCTTGAACCAGGGAGGCAGAGGTTGCAGTGAGCTAAGATCGTGCCACTGCACTTCAGCCTCAGCGACAGAGCGAGACTCCATCAAAAAAAAAAAAAAAAAGAAGAGGGGGTGGTGTCAAGATGGTCAATAGGAACACCACCAGCCTCCAGCTCCCAGCATGAGCAGCACAGAAGATAGGTGATTTCTGCATTTTCAACTGAGCTACCAGGTTCATCTCACTGGGTTGTCTCAGACAGTGGGTGTAAGACAGTGGGTGCAGCCCAATGAATGAGAGCCGAAGCAGAGTGAGGCACTACCTCACCCAGGAAGCACAAGGGGGATGGGAATTCCCTTTCCTAGCAAAGGGAAACCGTGACACACAACACCTGGAAAATTGGGTCACTCCCACCCAATACTGTGCTTTACCAAGAGTCTCAACAAATGGCACACCAGGAGATTATATCCCGTGCCTGGCTTGGAGGGTCCCACACCCAGGGAGCCTCGCTCATTGTGAGCACAGCAGTCTGATATCTAACTGCAAGGCAGCAGCAAGGCTGGGGGAGGGGCGCCACCATTGCTGAGGTTTAAGGAGGTAAACAAAGCAGCCAGGAAGCTTGAAGTGGGTGGAGCCCACCGCCACTCAAGGAGGCCTGCCTGCCTCTGTAGACTCCACCTCTGGGGACAGGGCATAGCCAAACAAAAGGCAGCAGAAACCTCTGCAGATGTAAATGTCCCTGTCTGACAGATTTGGAGACAGTAGTGGTTCTCCCAGCGTGGAATTTTTTTCAAAGAATGGACAGACTGCCTGCTCAAGTGGGTCCCTGACCCTGAGTAGCCTAACTTGGAGATATCCCCCACTAGGGGCAGAGTGACACTACACACCTCACACGGCCAGGTACACCTCTGAGATGAAGCTTCCAAAGGAACGATCAGACAGCAACATTGGCTGTTCAGCAATATTCACTCTTCTGCAGCCTCCACTGCTGATACCCAGGCATACAGTGTCTGGAGTGGACCTCAAGCAAACTCCAACAGACCTGCAGCTGAGGGTCCTGACTGTTAGAAGGAAAACTAACAAACAGAAAGGACATCCACACTAAAATCCCATCTGTAGGTCACCATCATCAAAGTCCAAAGGTAGATAAAAGCACAAAGATGGGCAAAAAGCAGTGCAGAAAAGCTGAAAATTCTAAAAATCAGAGCACCTCTCAACCTCCAACGGAATGCAGCTCCTCACCAGCAACGGAGCAAAGCTGGATGGAGAATGATTTTGACAAGTTGAGAGAAGAAGGCTTCAGACAATCAAATTTCTCCTAGCTAATGGAAGAAGTGCGAATCCAGCGCCAAGAAACTAAAAACCTTGAAAAAATCCTTGACAAATGACTAACTAGAATAACCAAAGTAGACAAGCCCTTAAATGACCTGATAGAGAAGAAAACCATGACACGAGAACTATGTGACAAATGCACAAGTTTCAGTCACCGACTCGATCAACTGGAAGAAAAGGTATCAGTGATTGAAGATCAAATAAATGAAATGAAGCAAGAGAAGTTTAGAGAAAAAAGAGTAAAAAGAAATCAACAAAGCCTCCAAGAAATATGGGACTATGTGAAAAGACAAAATCTATGTATGATTGGTGTATGTGAAAGTGACGGGAAGAATGGAACCATGATGGAAAACACTCTGCAGGATATTATCCATGAGAACATCCCCAACCTAGCAAGGCAGGCCAACATTCAAATTCAGGAAATACAGAGAATGCCAAAAAGATACTCCTCGAGAAGAGCAACTCCAAGACACATAATTGTCAGATTAACAAAAGTTGAAATATAGGAAAAAATATTAAGGGCAGACAGAGAGAAAGGATGGGTTACTCACAAAGGGAAGCCCATCAGACTAAGAGCGGATCTCTCAGCAGAAACACTACAAGTCAGAAGAGAGTATGGGCCAATATTCAACATTCTTAAAGAAAAGAATTTTAAACCCAGAATTTCATATCCAGCCAAACTAAGCTTCATAAGTGAAGGAGAAATAAAACCCTTACAGACAAGCAAATGCTGAGAGATTTTGTTACCACCAGGCCTGCCCTACAAGAGCTCCTGAAGGTAGCACTAAACATGGAAAGGAACAACCGGTACCAGCCACTGCAAAAACATGCCAAAATGTAAAGATCATCGATGCTAGAAAGAAACTGCATCAACTAACGAGCAAAATAACTAGCTAAGATCATAATGACAGGATCAAGATCACAAATTACAATATGAACCTTAAGGTAAGTGGACTAAATGGTCCAATTAAAAGAAACAGACTGGGAAATTGGATAAGGAGTCAAGACTCATCAGCACGCTATATTCAGGAGACCCATCTCACGTGCAGAGACACACATAGGCTCAAAATAAAGGGATGGAGGAAAATGTACCCAGCAAATGGAAAACAAAAAAGGCAGGGGTTGTAGTCCTAGTCTCTGATAAAACAGACTTTAAACCACCAAAGATCAAAAGACACAAAGAAGGCCATTACATAATGGTAAAGGGATCAATTAAAGAAGGAGAGCTAGCTATCCTAAATATATATGCACCCAATACAGGAGCACCCAGATTCATAAAGCAAGCCCTTGGAGACTTAAAAGAGACTTAGACTTCCACACAATAATAATGGGAGACTTTAACACTCCATTGTCAACATTAGACAGATCAACTAGACAGAAAGTTAACAAGGATATCCAAGAATTGAATTCAGCTCTGCACCAAGCGGACCTAATAGACATCTACAGAACTCTCCACCCCAAATCAACAGAATATACAGTCTTCACAGCACCACATCGCTCTTATTCCAAAATTGACCACAGAGTTGGAAGTAAAGCACTCCTCAGCAAATACAAAAGAACAGAAATTATAACAAACTGTCTCTCAGACCACAGTGCAATCAAACTAGAACTCAGGATTAAGAAACTCAATGAAAACGCACAACTACATGGAAACTGAACAACCTGCTCCTGAATGATTACTGGGTACATAACGAAATGAAGGCAGAAATAAAGATGTTCCTAGAAACCAATGAAAACAAAGTCACTACATACCAGAATCTCTGGGACACATTTAAAGCAGTGTGTAAAGAGAAATGTATAGCACTAAATGCCCACAAGAGAAAGCAGAAAACATAGAAAATTGACACCCTAACATCACATCACAATTAAAAGAACTAGAGAAACAAGAGCAAACACATTCAAAAGCTAGCAGAAGGCTAGAAATAACTAAGATCAGAGCAGAACTGAAGGAGATAGAGACACAAAAACCCTCCAAAAAAATCTATGAATCCAGGAGCTGGTTTTTTGAATAGATCAACAAAATTGATAGACCGCTAGCAAGACTAATAAAGAAGAAAAGAGAGAAGAATCAAATAGAACCAACAAAAATTGATAAAAGGCATATAAACACCGACCCCACAGAAATACAAACTACCATCAGAGAATACTATCAACACCTCTACGCAAATAAACCAGAAAACCTAGAAGAAATGGATAATTTCCTGGACACTTACACTCTCACAAGACTAAACCAGGAAGAAGTTGAATCCCTGAATAGACCAATAACAGGCTCTGAAATTGAGGCAATAATTCATAGCTTACCAACCAAAAAAAAGTCCAGGACAAGACGGATTCACAGCCGAATTCTGCCGGAGGTACAAGGAGGAGCTGGTACCATTCCTTCTGAAACTATTCCAATCAATAGAAAAAGAGGGAATCCTCCCTAACTCATTTTATGAGGCCAACATCATCCTTATACCAAAGCCTGGCAGAGACATAACAAAAACAGAGAATTTTAGACCAATACCACTGATGAACATCGATGGAAAAATCCTCAACAACATACTGGCAAACAAAATCCAGCAGCACATAAAAAAGCTTATTCACCATGATCAAGTGGGCTTCATCCCTGGGATGCAAGCTGGTTCAACATACGCAAATTAATAAATGTAATCCAGCATATAAACAGAACTAAAGACAAACACCACATGATTATCTCAATAGATGCAGAAAAAGCCTTTGACAAAATTCAACAGCCCTTCATGCTAAAAACTCTCAATAAATTCGGGATTGATGGAATGTATCTCAAAATAATAGGAGCTATTTATGACAAACCCACAGATAATATCATACTGAATGGGCAAAAACTAGAAGCATTCCCATTGAAAACTGGAACAAGACAGGGATGCCCTCTCTCACCACTCCTATTCAACATAGTGTTGGAAGATCCGGCCAGGGCAATCAGTCAAGAGAAAAAAATAAAGGGTATTCAATTAGGAGAAGAAGATGTCAAATTGTCCCTGTTTGCAGATGACATGATTGTATATTTAGAAAACTCCGACATCTCAGCACAAAATCTACTTAAGCTGATAAGCAACTTCAGCAGAGTACAAAATTAATATGCCAAAATCACAAGCATTCCTGTACACCAATAACAGACAAACAGAGAGCCAAAACATGAATGAACTCCCATTCAGAATTGCTTCAAAGAGAATAAAATACCTAGGAATCGAACTTACAAGGGATGTGAAGGACCCCTTCAAGGAGAACTACAAACCACTGCTCAATGAAATAAAAGAGGACACAAACAAACAGAAGAAAATTTCATGCTCACGAATAGGAAGAATCAATAATATGAAAATGGCCATAGTGCCCAAGGTAATTTATAGATTCAACGCCATCCCTATTAAGCTACTAATGACTTTCTTCACAGAATTGGAAAAAAATACGTTAAAGTTCATAGGGAACCAAAAAAGAGCCCAGGATGCCAAGACTATCTTTAGCCAAAAGAAGAAAACTGCAGGCATCACGCTACCTGACTTCAAACTATACTACAAGGCTACTGTAACCAAAACAGCATGGTACTGGTACCAAAACAGAGATATAGACCAATGGAACAGAACAGAGTCCTCAGAAATAATACCACACATCTACAACCATCTGATCTTTGACAAACCTGACAAAAACAAAAAATGGGGAAAGGATTCCCTATTTAATAAATGGTGCTGGGAAAACTGGCTAGCCATAAGTAGAAAGCTGAAACTGGATCCCTTCCTTACAGCTTATACAAAAATTAATCCAAGATGGATTAAAGACTTAAATGTTAGACATAAAACCATAAAAACCCTAGAAGAAAACCTAGGCAATACCATTCAGGACATAGGCATGGGCAAGGATTTCATGTCTAAAACACCAAAAGCAAAGGGAACAAAAGCCAAAATGGACAAATGGGATCTAATTAAACTAAAGAGCTTATGCACAGCTACAGAAACTACCATCAGAGTCAACAGGCAACCTACAGAATGGGAGAACATTTTTGCAAACCACTCATCTGACAAAGGGCTAATATCCAGAAAAGAACTCAAACAGATTCACAAGAAAAAAAAACCCCATCGAAAACTGGGCAAGGATATGAACAGACACTTCTCAAAAGAAGACATTTATACAGCCAACAGACACATGAAAAAATGTTCATCATCACTAGCCATCAGAGAAATGCAAATCAAAACCATAATGAGATACCATCTCATGCCAGTTAGAATGGTGATCATAAAAAAGACAGGAAACAACAGGTGCTGGAGAGGATGTGGAGAAATAGGAACACTTTCACACTGTTGGTGGGACTGTAAACTAGTTCAACCATTGTGGAAGACAGCGTGGCGATTCCTCAAGAATCTAGAACTAGAAATACCATTTGACCCAGCCATCCCATTACTGGGTATATACCAAAAGGATTCTAAATCATGCTGCTATAAAGACACATGCACACGTATGTTTATTACGGCACTATTCACAATAGCAAAGACTTGGAATCAACCCAAATGTCCATCATTGACAGACTGGATTAAGAAAATGTGGCACATATACACCATGGAATACTATGCAGTCATAAAAAAGGATGAGTGCATGTCCTTTGTAGGGACATGGATGCAACTGGAAACCATCATTCTCAGCAAACTATCACAAGAACAGAAAACCAAAAACAGCATGTTCTCACTCATAGGTGGGAATTGAACAATGAGAACACTTGGACACAGGAAGGGGAACATCACACACCAAGGTTGTTGTGGGGTGGTGGAAGGGGAGAGGGATAGCATGACGAGACACACTTAATGTAAATGATGAGTTAATGGGTGCAGCACACCAATATGGCACATGTATACAAATGTAACAAATCTTCACATTGTGCATATCTGCCCTAGAACATAAAGTATAAAAAAAAATTTTTTAAGACAAAGAAAATTAAAAAAAAAAGAAAAGGAAAGAATTGATAGAAGCCCAAAATTACAGTTATTGAGACTAAAGCTAATGCTTTAAGTTTTGTTCATATTCTCACCTAAGTGAGAGTACAGACACTCCAAAATAGAGCCATACATGACAAATGTTATATACTATCACTGAAATTTTAAGGAAGCAGATAGCTCTCAAAACAGATCATATTTCTCTGTAAGAAGTCGATTCCAGTCTACCTGAGTGAGCATAATAACTATGCAACAGGCACATCCTAAGTGCTTTTCATGTAGCTACAGTCATGACAAAAATCCTAAGTGTCACCATCACCATTTTTACAGATTAAGAAAAAAAGAACTGTGGCGGAGAAGTATGTGCCCACTGTCATCTAACTCCATAATTTAACCTCATCCTCCACTTCATCTGGTAAGAGGACATGCTAAGATTTACAAGGTCTCCTGAATGACATCCACCTTCAAAAATAATTTTTGTCCCATTTACTTTCAGGATTTGACAGCCAGCATTTTGTTTTCTGTCTCATCCTTCACTTATGCACCTGTTCCCTAACACTACACTCACAACTGCACAGTCCTGCATAAAAGCTAGCTTTTAGAAACCTCAATCTTTTTGGAAAAAAGAAAGGCCAGGTTCCAAGTCTCACAAAAAGTCTTTTTCTATTCTATTGTCAACTGTTTGCATGGCCATTCTCTGGACATAACCAAGTACACTAGAAACAGAAAGTGTAATGAGAAGAAAGTAGGAGGGTGAGTTTCTAGAAAGACACACAGGGAAAAGATTCCAAATCCAGAAAAATTCATAAAATGCATCCAGGGAGTGTGACTTTGAGCAATGACAGCCCCACCTGCCACGTTCCACGGCTCTTGGCCTCCTAATTCCTTCTCAACCTGCCCTTCCTGGTCTTGCTTTCTTAGACCAACACAAACAACCTGGGAGCTGGGGTCAAATCAGAGCACATAGCACTGAGTGGTAGGGTTGGGAAAGGCATAAAAGGAAAAAGAGTGTTTGACTCATGAAGATATGACTCACCGAGGTACACATCACCTAGGCAGGCAATAGATTACTGAAGGGCTTTGCAGGACTCATGGTTGTTTTCCAGAATGAAAGACTGAGGCAAGAGTCTTGACCAATTGAGTTTTATTGAGCCAGAGCTTGACGGTGCAACCTGGGAAAATATGAGTTGCAAAAAACCTCTGTGGCTTGTGTTCTCTCTGAAGAGGTTTCTGGAGGCTTAGTATTTATACATTTAATTAAAGGAGAGAAGGCAGGTAGGAGGAGATGGAGTGGGCAGAAAAACAATAGATCTAATCTTGTTTTTCTTCTGTACCTCAGAAAATAAATATTATCAGAAAGAGAGTAAAAGTACTCTAGTTTTAGAAGCTAGATTTTGATTGCTCACCTAAAGTTATAATCGACATGTTTTTCTTTTAAAAACAAATATACATCTTGAAAGGTTTTGAAGCCAAAAAAAAAACAACTTGTTCAGGCAGTCATCCGGAGATGCCAGAGATCTTTGGCTTTTCTGTTTACCCCGTTCTTTTTCTCTTCTTTCTTTCTTTTTTTTTTTTTTTTAAGAGACATAATCTTGCTCTGTCACGTAGACTAGAGTGTATTCACTTAAGCCTTGAACTCCTGGGCTGAAGCTGTCCTCCCACCTTAGCCTTCCCAGTGTCTGAGACTACAGGCATGCACTGCTGCACCTGGCTAATTTGATTTATTTTGTTTAGTAAGGACATGGTCTCCCTTTTTTCTTTAGGCTGGTCTTAAACTCCTGGTTTCAAGTGATCCTCCTGCCTTGCACTCTCAAACGGCTGGGATTGCAGGCCTGTGCCAGCACACCTGGCCCCACAATTCTTCAAAGGCTCTCAGAGAAAGCATTGTAGAAGACCCCTGTGGCTGTATGTTTCATCTGATCCTACCTGACTAGGAAGGCTCATTCTTAAGAAGTCACATCCCACGGAAAAGGGCATGAAGACAAATCAGAAAAGGGCAAAGGGAAATCACAGCAACAAAGGGATAGTATAATCCTGGAACCTTAATAAGTCACACAAATGCTGCTTCAATGAGAGGAATTTGTTTGGCAAACATCGCTCTAACATTTTCAGTTGTATGTTGGTTCACCTGTAATGTCTGCAGCAGTCTACAGACTAGGTTTTCTAGAGTTTCTGAAGCATCTTCCAATTGCCATGGCAATCTGACACAATTCTCTGAATTGCAGTCTGAATCCAGTGTTCACGTGTATGTTTTGTGTTGTCTACTCATCAGCAGGCATAAAGGTTGTTTATATATAAGTTGCTATGATTTCTCCAGAAGTTTACATAATTTGTCTAGTTTCAGCTTGCAACATTTAATCTGCCCATCTGACAAAAGGGTAATATCCAGAATCTACAAGAAACTTACATTTACAAGAAAAAAACAAACAAACAACCCGACCAAAAAGTGGGCAAAGCACATGAACAGACACTTCTCAAGATAAGACATTTATGTGACCAACAAACATATGAAAAAAAGCTCATTATTACTGCTCATTAGGGACATGCAAATCAAAACCACAATGTGATACCATCTCACGCCAGTTAGAATGTTGGTCAAGAAACAACAGATGCTGGAGGAAGCTCAGGAAACAACAGATGCTGGAGACAATGTGGGGAAATAGGAATGCTTTTACACTGTTGGTGGGAGTGTAAATTAGTTCAACCTTTGTGGAAGGCAGTGTGGCGATTCCTCAAGGATCTAGAATAAGAAATAACATTTGACCCAGTAATCCCATTACTGGGTATATACCCAAAGGATTATAGATCATTCTACTATAAAGACACATGCACAGATATGTTTATTGTGGCACTATTCACAATAGCAAAGACTTGGAACCAACCCAAATGCCTATCAATGACAGACTATATAAAGATAATGTGGTACATCTACACCATGGAATTCGATGCAGCCATAATAAACGATGAGTTCATGTCCTTTTCAGGGACATGGATGAAGCTGGAAATTACCATTCTCAGCAAATTAAAACAGGAATAGAAAACCAAACACTGCATGTTCTCATTCATAAGTGGGAGTTGGACAATGAGAACACATGGACAGAGGGAAGGGAACATCATACACTGGGGCCTGTTGGGGTGTGGGGGGCTAGGGGAGGGATAGCATTAGGAGAAATATCTAATGTAGATGATGGGTTAATGGGTGCAACAAAACACCATGGCACGTGTATACCTATGTAACAAACCTGCAGGTTCTGCACATGTATCCCAGAACTTAAAAGTGTAATTTTTAAAAAATGATACAAAATTGAAAAGCACAGCTTAAATTAATAATATGCCAAAATGGAAGAAAATTCTGAAACCATTAGTTTTGAAAATTCTGGCCAGGAAAAAATGTATGATTCAGTCCAAATTGTAGGAAAATAACAAAATTTTTTTTTAAATGAACACATCTAAAATTTAATAACTGTTGTTCTGCTGTTTTCCTCTGAAAAATAATTTCCCCCCTCCTGTTCCCCATTTTATGAAATAGAAATCATTTGGGACAAATGAATTTCCAAAATAAGTTTTAGTCTTACACCTGGATTGTTTATATAAAGTGCAGCAAGAATATAGATTCAAGGCCTCTATGAATACATATGTTTTATATATATGAATATATATATATATTCTACCATGTAGAATGGTGCTAAAATATATTAATGGCCACAAATCTGTACAAGTCTGCAGCAGCCTCAATTCTTTATTTTCAAAAGAAAGAATTCAACTAAGTGTCATAAGACAGAAGAAGAGACTGAGGCAAGTTTTACACCAAGATTGAAAGTTTATTTAACGGCGTTAGAGCAGAAATTAAAGAAAGTAAAGTACACTGAAAACAGGGCCAAACAGGTGATGAGATTTCACGTGTGTGGTTTGACCTTTGAATTAGGGTTTTGAATGTTGGCATAATTCTGGGGTCTACATCTCTTCTCCCCTGATTCTTCCCTTAAAGTGGGCTGTCTGCATGTGAAGTGGCCCACTAGCACTTAAGAAGGGACCCTGTGTAGTGTGTTTCCTGGAGTACAGTTGGAAAACAGAGACCAAAATAAAAGTTATATATGTAAATAAAATTGGTCTAGTTATAAAATCCAGTTATAAATTTCTATCATTTTTGTGATACCTTGGCATCTATTTTTAATCTTCCTTGAACACACCCAAATTCCTTTTCTCTCTCTCTCTCTCTCTCTCTCTCTCTCTCTCTCTCTTTCTCTCTGCTTTCAGATGTTAATTTACTACCTACTTTCTCTAAAACTCAGCCAGGGCTTCCTCAGATAAATGCTAACTTTTTCTATTTACAAAAGCACCATTTAAATCCAACTGTTTTATTTAATAGTGAGTTTTATGGGTTCCATGCAGAAAGTTTTAAAATCAAATATCTAAAGTATTTCTGTCTCCCTCTATCTTTATGTGCACATGTATATGTTCTATGTGGTATCACATATATGTATATGTCAGTACCTATGTTTATATATTGTTTATACATGGTATCAAATTAATATAAAAATAAATGAGTACTCATCAATTAAGAAAATAATCTCAAATGCTTTTCAACACATGTGATATTAGTAATCTTCAATAATAGAAGAATGCCTCAAATGAGCATGCATACCTATCTGCAGCCTCCTTAAAAAAATTATCAGCCAAGAATTTTATATTCAGCAAAACTAAAGCTCATAAATAAAGGAATGATAACAGTCATTTTCAGACAAACAAATGCTGAGAGAATTTGCCACTACCAAGCCAGCACTACAATAACTGCTAAAAGGAGCTCCAAACATTGAAACAAATCCTGGAAACACATCAACACAGAACCTCTTTAAGCATGAATCTCACAGGACCTAAAAAACAAAAATACAATCAATAAATGAATGAAACCAAGGTATTCAGGCAGCAAATATCAGGATGAATGGAACAGGACCTCAGTTTCAATATTAACATTGAATGTAAGTGGTCTAAAAGCAGCACTTAAAAGATACAGAATTGCAGAATTGATAATAATGCACCAAGCAAGTATCTGCTGCCCTCAAGAGACTCCAATAACCATAAAGGGTTGTATAAACTTAAGGTAAAAGCATAGGAAAAGATACCCCATGCAAATGGCCACAAAAGTGAGCAAGAGTAACTATTCTTCTTTCAGAAAAAACTAACTTTAAAGAAACAGCAGTTAAAAAAGACAAAGAGGGACATTATATAACAATAAAAGGACTTGTCCAACAGAAAAATAGCACAGTCCTAAATACATATGCACCTAACACTGCAGCTCCAAAATTTATATAACTATTACTACTAGACCTAAGAATTGAGATAGACAGTAACACAATAATAGTGAGGGACTTCAGTACTCCACTGACAGCACTAGACAGGTCATCAAGACAGAAAGTCAAGACAGAAACAATGGATTTAAACTATGCCCTAGAGCAAATCGACTTAAGAAATATTTACAGAATGTTCAACCCGATAACCCAGAATGTACATTCTATTCATCAGCACATGGAATTTTCTTCAAGATAGACCATATGATAGGCCACAAAACAAGTCTCAATAAATTTAAGAAAATTGAAATTCTGTGAAGTACTCTCTCAGACAGCAGTAGAATAAAACTGGAAATCAACTCCAGAAGGAACCTTCAAAACCATGAAAACACACAGAAATTAAATAACTTGCTCCTGAATGATCATTGGGTCAAATAAGAAATTAAGATGGAAATTTAAAAATTCTTTGAACTGAACAATAATGATGCATCCTATCAAAACATCTGGAATTATGCAAAGAGTGTGCTAAAAGTTCATAGCCTTAAATGCCTACATCAAAATGACTGAGAGAGCACAAATAGAAAATCTAAGGTTACATTTCTAGAAATTCAAGAAACAAGAACACACCAAACCCAAATCCAATAGAAGAACGAAATTAACCAAGATCAGAGCAGAATCAAATGAAGTTGAAACAAAATAATACCAAATAGAAATTAAATGTAAAGCTGGCTTTTTGGAAAAATAAATAAAATTGATAGACCTTAGGCAAGAACAACCAAGAAATGAAGAGAGAAGGGCCAAATAAGCTCATTTAGAAATGAAATGGGAGCTATTACCACCAACGCCACAGAAATACAAAACATCATTCACAGGTGCTACAAACACATTTATGTGCATAAACTAGAAAACCTAGAGTGGATGGATAAATTCCTGGAAATATAAACCCCTCCTAGATTAAATTAGAGAGAGTTAGAAACCCTGAACAGGCCAACAAAAAGCACCAAGATTGAAAGGATAATTTAAAAATTAACAACAAAACAAAACAAATTCCAGGACTATTCCACATGCTAGAGAAAGATGGAATTCTCCCTAAATCATTCTATGAAGCCAGTATCACCCTAATATCAAACCCAGAAAAGGATATAACAAAGAAAACTACAGATCAATATCCCTGATGCACACAGATGCAGAAATTCTTTACAAAATACTAGCTAACTGAATCCAACAGCACATCAAAAACATAATCCACCATGATCAAGTAGGTTTCATAATAGGGATGCAGGAATGGTTCTACATACACTAGTCAATAAATCTGGTACACCACATAAACAGAATTTTAAAATCACAAGATCCTCTCAATAGACACTGAAAAGGTACTTGACAACATCCAGCATCGTTTATTATTAAAACTCTCAGAAAAATTGACACAAAAACCCACAGCCAACATAATACTGAATGAGAAAAAGTTGAAAGCATCACTCTCAGCAGGGGAACAAGACAAGGATAGCCGCTCTCAACACTTTTATTCAACAGAGTACTGAAAGTCCTAGCCAAATCAATCAAACAAGGGAAGTAAAAAAAAGGGCATCCAAATTGGTAAAGAGGAAGTAAAACAGTCGCTCTTTGCTGATAATATAATCGTATACCTAGAAGACCCTAAAGACCCCTCCAAGTGACCAAGCAGAGAATCAAATCAAGAATTGAACAACTTTTATGACAGCAGTTTTGAAGAAATAATAACTAGGAATATATCTAAACAAGGAGGTGAAAGACCTCAAGAAAAACTACAAAACACTGCTGAAAGAAATGATACATGATGCAAAATATGAAAATGCACCCCTTGCTCATCGATGAATTGAATCATTGTTGTGAAAATGACCACACTGACAAAAGCAATCTACAAATTCAATGCAATACCCATTAAAATGCCACCATCATTCTTCACAGAACTAGAGAAAACAATTCAAAAATTCGTATGGAACCAAACAAGACCCAGCATACCCAAAGCAAGACTAAGCAAAAGAACAAATCTGATGGTGTCACATCACCTGACTTCAAACAATACTCTAAGTCCATAGTCACCAAAACAGCATGGTGCTGGTATAAAAATAGGCACATAGACCAATAGAACAGAATACAGATCCCAGAAATAAACCTAAATACTTACAGCCAACTTATCTTTGACAAAGCAAACAAAAATATAAATTGGGTAAAGAACACCTTATTCAACAAATGGTGCTGAAACAATTGGCAAGGCAAATGTATGAGAATCAAATTAGATCCCCATTTTTCACCTTACACAAAAATCAACTCAAGATGAATCAAGGACTTAAATCTAAGACCTGAAACTATAAAAATTCTAGAAGATGACATTGGAACAATCCTTCTGGACTTTGGCTTATGCAAAATATTCATGACCAAGAACCCAAAAGCAAATGCAACAAAAGCAAAAATAAATAGGTGAGACTAATTAAACTGAAAAGTTTCTGAACAACAAAGCAACACTCAGCAGACTAAACATATAACCCACAGAGTGAAAGGAAATCTTCATAATCTATACATCTGAAAGATAACCAACATCCAGAAACTACAAGAAACTCAAAACAAATGGACAAACAACAACCCCGATAAAAAGTGGGCTAAGTACATGAATAAACAATTCTCAAAACAAGATAAACAAATCGCTAACAAACATATGAAAAAATGCTCAGTTTCACTAATGATCAGGGAAATGCAAATCAAAACCACAATGTGATACCATCTTACTCCTGCAAGAATGTCCACGTTCAAAAAATGAAAAAATAATACATGTTGGCCAGGCACGATGGCTTACACTTGTAATCCCAACACTTTGGGAGGCCAAGATGGGCGAATCACTTAAGGTCAAGGGTGTGAAACCAGCGTGTAAAACATGGTGAAATTCTGTCTCTACTACAAATACAAAAAAATTACCTAGGTGAGGTGGCACATGCCTGTAATCCCAGCTACTCCAGAGGCTGAGGCAGAAGAATGGCTTGAACCTGGGAGGCAGAAATTACAGTGAGCCAAGTTCATGCCACTGCACTCCAACCTGGGTGAAAGAGCAAGACTCTATCCATCTCAAAAATAAATAAATAAAAATAATAGATGTTGATGTGGAAGTAGTGAAAAGGAAAAACATCTACCCTGCTGGTGAGAATGTAAACTATAAATGAGTGGATAAAGAAATTGTGGTATATATATGATTGAATACTACTCAGCCATAAAAGGAAGGAATTAATGGCATTCGCAGCAACCTGGAAGAAACTGGAGACTATTATTCTAAGTGAAGTAACCCAGGAATGAAAACAAAACACTGTATGTTCTCATTCATCAGTGGGAGCTAAGCTATGAGGATGCAAAGGCATAACAATGATACAATAGACTTAGGAAAAAGGGTGGGAAAGGGGTGAAGGATAAAAGACTACAAACTGAGTTCAGTGTATACGGCTCGGGTGATGGGTGCACCAAAATCTCACAAATCACCACAGAAGAACTTATGTAATTAAATATCAAATCCCCAAAAACCTATGGAAATAAAAGATTTAAAAATAAATCAAATAAAATGATAAGACTTTAAAAACATAGTTCCTGAAAAATTCTTCTAAAATGTAAAAAAAAATTAAAAAACAAAAGGTCCTGAACGTCATATACCAGAAACTCTATTATGTTGCCTCTTAATGCATATATTTGAACCCACTGGCTCAACTTCTGAGAACTTATCGGGAAGCTGCTGATCACCTGTGTCAGGTGTTTTCTATCTATTGTGAGACTATATCTCCCTGGCACTACCTGCAACCAATTATTTCTTTAGAGAGATGTTAACAACCACCTGACTTGACCATCACCTGGTGATGACCACTAGACATTTCTAGTGTGGGGAGGTGTAAGGATCTCTCCTGCCTGGCTCATATCTGACCAGCTACCTACTGTAACACTTTCAGGTTTTCCTTTTCTTTGTTGTTTTCTTAGACAGAGCCTCGCTCTATCACCCAGGCTGGAGTGTAGTGGCGCGATCTCAGCTCACTGCAACATCCGCCTCCTGAGTTCACACCATTTTTCTGCCTCAGCTTCCAGAGTAGCCGGGACTACAGGCGCCCGCCACCATGCCTGGCTAATTTTTTGTATTTTTAGTAGAGGGGGGTTTCACCGTGTTAGCCAGGATGGTCTAGATCTCCTGATCCAGCCTGCCTCGGCCTCCCAAAGTGCTGGGATTACAGGCGTGAGCCACTGTGCCCGGCCTCAGATTTCTTATTGTCAGATTTTAGGTAGGAAAAACAGCTGATGTTTCTGGCCTTTGATTTTTTTTTTTTAACCAAAAGTATCCTCCCAAATGAAACTATTAAGCATTAACCACGATTATGGCTTAGCTAAGCATGTATGAGACATCTCCAAAGAGGTGAAGGAGCAACTCAAAAACTCAAAAATCACACAAATATCAAAACAAATAAGGCTGCTTCCCTCATCCGAAATGAAATCGAGGATGCAGCAGTAAAAGCATAAAATTTTTAACTATTCAATGACAAGGTAAATTGGCTTTTATTCTTATTTTCTCAGAGGATCTAAGGCAAGCAGTTTGAGCTTACAAAAAAAGTTTAACTTTGTTTTACATCAGATTGTTGCTCTGTAATTTAGTCAAAAGAAATTTTAAGGCTAGCCATAACACTATTAGGTGTCTTTCCTTGACATTCAATCGTCTGATCAACCGTTTGGAATAAGAGAGCTCTAAAATATTTTTTAACTTAGAAGTCTCAATTTAAAGAATCCATCTTCTGGCCAAGGACTATTAGAATTTCCAGTGGTGTATTGATTCTAAGTGACTCAATCCAACAGCCTCTTCAGTGAAAAAACAATCCCAGTGATCTTTTCCTCCACCCCAACAAAATAAAATATGTACTCTCAGGAATAGGCTTAGGAAAGCAAAAGACTCTTGTTGCCACAGCCCTATTCAAGCAACAAGACTTGGGATGACAAAAGTACATGATGGATGGGACTTCTTATGACAAGTCCTCCTGGGAGCTTCTGACTTGGTAACAAATCAATCCCTCAAGGATATGTGACAAGGTGAGATAAAACTTTGTCCAGTACCTCCCTTTATGAACAACACTGAAGGAAAGAGGTAAAGGAAAAGACTATTTCTGGGAGGAAATGGATTAAGCAATCAAAATATTCATACCCCAGCATCACTTAAAAGTACACCAGAATTACTACACCAAGACTAGACCAACACAAATCTTCTCCCATTAATCAAAATTTGGTGGAGGAAACAGTGATTTTTACCATCCAATTGGAAAGAATGCACAGAGAGAAGCCAGGAAACTTGAGACTAATACATTTTTATCCTTTAGCTGGCTGATTATTTTTCTGCATTTCTGTATGTCCAAAATGATGTTATGGCAGCAAAACAGGTTTTAGTGGTAATACAGGTCATGGGAGAAAGAAAGGAAGTTCAGTTAGCAAAGCTGGTCTTGTGTCAGTGAAACCATGCAGGTAGCAGCCCTCAGAGAAAATCAATGCTAAATTTTTTTACCTTTAAGGTATCAGATTCAGTCCATTTCTGCCAGATCCAGATAAGGGAAGACATGCCTGCATTAATAATGATTCTCTATTATGTAGATCTTTTTCCACAAAAGGTAACTGTGCAGGGCCATTTCTATTTGCTGGCCCTCTGGGAGACACAACAAAATTTGTCAAAGAAATATGTCGTGGGTTAAAAATATTTTTATTTTCTTCAACTAACAGGTGTTTCTAGAGGTGGAATTGGATGTTCTCCAGTTACAGAACTTTAGCCAATTTAAAGGCCTGTTTCACCAAAATGTAGAGCTCCTGATAGATTTGGATTTGACCAAGTGAAAGGGTTTTGGACATTAGACAGGGTGAAGAGTTGGTCAAATCCAAAGGAAGAATGATAAAACCCAAAACCACAAATAGCGATTGCACTATTTACATACTGTTAAACACTGTAAGCATAAGGAGAGGTTAGAATGAAGTAGTAAAAGCCTTATCCTGCAGCTACCAAATTCTAAAAAAAAACCCCAAACCAGCTCCTCAGTTGAGCAGGAAGCTAGCTGTAGTCTGCTCTCCATTGTCACAGGAGCAGGAAACTCATGTTCCTTTTAGGAAGTGAGCAAGGCTCCATGAGGAGAGGAGTTCCATGAAAAAACAAAACTCAGATCTCAAACAAAAAAAAAAATCTGAGAAAGCAGGGACCTCAAGAGAAAGTAGGATCCAATTCCCTGAAAGTCACACGATTGGTCAGAACTAAAGCTCTATAGTTGGTACTGAGCATGAACAATAGAAGAAGCCCTGCAGGTCAAAGGTTCTAAACTCCATTAAGAGGACCCCTTCATGGTTGGCAAAATGTAAATTAAATTGAGTGCCCAATTCAAGTTTCTGAATCAAATGAAGTTTATTGGACGAGAGCTTGAGGGCATACCCTGGAAAAACACAAGTTGTAGAAACCCTCTGTGGCTTGTTATGTCTTTGAGGAGGTTTTCAGGAGGCCTGGCATTTATACATGTTCTTAAAGCAGGGAAGACAGGTAGGAAGAGACAAGTAGGGGGAAGAATATTTGGTCTCATCTTGTCTTTATTCTGTATGTAGAAAGAAAAAGCATTATCAGTGTAAAATCTAACAGACTTTAGTTTTAGGAGCGAGACGGATTGCACACCTAAAGTTAAAAAAGCTGGGACCTTGTTTTATGGAGAATATACATCTTAAGATGAAGATGAAAATGAAGAGGAAAAAACCTGCTATGCACCGGGAACCTTTATGTTTGCACTTCATATAATGCTCACAACGACCCTTTAATCAGTTACTATTATCCCTCTATCCCAAAACATCAATGAACTTGTCCCTTATCTCACAGCCCATTAAAGGTGGAACCAGGACTCAGACTCACATATTTCTGAATCTAAAACTCATGCTTCCAGCAAAAGAAACAATCAACAGAGTGAATAGACAAGCTGAAAAGTGAGAGAGAATATTTAGAAACTATGTATTTCACAAAGGTCTGATATCCAGCATCTATATGAAACTTAAATAAACTAACAAGAAAAAAACAGTAAAAAGTGGGCAAAGGACATGGAGAGACACTTTTTAAAACAAGTTATACATGTGGCCAAGAGCACATAAAAAAGCTCAGTATCACTGATCATTAGAGAAACATAAATCAAAACCACAATAAGACACTATCTCACACCAATCAGAATGACTAGTATCAAAAAATAAAAGATAACATGCTGGCAAAGCTGCAGAGAAAAAGGAATGCTTATACACTGTTTGTGGCAGTGTCAATTCGTTCAACCATTGTGAAAAGCAGTGTGACAATTCCTCAGAGCTAAAAACAGAACTACCATTTGACCCAGCAATCTCATTATTGGTTATATACCCAGAGGATATAAACCATTCTACCATAAAGACACATGCACACAAATTTTCATTGCAGCATTATTTGCTATAGAAAAGACATGGAATCAACCTAAATGCCAATCAATGGAACCTGAATTTTTTTAATGTGGTACATACACGCCATGGAACACTATGCGTCCATAAAAAAAAGAATGAGATCTTGTCTATTACAGGAACATAAATGAAGCTAGAGGATAATTTCCTTAGCAAACTAATGCAGACTAGAAAATGAAATATTGCATGTATAAGTGGGCACTAAATAATGAGAACACATGGACACGATGGGAGCAACACACACCAGGGCCTACTTCAGGGTGGAGGGTGGGAGGCAAAACAACAGAAGAAAAAAATAATTATTGAGTGTTAGGCTTAGTACCTAATTGATGATATAATCTGTACATCAAACCCCCGTGACACCGGTTTACCTACATAACAGACCTTCACCTGTACCCTAAAACTAAAATAAGCATTTTTTAAAGCCACAATGAATTTCAAACATCAACAGTTTAATCTCTAATCCTTCTCCAATCAAGATTTTAAGATTTGTTTTGAAAAGAAAACTTTTAATGAGCAGAATGAAGTAGTTTCTTTTTTCTAAAAGAATAATAAACTAAAACTCATATTTCACTCTACACAATTGTACCTACCAGAATTCAAAGAAAGGAAAGTTGGCTGCCTCTAACAGAAATAACCATGCAGACATCAATGAAGAGACAAGGTCTGAAATGGGCCTTAGGACAAAAACAATTAAGGAGCTTGATTGTCTGAGTCCCACCGGCAGACCCTGAGCCAGTGACGGAAAAACAAATATACTCAGACACAAATATCCAGTGAAAGAGCGGGCTGGGCTGCCAAGCCACTCACCAATACCAAGAAAGTTCAGGAAAATAGTTAGCAGCAGTGACCCCAATCAGCCAGCTAAGTTTGCATTTATTTAGTACAGATTAAAAGACAAACATCTTGAGTAAACACCGCTGGAGGGTAATTGATATTACCGACCTCCCGAGTAGAGAGCAATCATGCACCTGCAGATAATCAAAGGTTGTTTTTAAGACCACCTGAGTAAACTCCACTACAATCCTATGTAGCTACACCTTTGAAGATAATTCACCTGCCTTCAGCCAAATATTTTACTGAAGCTATGCAAACCCCCCGCCTTCCAAGAAGGTTTGTGACTATTTGCTATAACTATCTTTATAATTTTTCCTCTAAAATCTTTCCCACCACCCTGACTGAACTCCCACATCGCCCCCTTTTCTGTTTTTTGTATCAGGCTTTGTTCATTGAAGAGCACAGCTGTGTGCAGCAATAGGTCTGTCAGTTGAGATGGTCATTGCTCTTATTCTGGCTTTGCATCCTAGAATTAGCAAATCACATGAGACAAACATAATTAGCAACATACTTTTCCAATCAAGGAGTGACCTGTAGTGTTACTTGCCATCTCAGTTCACTGTATGCCATTACTGAGAAACCCCCTTGGTGGTAAGCTTATCCTTTCTAGCCAAACAGTGCCATCCTTTGAGGCTGCGAAGGGAGTGTCTGCCCACGTGACAGGGCGAAAGAAAGGCGGATCTAAGATATGAGCCCAATAGAGTGTAGCAGGTACAGGTTGCAGACAAAGCGAGAGCATAAAAACGATCAATACCCTACACGAGTTGCAATGTACAACAGAGAGCATAGCCAGGAACAAATAATCTGGAGTAAACGGTGTCTGTGTCCAGAGCAGGATTTATTCAGCCTCCTGAGTTGTCTTCTTCAGCATCCCCCAAGTAATGTCTGGGGCTTGTGTCCTCTGTGGACGCCATATCTTCCTGGGCTGCGGGTCCTGTAGGGTCTCTCCTAGGCTGGCTCAAGCTTTTCATCCTTTGATGAGGACGTAGTCTCCAGGCTGGTGCTGGTGTACTGGAAATTCTAGGCGTGGTGCCTGTGCTAAGAGATCCTTTATAATCTTTGTTAAAGAGCAGGTTAGTGCTTGAAGAAAAACCTGTTGTGCTTTATTTTAATGTCCAGTTTACAGAAAAACTGGAGGATACTTCTTTAGCCAATATGTTTACACACAGAATTTCTTTTACAATTAATGTTTTAAAACTCATTTACACCTTCAAAATAAAAATTATACATTTCTTGCATAAATTCCTTTTTATAATATTTTTCACGGCTTTCACAATCTTTGACATGCCTTAACTTTCTAACTTTGTTTTATAACCTTCCTTACTAAAGGTGCATTCTTATGACTTTCTTAATATTTCTTTCTCTTCTTCCTACTTTATCACTCTATGTCTTACTTTATGTGTCTCTTTCTCATCTGTCTCTTCTAGTCTTTCTCTTTTTTTTTTAATTTATTTATTATTATTATACTTTAAGTTGTAGGGTACATGTGCATAACGTGCAGGTTTGTTACATATGTATACTTGTGCCATGTTGCTGTGCTGCACCCATCAACTCGTCATTTACATCAGGTATAACTCCCAATGCAATCCCTCCCCCCACCCCCCTCCCCATGATAGGCCCCTGTGTGTGATGTTCCCCTTCCTGAGTCCAAGTGATCTCATTGTTCAGTTCCCACCTATGAGTGAGAACATGTGGTGTTTGGTTTTCTGTTCTTGTGATAGTTTGCTAAGAATGATGGTTTCCAGCTGCATCCATGTCCCTACAAAGGACACAAACTCATCCTTTTTGATGGCTGCATAGTATTCCATGGTGTATATCTGCCACATTTTCTTAATCCAATCTGTCACTGATGGACATTTGGGTTGATTCCAAGTCTTTGCTATTGTGAATAGTGCTGCAATAAACATACGTGTGCATGTGTCTTTATAGCAGCATAATTTATAATCCTTTGGGTATATACCCAGTAATGGGATGGCTGGGTCATATGGTACATCTAGTTCTACATCCTTGAGGAATCGCCATACTGTTTTCCATAATGGTTGAACTAGTTTACAATCCCACCAACAGTGTAAAAGTGTTCCTATTTCTCCACATCCTCTCCAGCACCTGTTGTTTCCTGACTTTTTAATGATCGCCATTCTAACTGGTGTGAGATGGTATCTCATTGTGGTTTTGATTTGCATTTCTCTGATGGCCAGTGATGATGAGCATTTTTTCATGTGTCTGTTGGCTGTATGAATGTCTTCTTTTGAGAAATGTCTGTTCATATCCTTTGCCCACTTTTTGATGGGGTTGTTTGTTTTTTTCTTGTAAATTTGTTTGAGTTCTTTGTAGGTTCTGGATATTAGCCCTTTGTCAGATGAGTAGATTGCAAAAATGTTCTCCCATTCTGTAGGTTGCCTGTTCACTCTGATGGTAGTTTCTTTTGCTGTGCAGAAGCTCTTTAGTTTAATGAGATCCCATTTATCAATTTTGGCTTTTGCTGCCGTTGCTTTTGGTGTTTTAGACATGAAGTCTTTGCCCATGCCTATATCCTGAATGGTACTACCTAGGTTTTCCTCTAGGATTTTTATGGTATTAGGTCTAACATTTAAGTCTCTAATCCATCTTGAATTAATTTTCGTATAAGGAGTAAGGAAAGGATCCAGTTTCAGCTTTCTACTTACGGCTAACCAATTTTCCCAGCACCATTTATTAAATAGGGAATCCTTTCCCCATTTCTTGTTTCTCTCAGGTTTGTCAAAGATCAGATGGCTGTACATGTGTGGTATTATTTCTGAGGACTCTGTTCTGTTCCATTGGTCTATATCTCTGTTTTGGTACCAGTACCATGCTGTTTTGGTTACTGTAGCCTTGTAGTATAGTTTGAAGTCAGGTAGCGTGATGCCTCCAGCTTTGTTCTTTTGACTTAGGATTGTCTTGGAGATGCGGGCTCTTTTTTGGTTCCATATGAACTTTAAAGCAGTTTTTTCCAATTCTGTGAAGAAACTCATTGGTAGCTTGATGGGGATGGCATTGAATCTATAAATTACCTTGGGCAGTATGGCCATTTTCACGATATTGATTCTTCCTATCCATGAGCATGGTATGTTCTTCCATTTGTTTGTGTCCTCTTTTATTTCACTGAGCAGTGGTTTGTAGTTCTCCTTGAAGAGGTCCTTTACATCCCTTGTAAGTTGGATTCCTAGGTATTTTATTCTCTTTGAAGCAATTGTGAATGGAAGTTCATTCCTGATTTGGCTCTCTGTTTGTCTGTTACTGGTGTATAAGAATGCTTGTGATTTTTGCACATTCATTTTGTATCCTGAGACTTTGCTGAAGTTGCTTATCAGCTTAAGGAGATTTTGGGCTGAGACAATGGGGTTTTCTAAATATACAATCATGTCATCTGCAAACAGGGACAGTTTGACTTCTTCTTTTCCTAACTGAATACCCTTGATTTCTTTCTCTTGCCTAATTGCCCTAGCCAGAACTTCCAACACTATGTTGAATAGGAGTGGTGAGAGAGGGCATCCCTGTCTTGTGCCAGTTTTCAAAGGGAATTTTTCCAGTTTTTGCCCATTCAGTATGATATTGGCTGTGGGTTTGTCATAAATAGCTCCTATTATTTTGAGGTACGTTCCATCAATACCGAATTTATTGAGCGTTTTTAGCATGAAGGGCTGTTGAATTTTGTCAAAAGCCTTTTCTGCATCTATTGAGATAATCATGTGGTTCTTGTCTTTGGTTCTGTTTATATGCTGGATTATGTTTATTGATTTGCGAATGTTGAACCAGCCTTGCATCCCAGGGATGAAGCCCACTTGATTATGGTGGATAAGCTTTTTGATGTGTTGCTGAATCCGGTTTGCCAGTATTTTATTGAGGATTTTTGCATCGATGTTCATCAGGGATATTGGTCTAAAATTCTCTTTTTTTCTTGTGTCTCTGCCAGGCTTTGGTATCAGGATGATGTTGGCCTCATAAAATGAGTTAGGGAGGATTCCCTCTTTTTCTATTGATTGGAATAGCTTCAGAAGGAATGGTACCAACACCTCCTTGTATCTCTGGTAGAATTCAGCTGTGAATCCATCTGGTCCTGGACTTTTTTTGGTTGGTAGGCTATTAATTATTGCCTAAATTTCAGAGCCTGCTATTGGTCTATTCAGGGATTCAACTTCTTCCTGGTTTAGTCTTGGAAGAGTGTAAGTGTCCAGGAAATTATCCATTTCTTCTAGATTTTCCAGTTTATTTGCGTAGAGGTGTTGATAGTATTCTCTGATGGTAGTTTGTATTTCTGTGGGGTTGGTGGTGATATCCCCTTTATCATTTTTAATTGCGTCGATTTGATTCTTCTCTCTTTTCTTTATTAGTCTTGCTAGTGGTCTGTCAATTTTGTTGATCTTTTCAAAAAACCAACTCCTGGATTCATTGATTTTTTGGAGAGTTTTTTGTGTCTCTATCTCCTTCAGTTCTGCTCTGATCTTAGTTATTTCTAGCCTTCTGCTAGGTTTCGAATGTGTTTGCTCTTGCTTCTCTAGTTCTTTTAATTGTGATGTTAGAGTGTCAATTTTAGATCTTTCCTGCTTTCTCTTGTGGGCATTTAGTGCTATAAATTTCCCTCTACACACTGCTTTAAATGTGTCCCAGAGATTCTGGTATGTTGTATCTTTGTTCTCATTGGTTTCAAAGAACATCTTTATTTCTGCCTTCATTTCGTTATGTACCCAGTAGTCATTCAGGAGCAGGTTGTTCAGTTTCCATGTAGTTGAGCGGTTTTGATTGAGTTTCTTAGTCCTGAGTTCTAGTTTGATTGCACTGTGGTCTGAGAGACAGTTTGTTATAATTTCTGTTCTTTTGTATTTGCTGAGGAGTGCTTTACTTCCAATTCCGTGGTCGATTTTGGAGTAAGTACGATGTGGTGCTGAGAAGAATGTATATTCTGTTGATTTGGGGTGGAGAGTTCTATAGATGTCTATTAGGTCTGCTTGCTGCAGAGATGAGTTCAATTCCTGGATATCCTTGTTAACTTTCTGTCTCGTTGATCTGTCTAATGTTGACAGTGGAGTGTTGAAGTCTCCCATTATTATTGTATGGGAGTCTAAGTCTCTTTGTAAGTCTCTAAGGACTTGCTTTATGAATCTGGGTGCTCCTGTATTGGGTGCATATATATTTAGGATAGTTAGCTCTTCCTGTTGAATTGATCCCTTAACCATTATGTAATGGCCTTCTTTGTCTCTTTTGATCTTTGATGGTTTAAAGTCTGTTTTATCAGAGACTAGTATTGCAACCCCCGCTTTTTTTTGTTCTCCATTTGCTTGGTAAATCTTCCTCCATCCCTTTATTTTGAGCCTATGTATGTCTCTGCGTGTGAGATGGGTCTCCTGAATACAGCAGACTGATGGGTCTTGACTCTTTATCCAGTTTGCCTTTCTGTGTCTTTTAATTGGAGCATTTAGTCCATTTACATTTAAGGTTAAGATTGTTATGTGTGAACTTGATCCTGCCATTATGATATTAACTGGTTATTTTGCTCGTTAGTTGATGCAGTTTCTTCATAGCCTCGATGGTCTTTACATTTTGGCATGTTTTTGCAATGGCTGGTACCGGTTGTTCCTTTCCATGTTTAGTGCTTCCTTCAGGGTCTCTTGTAAGGCAGGTCTAGTGGTGACAAAATCTCTAAGCATTTGCTTATCTGTAAAGGATTTTATTTCTCCTTCACTTATGAAACTTAGTTTGGCTGGATATGAAATTCTGGGTTTAAAATTCTTTTCTTTAAGAATGTTGAATATTGGCCCCCACTCTCTTCTGGCTTGGAGAGTTTCTGCCGAGAGATCTGCTGTTAGTCTGATGGGCTTCCCTTTGTGGGTAACCCGACCTTTCTCTCTGGCTGCCCTTAAGATTTTTTCCTTCATTTCAACTTTGGTGAATCTGGCAATTATGTGTCTTGGAGTTGCTCTTCTCGAGGAGTATCTTTGTGGCATTCTCTGTATTTCCTGGATTTGAATGTTGGCCTGCCCTACTAGGTTGGGGAAGTTCTCCTGGATGATATCCTGAAGAGTGTTTTCCAACTTGGTTCCATTTACCCCCTCACTTTCAGGCACCCCAATCAGACGTAGATTTGGTCTTTTTACATAATCCCATACTTCTTGCAGGCTTTGTTCATTTCTTTTTCTTCTTTTTTCTTTTGGTTTCTCTTCTCGCTTCATTTCATTCATTTGATCCTCAATCGCAGATACTCTTTCTTCCAGTTGATCGAGTCGGTTACTGAAGCTTGTGCATTTGTCACCTATTTCTCGTGTCATGGTTTTCATCTCTTTCATTTCGTTTAGGACCTTCTCTGCATTAATTACTCTAGCCATCAATTCTTCCACTTTTTTTTCAAGATTTTTAGTTTCTTTGCGCTGGGTACGTAATTCCTCCTTTAGCTCTGAGAAATTTGATGGACTGAAGCCTTCTTCTCTCATCTCGTCAAAGTCATTCTCCGTCCAGCTTTGATCCGTTGCTGGCGATGAGCTGCGCTCCTTTGCCGAGGGAGATGCGCTCTTATTTTTTGAATTTCCAGCTTTTCTGCCCTGCTTTTTCCCCATCTTTGTGGTTTTATCTGCCTCTGGTCTTTGATGATGGTGATGTACTGATGGGGTTTTGGTGTAGGTGTCCTTCCTGTTTGATAGTTTTCCTTCTAACAGTCAGGACCCTCAGCTGTAGGTCTGTTGGAGATTGCTTGAGGTCCACTCCAGATCCTGTTTGCCTGGGTATCAGCAGCAGAAGCTGCAGAAGATAGAATATTTCTGAACAGTGAGTGTACCTGTCTGATTCTTGCTTTGGAAGCTTCCTCTCAGGGGTGTACTCCACCCTGTGAGGTGTGGGGTGTCAGACTGCCCCTAGTAGGGGATGTCTCCCAGTTAGGCTACTCAGGGGTCAGGGACCCACTTGAGCAGGGAGTCTGTCCCTTCTCAGATCTCAACCTCCGTGTTGGGAGATCCACTGCTCTCTTCAAAGCTGTCAGACAGAGTCATTTGCGTCTGCAGAGGTTTCGGCTGTGTTTGTTATTGCCCTGTCCCCAGAGGTGGAGTCTACAGAGACAGGCAGGTTTCCTTGAGCTGCTGTGAGCTCCACCCACTTCGAGCTTCCCAGCAGCTTTGTTTACCTACTTAAGCCTCAGCAATGGCGGGCGCCCCTCCCCCAGCCTCACTGCTGCCTTGCCGGTAGATCACAGACTGCTGTGCTAGCAATGAGGGAGGCTCCGTGGGTGTGGGACCCTCCCGGCCAGGTGTGGGATATGATCTCCTGGTGTGCCTGTTTGCTTAAAGCGCAGTATTGGGGTGGGAGTTACCCAATTTTCCAGGTGTTGTGTGTCTCAGTTCCCCTGGCTAGGAAAAGGGATTCCCTTCCCCCTTGCGCTTCCCAGGTGAGGCAATGCCTCGCCCTGCTTCAGCTCTCGCTGGTCGGGCTGCAGCAGCTGACCAGCACCGATCGTCCGGCACTCCCCAGTGAGATGAACCCAGTACCTCAGTTGAAAATGCAGAAATCACCGGTCTTCTGTGTCGCTCGCGCTGGGAGTTGGAGACTGGAGCTGTTCCTATTCGGCCATCTTGCTCCGCCCCCCCTCTAGTCTTTCTCTTAATCATTCTTTCCCTTTTAGAGGCAAAACTGCTTCGAATTGCTTTTTACTTAAAGGAATCCTGATGATACAAGGATCATAACCTAACAACGGATTGCATCGTCTGTGGCCCAAATACATGACTTTACTTATTAACTGGATATAGGGAGATAGTGTTTTTGTCCTGGTATGTGAGTAAAAATTCATTTCTAGAAAGCACAGTCCCAGGGTCATCGGTCCTGTTAACATTGTAGAGGAGTGTTTGGTGGGAAAAACAGACAACTGAACAGAACAGAGCAGAGCTATGCCATCTAGTTGCCTGTGAAAAATGGCTTGTTCTATTTCCTCAATCTCCCTTTTTGCTGCAGGGGTTAAATATCTGAGAGAATCTAAGGTTGTATTGCCCTTTAAGATAGAAAACAGGTTTTGCAACTGATAAGTCGTTATGCCCAAGACAGGGCAAAGTCAGTTTAAATCGCCCAGAAATTTCTGATAATCATTTGAGGTATGTAAGTTGCTAGTATTTAATTAAACGTTTTGAGGTCTTACTGACGGGGAAGTTAGTATGTACCCCAGATATTTCCAAGGAGAGGACATTTGTACTTCTTCAGGTGCTATGATTAAACCTCTTAACTGTTTTTTGTTTGTTTCTTTGTTTTTGTTTTTGAGACGGAGTCTTGCTCTCTCACCAGGCTGCAGTGCAGTGGTATGATCTTGGCTCATCGCAACCTCTGCCTCCCGGGTTCAAGTGATTCCCCTGCTTCAGCACCCCGAGTAGCTGAAACTAGAGGTGCATGCCACCATGCCCGGCTAATTTTTGTATTTTAGTAGAGGCAGGATTTCACCATGTTGACCAGGATGGTCTCCATCTCCTGACCTCGTGATCCGCCTCAGCCTCCTAAAGTGCTGGAATTTCAGGCGTGAGCCACCGTGCCTGGCCAACTGTGTATTTTTTATGACGGAGGCATAGAAACTTAAAAGTGCTGGTTCTCTTGGGTCTGCCAGTAATATATCATCCATAAAATAAATAATCTTGCAATTAGAAAATTATTTTCTACTGGGGAGCAAAGCCTGATCTACGTGTTACTAACACATGGTAGGACTATTCAGCATTCCCTGAGGAAGCACTTTCCAATGAAATCAGCAAGCTGATCTTTCATTATTAATAGCTGGTAATATAAACACAAATTTTTGTCTGTTCTGTTCTATGAGAGGAATAGTATAAAAACTGTCTTTTAAGTCAATCACAATTAGAGGCCAATCTTGAGGAATCGCCATGGGGGAAGGGGTCCCATAGGCTGTAGATTAACATTAATAGCACGGAAGTCATGCAAAAGTTTCCATTTGCCAGACTTTTGGGAATGACGAAATGGGTGAATTCCAAGGGCTGTTAGATGGTTCTATATGACCAGCTTTTAATTGTTCCCCAACTAATTCATGGGCTCTTTGTAATTTCTCCCCCTTCAGAGGTCACTGTTCTACCCAAATAAGATTTTGAGAGAGCCACATCAGGGGTAGTGGAGGAAAAACAGTGGCAATGACTATAATTTAAATATAACTTAAATTTTAACAGAGAATTATAATTTGGGGTGTTCCTTGTATACAAGGAACACATGAGATTTTACCATGGGCCCCCTGGGAGCAGCAGGGCAGCGAGGCAGGTCCTGGGCAGGGGTCCCACTGTGCTTGCATAGGCAGCGTTTTTTGTCTGCACCCATCCCTCCTCCCACCGCTGGGCGGAGGCTGCCTGCCTGGATGGACCTTGTCAGCTTGGGCACTGCTGGTTTTTCTCCCACTGAGCCTTTTCTTACGCCCGCCACCTGGTTGGCTGCACAGCTTCGGCTTCTAATGCCTTTTCTTATCTCTTTATAAACATACACCTGGTTGCCTTTTTGATTTTGCATCACTGGGCAGGCTAAAACCTCCCCTTCCAATGCCGCTTGCTTAAGACAGGGTCCCATAGCTGTAGTGTATGCCTTGTCTTTTTTCTTATTTATTGGAGGAGGGGGCTCAGGCAAAACCTCCCTTTCGTCTTTGTTATTTTGGCCAGGTAATAGTGGGCCTGAGGGACTCAGGGGTGGTAAAGTAGGTGATGGTTCTTTCTCCTTCCCCTTTTTAGGCTCTTCTGTGTATAATGGGACCAGAGTCACCCTCACTAAAGCCCATAGCATTAAAGATTATACTGGGACCCGTTGCTCTTGCGCATGAGGTGAGGGGATCGAGACCATCCTGGCTAACACGGTGAAACCCCATCTCTACTGAAAATACAAAAAAATTAGCTAGGTGTGGTGGCAGGTGCCGGTAGTCCCAGCAACTCAGGGAGCTGAGGGAAGAGATTGGTGTGAACCCAGGAAACGGAGCTTGCAGTGAGCCGAGATCGCGCCACTGCACTCCAGCCTGGGTGACAGAGCGAGATTCTGTCTCAAAAAAAAGAAAGAAAGAAAGAAAGAAAACAACAACAACAACAAAAAGATTTCTTCCCACTTGATCCCAAAGCTCTAAGTCTAGCTTACCTTCTTTCAGGAACCATGGGTTAAGTGATACAATTTGCATTAGGTCCCTTAATTGAGCCTGCAAAACCGAGGCTCCAGTGGCTTTAAGCAGCTGTTTGAATGCTTTTAGATACTGCTTCTGTTGTGCTGATAAGTGTTGTCCCGAGATAAAACCCTACCCTGAACAATTCCCTCGAACTTGGAGATCCCAAGCGGGCACCGATGACCTACTGACCTACTGACTTATCGACTTACTGGCTTACCAACCGCACAGTCTTCACCTTCATTTTCGAGGGTTCTGTCGTGATTATTTGCAGCTATACCTCAGACCTGGGCACCAACTTGCCAGGTCCTCACACGGGGCACCAACTGCATGGGTCCGACTGGCAGACACTGACCCAGCAATGGATGAACAAATACACTCAGACACAAATATCCAGTGAAAGAGCAGGCTAGGTGGCCGAGTCACTCCCCAATACCAAGAAGGGTCCAGTAAAGAGTTAACAGCAGCAGCCTTGATCAGCCAGTGAAGTTTGCATTTATTTAGTACAGATTAAGTGACAAAAATCTTGAGTAAACACAATTAGAAGGTAATTGACATTGCTGACTTCCAGGAGAGTAGTTCTCCCAGCAGAAGATTAAATGTTGGTTTTAGGACGGCCTGAGTAAACAAGCTATTTAGATAAACACCTCTACATTCCTGTATATCTATGCCCTAAGCTTTTAAGATAATTCAGCTGCCTTCAGCCAAACATTTTACTGAAGCCATGCAAATCCCCAGACTTCCAGGAAGGTTTGTGACTATTTCCTATAACTATCTTTACAATTTTTCTTCTAAAATATTTCCCACAACCTTGACTGAAGTGCCACAGCTGAGAAGACAGGGAAGGGCATTATATAAGCAAGAAAAAATTAGAACAAATTTGGCCATAAGAAAGTAAAATGGCCCCGGAGCAAGATGGCCAAATAGGAACAGCTCCAGCCTCCAGCTCCCAGCACAAGTGACACAAAAGACAGGTGATTTCTGCATTTTCAACTGAGGTACTGGGTTCATCTCACTGGGGAGTTTCAGGCAATCGGTGCTGGTCAGTTGGTGCAGCCCGACCAGTAAGGGCTGAAGAAGTTTGAGGCATCACCTCACCTGGGAAGTGCTAGGGAGAAGGGAATCCCTTTAGAAACTGAGACACACAACACCTGAAAAATCAGGTAACTCCCACCCTAATACTGTATTTTACCAAGGGTCTTAGCAAACGGCACACCAGGAGATTATATCCCATCTGGTGGGAGGGTCCCACGCCCATGGAGCCTCCCTCATTGCTAGCACAGAAGTCTGAGATCTAACTGCAAGTCAGCAGCGAGGCTGGGGGAGGAGCACCCGCCATTGCTGAAACTTAAGTAGGTAAACAAAGCCTCTGGGAAGCTTGAACTGCGTGGAGCCCACCGCAGCTCAAGGAGGCCTGCCTGTCTCTGTAGACTTCACCTCTGCAGACAGGGCATAGCTTAAAAAAAAGGCAGCAGAAACATCTGCAGATGTTAATGACCCTGTCTGACAGCTTTGAAGAGAGCAGTGGCTCTTCCAGCACAGAGGTTGAGATCTGAGAACGGACAAACTGCCTGCTCAAGTGGGTCCCTTGTTATGCCTAGACCGTTTATTCCCTGAAGAAGACCACCAGAGTCCAGAGTCAAAGCTAAGCAGCAAGGATCTTTATTACAGGTTCGAACCCGGAACTCTCCCTCACTCGTAGAACGAGACGGGCAGAAGAGCTCCCCCACCGAGTCCTGAACAGCGTTATATAGTCTAAGGAGAGTGGGCATAGAATCATTATACAGATTAGATGTATGATTGGCTGGAGTTTGAACAAAGCGATTTGGCAAACTATGATTGGTTCCCGCCATTTCTGATATTTCAGTTCAACCTTTGAGGTGGAAGAGCAGTTTTACACAAAGGCAGTTAATTATATTGCGTCAGGTTGCACAACCAGTTTATGGCTATCTTACTTAAACACACACCTAGTTTATGGCTATCTTACTTAAACACATCTTGTCACCTGGCCTCAGAAAGAAAAACAGGTACTTAAGGAACTTACGAAACCTCTGGTACGTGCAGAGATTAGAAAGCAGAACAAAGGGTTTAGCAATAGGGTGTATCGGGGGGAGGGGTACGCATTTTTGTGTCTTTGTGTCCTTTCATTTCCCCCTCTCATAAGTAACTGGACATCTAATCTTGGATTTTTGAAGTTTTACAATGCAACTTCACTTTCTGGGTGTAGGAGAGGCTGGTGATGGCTACGGAGGACCATGAGTTGAATTGTATCAAACCTCTCTCTGACAAATTGTAAAATTTTATTTATTACACAGGGGCCTATGGTGAACAGAAGTAATAAGGACATTAGGGGGCCTAAAAGGGCGGCCAGAATGGAAAACATTGAAGAGTTCTACCAATTGTTAGCAGCTGTAGCAAATTGCTGCCTTTTCATTTCTAAGCTTAGTTTATGCAGACATTGGACTCTCTCTTCAACTAACCCTGATTCATTAATATAGAAACAGCATTCCTCTTTGAGGAACATACAGGTTCCTCTTTTTTCTGTGGTGAGCAGATCTAGGGCTCTTCTATTCTGTAAAGTTACCTGGGCCAGGGAAGTGAGTTGTCTCTGGAGGGATGCAAGTGACTCGGCTGATGCTTCCATTGCCATGGAAAACTGTTGAAGTAACTTATCGTTTTCTATCATGGAGTGTTGTAACGCCCCTCCTGCTAGCCCCGCCGTGACAACAGAGGTGGTTAAGGATATTCCGGCAATTAGTGGTAGAAAAACTGCCCGTCTATGTCGCGTAGTTTCAGTTGGGGCAGTCCCTGCCTAGCCTATAAACTCTGCCGGGGTCAGCAGGGTCAGTCGGGGAACTAGTGTAACGGGGATACACAACTGTCTATCAGAGATGCTTTTGGACAGAGTTTTTAGCAGGGTCATATTACAACAGAAGAACACACCAGGGGGAGCACGTATGGGGCTATTAGGGTATGTAGCCGTCTGGTTGCAGAGGCTGCTACTAAATGCTGAATAACAGTAGGGGTATTTTTCCTTGTAAGGGTCACGATACAGGGCTACATCGGGTATTGCAACTGTTGATGAATTAGAGTCTGGCATATAGTTTGTAGGGGGGGAGGACAGGGGAACAGCGGTTAATGGTGGTCTTCTTAGGGTGGCACACATAAAGCAAGAGGACAGGTCGCCTAAGCCGGTGAGGTTGGTGACTGCTAGCCTTTCCTGTAGTAGGGTTAGCCAAGAGAAGGGCTGCAAGTCCTGTGATAGCTTAGTTTCTTGTCTGTGGATCTGTGTATGGATTAAGGGTTGAATCTGGACTAGACTTCGCCACAAATATAAGTGGCTACTGGGCCAGGTACTAGTTGATGAATAGTACATGCCTCCGTGTTGCGGGGTTGTCTACCAAGAGTCCTACGGGTCTCTAATTATCTAAGTATAGGTGACTGGAGACTCAGTTTGGTAAAAATACCACCTTTGTTGTTCTGTCCAGTATCGGACAGAGTGCATCGTACAGTAGCTGTATGGGCAACCTGCACTCTGGTGCCACCAATAATTTTTACAATTATATTCAGTCTGATCATACTTAAAACAGATCATGGGTATTGCTGGTTGGGCGATCTGGAACTTAGTGAAATTGAGGTAAACTATAGTATTACACCTGGAGGGGGGGTAGTCTGCGCTAGCTAGCAGTTTACCTGCCTGGGGGGTTTCCCTGGGGTGAGTTTTGTTCTCATAGAGCCAGAACCTCCAGACATAGGGATTAGATGGTGCAGCAGTGAGGAGAGTCAGATGCATAAGGCATAAAATCATAGGTAAGCTAGACATGGTTACGGCTATGGGGATGACGGCTCAGGGTTAGCTTTAAGGGATTGTTCTTAGCTTTGTCTACAGTCCATGTAACCGGTGCTCTAGACGGCACGAGAAGGTCGGATGCTGGGTCCACTGGTTTGACGTGTGTGTAGTGGATTCATGAAGCGATGCTTTCTACCTTGAGAGTGGTGGGAGTAGTCAGGAGTACTTGCAGTGGTCCTTTCCACCTGGGTTGAAGAGTTTCTTGCCGGTGGCGCTTGACTAGGACCTAGTCTCCTGGCTGGAACGGATGGGGCGTCGGCGGAGGTCCTGCTTCGTACAGTTCTCGTAGTCTGGGCTAAATTTCCTGGTGAATTTTCTGTAAGGCTTGTAAGGAGAACAAGAGCTCAGAGACATTTTCAGTCTCAGGTTTGAGTAAGTCATCTTTTAGACTGGGGACCAGGGGTGGGGGTCTGCCATACATGATTTCATATGGTGTGAGGCCTAGTCTGTAAGGGGTATTTCAGGCCTGGAACAGAGAGTAGGGGAGAAGTACTACCTAATTAGTGCCAGTCTCCATGGTCAATTTAGTTAAGGTCTCCTTTAGAGTCCGATTCATCCTTTCTACCTGTCCTGAGCTTTGGGGCCTATAAGCACAATGTAATTTCTAATTTGCCCTAAGAATGGAAGCCAAATCCTGACTTACCTTAGCAACGAAGGCTGGTCTGTCTGACCTTATTTGGACAGGAAAGCCATACCTGGAGAGGATTTCTTCCAAAATTTTCTTTGCTACAACCTGAGCAGTTTCTCTCTTAGTTGGGAACGCTTCTGTCCATCCTGAAAAAGTATCTACAAAGACAAGTAAGTACTGATACCTATATTTTCCAGGCTTTATCTCAGTAAAGTCTATTTCCTAATAGATGCCAGGCCTAGTTCCTCTACTCTTAATTCCTGCGGCGGTCTGGGTTTGGGGGCAAGTGTTGTTCAGTTGGCAGGCTTTGTAATTTGTTGTGACATCGCTGGCCAGTTCAGCTATGCGCCTGATTCTGAACTTGGCGTGCCTGATTAAGTCTATCATTCGCCGGGCACCCAGGTGGGTTGTCCGGTGGATATGTTCTAACACCTACCGTCCTAATTTTTCTGGTAGGATGGTCTGGTCATTTATATCAGTCCACCACCTATTTTGAACCTGTTTTAGGGGAAGCATGTCTATCCATTCGCGATCCTGTTTCGTATAGTTGGGAAAATATGGCAAATTTCACAGGCCAGGATCAGGGAGCTGGAGTGCGAGGAGCTGACTGGGAGATTTTGCTATGCTCCTTGCGGTTTGGTCAGCTAAGAAGTTGCCTCGAGGATTTGGCGTAGTTGGTTTCTGATGCCCACGGCAATGTACGATAGCCAATTTCTTTGGTTTCTACAAAGCAGCTAATAAAGCTAGGATCTCTTGCTTGTTTTTTATTTCTTTGCCTTCAGCTGTTAATAGTCCTCTCTCTCTGTAGATGGCCTCATGTATGTGCGCAGTAGCGAAAGCATAGCAGCTATCCGTGTTTTTTCTCTGCCCTTAGGGTGAGGGCCTGTGTGAGTGCTATCAGTTCGGCTCTTTGGGCCGATGTCCTTGGAGGCAAGGGTTCCGCCCAGATTACCTCAGTCTCTGATGTTACAGCCACTCCTGCATACCGCTGGCCTTGGTGGACGTAGCTGCTGCCATCAGTGAACCAGATGAGTTCTGTGTCTGGGAGCGGACGATCTTGCAGGTCCTCCTGCACCTCATGTATCTGAGCCAGTATCTCAGTGCATTCATGGGACGGGGCGTCCAAATCTGGATTTGGCAGCAGTGAAGCAGGGTTTAAAGAGGCTGGGGGCAGAAAAGTTATTCTGAGGGGGTTTAACAGCAGTCCTTGATAGTGGGTGAGCCGAGCGTTACTTATCCATCAGTCCGGCGGCTGCCGGAGGACGCCTTCAATGGCATGCGGAGTTATAATGCACAACTCTTGCCTTATGATAAGTTTATCAGCGTCCTGGACCATTAGGGCGGTCGCCGCGATTATCCAGAGGCAGGGTGGCCAGTCAGCAGCCACTGAATCTAATTTTGTGACAAATAGGCAACTGGCCTCTGCCAGGGGCCTAGGTACTGTGTTAACACGGCTTTTGCAACACCTTTACTTTCATCCACGTATAAGTGGAAGGGCTTGGAGATATCAGGGAGCCTTAGCGCGGGGGCTGATAACAAGGCAGTTTTGATTTGTTGAAAGGCCAGCTCAGCCTCTTCCGTCCAATTGAAGGGCTGCTGTTCCTTTGTTGCCTGCTATAGGGGCTTGGCTAACTCAGCAAATCCGGGTATCTATAACATACAGAACCTTGCCGACCCCAGGAATTCTCTTACTTGCCGTGTCGACTGGGGTCTAGGGATGCGTAGGACTGTTTCCTTTCGGGCTTTGGTTAGCCAGCGTTGCCCCTTTTTTAATAGGTACCCCAGATAAGTTACCTCCGACTTGCAGATCTGAGCCTTTGTTGCTGAGGCTCAGTAGCCTAGCTCCTCCAGAGTCTTCAAGAGGTCCTGAGTCCCTTGAACACAAGTTTCCGGGGACCTGGCCGCTATTAAGAGATCATCAACATATTGCAAAAGAGTTATTTCAGGGTGTTGCCACCGGTACTTACTTAGATCTTCATGAAGGGCTTCATCGAACAGGGTTGGCGAGTTCTTGAACCTTTGTGGCAGCCGGGTCCATGTTAGTTGACCGTTGATGCCCCTCTCAGGATCCGTCCATTGAAATGCAAAGAGTTCTTGACTTTTGGGAGCCAGAGGAAGGCTGAAGAAAGCATCTTTTAGATCAAGAACGGTATACCACTGTTTTTCGGGATGTGAGGCACTCAGAAGGGTGTATGGATTGGGCACAGTGGGATGTATGTCCATGACCTTTTTATTAACTTCTCTTAAATCTTGTACTGGCCTGTAGTCCGTACTGTTGGGTTTACGAACAGGTAACAGTGGAGTATTCCAGGATGAGTGGCAAGCCCATAGGACTTCTTGGTCTAGGAGTCGGCGGATATGGGGTGTAATTCCTTCTTTTGCCTCCAGGGGCATAGGATATTGCCGAACCCGAACTGGGTCCGTCCCTGGCTTAACTTCCACAAATATGGCAGGTCGATGTTTAGCTAGCCCTAAGCCCCCAGTTTCTGCCCACGCTTCAGGGAAATGCTGGAGCCAAGAGTCAATTTCCTGATCAGGGAGCTTTTGCTCTTGATGGAGTCTGTACTCATCTTCTAAGGTGACAGTCAGGATAGATATTGGCCTGTTTTGGGAATCAGTTATCTTGGGCCCTTCTGGCTCAAAGTGGATTTGGGCCCTTATTTTTGTCAGCAAGTCCTTCCTTAGTAGCGGGCAGGGGCTCTCTGGGATGACTAGGAAGGAATGGGAGACTTTTCCCGTTCCTAAGTCTACAGTCCTCTGGGTTGTCCAGGGGTATTTTTTGATGCCTGTGGCCCCGTGCACCCAGGATGTTTTCTTAGACATTTTTCCAATTGGTTTGGTTAGGACTGAGCGTTCCGCCCTAGTATCGACCAAGAAGCAAACTGGGGACCCCTCCACTTGCAAAGTTACCTTGGGTTCGGGGAGGGGGTCCGAACCCTGTCCTCCTTAGTTGGAATCCTGGGTAATGAGTACGGAGGTTGGGTTAGCTGGTCTCCGTTTCTTTGGGCAGTCTTTAATCCAGTGACCACGTTCCTTGCAATAAGCACACTGATCCTTTTCTAATCCTTGCCTAGAGCCTTGCTTTTTCTGCTTTCCGCTTTGGCCATTCCCTGCCTGGGGGAAAGCTGCTACTAAGACTTTGGTCATTTCTTTGGTTGCCTTGAACTGTTTTTCTTCTGGAGTATCCTTATTATTATAAACTCGCTGGGCCATCTGAAGGAGGTCCTGAATCTGCTTTCCCTCTAAACCTTCTAATTTCTGGAGTTTTCTTTTAATATCTGGTGCTGCCTGGTTTACAAAGGACATTACTACTGCTGCCTGATTTTCCGGTGCTTCCGGGTCCATAGGGGTAAACTGTCTGAAAGCTTCCATTAATCGCTCTAAGTATACAGCGGGGCTTTCTGTCTTACCTTGTAACACAGAATATACTTTAGCCAAATTAGTGGGCTTGAGAGCTGCAGCCCGGAGACCCGCCATTAGAGTCTGACGGTAAATGAGCAGTCGTCCTTTACCTTCTGCCATGTTGTAGTCCTATCTGGGCCGGGTCAAAGGAAAAGCCGCGTTAATGAGGTCAGGATTTGCAGTTGGCTGGCCGTCATCTCCTGGAACCAGGTTTCTGACCTCAAATTGGATTCTTTCCTGCTCCTCCATTGTAAACAGGATTCGGAGGAGCTGTTGACAGTCATCCTAGGTCGGCTGGCGAGTAAACATGACACTAACAGCGAGGTTAGATCTTTGGGATTGTCTGAGAACCGAGCATTTTGGGACTTCCAATTGTATAAATCACTAGTGGAAAAAGGCCAATACATGAGACGGGAGAGCCTGGTATCATCGAGCGATCCTATTTCTCTGAGAGGCAGGGCTACAGTGGAGTCAGGGAGTCGGGAAGCTTGGTCCTGCTGTACGCAGCCTCGCGTTCGGCCGGCCGGCCCCCCTGGGTTACTTTTGCTTTTGGCTGCTTCCGCTTCTCGGTTTCCCTCTATGGAAGCACTACCTTGGGGGACTGGGTCCTGCGGGATAAGGTGCAGATATGGTGGGGGAAGTGTGGGTTCTAAAGTTAGGGAGTCCTGGCTGTCTGGCAGCACAGGGGCCGAGGGAGCAGAGGGAGTCCTTTGTCTTGTAGGTCGCGTTACTAGGACCTTGCAAGGCTCAGGGATGAATGGAGTTACCTAGGGCGGTGTATTTTCCACAAGATCCTGCCACACTAGAATATAAGGAATTTGATCAGGATGTCCTGACAGCCCTGGCAGGAAAATCTTAGTTTTTACCTTAGTAATAATAGAGAGACAGAAAGTTCCTTCGGAGGGCCACCTTACGCCGAAAGAGGGCCACTCCGAACGGCAGAAAGTAACTAGCTTTCCTTTCTTTAGTTCTACGCTTAAGTTACGCCCCCGAACCTTCACATCTTTGAAATTGGTAACTAGGAGTGAGAGCGGCGTGCTCTGGTTGTTGCCTATCTTTGGACTGCTCCTACAAAGAGAAGGAGGGACAAAAATGAGTGTGAAACAGAGGGGAGTATCTGACAGGTCCGGTCCTGGAAGGGGAAGAAAAGGTTTTATGTTTCGTTTTGGACTTACACTTAACACTTAACAATAGCGGACAGACAGTGATTAACGATGAGCCTTCGCGAGCGCGTGTCAGACTTCTGACCTGAGTCAGACGGGGCAACCAAGGATGGAGGCCCCCAGATGGGCACTGGGGGACGTCTCCCACCAGTCCCGAGTGGCTGTCTTCTAGCACGTCCGCCAAGACCGTGCCACTTACAGAACAGACCAATACAGATTACAGATTACGGATTTCGTGAAATTTCAGGGACACAGACAGAGACAAAGACAGAGACAGTGACAAAGCCGGCTTACCTACAGATTAAGATCCATTGACTTGGGGGTCTGGTGGGCTTGGGGGAAATCCCGGACGAGCCCCCATTTGTTATGCCTAGACCGTTTATTCCCCGAAGAAGACCACCAGAGTCCAGAGTCAAAGCTAAGCAGCAAGGATCTTTATTACAGGTTCGAACCCGGAACTCTCCCTCGCTCGTAGAATGACACGGGCAGAAGAGCTCCCCCACCGAGTCCTGAACAGCGTTATATAGTCTAAGGAGAGTGGGCATAGAATCATTATACAGATTAGATGTATGACTGGCTGGAGTTTGAACAAAGCGATTTGGCAAACTATGATTGGTTCCCGCCATTTCTGATATTTCAGTTCAACCTTTGAGGTGGAAGAGCAGTTTTACACAAAAGCAGTTAATTATATTGTGTCAGGTTGCACAACCAGTTTATGGCTATCTTACTTAAACACACACCTAGTTTATGGATATCTTACTTAAACACATCTTGTGACCTGGCCTCAGAAAGAAAAACAGGTACTTAAGGAACTTACAAAACCTCTGGTACGTGCAGAGATTAGAAAGCAGAACAAAGGGTTTAGCAAGCAGAACAAAGGGTGTATCGGGGGAAAGGGTACGCATTTTTGTGTCTTTGTGTCCTTTCACCCTAACCCCAGAGTAGCCTCACTGGGGGACATCCCCCACTAGGTGCAGACCAACACCTCACACCTCACATGGCGGGATACAGCCCTGAGACAAAGCTTCCAGAGCAAGAATCAGACAGCAGCAATCGCTGTTCAGCAATATTCTATCTTCTGCATCCTCCGCTGCTGATACCCAGGCAAACAGGGTCTGAATGGACCTCAAGCAAACTCCAGCAGATCTGCAGCTGAGGGTCCTGACTGTTAGAAGGAAAACTAACAAACAGAAAGGACACCCACACCAAAACCCCATCAGTACCTCACCATCATCAAAGACCAAAGGCAGATAAAACCACAAAGACGGGGAAAAAGCAGTGCAGAAAAGCTGGAAATTCAAAAAATCAGAGTGCATCTCCCCTTCCAAAGGAATGCATCTCATTGCCAGCAATGGACAAAAGCTGGACGGAGAATGACTTTGACCAGTTGAGAGAAGAAGGCTTCAGTCGATCAAACTTCTCAGAGCTAAAGGAGGAACTACATAACCAGCGCAAAGAAACTAAAAACCTTGAAAAAAGAATGGATGAACGGATAACTACAATAATCAATGCAGAGAAGACCCTAAAAGAACTGATAGAGATGAAAACCATAACACAAGAAATACATGACAAATGCACAAGCTTCAGTAACCAACTAGATCAACTAGAAGAAAGAATATCAGCGATTGGAGATCAAAGGAATGAAATGAAGTGAGAAGAGAAGAGTGGAGAAAAAAGAGTAAAAAGAAATGAACAAGCCTACAAGAAGTATGGGATTATGTGAAAAGACCAAATCTACATCTGGTTGGTGTGCCTGAAAGTGACAGGGAAAATGGAACCAAGGTGGAAAACACTGCAAGATATCATCCAGGAGAACTTCCCCAACCTAGTAAGGCAGGCCAACATTCAACTTCAGGAAATACAGAGAACGCCACAAAGATACTCCTCGAGAAGAGCAACTCCAAGACACATAATTGTCTGATTCCCCAAAGTTGAAATGAAGGAAAAAATGTTAAGGGAAGCCAGAGAGAAAGGTCGGGTTATACACAAAGGGAAGTCTATCAGACTAACAGTGGATCTCTCAGCAGAAACTCTCTAAGTCAGAAGAGAGTGGGGCCAATATTCAACATTCTAAAAGAAAGGAATTTTCATTCCAGAATTTCATATCCAGCCAAACTATGTTTCATAAGTGAAGGAGAAATAAAATCCTTTACAGACAAGCAAATGCTTAGAGATTTTGTCACCACCAGGCCTGCCTTACAAGAGATCCTGAACGAAGCACTAAACATGGAAAGGAACAGCTGTTACCAGCCATTGAAAAAACATGCCAAAATGTAAAGACCATCGATGCTAGGAAGAAATTGCGTCAACTAAGGGGCAAAATAATCGGCTAATATCACAATGACAGGATCAAGTTCACACATAGCATTATTGACCTTAAATGTAAATGGACTAAATGGTCCAATTAAAAGAGACAGACTGGCAAATTGGATAAAGAGTCAAGACCCATCAGTTTGCTGTATTCAGGAGACTCATATCACATGCAGAGACACAAATAGGCTCAAAATACAGGAATGGAGGAAGATCTACCAAGCAAATGGAGAACAAAAAAAAGCAGGATTGCAATCCTAGTCTCTGATAAAACAGACTTTAAACCATCAAAGATCAAAAGAGACAAAGAAGGCCATTACATAATGGCTTCCAATCAATAGAAAAAGAGGGAATCCCCCCTAACTCATTTTATGAGGCCAACATCATCCTGATACCAAAACCTGAAAGAGACACAACAAAAAAAGAGAATATTAGACTAATATCCCTTATGAACATCAATGCAAAAATCCTCAATAAAATACTGGCAAACCGAATCCAGCAGCACATTAAAAAGCTTATCCACAATGATCAAGTGGGCTTCATCCCTGGGATGCAAGGCTGGTACAACATACACAAATCAATAAACGTAATCCAACATATAAACAGAACCAAAGACAAAAACCACATGATTATCTTAATAGATGCAGAAAAGGCCTTTGACAAAATTCAACAGCCCTTCATGCTAAAAACTCCCAATAATTCAGTTTTGATGGAATGTATCTCAAAATGATAAGAGCTATTTATGACAAACCCACAGCCAATATCATACTGAATGGGCAAATACTGGAAGCATTCCCTTTGAAAACTGGCGCAAGACAGGGATACCCTCTCTCACCACTCCTATTCAACATAGTGTTGGAAGTTCTGGCTAGGGTAATCAGGCAAGAGAAAGAAATAAAGGGTATTCAGTTAGGAAAAGAAGAAGTCAAATTGTCCCTCTTTGCAGATGACATGATTGTATATTTACAAAATTCCATTATCTCAGCCCAAAATCTCCTTAAGCTGATAAGCAACTTTGGCAGTCTTAGGATACAAAATCAATGTGCAAAAATCACAAGCATTCTTATACACCAGTAACAGACAAACAGAGAGCCAAATCATGAATGAATTTCCATTCACAATTGCTTCAAAGAGAATAAAATACCTAGGAATTGAACTTACAAGGGATGTAAAGGACCTCTTCAAGGAGAACTACAAACCACTACTCAGTGAAATCAAAGAGGGTAAAAGCAAATGGAAGAACATACCATGCTGACGGAAAGGAAGAATCAATATCATGAAAATAGCCATATTGCCCAAGGTAATTTATAGATTCAATGCCATCCCCATCAAGCTACCAATGAGTTTCTTCACAGAATTGGAAAAAACTGCTTTAAAGTTCATATGGAACCAAAAAAGAGCCCGCATTGCCAAGACAATCCTAAGTCAAAAGAACAAAGCTGGAGGCATCATGCTACCTGACATCAGACTGTATTACAAGGCTACAGTAACCAAAACAGCATGGTACTGGTACCAAAACAGAGATGTAGACCAATGGAACAGAACACAGCCCTCAGAAATAATACCACACATCTACAGCCATCTGATCTTCAACAAACCTGACAAAAACAAGAAGGGGGAAAGGATTCCTATTTAACAAATGGTGCTGGGAAAATTGGCTAGCCATAAGTAGAAAGCTGAAACTGGATCCTTTCCTTACTCCTTATATGAAAATTAATTCAAGATGGATTACAGACGTAAATGTTAGACCTAAAATCATAAAAACCCTAGAAGAAAACCTAGGTAATACCATTCAGGACATAGACATGGGCAAGGACTTCATGTCTAAAACACCAAAAGCAACGGCAACAAAAGCCTAAATTGACATATGGGATTTAATTAAACTAAAGAGCTTCTGCACAGCAAAAGAAACTACCATCAGAGTGAACAGGCAACCTACAGAATGGGAGAACATTTTTGCAATCTACTCATCCGACAAAGGGCTAATATGCAGAACCTACAAAGAACTCAAAAATTTACGAGAAGAAAGCAAATAACCCCATCAAAAAGTGGGCAAAGGATATGAACAGACACTTCTCAAAAGAAGACATGCATACAGCCAACAGGCACATGAAAAAATGCTCATCATCCGTGGCCATCAGAGAAATGCAAATCAAAACCACAGTGAGATACCATCCACACCAGTTAGAATGGCAATCATTAAAAAGTCGGGAAACAACAGGTGCTGGAGAGGATGTGGAGAAATAGGAACCCTTTTACACTGTTGGTGGGACTGTAAACTGGTTCAACCATTGTGGAAAACAGTATGGCGATTCCTCAAGGATCTAGAACTAGAAATACCATATGACCCAGCCATCCCATTACTGGGTAAATACCCAAAGAATTATAAATCATGCTGCTATAAAGACACATTCACACATAAGTTTATTGTGGCACTATTCACAAGAGTAAAGACTTGGAATCTACCCAAATGTCCATCAGTGACAGACTGGACTAAGAAAATGTGGCACATATACACCATGGAATACTATGCAGCCATAAAAAAGGATGAATTCCTGTCCTTTGTAGGGACATGGATGCAGCTGGAAACCATCATTGTCAGCAAACTATCACAAGAACAGAAAACCAAACACCACATATTCTCACTCATAGGTGGAAATTGAACAATGAGATCACTTGGACTCTGGAAGGGGAACATCACACACTGGGGTCTATTATGGGAAGGGAGGAGGGATGGCATTGGGAGTTATAACTGATGTAAATGACAAGTTCATGGGTGCTGACGAGTTGATGGGTGCAGCCCACCAACATGGCACAAGTATACATATGTAACAAACCTGCACGTTGTGCACATGTACCCTAGAATTTAAAGTATAATTTTTAAAAAGAAGAAGAAAGAAAGAAAGAAAAAGAAGAAAGAAAGTAAAATGTTGGTCAGGTCTTTCAACACAGATCAAAATAAAAGGAGATTAGCGCCATGCTATGAGGACATTGAATGGCAGACCACATAATGGGAACATCATCCTACAGATAAGAGGAGTCACTGGAAAGCTTTGAGAAGGTCACAAACATGACAAACAGGATTTCCAGGAAGATTACTCTGACCAGTATTAGGCAAGATAAGTTGGGAAATGATCTTCAACATTGGAAACTTAATAGAAATATCTAAATGGTCTATGTTTCTTTTCTTTACTTTTCATGTTTAATTTTGAAATAATTTCAGACTTTCAAAAATGTTCCAAAATTAGGCAAAGTCCTCATATGCTTTTCATTCAACTTCCCCAAATATTAACATTAAAGATATGCACCTAATAATCAAAATCAATAAATGATTATTAACGCTATAAAATGAATGCCTGTACAGACCTTATCCAAATCCCCTCTATCTTCTGACTAATGTCCTTTTTCTGAACCAGGATTCAATCTAGTATCACGTATTGCTCTTCATTGTACTGTTCTCTCATCTCCTTTAATCTGGGAAAGTTAGGATTTACCTTTAAGAGTTTCACATATTTGAAGAGTATTGGTTACTTATTTTGTAGAATGACCCTCAGTTTGGACTTTTCTAATATTTTCTCATGATTAACCTCAGATTATACACTTTGTACAAGAATACCACAAGGATGGTGCTGCACTTTCTCCATCCATTATATTAGAATGGCCTAAGATGTCGTTATCTCTGATTACTGGGGATGTTAACATTGATCACTGGGCTAAAGTTCCTCCACTGCAAAATAACCCTTTTCCTTGAAAGCATTTTTAAACAAAAAATCCCTGGGCCATACCATACATCAGTCAAATCAGATATACTTGAGGGATGGTACAGGCATTGGTAGGCTTTAAATGCCCTAAAAGTAACTCTAATCAGTATCCAGAATTGCAAAACTATGGCTTAGACAGTGAAGATTAGAATCCTGAAAATCAGCTAGGAGACCATTCCTAAGGCTTCTCTTTAAAATTAAAAAAAAAAAAAATCTAATTCTAAACAAAAGCAAATACATCTAGATTTTGGCATGGACATATGGTAGAGAAATAGAGGAAAAATAGAAATCACCTGATGGGGAAAGAGATGAGTGAGTAGACTGCAGTCCAATAAAACAAACAAACAAACAAAAAAGGCAGAATCAGGTGTGATGACACTTGCTTGTAATTCCAGCATTTAGGGATTGAAAGTGGACAGATCACTTGAGCCCAAAAGTTTCAGACCAGCCTGGGATTTCACCAGCCTGGGTGAAATCCCATCGCTACAGAAAGAAACACAAAAACTTAGCTAGGCATGGTAGCACGTGCCTGTGATTCCAGCTACTCAGGAGGCTGAAGCAGGAGGATCGCTTGAGCTCACAAGGTTGAGGCTGCAGTCAATTATGATCTTGCCACTGCACTTCAGCCTGGGTATGAGAGTGAGACACTCTTTTTAAATTTAAAAAAAAAAAACAACAACAACAGTAAAAGTAATGTTCTAACGTCAGATCTAGTACAAAAACTGCATATCATTCTGTGATGTTTAGATGCTATAATTAAAATACAATATGGAGGTGTTTCCATATAAATAGCTGAAAGATTCTATACCTTTTATGTAGCTGCATCATATTCTATTGTGTAGATATAAGGTAACCTCTTTAAATAGCATTGTGCTGGTGAAAGTCTAGGTTATTCCCCATATTTTGCTGTTAAACAAACAATACAGTGAATAACCCTGATTAGGTGTCATTTTTTATGACTGGGACTGTAATAAATTTTTCCCAGTAAAGTTTGGGAGGCAAAAAAATGTATTTTTTAAATTTTCACATGCATTAAGAAATTTTACTCTACAAGGTTTGTACATATTTTTATGTTCCAAAAAATAGGGGAGGGTAATATCACCTCAGTTGCTCTCACACAAAGGTCCTGAGTGACAGGACCTTTAGGGACACAGGCACAGAGCCATATCTCTGGTGCCCACACAGGGCAGGGGCATCTGGATCCTGGGAAGCTCCTGGAAAGATGAGGGTGCCCTCTAGAGGACACGCTGCTAAGGATCAGAAAGGGGCCAAGGAAATCAAGAGATTACAGCAGGTCTTAAACTAAGGGCAAGTTCAAGAGGAGGGCATTAAGGTTCCAGGAGCAAGCTGAGGTGAGAAAGTGGTAGAGACTGATTAAAGGAGAAAGTAAAAACCTCCAGGGAAGCTAGGGGAGGCATATCAGGGCTCTCCACTGCTCCTCAGCATTGAACTTTGTAGTGGTCATGCTGGTGGGGCTCTGTGAGCTCTAGAATGTTCAGCACTCTCTGGGGACTCTACTCACTCAAGGCCAGCAGGACTCCCTCCCCCAGCTCTGACAACCAGCAATGTCTCCAGACTTTGCCAAATGCTTTTCCCAATGAAAAAATTGCCCCTGGCGGAAGCATTAATCTTCACTAATCTATAAAAGCAAATCACCACTAAAATCCATCACCTCTTGGTAGAAGAATTACAAGTGTGAGATGGGTAAAATGGAGGTCTTCAATATCTACTGAAATGACTTTCACTTATTCAGAAATTTGATGTCCCAGAAGGCATGTTTAGAGGTGATGCCGCATGGCTGCCTGTACCTCACAGCAGAAAGGGTATGGGTTTTCCAAGGGTCTGTAACCGTGAACCGGAAAGGTCTGTAACTACGAAAGGGAATGACACCCACTGGGTTACATTAAAAAGTAGGATGTAGGGAATTCTGTAGATATTGGGAGGAAAAAATACACAACATAAACCCAAACCCCATTCTGATTCTCTCACTATCTTAGGGCTATCTTGGCTATCTATGAATGGTAGCATAGGGATTTTTGTATATTTTCAAAATTGTATACTGTTGGACCATTTTTAAAATAGGAATAAATCCCAAACTGGACCAAGTAACTGGACACTGCTGGAGTCTCACTTTTGGCCAGGAGAGCTGACAACATCCTGATCCCCCTGGCCTGGACACTGTCTGACTCAGGGACTTAAATGCTCTCTTATTATGGAGAAAGAGGATGTTTTGAATATTCTCACCATTCACACATTCACCTCTCACACCTGTCGACCTCTCAAACCTCTTGCCCACTCTTGGATTTCATTCTAAATTTACTGAGCTCTATTCATGTCCCTTGTGCATTCCAATATGTGGTGGGTCCAGCTGGTGGCTTCTGCCCACGATTTTGTAAAAAAAAAAAAAAAAAAAAAAAAGACGCTCGAAATGACTTTCCCTGACACCTCCTTGAACTGACCTCCACCTGCAGCCCCATGATCATACCAGCAGCATTTGGACACTTTTTCTGGTAATCAGATGCTTTCCATCTCTCATTAGGAAATGTGACTCTCTCCACCCTGCATAAAGATTTCCCAGTAGAAGTGAACACAGAGATACTGCCTGTGTGTTCCCAAAGAAAACGATTTCTCTAAGAACATGTGAAAGCTGCAATTATAGAAAAGACCACCTAAAACATACTTTACGTAGATGATTCTCACCATTCCTTTAAGAGATACATTGTAAAACATGACATTAATAATTATTTGAGAAGAATAAAGCAAGCATACTGTTTTCTTAAATTAATTTTAATAAGGTGGCTCCTCCCATGTGCCCAGGCTGGGCCTCTGAACAAAATTCTCCATCTTCAGTGGCAATGTCTGAGAGGATGACATGGACTTAGGCCTGATATGCAGCCATTCCTGTCTACCCTGACCCTGATGCAGGACAGTATCAGTTCAGGGCCCCCATCTCCTGCTGAAGAGCTGAGAGAGAAAATGGAATATCCAAAGCCTCTTACCTTTTTCCAGTCCACTGCAGTGGGAAACAGTGTAGTCCATTTGCCCCTGAGGACACTCACTTGCTGGTTTTTGGCTTCTAAGAGTCAGACCTCATTGGCTTCTCTGTGTCCTGGCTGCTTTCACTCTGCTGAGCCCTGCTCTTTCCCATGGGGGTCACTCTCCTGTCAGGCATGTCCTCCAGCTCCAGCTGATAGGTCAGCCAACCCAGAACCAAGAGAATGAACAAAGATTTCAATATCTAGTATGTCCAGCAGAGATGCAACCTGTACAAAAAAATAAAGAAGTAGAGATGCACACAACTCCCTTGACAACATTTTGTCCCAAAGCAATGTCTTCTGTGCCCCTCATTAAGAAGCTCACTGTCCCTCACCACATGGGCAAGTGCTTCCAGGGTCTCTCAGTTCCTAACGGGAGGCAACACACATTTTAACACAGTATCTCAGCAATGGAAGTGGTGATAATTTAACTACTTTGATAAAGTTCCTGAAAAGATCTCTAGACTACAAAATTTTCCTCCGAAAGAAGACAGAAAATGCTTTCCCAATTGCAAAACATTGGCCTCCTTGCTTTTCAAAAAAGTACCCTTGAAAGAGTCAAAGCAATTTTGCCAAAATAAATTGCAGAAATTGAACTTTCTTTTTTGAAATCTCACAAAACATTACAACTATTAAAAACAGAAGCTGCTGGCATAAGAATACAAATAGAAACCAAAGGGATAGAATTGAGAGTCCAGAAATAAACCCTCACCCTTATAGTTCATTGCTCTTGCATAAGGGTGTTAAGATAATTTAATGGAGGAACAATCCTCCTCTCAAATATCGGTGCAGAAAGAACTAGATAACCATATGCAAAACAATAAACTTACAGAACTATACTTCCAACCATATCAAGCAATTATCTAAAAATGGATCAGTGAGTTAATTATAAGATCTATAACCATAAAAACATCTTAGAAAAAGACATAGGGGTAAAACTTAATGACCTCAAATGTGCCATGGATTCTCAGGTATGACTCAAATGCATGAGAAACAAAAAGGAAAAATAGATAAATTGGGCTAAAGATGTAAGCCTTTTATGCATCAAAAGTATTATCAAGAAAATAAAAAGAACAAACACAGAATGGGACATAATAGTTGCAAATCACTCAGACAATGGTTTCATGCCCAGAACATATAAAGAACGGCTACAACTCAATAACACAAAGACAAACCCCTCAACTTATATAAATGGGCAAAGGACTCAAATAGACATTTCTACAAAGAAGATATGCAAATAATTAAGAGGGACATGAAAAGAAACTCAACATCACTAGTTATTAGGAAAATACAAATTCAATGTCACAATGAGATACCACACTACACCTACAAATATGGCTACCATTATTTTAAAATGTTAAATAACAAGTGAAAGCATTATGTAGAATTTGGAATCCTCATACATTGCTGGTGAGGTTATAAGAAGGTACAGCCACCAGGAGAAACAGTTGTGCTGTTCCTCAAGAAGCTAATCATAGAATTCTCATGTGAAACAGCATCCATTCCTGGATATGTACCCAAAGACTCAAACAGGTACTTACATAGGAATGCTGATTGCAGCATTACTCACAAAAGATAAAATATGAAAACAATCCAAGTGTTCATCAACACATGAATAAACAGATGTGGTCACACATACAACTGAATGTTAATCTGCCATAAAGAGGAATGAAGCTCTGACATCCGCTGGAACATGCATGGACTTTGGAAATCTTATGCTAAGTGAAATATGTCAGAAACAATATAGCATATATGTATAATTCCATTTATATGAAACATCAAGAATAGGCAAATTCATAGAGACAGAGTAGAGGTGATCAAGGTCTAGGGTGGAAAATACAGGGAGTTGTTATTTTTTAAAAGATACAAAGTTTCAGTTTAAAATGATAACAATTTTCTAGGAAAAATAGTGGTGATGGTAACTGAACACTCTGCATGTAGTTAATTCCACTTGAGTGCACATTTTAAAGTGATTAAAATAGCAAATTATTCACAGAACTGTGAAAAATCAATTTCTATTATTTAATTCACCCAGGCTAAGGTGTTTGTTATGGCAGCTGAAGCCCATGAATACATCATCTGACCCAGTGTTTTCAATGAATCGTATCAGTTTTTCAACCAAGTTAACTGGAAGCTGTGGGGAAAAGAAAGATCAGACTGTTACTGTGTCTATATAGAAAGAAGTAGACATAAGAGACTCCATTTAGTTCTGTATTTGAGATGCTGTTAATCTGTGATCCTATCTCCAACCTTGTCCTTGCAAGAGACATGTGCTGTGGTGACTCAAGGTTTAAGGGATTTGGGGCTATGCAGGATGTGCTTTGTTAAACAAGTGCCTGAAGGCAGTATGCTGGTTAAAAGTCATCACCATTCTCTTAATCTCAAGTACCCAGGGACATGTACACTGCCAAAGGTTGCAGGAACGTCTGCCTAGGAAAGCTAGGTATTGTCCAAGGTTTCTCCCCATGTGATAGTCTGAAATATGGCTTCGTGGGAAGAGAAAGACCTGATCGTCACCCAGCCTGACACCCGTGAAGGGTCTGAGCTGAGGAAGACTAGTGTTAAGAGGGAAGAAGGCCTCTTGGCGGTTGTTGGCGCTTGAGATAGAGAAAAGCATCTGTCTCCTGCCCATCCCTGGGCAATGGAACATCTCGGTGTAAAACCCGATTGTATGTTCTGTTTACTGAGAAAGGAGAAAACGGCCTTAGGGCGAAAGGTTGGACCTGCTAGCGCAATGCTGCTCTTTATGCACTAAAAAGGTTTATGGAGATGTTTACATATGCATATCAAGGCACAGAACTTTTCCTTAAACTTATGTCACAGAGATCTTTATTCACACGTCTTACTGCTGACCCTCTCCCTACAATAATCCTATTATCCTGCAACATCCCTTTTTCTAAGATGGTAAAGATAATAATCAATAAATACTAAGGGAACTCAGAGACCAGTGCCACCGCGGGTCCTCTGTATACTGAGTGCCAGTCCCCTGGGCCCACTTTTTCTTTTGCTATACTTCATCTCTGTGTCTCATTTCTTTTCTCAAGTCTCTCGTTCCACCTAACGAGAAACGCCCACAGGTGTGGAGGGGCAGGCCACCCCTTCAGAAGCTCCTGTGCCCAGCAGAACCAGAGGTCCCAAAACAAGAGCTCCAGCAGGGGCTCAACCAGCACAGGTCCCATAGGGCAGCCTCGATGTCAGGCTATGGATGGCATGTGAGGCTACAGTGATACAACCACAACATGAAACTGTAAGTCCCTGCTCCCCTTCCATTGATCCTCCTGCCCTGCTGCTCCCTCTTCTGCTCCAAAGCCCATGTGCAGTGCTCAGCCCCAGACATCACTGCCCCCAGGGCATACACAGTGCCGCCTAGAAACACAAACTCACAGAAGGTGACGAAAATCTGCCTTTGGGACATCCGATTGTGAAAGCAGAAGAACAGTGAACGTAGAGTCACAGAGACTGGGACTCACGGGGCTGGAAGGTGATGGAGCTGTAACATAACATATGGGTGACCTCATGTGAAATGTGCAGATCCTTGTGGAATAAAACACGCAGCCTGGCCTGGGACTTCGGCCACCCACACTTCCCTTCCAGTCCACCAGAGGGCGGCAGAGTCCCTCCCAGCCTGGAGCCTTCCCAGGGGATGCCGACCTCCCTCAGCAGAACCCAAAGCGGAGAAGAGTCCACCCTCACCAGGGTCACCTAGGCCCAAGTCCTCAGGGCCCTCCATGCTCCCAACACGGACTCTGTCAGCTCCTCCCTGACCTGGTAGCCGCCAACCTAACACCACTCCCTCTGCAGGCAGCTCCTGCCCCACACACCTGCTCCTTCCCTGGGATCAGCTAAAAAGACATCTCCCATTGCAGCGCTGGTGCACACGACGCCACACTGGGCGCTTTCCCCTCGTGACCTCCCTCCATCCTCATCAACTCTTTCTGTCACTGCTCCCTAAACGCCCGCCCGTGCTCCAACTGTCCTGTTCTCTGGGGCATCCCAGGACAACCCTAGCGCTGATACAGAACAGCGGCTGCCTGAGGACCCACAGCCTCCCTGGGAATCAGTCAGGCACCCTGTGACCTGTCTGCCCGCTGCACCCCGTGGGGCGCAGAGCGCGTGTGATGGTCACGCACAGGCACCATCCAGGATGTGGCCTCCTACCCCCGGCTGTCCCTTGGGAAGACAGACCTCTCCTGTGTCCGTGCTGGGAGAAGGAGGTATTATTGCTCTTTGCTCCCAGTACACAACTCACACCCAGCCACCCTCTCAGGGGTGAGCAATGTCCCTCCAAACAGGATCTCTGGCGACTGCCTGTTCCTTCTTTACAGAGAGCAGCTTGGCTATGTCAAAACCCTCAGGACAGACCCCTGGGTATGTCAGCACATGGAGGGCTGAGCCCATCTGACCACGGAGTAAGTTGGGATGAATCTCTCCAGCTCTGAACCCCTGTTCTGTCCCAGGCTCCCCTTCCTGCGTCTCAACGAACCATGTTCCACGGGGTTCCTGGGTAACTCCCCACTTCCTCCTGCACCACCATGGGGAAGGTGTGGTAATTACAGGACACTCAGATGGGCAGAGACGAGAGGACACCAAAAATGGTCAGGAAGAAATGAGAAACCCTGAGCCCCAGCTCAGCCACCAGTCTCCAGGGAGCAATAGAGTGACTAAGAACTGTCCTTTGACCATGGAACTCACAGCCCCCACTGAGCAACCAGCACAGGCCTCTCCTCCCAAGAGACATGAGAGATTCACCCTGCACGCCTCCAGGAAGGACACTTTCCTCTGGGACACCCAGGTCCTGAATGTTCATCCTTGGAAGCTGCAGCCAAGCTAGACACAATTAGAGAAAGGAAGGGTTCCTGTCATCAGCCAACACACAACTCACCCACAGCACAATGGGGTGTCCCTGTGACAGGGACCTGGTGCAGCTCCAGCCTCCTGCACTGAAGGGGAGAGCCAGATGGGGAGGAAAGAAGGCAAAGGGCGTGAATGTGCACCCCAAACCAGACCCATGGGGACAGCAGGAGGCTGAGGCCCAGGACTGTGCTTGCCCAACTTACAGGGTATGTGTGTGACTGTGTGGGTCTCTTTTGTGTGTGTGTGTGTGTGTTTCTGCACATCGTGTGTGTTGAGGTTTGGTGACAGACTGCTGAAACAGACAGAGGCCTCCACAATTCCCAGGTAGCTGACACACAGACAAAAGGTAAAAGAGAAGGAGGGACAAGGAGGCAGGACTGAGAGGGGAAGGGACAGAGAAGTGTCCTGGGCACAGACCCCGCCCATGAGCCTGAGAAGTGCTCCTTCCCCAGGAAGAGGCTCAGCACAGAAGGAGGAAGGACAGCACAGCTGACAGCCGTGCTCAGAAAGTTTCTGGATCTCAGGCTCATCTCCAGAGAGAACAAGCAGGCAGCACAGGCCATGGGGCCCCTCTCAGCCCCTCGCTGCACACTGCACATCACCTGGAAGGAGCTCCTGCTCACAGGTGAGGAGAGAACTTCCTGGGAGAGGACAGGAGGAGGAAGCAGAATGATTGGATGGGGTCTCCTGGAGAGGATGGGGTTCTAAGAAATAAAAGAAGCCAGCACTTTGGGAGGCTGAGGTGGGCGGATCATGAGGTCAGGAGTTCAAGACCAGTCTGGTCAACACAGTGAAGCCCCGTCTCTATGAAAAATACAAAAAATTAACCAGCTGTGGTGGTGTACTCCTGTAATCCTAGCTACTCGGAAGGCTTAGGCAAGAGATTTGCATGAACCTGGGAGGCAGAGGTTGCAGTGAGCCAAGATCTCAACACTTCATGCCAGCCTGGGTGACAGTACAAGATTCCATCTCAAAAAAAAAAAAAAAAAGAAGAAAGAAAAACAAAAAACAGAAAAGAAGGCTCTGTTGGAGCCTGGATAGGGGAAAATACACCAGAGAGGGACATGGGTCAAAACAGGAAAATCACATTGAACCGGAATTGGTAAGAGGTAGGAAAATCTCAAGTGTTCTGTTTTCCAGGTTAATCATCACTGGACACCACATTTTGAAAAATGACAATAATAACTATTATCAGATGACACTTCAAATGAAAATATAAGCGGGGCATGAAACACTGTCCTCAGCAAAAAACCTCAACAATTGGGGAAAGAATAAAAGAAACAACCCAGGCATGGAGGGCCCTGGGAACCCTCACATCTACAGAAGTCTGCAGCCTGTCTCAGACACTGGGGTACAACCGAGATCACAAAAGTCCCTGTCCTCATGGAGCTCACGCTGTCATGGGAAGGAAGACAAACATGCAAAGAGATCTAGAATGTGAGGTCAAGTGTTGACAAGAGCTCCGAGGGAGTAGAGCAGGGAAAGGTCAGAAAGGGAAGACCCAGGGTCTCTGAAGGAGGTGTCAGGAAAGAAGTCTAAGGACGCCCTGATGTGAGCAGGACCTGAGGGTGGTGTGCAGGGAGCCGTGAAGATCCCTGGGGAAGAGGATTCCAAACAGAAAACTGCCAAGGTCAGAAGGGTTGAAGGAACTGGGATCATGCTGCTAACCTTCACCCAGTAGGACAGTAGGACACACACACACACACACACAAACACACACACACACAAAAGGGGTGTATGTGTGTGTCCTACTGTCCTACTGGGGTGTGTGTGTGTGTTTGTATGTGTGTGTGTGTATCTTCAAGGCTGATGATTGAAGAGATCTTCTCAGGACCCAGAGCCCAATGTTTTCACCCCCATATAGGTCTCAATATTGACTGTGCTCTCTCCACCTCCTAGCATCACTTTTAATCTTCTGGAACCCGACCACCACTGCTCAAGTCACAATTGAAGCACAGCCAACCAAAGTTTCTGAGGGGAAAGATGTTCTTCTACTTGTCCACAATTTGCCCCAGAATCTTACTGGCTACATCTGGTACAAAGGGCAAAAAACGGACCTCCACCTTTACGTTACATCATATGTAAAAGATACTGAAACAGTTATAGCTGGGCCTGCATACAGTGGACGAGAAACAGTATATTCCAATGCATCCCTACTGATCCAGAATGTCACCAAGAAGGACACAGGATCCTACACCATACAAATCAAAAAGCGAGGTGATAGGACTGAAGGAGAAACTGCACATTTCACCTTATATCGTGAGTGATTCCACATGATCCCTGGGTGTTGGGGGGCGGGGTCACTTCTACTTTGCACACACAGGATTGTCAGGCCTGGACTGTGCCTTTGTCCCTCTCTGCATTATGTCCCATATTGGGGTTTTGGTACTTAGTGCAGGACACACACAGAGGAGACAAACTTCAACAGATCAGAATTCCTTTCCTGCCTCCAGACCCTGCAGACACTTGTTGCACAAGAAGGACAGTCTGATGGGGGGTGCTCAGCACGAGGAGATCAGCCTCAGCCAAGCACCTCACGCCCTCTTCATAAACTTTACCCTGAGAAACACCCTGGAGAACTGAGTAGGGCTTTGCCTAAGGGGCAAAGATACTCTCAAAGAAGCTCAGCTCTAGAAGCTTCAACCCCAGACCCCTGTCCCTTAATCCTTACTCCAGAAAAAGCTGAGGAGCCTGTGCCAGGGCTCGGTTGTGGCAGGGCTTACTGGGACCAAGGATTTACCAGCTGTCTGAGGACTGTGTCTCCTGGAGCTGCTCAATGCCAGGGCTCAGCTCTCAGAGGCTCATCTAGGCAAGGACAGAACTTTCTTCACCTGAGACTCAGAGTGAAGAGGACAGAAAGACAAGCTTTGTAGGCCATCAGCCAACTGTCTTGCAAGGCTTAGGACACTCCATAGAAACTCTAATGTCCCCAGAAGCAGAAACAGAAGAGAGAAAATATACCTGGCAGCAGCTTGTCCACAGGGATCTGACCTAAAGGTGCTCTCTCATGGAAGTGAATAACAATAAATGCTGTTTGTGTGAACACCTCCACTGTGCCAAGCATTAGGTCAGGTGACTGTGAAGAATTTACAATTTATTCACAGATAGTATGAAAAGCCACAGTCCATTTGCCATTTAGCTTATTTGACTGAGAGAAAACTGAGGCACAGGAAGGCACAGTCACTGAACCAGAGTCACACAAACACAAAAGGCAGATCAGGGTCACATGAGGTCTGTCTGCAGCCACAGGCCCATCCTCTCCTCCACCAGAAGTGAGGGCTTATTGGGTTCCAAGGACCCTATAGTCATTTATTGTCTCAAATCGTCTCTTCTTAGGCATTCAAACCTCAGAGGAGTGAGAGCAAATGGTCAGCTGATTAGTCCGTTCTCCAGAATTAAATCACCTGCCTCAACTGTCAGAGTCAGTGCAAAATATGTCCAGGCCTCCCCCTCAGATCTTCAGCCCTATCACTGAACCTGAAATCCTGTTTCCCAAAGTGTCCATGTCACTGGCATGACAGGATAAAGGAGAGAATCTTTTTTTCTTTCCCCACTCACACCCCGCACCAGCACAGGCCCAGTGAGAGACACACACTCAGGAGCTCTCACATAACAAATGAAGGAATTGAATGAAGAAATGAATGGTCCATAACTGCTTTACAGAGTGGACCTCAGACGCAGCATCCTAGGAGGTCTAGCCACACCTGTTTCTTGTCCTTCAGAGGCTGATACCCATGTTTCATCCCCCCACTACCTCTTGCCTCTAAAGACACCACATCTCATGTAACTCTGAAGCTCTTTGGGCACGGGAGGGTTTTCAGGGCTCCCTGGTCCTGGACTGTGGAAATGGGGTCACCTGGCCCCTAGGGCCTCTGAAGTCACTGTAGCCCCCATTGCTCACTGCCAGGCTGTCTCTGCCTCTCTCTGCTTCTCTGTGTCCCTCATCTTCCTCCCACTTCATTCTACCTGGCAAGCCCTGTCCTGCACAGCTTCTTCCTCCACCCCTAGGCCTTCCCCAGACACTCCCTCTAACTAGGCTGACTGTTCTATTATTACTCAAATCAGCCTCCCTAGTGGATCAGGGGTTAGAGATTTTCAAGGATAGTTTCAGGGGCACAGGACTAAAAAATGGGTACTGCTGATTGTTTGGGGGATGGAATCATGGGGGTGGAGGGAAATGATCTGTTTGTGCTTGAATTCACCTCTAGGTGGGGACCACGTGACTGGCTGAACCATTAGTCATGGGTATGAATGAGATCAGCCTGTTGCCAGAATGCAAAGAATGAGAAACATCTCAAAAGACCAATCTCAGGTTCTACAATAGTGATGTTATCTATAGGAGCAATTAGTTACAAGTTTTGTAAACTCTGACCAAATGACATTTGAGAAGTAAGGGATTATAGAAACTATGCCTACATTTTAGCAGAATTCAGTTTCCTCCTATAATCTTACTCTCATGGTCTTTCACCAGTTTTACAAACGCAATCCCTGGGCAAAAGAAGGGTATTAGTGTTATGGAGGAACTATTATCATTCTTGCTTCAAAGTTAAACCATAAACTACATTCCACCCATGGTTAGCCTGGCCTATGTCCAGGAATGAGTGAGGACAGCCAGCCTGAGACTAGATGCCAGATGGAGTCAGCCATGCTAGTTTGCTGTCATTGTTGTAATCTTTCCACTGACTCACCAGGGTGTCAAAGGCTGGACAGGTCTGCAGTCTCCAAAGCCCATGGACTGATTTCACCCATTTCACTCGTGACTCCATCCTCAACCTACTGTGGAGCTCACATTCTCCAGTCACTTCCTAGAGACTTCTGGTTTCCTGTCAGGCATATAACAAACTTGAAATTTGTCACTCGGTTCTAACAGTAAGTAAACAGCTGAACACACTCAAAAGTCAACAACTCATTAAAATCCCTCAGAGATGGCCAGTCACAGTGGCTCACGCCTGTAATCCCTGCACTTTGGAAGGCTGAGATGGGTGGATCACGAGGTCAGGAGATTGAGACCATCCTGGCTAACATGGTGAAACCCCGTCTCTACTAAAAATACAAACAAATTAGCCAGGCGTGGTGACGGGCACCTGTAGTCCCAGCTACTCGGGAGACTGAGGAAGGAGAATGGCGTGAACCCAGGAGGCAGAGCTTGCTTGAGCCACGGTCGTGCCACTGCACTCCAGCCTGGGCAACAGAACAAGACTCCGTCTCAGATAAACAAAAGAAAAAAGGGGCTGTTAGAGAAATGTAGAATGCTTTAGATGATTACTGCTGGATTGCACACAGCTGAGGAAAGAATCTTTTAGCTTGAGGATGTGTCAATAGAAACTTCCAAAAATGAAACAGGAAAGTTCAAAAAGAGTGTGGGAAAAAAAAGTTGAACAACAAATTCAACTTCATATTTAACATTCTTTATTGACAATAGCAATTTTTCAATTTTGTAGTTGCGGGACAACTACCAAGGCTGTAACATACACATAATGGGAATACTGGTGGTTTCGGGGACCTGTTGAAGTTGGCCAGGTGTGTGCTATCTGATGATTTTACTGCCTGTGCCACATACGATTGTTTCCTCATGATGATGCCATTTTCACAAGTTGGGATTCTTCGTGTGGGCGACACATGAGCCGTTGGCATCTCACTTAGACTCTTCCTAATTCACACAAACTGAAACTCTAGTTGTATTTCCTGACATTGGGAGAAAATGAAGAAAGAATTTCACATATCTGTTTTGGGCTCCTCCCCATTTTTCCAAACTGCACAGAAATTAGAAACAGGGAACTCTTTTTATATTTACTAACATAACACACATCCCTTCTTTTAATTCGGCATCATTCCTCCCTTTATGTAATAGACACACTGGCCAGTTCTGTCCTTTTAACGGGACTCTCTCTACTTAAGGACTTGCTAATTTCAAATCACGTTTGGCATCTTTTTTGAGCATAATGTGATCCTGCTGGAATTCACCCCACACCTAAACCTTAATTGGGTATCAAGAGAAATACTACTACCAGCAATTGATCTTAGATGTTTGGACCATCAGTAAAAATTTCCACTTATGACAACATTTTAATGTTTCCTCCAAACATTTTAATGTTTTGTTACTAGAGTCAAAACATAACATGAGGTCTAAACTCCTGACATTTTATGGGAAAATTACAGTATCACAAATTGAGCATCCCAAATGCAGAAATCCAAAATCTGAAATGCCCCAAAATCCAACACTTCTGACCACTGATGTGGTGCTAAAAAGAAGTGCTCACTGGAGCACTTTGGATTTCAAATTTTTCAGATTTGGGATGCTAAACCATTACATCTATTGCAAATATTCCAAAATAAAAAGAAAGTTAGAAATCCAAAACACTTGGTTTTAAGCTTTCTGCATAAGGAACACTTTATCTGCATGAACTATAGGCATGAAGCTGTACAGGAGATCTCTAGAACCTCCTCATCCTGCATAACTGAAACTGCACACCCACAGAACAATGCCCTATTCCCCCGACCCCAGCTCCTGGAAACTACTATTCTACTCTCTTACTCACTCTGGAATCCACTGCTATTTGGTACATAGAGTAGTCAAACTCATATAATCAGAGAGTAGAAATGTCTAATGAGGGAAAGTATCTGCAAGACTTCATCCCAAATATTGGTCTAATAGTCACCAAACACAAATGGTCCATGAGGGCCAGACTTCCATCATCAGTTCATGTTTGCCCTTTCCATCAGTCAGTTCTGCATTTGCAAACATCCACATGTATTTCTAGAAATATCCACATGGTCCTCACCTGCCCTCTACAGGGGGAAGGGAACATCATGGACCCAGAACAGAGAACATGGTCTTGGTCCAAAGTTATCAGCTCTTGCCTGTCCCCTTCACTCTTTGTAGGTCATTCTTTGGACTCTGCTCTATCTTTAGAGGTCACTGGCTAAAGTCAGTCACTATGAGACAGCTGGGAAAACTGCCCCACCTTGTGGCTCCACTACCTGATGACTGAACTGACCTCCAAGCTTGACTCTGGTCTCCCCAGTGTTATTTCTACTGAAGTACGCAGTCCCAGGCCAGGCTTCACAGTACTCAAAGGGCTTAAGGACAATGGGAAGTTCCATCATCTATATCTAGGATGTCCTTGGAAAGGGAAGCTGCAGAGAAAACATACCTTGGGGGGCAAAGTAAGACTGAAACTAAGATGATTCCAGCACCACATGCTCCAGGTGAGGACCACAGGGTGGCCAGGCAGGCAGTTGGAGAGGGAGGGACTCAGAGTCACCAGGGGCTGTGACTGCTGGTCCTGTGTCTTGCCATGACCCAATGTTGCTGCTCAATACACATTTGAGAAAGTCTGTGCTTCTCACACATGAAGCAGGTAGCCTCACAATCTCTGAGCCCTCAGATTGCCATGCATCTGTCTTGTAACACAGACACATCTGCCATGGGCTTTTAAGGAGTAGGGTGCGCTGAGAGGTGGGAAATGCCATCTCCGATTTAAAAATGTCTTTGGAGGAATCAAAGGTGCCATACAGGGCAATCTTCTCTCTGTTATCTGCATAGTGGAGACTCCCAAGCCCTACATCTCCAGCAGCAACTTAAGCCCCAGGGAGGCCGTGGAGACTGTCATCTTATCCTGTGATCCTCACACTCGGGATGTAAGCTACCTGTGGTGGATAAGTGGTCAGAGTCTCCCTATCAGTCACAAGTTGAAGCTGTCCAAAAACAACAGGACCCTCACTATATCTGGTGTTACAAACGATACTGCAGGACCCTATGAATGTGAAATGAAGAACCCAGTGAGTTCCAGCCGCAGTGACCCAGTCACCCTGAATCTCCTCCGTGAGTATTTTCTGTTCCTCTGTGTGTCAGGCTGCCATCCCAAATACACATGGCCAGAGGCCAGGCCTCTCAGTCCCTCTCAGGTGCAAGTACAAAGACCTTTACCCCGGACATCAAAACTGGCCATGACTACTAAGAGTAGGCTTAGGCTTGATCAACAATGGGAGAGAAGAGGCTGCTCCTGTCATGGGAGACTCAGGGTCCACAGCTTATGATGGGAGAAACAGGGGAATGTCTCAGGCTCCAGATCAGTGAACACAGCAGGGATTTGGCTGGGACTTCAGTGTTGTGACTTAGCTCATAGGGTCACTGTGGCCCTTCCATAGACCAGGATTTTCCCTTCCCTCTGACAACATCAGCTGTGCCTTTATTCTCTTTGCTCCAGATGGCCTGGATGCCCCCACCTTTTCTTATTCATACACCTATTACCATACAGGGGAACTCCCCAAGCTCTCCTGTCTCACAGACTCTCTAGCAGAGCATTCTTGGCTAATTGATGGGAAGTTCCAGCAATCAGCACAAGTGTTCTTTAAACCCCAAATCACTAAAACATATACAGGGGTCTATGTCTGTTTCATCCATAACTCAGTCACTGGTGGAACAAATCTCATAATCAAGAGGATCATAGACCCTGGTAAGTGGATCCCTGGAGCACTGGCAATATGTTTTCCAGTGAAGTCTATCTGGTTATTCTGGCTGTCAGAAAAGAGCCATCTTCCCTCTGCAAAGGGAGAGGGAAAATCAAAACCCAGGACAGGGAATATGTTTCTGCTCCAAAACCGCCGGCTCTTGCCTGTCGCTTTGCTCTTTCTAGATCATTCTTTAGACTACATACTAACAATGAACAATGTGAAAGGAAATTAAGAAAAGAATTTCAATTTACATTAACATCAAAAGGAATAAAATATATTGGAATAAGTTTAACCCAAAAGTCAAAGGGTTATACCCTGAAAACTCCAAAACATTACTGAAAGATGACATCAATATAAGGAAATACATTTCATTTTCATGGATTGGAAGAATCAATATTGTTAGGAAGACAATACTACCCAAAGTGATCTGCACATTCAATGCAACCCCTACCAGAATCCCAGTAACATTTTTTGCACAATTGCAAAAATCTGTCCTAAATCTCACCTGACACGCTCTTATTAATGACTGCCATGACAGAGACACTGAGAAAAAGATGCACCCATGAAAAGGTGGAAAGATTTGATGACGTAGAAAATAGCAATCAGCCTTTCTCACATCCCAAAGCCTTCAAAAATATACTAGTGCAGCATGGCCAGTATGGAATTGACCAAAAACTAATCACCAAGCTAGAAATGTGGTGTGAGAAAAAAAAAAGGGGGCAAGAATATATTTGGCTTATCACCTCCCACTTTTGCATACTAATCTGATGCTGAAAACAAATGCTCACTGGAGCATTTTAGATTTTGAATCTTTCAGATTTCAGATGCTCAACTAGTAAGTATATGACAAATATTTCAGAATCAAAAAAATCACTTTTTGTCCTAAGTCTTATGCATAAGAAATATTCAATCTGTGTGAACTGTAGGCATCAAACTGTACAGCAGATCTCTAGAACCTCCCCGTCTTGCATAACTGAAACTGCATACACATGAACAACTTCTAATTCTCCCCACTCCCAGTTTCTGAAAACCAGCAGTCTCTTCTCAAATTCACTCTGGAATCCACTTCCATGAAGTCCCTAGAGTAGTCAAACTCATGGAATCAGAGAGTAGAGTGTCCAATGGAAGAAAATATTTGCAAAACTTCTCCCCAAATTTGTCTCATATCCAACAAACACACATGGTCCATGAGGACCAGATTTCCAGCAGTTCATTGCCACCCTTTCCACCAGTCAGTTCTGCATTTGCAAATATCCACATATATTTCTGGAAAGATCCACATAGTCCTCACCTGTCCTCTGCAGAAGGAGGGGAAACTTAAAGAACCCAGAACAGGGAACATGGTTCTACTCCAAAGCCACCAGCTCTTGCCTGTCCCCTTCACTCTTTCTAGATCATTCCTTGCACTCTGCTCTATCTTTGGAGGTCACTGGCTCAAGTAAGTCATCATGAAACACCTGTAGAAAACTGCCCCACCTTGTGCCTCCACTGCCTGATGACTGAACTGACCTCCAGGCTTGACTCTGGTCTCCCCTGTCTTATTTCTGCTGAAACATCCAGTCCCAGGCCAGGCTGCTCAGTATCTTCAGGGTTTCGGGACAATGGGAAGTCCCATTATTACTCATCTCTAGAATGTCCTTGGAAATGGAAGCTGCAGAGAAATCACATCTAGCGGGGCAAAGTAGGATGGAATTTGGAAGAGATCCAGCAGTTACACATTCCAGGTAAGGAACCCAAGGTGAGCCAGCCAGTCAGTTGATTAGAGAGGGACTGGGAGGGGTACTAGGGCTGTGACTCCCACTCACGTGTCTGTCCATGACCCAACACTGCTGCTCAATTCACACTTGAGAAAGTCTGTGCTTCCCTAAGACAGAGCAGGTGGCCTCACAGTCTTTGAGCCCTTAGGTCATCATGCATCTGTCTCCTGACACACGCGCCAGCTGTTGACTTTCAAGGACTCAGGAGGGCTGAGAGGTGGGAGATGCCAAATCTGATTGAAGGATGTCTGTGGAGGAATCAAAGGTGCCACACAGGACAATCTTCTCTCTGTTATCCACACAGCGGTGCTGCCCAAGCCCTACATCACCAGCAACAACTTCAACCCCATGGAGAATAAGAATGTTGTAGCCTTAACCTGTGAACCTAAGACTCAGAACCATACCTATGTGTGGTGGGTAAATGGTCAGAGCCTCCCGGTCACTTCCAGGCTAAAGCAACCCGGTGAAAACAGGATCCTCATTCTAGCCAATGTCACAAGAAATGACACAGGATCCTATGAATGTGAAATACGGGACCGATTTGGTAGCATCTTCAGTGACCCTGTCACCCTGGATGTTCTCTGTGAGTACCTTTGGTTCCTCTGTGGCCAGGTCACGAGCTTAAATACAAACGACCAGAGGCCAGGCATCTCAGTCTCTCTCAGGTCCAAGTACAGACACTTTTATTTCTGGACACCTGAGCTGGCCATGACTCCCTGCCCTGGGAAAACCTGGGTAGGCACAGCCTTAACCAAGAATATAAGGGGAGGGGATGCTCCTGTCATGGGAGACTTGGGGTCTACAGCCTGTGATGGGTCTAAGCCTGAGAACCTTAGGCCTCATCTCAGTGAACAGAGAGGGGGTTTGGCTGGGACTTGAGGGTGTGTCTTGGCTCAGAGGGACACTGTATCCCTTTAAGAGACCAGGAGCATCCCCTTCCCTCGGATGACATCACCAGTGGCTTTATTCTCTTTACTCCAGATGGTCCAGACTTCCCCAGCATTTTCCCTCCGTTCACCTATTACCATTCAGGAGAAAACCTCTACTTGTACTGCTTCGCGGACTCTAACCCACCGGCAGAGTATTCTTGGACGATTGATGGGAAGCTTCAGCAATCAGGACATAAGCTCTCTATCCTCCAAATTACTACAGAGCATAGTGGGCTCTATGGTTGCTCTGCTCGTAACTCAGCCACTGGCAGGGAAATTTCCACATTCAAGAAAATCAAAGTCTCTGGTAAGTGGATCCTGCATCATTGGCAATAGGGTTTTAGGTGGAGTCTATCTGGCTTTCAGAGAAGAATCAGGAAAACATTTTTATTCCCAGCCTGTGTCCCATGGGCAGAAGAAAATCCTAAATTCTCCTGAACCCTCCCAATTTGTCTCTACAGACTATCTTCTCCTTGTTTTACTGTTTTCTCATGGTTGACCTTGTGTCCAGCCTGAGAAAGGTTGGGAGGGGGCTTTGTCAGCCCTGAGCCCTACGTGGTGGAAGAGGCTTCACAGAGGGACAAGAAGGAGAGTCCTCAAGATCAAGTTGCTTCTCGCTGTCACCGACACATCCCTTTCTGCCACATCTTTGTTTTCTTTTACCTACTCCCTGAGCTAAAAGGAACATCTGAGGCTTTGAAACAAGCTCACAATTTTCCTCCAAATGAGAGGAGGAAGACCCTTGCATGAGGGAGGAGCAACTCAGACTGCTCCCTGCTTTGCTCCGGGCTCCTCTGGTGACGCCCTGCCTGACTCCACCTGGGGTGGGACCAGCATGATGGAGAAAGAGCCCTGGTGGCCTGTCCTGAATTCGGATAAATCGAGCTGCCAGTTGAAGTGAAGCCTAGGCTGCAGGGAAATAAGAAGAGAGGTAGCCTTGGGGCAGACTCTTGAGCTGTGTCCTGGCTCTGAAATCACCGGCTGTATGAGGTTGTGGGCATAGCACGTGGGACACAGCACAGAGGACAGTGAGTGATGCACACTTGGAGAAATAGGGAGATTCACCTCTGGGGCTCTGCATGGCAGGAAAGGGGCAATGCCAAAAAGTGTATATTTATAGAGAGGGTAAGACTACTGAACACTTCATATGTATCTAATATAAGACTTATCATTAACTATTTCTAAGCGTGCAATTTAGTGTTGTGTAACCATCACACTATCCATTTCCAGAACTTTTTCCTTTTACCATATTAAACCTCTTTACCCAATAAACAGTAACTCTCACTCCTTCTCCCCATAACCCTTAGAACCCAGCATTCTACTTTCTGTCTCTATGTAACTGGCTATTCTATCTTTTATAAATGGAATTATATATTTATTATCCTTTTGTGTCTGACTTATTTCAGTTAGCATAATATCTTGAAAGTTCATCCTTTTTGCACGATGTATTGGAATTTTATTCCTTTTTATGGTTGAATAATATTTCGATGTATAGACATACCTCATTTGCTTACCCACTTATCTTTCAATGGACTTTTCCGTTGTTTCCATTTTTTGGCTATTGTGGGTAATGCTTCTCTGAACATCAATGTGCAAATATTTGTTCAAATTTCCTTCAATTCTATACGGAGCATGTCCAGAAGTGGAATTGCTGGATCAAATGGTAATTTATTGTTTAATTTTTTGAGAAACAGCCACACCATCTTTTACAGTGGCTATAACATTTCCCATTCCCACCAGCAATGCACTAGAGCTCCAATTTTGCCACCTATTTGAAAACACTTGTTGCTTTGTGTTGCTGTCATTGTTGTTTATCAAAGCCATCCTAAAATTTGTGAGGTGGTGTCACATAGTGGTTTTGATTTGCATATCTCTAAGTATTCGTGACGCTGAGGAACTTTGCATGGACTTATTATATATTTGTATATCCTCCTTGGAGAAAACTATTTTAATCCTTTGTTCATTTTTTAATTGGGTTATTGAATGTTTGTTGTTTTTGACTTGTAGTTTTCATGTATTCTGGAAATTAATTTCTTATCACACTTATAATTTGCAAATATTTTTCTCATTTCATGGGTTGCCTTTTTGCTCTCTTGATGTTATTCGGTATATAAAAGGTTTTGATTTTTATGAAATCCAATTTATCCATTTTATTTGTTGCCTATGCTTTTGTTGTTACAACCAAGAAATCATTGTGAAATCCAATATCATGAAGATTTTCTCCTATGTTTTCTTCTAAGAGTTGTAGAGTTTTTGCTCTTACATTTAGATCTTTGATCTATTGTGGGTTAATTTTTGTATATGGTGTTAGGTAAAGGTTCCACTCATTCTTGCCCTTGGATATCCAGCTTGCCCAATATCATTTCGTCAGAACACTGTCCTTTCCCCCATTGAATGATCTTGGCACACTCGATGAAAATCATTTGGCCATATATGCAAGTATTTCTTTCTGGGCTCTCTGTTCTATTTCATTAATTTCTATGTCCACCTCTATGCCAGTACCACACTGTATTCGTTACTGGGGCTTTGTAGTAAATGCTGAAATTCGGAAGTGTGAGTCCTCCAGCTTCATTCTTCCTCTTCAAAGTTGTTTGTCTATTTAGAGTCATGAGATTGAATATAAATTTTAGGACAGATTTTTCTTTCACTGCAAAAATGACACTGAGATTCTGATAGGTATTGTATTGAATCTGCAGCTCACTTTGGGTAGCATTGTCCTCCTGACAATATTGAGTCTTCTAATTCATGAAAATAAAATGTCTTTCAATTTACTGATGTCATCTTTAATTTCTTTCACTAATATTTTGTGGATTTCAGGTATAATCATTTCACCTCTTTGGTTAAACTTATTCCTAAATATTTTATTCTTTTTGATATTAATAGAAATTAAATTTTTGTCTTAATTTCCCTTCAGATTGTTCATGGTTAGTGTATTGAAATATGACTTATGTTTGAATGTTGATTTTGTATTGTGCAACATTACTGAATTCATTTATTAATTCTAATAGGTTTGTTCCACCTTTAGGATTTTCTACATATAAGTTCAAGTTATCTGCGAACAGAAATAATTTAACTCCTTTCTTCCAAATTGAATATCTTTTTTTAAATACTTGCCTAATTTTTCTGACTAGACCTTTCAATACTACATTGAATAGAAGTGTCAAAAGCAGCATCCTTGTCTTGTTCCTGCCCATACAGGGAAATCTTTCAGTCTTTCTCCGTTGCATATGATGTTAGCATTGGATTTTTCACATATTGTCTTTATGTTGTGGTGGTTTCCTTCTATTCTTAGTTAGAATGTTTTTATTATGAAAAAATACTGAATTTCATCAAATGCTTTTATTGATTCAATCTCATTACTGATTATAGTTCTATTCATATTTTTGTGTTTTTCTAGGAATTTGTCTATTTCATCGAGGTTATCCAATTTATTGGCATACAATTACTTATAGTACTTTCATAATCATTATTTTATTAGAATTGGTAGTAATTGCTTCATTTTCTTTTTGTTTTTTGTTTTTTGTTTTTGTTTTGTATTGTTTTTTGGAACAGAGGCTCTCACTCTGTAGGCCAGTTCAGGCTGAAATACAGTGGTGTGATTATGGCTCACTGCAGCCTCAACCTCCTGGCTCAAGCAATTCTCCTCCTCCTTAAGCCTCCCAAGATACTAGGACTACAGATGCATGCCACCATGCCCAGCTCGTTGGTTTTTTTTTTTGTTTTGTTTTGTTTTGTTTTGTTTTTGTAGAGACAGGGTCTCCCCTGGTTACCTATGCTGGTCCAAACACCTGGCCTCAAGAAATCCTCCCATTGTGACCTCCCAAAGTGCTAGGATTAAAGCATGATGCACCATGGTCAGACTGCATTTTCATGTCTGATTTTAGTAATTTTAATCTTCTCTCTTTTTTTCTTAGTCAGTCTAGTTAATGGTCGTCAGTTTTGTTGATTTCATTTTGAAGAATCAACTTTTGGTTTCATTAATTTCCTCTATTCTTTTTCCATTCTCCATTTTATTTTTGTCCACTCTAATCCTTATTGTTTCCTTCATTCACTGTGCTTGGGTTTAGTTTGTTTTTCTTTCATATCCTGAAGTATTAATGTAGGTTGTTGATCTGATATCTTTCTTCTTTTGTAATGTAAGAGTTTACAGTTATAAATTTCTTGCACAAGACTCTTAACTTCTCTGAATCTCTGATTCCTCACCTGAAAATTGCAATGAGAGAGCTTGCTTCATACCATTCTTTAAATGTTTAAGGCAGTCAGTGAAACAAGATGACACACACAGACAAACCAATGTCAGCCTTGAGGTCAAATAGTCCTAGAATCAAATGTCAGATCCACCTATTACTAGCCATATGACACCAGGAAAGTTTTCACACTACTCTAAGCTTCTGTCTTTTCATTGGCAAAATGGAAATAATGTCTACCTAACAGGATTATTGTGTGAATTAAATGAGGTACAAGTAAAGTATTTAGCACACGGCCTGGCACACAGGACATGCCCCTCAACAGTAGCTAACTGTTTCCATATATATATAGAAAAAGAGGTAACACATAAAACACTAGGACATGATGACTGACTGCTTGTGGGAAAGAAAGGAAAAAAGCTAAGTGTAAAGAATCAAGCCTGGTATGTTAGTTTTTACCAACTGACATGAATCCAGGATGGGATTAGACATACAAGATAATTTATCAGGGAAGGCACTTGTGAGGGAATGTGGGGCAGGCATGAAGGTAGTGTGGGAGAACCCACAGACAGCTATGCAAAGCTGACTACTCTGAAAAAGAAACAGAAAGAAATTTTAGGTTACAATGCAGTTCTAAGAGACTTTTTGCAAGGCTGATAGGGAGTCCTCCAACCAGCCACTCATTAGAGTTAAAGAGAGCCTCAGAGAACTAGGCTTGCTTTCACACTCTTGCTGGGAGCTTGTGGGAAGGAAGATTTCTCTACAAAGGAGGTGGTGAATTTGAAATGCACTGACCTGGGCCTTCTGTCAATCAGGTCCCTTTCATCCATATAGATATAAAACTCTTAGTTCCAATGAATGAGACCTGGCAGGGTCTCATTCATGGCTGCCACAACAGAGACTCTGAGAAAAAGATGCAACCATGAAAAGGTGGAAAGGCAGAAAGTTCTAATGACACAGAAAGTAGCAATCAGCCTTCCTCACATCTGAAAGTTTTCTGAACTATCTGAGTGCAGTAGAGAATTGGCAGAGGACTGATCACCAACCTAGAAACATGGTGAGAGGGGGGAAAAAACTGCAAGAATATAATCATCTCCCATCAACTTTCCAACAGAAATCATGTATTCCTTTAAGAAACAATTATAGAGTACCTCATGTTACATGCTTGTTCCTGAGGCTCCCCCCTGTAAAATAACATCACCTCCATTCCATCTTCTCTTTTCTTTCCATGACAGCTCCTTCAGGAATAGGAGATCTATCCTGGGCTTAATCCGATATAGCAGCCATGATGTCATTTCTGTATTTCAGGAAGACTGGTAGGTATGATGGCCTTTCTCTTGTCCTTTTTTGTGCAGGGCCGACTGCCTGCTCCCTGTACCCCGCTGTCTTTTAGACATAGTTATCTCCAGCCTCTGCTCGTTTGTTTCTCAGATTCAAATGAGAAACACAGTATCACATTGTGAAACCCTCTTCATTATTTTTCACATCTCTCAATAGTGTAATTCTCTCCATTCCCACAAAGCTCAACCACTTCTCAAAGTATTGCTTGACTTCTTGTCTCCAGACTTTGAAACGTTCCTTGCAAATGACTGCCTCATTATCTTTCTAAAATCTAGTTAATTCACTTAATCAAGAATCTCCGGGAGTCTACTCTAGCCTATTTGGTAACTTCACATTTCTTCTATTTACTAATCCTTCTCACTTCCTTTACCTCTATTTCCTAGTATAATTCCTCCATCCTAATTAGAACTGTCTTCCTACACCACCCTACCCTTTCACCCATATAGATATAAAACTCTTAGTTCCAATGCTATGCCTAAAAACAGGGTGAACTCCCCTCCACCATCTGCACTACAGACTTAACCACACCCTTCATCACAAGCAATCTCTGACCTCGTGGAGAACAAAGAAATTAGGATTAACCTGTGAACCCGAGACTCACAGCACAACCTATGTGTGGTTGACAGCTTTTCCTGATGACCAATTCATGTGTTCCAAAAAGATACAGAAATGAAGAAGGCAAGGTCCCTACCCCAGGGGACATAAAGCCTAGGACAGGAAATGAGACCTGAAAATAATCATGATACCAAAAAGAAAAAAGTGAAGGCCACAAGAAATCAGGGAAATATGATGGGAAATAAAACCACACATTGGAATCACTGGAAAACATTTTAAAAGTGGATACTCAACCCCCACCCATGAGTTCCAGTTTAAAGGTCTAGAGAGGGACCCAGGCATTGGTAATTTTTAAGTCTTCCCTGACACTACAAACATGTAAAGAGGATGGAGAATTCTTGTTGTAATAGGTAGAACTTAAAGCTAAATCAATGATTTTCAGCTAGAAGTACTGGAATTACCTAAGGACCTTTTCCAACATACATAAGACTATACTTTTTTGGCCCTAAGTATTAATGGGCTACACCAAGAACTCAGTAATCCAGTTGGGAAACAGAAGCTCAATGGAAAAGCCACCTTATTTGATATGTTAAAATATATATAAAGCATTTTCAAATGAGTGATAAGTGATGCTAAACCTTCTCTAAATAATATTTATGGGAATGTTAATACTATGAGTATTCTACGCTGGGCGAGGTGGCTCACACCTGTAATCCCAGCACTTTGGGAGGCCAAGGCGGGTAGATCATGAAGTCAGGAGATCAAGACTATCCCGGCTAACAAGGTGAAACCCTATCTCTACTACAAATATAAAAACAAAATTAGCCGGGCGTGGTGGCAGGCGCCTATAGTCCCAGCTACGCTTCAGGCTGAGGCAGGATAATGGCATGAACCCGGGAGTCGGAGCGTGCAGTGAGCTGAGATCGTGCCACTGCACTCCAGGCTAGGCGACAGAGCAAGATTCTGTCTCAAAAGCAAAAATAAAATATAATAATAAAAATAAAAATAAATTTTAAAATGAGTATTCTAAAAAAACTATATGAAATTTCTGGAAATCGAGTATGTTATCAGTCATAGTGTCATATGCACAGAAGTAACTAGATTACTAGATTTCTATGTGAGCTGTGTCTTTACCATAATAAACCTAATAAAAATCTCATTAGATTTTTCACCATAGTCATTTTAAATCTTTGTCATTCCAGGACAGCTGCTTTGATTCTTCTTTGAAGTATTTACAATCAGCTACAGTCCAAAATTGTTTTTTCTTCCAGAAGATATATGGAAAAGACTCTGATGACAACTCTTGAATACAAGTTTCTGATAACTTCAAGATCATACCACTGGACTCTCTGAGAACTTTCAAAATTTTAATGAACAGGCTGATACCTTCATGAAATTCAAGACAAAGAAGAAAAAAAACCTCAATTTTATTGGACTGAATCATCAAAAGGATAATGTTTTCATAATTTTTTATTTGAAAATGTACTGATTCTTTGAATGTTTTATTCTCCAGATTTACGAAATTTCTCTTTGAAGCTATTTATAATTTACAGCAATTTGGTAAAGTATACTTTTGTAAACAAAAATTGAAACATTTGCTTTTGCTCCCTATCTGAGTGCCCCAGAATTGGGAACCTATGCATGAATATTCATATGCTTATGGTAATAAAGCTATTTGCACAAGTTCAGTAAGAATCTACCCTCTTTATAACAGGACACATATGAAAACATTGGTTATATTACCAAGGCTTTGACTGGGAAGTTCTATTTGACAATACACATAGAACAAACCCATAGGGAATGCAGGCAAAGTCTAAAGTTGGCCGTGGTTTGGCTTCCTAGCCTCAAGAGGTTTTTAAAAGTTTGATCTGAGATTCTTATAAAACTTCTACCAAGCAAACTTTAAAAAGAGCCTCTATGGTCCATTACTACTCTTGCTGCACTTAGGTAAATAATCTAGGCAAGTTTGGTGAGACTCAACCTATTTGCAAACAAATTCATCCTACTGGAATTATCTTTGGTAAAATAGACTCCTATATAGAGAAAAATTATGTTGAAAAGAAAAACTATAGTACACCTGTTACGATATTGAATCACTGTTCATTATCTTTGAGTATTTATAATCCACTGGTAGAATGGACTGGACCTTGAATTCTTTTAGTTCTTCCAATTCAATTTTCTCCAATGAAATCATTAAGAACAAGAGCAGCTCTACTCTTGAAGCCATATAAGTTGGAGGTGGACAACTCAATGTAAATTTCATGGGAAAATGCTCCTGACAGAGGTGTGGGCCATTCAGAGCTCACCAAATATTCAACGCCATGACTTAGAGACACTTAAACTGCAAACCACGACAACAAGTTGATGACTTTACACTGTGGATAGCTTTCCTCAAGATGTCAGAACAAGACTCAATCATGATGAGACTCTTACCTCTCTTAATTTGTCCTTGCTTATGCCTGTCTCCTTTGCTTCCTAGAATAATGCTGTACTTAGGATTTCATAAGAAGTAGTTTTTGAGAGTAAGTTAATAGCGTCAGATATATCACATCAACCACACTTTTTTTTTTAAAGATGCAGTTTCTCTCTTGTTTCCCATGCTGGAGTGCAATGGCACAATCTTGGCTCACCACAACCTCCGTCTCCTGGGTTCAAGTGATTCTCTTGCTTCAGCCTCCCTAGTAGTTGGGATTACAGGCATGCGCCACCACACCCGGATAATTTTGTATTTTTAGTAGAGACAGGGTTTCTACATGTTGGACAGGCTGGTCTCGAACTCCCAACCTCAGGTGATCCACACACCTTGGCTTCCCCAAGTGCTGGGATTACAGGCATGAGCCACCACAACTGGCCCACACATTTTTACATAACAAGAGATCCTTTAGTCCACCCAAAGGCTGACATTAGCTGCATCTTTAACACAACAATTTCTTCAAATGTATGGAGTTTCTTTTAGGCTTCCACTTCTATACTTGCCTATTCTTCTCACACCCTGTTTTAATTTAACATAGGCATGCAATGCTAGAAAATAGAATTGCTGTCTACCAGCTTAACGGGGGAGCCTGTACAGTTTCTGACACTTCTTGTTGCACACGGATAAATACATCGGGTATTATAGATACTCAGTTGTAAAAATCAACAAATGTGTTGCCTGGTTAAAATGACTAGACTCTTCTGGCTTCTTCTTTGATCTATTCTATTGTAGTTGGTTTGTATCTTGCCTAAGGTGCATATTCCAAACTCTTGATATTTTCATCCTGACAGTCATACTGGTAGTCTCTCTCATGTGGTGCAATCTACGAACATTTTTATTTGTGTGCAAATATTTGTGTGCAGCCATTCTTCAAGTATCAAATTGTTTCTCTTGGGCTGCAATTCAAAAACTCAAAGAAATGTGTCATTTATGAGCCGGGGGCAGTGGCTCACATCTGTAATCCCAGCAATTTGGGGGGCAAAGGCGGGCGGATCACAAGGTTAGGAGTTCGAGATCAGCCTGGTCCATATGGTGAAACCCTGTCCTACTAAAAATATAAAAATTAGCCAGGAGTGGTGGCGCCCACCTGCAGTCCTGTAGGGAGACCCCCTGAAACCATTGCTATGGAATAAAAGATGAAATGCTCCTGATTATTGTAAATACAAAATTGCATGCAGGATTGTGTAAAGACAATGCCAGGTTGGGCTGCCACAATGAGCGAACAGCGCGTGATGTGCTTCCCCCTGCAGAGAGCCTATAAATGGACCTGTAGTCAGGAAGGTTTCACATCACCAAGATTCCTATCCCAGAAAAGCAGATGTTCATAGCTCTGGGAATGGAACGCAACCCTTGTGGAGACCCTATAAATGGACACATGAGGGGCGCCTGTTCATACGGATAAGATAAGGTTATAAACACCCTTATCTTGCCATGGCTCTTATAGGTCTCTTTAGGGTTAAGGCATACTCCCTTCTGAGAATTTTTTGGTGTAACCATTTCTCTAGCTTCACTTCCTGTTTCTATTGATTGTTTGCAACCAGCTTTTCCTGCAACTGTTACTGCTGATTAGTATCTTGCTAATCATATGATATGGATAGACTGTGTTTCTGTTTTAAGGCTCTGTTAGAAATTGCTGATGCACATACTATGTTGCAAATTCTTATCTCTGTATTCTGTACTTCTGCATACTGACGTTATGCTAAAGAATTACTTCATCCCCATGTGACCATCTCACCTCAGAATCAAACTACCCTAAATCCCTCACTAACCTACCCCCGCCCTCACTAAACTTAATAATAAATGCTGGTATATCCAGTGCATTGGCGGCATCACAGGACCATAAGGCAATGACAACGCTGGACCCAGCTTTCACTATCTCTGTGCGTCTTTTATTTCTTGACCTGCCAATCTGCCTGGGAACAAAGAAAGAGCCCTGTTGCATTATGGGTTGCTGGCCAGATCCCACAATACAATCCCAGCGACTTGGGATGCTGAGGCGGGAGAATCACTTGAACCCAGAAGGTGGAGGCTGTGGTGAGCCGAGAGCATGCCACTGAACTCCAGTCTGGGCCACAGAGCAAGACTCCATCTTAAAAAATAAAAAAGGAGGGGGTATGGCACCAAGATGGCCGAGTAGGAACACCACCAGCCTCCATATTCCAGCATGAGCAACACAGCATACAGGTGATTTCTGCATTTCCAACTGAGGTACGGGGTTCATCTCACTGGGGCATGTCAGACAGTAGGTACAGGACAGTGAGTGCAGCCCAGCAAGTGAGAGCTGAAGCAGGGCGAGGCATCACCTCACCCAGGAAGCACAAGGAGTAAGGGAATTCCCATTCCTAGCCTAGGGAAACAGTGGCACACAACACCTGGAAAATCAAGTCACTCTCACCATAATACTGCACTTTACCAGGAGTCTTAGCAAATGGCACACCAGGAGATTGTATCCCGCCCCTGGCTCAGAGTGTCCCAGGCCCACAGAGCCTCCCTCATTGCTAGGACAGCAGTCTGAGATCTAACTGCAAGGCAGCAGTGAGACTAGGGGAGGGGTGCCTGCAATTGCTGAGGCTTAAGTAGGTCAACAAAGCAGCCAGGAAGCTTGAAGTGGGTGGAGCCCACCACAGCTCAAGGAGGCCTGCCTGCCTCTGTAGACTCTACCTCTGGGGACAGGGCATAGCCAAACAAAAGGCAGCAGAAACCTCTGCTGATGTAAATGTCCCTGTCTGACAGCTTTGAAGAGAGTAGGGGTTCTCCCAGCATGGAGTTTGGGATCTGAGAACGGACACACTGCCTGCTCAAGTGGGTCCCTGACCCCTGAGTAGCTAAACTGGGAGACATACAAACTAGGGGCAGACTGACACCTCACACCACACACAGCTGGGTACACCTCTGAGATGAAGTTTCCAGAGGAATGATCAGATAGCAACATTGGCTGTTCAGCAATATTCACTCTTCTGCAGTCTCTGCTGCTGATATCGAGGGAAAAAGGGTATGGAGTGGACCTCAGGCAAACTCCAACAGACCTGCAGCTGAGGGTCCCGACTGTTAGAAGGAAAGCTAAAAAACAGAAAGGACCAAAACCAAACCCCTCTGTATGTCACCATCATCAAAGATCAAAGGTACATAAAACCACAAAGACGGGGAAAGAGCAGTGCAGAAAAGTTAAAAATTCTAAAAATCAGAGTGCCTCTCCCCCTCCAAAGGAACACAGCTCCTCGCCAACAACGGAACAAAACTGGACAGTGAATGACTTTGACAAGTTGAGAGAAGAAGGCTTCAGACAATCAAACTTCCCTGAGCTAAAGGAGGAAGTACGAACCCAGCGCAAAGAAACTAAAAACCTTGAAAAAAGATTTGACGAATGACTAACTAGAATAACCAATGTAGAGAAGTCCTTAAACGACCTGATAGAAATGAAAACTATGAAAAGAGAACTACGTGATAAATGAACAAGCTTCAGTAACCAACTCGATCAACTGGAAGAAAGGGTATCAGCGATTGAAGATCAAATGAATGAAATGAAGTGAGAAGAGAAGTTTAGAGAAAAAAGAGTAAAAAGAAATGAACAAAGCCTCCAAAAAACATGGGAGTATGTGAAACGACTAAATCTACATCTGATTTGTGTACCTGAAAGTGATGGGGAGAATGGAACCAAGTGGGAAAACACTCCGCAGGATATTATCCAGGAGAACATCCTAGCAAGACAAGCCTAGCAAGGCAGAACAACCTAGCAAGGCAGGCCAACATTCAAATTCACGAAATACAGAGAATGCCACAAAGATACTCCTCGAGAAGAGCAACTACAAGACACATAATTGTCAGATTCACCAAAGTTGAAATGAAGGAAAAAATGTTAAGGGCAGCCAGATAGAAAGATCGGCTTACCCATTAAGGGAAGCCATCAGACTAACAGTGGATCTGTCAGCAGAAAATCTACAAGCCAGAAGAGACTGGGGGCCAATATTCAACACTCTTAAAGAAAAGAATTTTCATCCCAGAATTTCATATCTAGCCAAACTAAGCTTCAAAAGTGAAGGAGAAAAAATCCTTTACAGACAAGCAAATGCTGAGAGATTTTGTCACCACCGGGCCTGCCCTACAAGAGATCCTGAAGGAAGCACTAAACATGGAAAGGAAAAACTGGTACCAGCCACTGCAAAAACATGCCAAAATGTAAAGACCATCGATGCTAGCAAGAAACTGGAACAACTGAGCAAAATAACCAGCTAGCATCATAATGACAGGATCAAGTTCACACATAACAATATTAACCTTAAATGGAAATGGGCTAAATGCTCCCATTAAAAGACACAGACTGACAAATTGGATAAAGAGTCAAGACCAATCAGCGTGCTATATTCAGGAGACCCATCTCACATACAGAGACACACATAGGCTCAAAATAAAGGGAAGGAGGAAGATCTACCAAGCAAATGGAAAGCAAAAAAAAAGCAGGGGTTGCAATCCTAGTCTCTGATAAAACAGACTTTAAACCAACAAAGATCAAAAGAGACAAAGAAGGCCATTACATAATGGTAAAGGGATCAATTCAACAAGAAGAGCTAACTATCCTAAATATATATGCACCCAATACAGGAGCACCCAGATTCATAAAGCACGCCCTTAGAGACTTGCAAAGAGACTTAGACTCCCACACAATAATAATGAGAGATTTTATCACCCCACTGTCAACATTAGACAGATCAATGAGACAGAAAGTTAACAAGGATATCTAGGAATTGAACTCAACTCTGCACCAAGTGGACTTAATAGACATCGACAGAACTCTCCACCCCAAATCAACAGAATATACACTCTTCTCAGCACCACATCACACTCATTTGAAAATTGACCACATAGTTGGAAGTAAAGCATTCCTCAGCACATGTAAAAGAACAGAAATTATAACAAACTGTCTCTCAGACCACAGTGCAATCAAACTAGAACTCAGGATTAAGAAACTCACTCAAAACCACAAAACTACATGGAAACTGAATAACCTGCTCCTGAATGACTACTGGGTACATAACGAAATGAAGGCAGAAATAAAGATGTTCTTTGAAACCAATGAGAACAAAGATACAATATACCAGAATCTCTGGGACACATTTAAAGCAGTGTGAGAGGGAAATTTATAGCACTAAATGCCCATAAGAGAAAGCAGGAAAGATCCAAAATTTATGCCCTAACATCACATCACAATTAAAAGAACTAGAGAAACAAGAGCAAACTCATTCAAAGCTAGCAGAAGGCAAGAAATAACTAAGATCAGAACAGAACTGAAGGAGATAGAGACACAAAAAATCCCTTCAAAAAATCAATGAATCCAGCAGTTGGTTTTATGAAAAGATCAATAAAATTGATTGACTGCTAGCAAGACTAATAAAGGAGAAAAGAGAAGAATCAAATAGACACAATAAAAAATGATAAGGGGGATATCACCACCAATCCCACAGAAATACAAATGACCATCAGAGAATACAATAAACACCTCTATGCAAATAAACTAGAAAAACAAGAAGAAATGGATAAATTCCTGGACACATACACTCTCCCAAGAGTAAACCATGAAGAAGTTGAATCCCTGAATAGACCAATAACAGGCTCTGAAATTGAGGCAATAATTCGTAGCCTACTAACAAAACAAGTACAGGACCAGACGAATTCACAGCTGAATTCTACCAGAGGTACAAGGAGGAGCTGGTACCATTACTTCCGAAACTATTCTAATCAATAGAAAAAGAGGGAATCCTCCCCAACTCAATTTATGAGGCCAACATCATCCTGATACCAAAGCCTGGCAGAGACACAACAAAAAAGAGAATTTTTGAGCAATATTCCTGATGAACATTGATGCAAAAATCCTCAATAAAATACTGGCAAACCAAATCCAGCAGCACATCAAAAACCTTATCCACCATGATCAAGTGGGCTTCATCCCTGGGATGCAAGGCTGGTTCAACAGATGCAAATCAATAAATGTAATCCAGCATATAAACGGAACCAAAGACAAAAACCACATGATTATCTCAACAGATGCAAAAAGGCCTTTGACAAAATTCAACAGCCCATCATGCTAAAAACTCTCAATAAATTCGGTATTGATGGAACGTATCTCAACATAATAAGAGATATTTATGACAAACCAACAGCCAATATCATATTGAATCGGAAGAAACTGGAAGCATTCTCCTTGAAAACTGGAACAAGACAGGGATGCCCTCTCTCACCACTCCTATTCAACATAGGGTTGGAAGTTCTGGTCAGGGCAATCAGGCAAGAGAAAGAAATAAAGGGTATTCAATTTGGAGAAGAGGAAGTCAAATTGTCCCTCTTTGCAGATGACATGATTGTATATTTAGAAAACCCCATCGTCTCAGCCCAAAATCTCCTTAAGCTGATAAGCAATTTCAGCAGATTCTCAGGTTACAAAATCAATGTGCCAAAATCACAAGCATTCTTATACACCAATAACAGACAAACAGAGAGCCAAATCATGAATGAACAACCACTCACAATTGATTCAAAGAGAATAAAATACCTAGGAATTCAACTTACAACGGACGTGAAGGACCTCTTCAAGGAGAACTACAAACCACGACTCAATGAAATAAAAGAGGACACAAACAAATGGAAGAACATTGCATGCTCACGGATTGGAAGAATCAATACCATGATAATGGCCATACTTCCCAAGGTAATTTATAGATTCAATGCCATCCCCATTAAGAATATCAATGACTTTCTTCACAGAATTGGGAAAAAAAAAAAACTACTTTAAAGTTCATATGGAACCAAAAAAGAGCCTGCATTGCAAAGACTATCCTAAGGCAAAAGAACAAAGCTGGAGTCATCACGCTACCTGACTTCAAACTATACCACAAGGCTACAGTAACCAAAACAGCACAATAGCAAATACGTGGAACTAACCCAAATGTCCATCAATGACAGACTGGATTAAGAAAATGTGGCCCATATACACCATGGAATACTATGCAGCCATAAAAAAGGATGAGTTAATGTGTTTGTAGGGACATGGATGCAGCTGGAAACCATCATTCTCAGCAAACTATCGCAAGAAAAGAAAATCAAACACTGCATGTTCTCACTCATAGGTGGAAACTGAACAATGAGAACACTTGGACACAGGAAGGGGAACATCACACACTAGGGTCTATGGTGGGGTGGGGGAAGGGGGGAGGGATAACATTAGGAGATATACCTAAAGTAAATGACGAGTTAACGAATGCAGCACACCAACATGGCACATGTATACATATGTACAAAACCTACACGTTGTGCACATGTACCCTAGAACATAAAGTATAAAAAAATTTTTTTAAAGACAAAGGAAATTTAAAAAAAAAGAAATGATGGAAGCCCAAAATTACGGTTATTGAGACTAATGCTCATTCATTAAGTATTGATCATATTCTCACCTAAGTGAGAGTACAGACACTCCAAAATAGAGCCACACAGGCTGGATGCTGTATACTCCCACTGAAATTTTAACAAAGCAGATAGCTCTCAAAACAAATCATATTTTTCTGTAGAAAGAAGATTCTAGTCTACCTGAGTGAGCATAATAAAGAAGTCCCCTCTGCTTTAACTTTTACCAAAAAAAGTGACCTGAAGCACTCTGATGTTAACCAATCAATTTATTTCTACGGCTTTGTTTACTGATCCGCATTAGACAAAACCCACTGTTTTGTTATTGCATTGCCCAGGGGGAGTCATCACTGTATCTGTAGAGGGAGAGCTGCACCAAATCATAAATCACAGATAAAACCCAATTACATCTATAACTAAATTAGTTGTAATTTTGTCTTGTCACACATGTTCACAGCAAGCAATGGCCAGAGGAGTCTCTCAGGCTGCATCATTCTCACCCTGACCCTCCTGCCTCTCTCTTTCACTTACAAGGACCTTTAGGATGAAACTGGGAGCCACCCAGATAATCCAGAATAAGCTTTCCATCTCAAGATACTCAACTTCACCACCGTTGAACAGTGTTTTTGCCAAGAAAAGTAAATGCATGTGTTCAAAGAGTTAGGATGTGGATTTTTTTTTTTTTTTTTTTTTTGTGACAGAATTTCACTTATTTTACCCTGACTGGAATGCAGTGGGGTGGTCTCAGTTCACTGCAACCTCCACATCCCAGGTTCAAATGATTCTCCTGCCTCAGCCTCCCAAGTAGCTGGGACTACAGGTGCCCGCCACCACGCCCAGCTAATTTTTGCATTATTAGTAGAAACAGGGTTTCACCATATTGGCAAGGCTGGTCTCGAACTCCTGACCTCGTGTTTGCCGGTCTCCGCCTCCCAAAGTGCTGGGATTACAGGCGTGAGCCACCGCACCCAACCCGGATTTTTAAGAGGCCATTATTCTGTGTCATACAGGTCACTTTCATAAACAGTACCCACAACAAAAATACGTTTTGCCTTCCTTACATGTCTCACTTTTCTGTCTGCACAAACCACAGTGAAACATACTAGCTCTGCTATGAAGTGGCTGGATGACCCTAGGAAACTCATTTGACCTCCCTCAGGCTCCTTCCTCATCTGCAGTGTAAGGTTGACTCTTACTGCATCAGAAAATGACAGTGGAAGAGTAAATTAACGTGTGTAAGACATTAGTCACAGAGCCTGGTCCCTGATGAGCCCTCAGTAAACATTGCTTTCCATCTTTTCCTTTCACCATCCCATTTTTCTTGCTCTGACCAATCTTCTCCTTCAACTCCCTTCTCTTCAGGAACTTTCTCAGTCTAACCTGCCAATTAAAGAAGCCACACTAACCATTCTCTCATGACTCTGATGGTGTGTTCTTGTGATAGAGTCTGCTATTCACTCAAGGCAATGGGTATTATTTATATGGAGAGGTCTGTTTGCAACAACAAATCATTTTTATGTTCACACAAAATTTATACACGATTTCTCTTAACTTACACATACCAGTCTCAACTCTACCCTGTTATTTCATACATGTACTTCATTATTTTATTTTTCAGTCTTTCTCCTTACACCTTAAAAATTAGGAGAGTACAAAAACAGAAAAAATTGGCCTGGGCCGGAAGAGGGTATTCTTTAGCAAGATGAATGCTTTCTTTTTCAAGATCAATGCTATCTGCAAGACAGTCCTGAAGCCCATTTCTGGGTTTGGCTTACGTCAAAGCCATTCCACTCTAGGACACATTCTTAGATTCCCAGGAGATAATGATTGCCACAGAAGCCACACTCACTCTGAGAATTCCTACTGTTGGGTAAGGGAATGTTTACAGAATGTTGTGCATCAGTTACTTCTCCTAAATTCTTCTACTCCTGGAAGTTAAGCTTCCCCACTAACTGGCTTCATCTCCAGCTGGCCTGAATGGACCCTGACTGGAAAGTACCTCCCCACTCTGGATGGCTAGGGTGGCACTTTTGCCTATTCCCATAATGACAATAGCTTACACACTGAAGCAGCACTCACTATGCACCAGGCACTATCCTAAGAGCTTTTCATGTAGGTACAGTCCTGACAAAAAAATCCTAAGTGCCACCATCACCATTTTTACAGATTAAAAAAAAAAAAAAAAAAAAAAAAACTGTGGCCGAGAAGTATATGCCCACTGTCACCTAACTCCATAATTTAACCTCATCCTACACTTCATCTGCTAAGATGACTCTCTAAAATTAACAAGGTCTGCTGAATGACATCCACCTTCAAAAATGATTTTTGTCACATTTCCTTTCAGGATTTCACAGCCAGCATTTCATTTTCTGTCTCATGCTTCACCTATGCTCCTGTTCCCTAACACTACACTCACAACTGCAAAGCCCTGCATAAAAGCTAGCTTTTAGAAACTTCAATCTTTTTTGGAAAAAAGAAAGGCCAGGTTCCAAGTCTCACAAAAAGTCATTTTTTATTCTATTGTCAGCTATTTGCATGGCCGTTCTCTGGCCATAAACAAGTGCACTAGAAACAGAAAGTGTAATGAGAAGAAAGTAGGAGGAGGGTGAGTTTCTAGATAGACACACAAGGAAAAGATTCCAAATCCAGAAAAATTCATAAAATGCACCCAGGGAGTGTGACTTTGAGCAATGACAGCCCCACCTGCCATGTTCCACAGCTGTAGGCCTCTTACTTCCTTGTCAATCTGCCCTTCCTGGTCTTGCTTTCTTAGACCAGTACAAACAACCTGAGAGCTGGGGTCAGATGAGAGCACACAGCACTGAGTGGTAGGGTTGGGAAAGGCAGAAAAGGAAGAAGAGTGTTTGACTCATGAAGACCTGAGTCACCTAGGTACATATCACCTAGGCAGGCAATAGATTCCTGAAGGGCTTTGCAGGACTCATGGTGGTTATCCAGAGTGACTGACTGAGGCAAGGGTCTTGACCAATTGAGTATTATAGAGCCAGAGGTTGAAGGTGCACCCAGGGAAAACATGAGTTGCAAAAAACCTCAGTGGCTTGTGTTCTCTCTGAAGAGGTTTCTGGAGGCTTAGTATTTATACATTTGATTAAAGGGGAGAAGGCAGGTAGGAAGAGATGGAGTGGGCAGAAAAACAATTGATCTAATCTTGTCTTTCTTCTGTGCCTCAGAAAATAAATATTATCAGAATGAGAGTTAAAATACTTCAGTTTTAGGAGCTAGATTTTGATTGCTCACCTAAAGTTACAATCAGCATGTCTTTCTTTTATGAAGAAATATACATCTTGAAAGGTTTTGAAGCCAAGAAAAAACAATCTGTTCAAGCAATCATCCAGAGATGCCTGAGATCTTTGGCTTTCCTGTTTACCCCATTCTTTTTCTTTTCTTTCTGTCTTAAGAGAAACAACCTTGCTCTGTCACCTAGACTAGAGAGTACTCACTGCAGCCTTGAACTCCTGGACTGAAGCTGTCCTCCCACCTTAGCCTCCCAAGTATCTGAGACCATAGGCATGTACCACTGCACCTGGCTAATTTGATTTATGTTTTTAGTTAGGATGTGGTCTCCATTTGTTGCTTAGGCTGGTCTTAAACTCCTGGTTTCAAGTGATCCTCCTGCCTTGGACTCTCAAAGTGCTGGGATTGCAGGCCTGTGCCAGCACACCTGGCCCCCAATTCTTCAAAAGCTCTCAGAGAAAGCATTGTAGAAGACCCCTGTGGCTGTATGTTTCATCTGATCTTACATGACTAGGAAGGCTCATTCTTAAGAAGTCACATCCCATGGAAAAAGGGGATGAAGACAATCAGAAAAGAGCAAAGGGAAGTCACAGCAGCAAAGGGACGGTATAATCCTGGAACCTTATTAAAGTCACACAACTGCTGCTTTAATTAGAGTAATTTGTTTGTCAAATATCGCTCTAACACTTTCAGTTGTATGTTGGCTCACTTGTAATGTCTGGAGCAGTCTATAGACTAGGTTTTCTAGAGTTTCTGAAGCATCTTCCAATTGCAATGTCAATCTGACACAATTCTCTGAATTACAGTCTGAATCCAGTGTTCATGTGCACCTTTTGTGTAGTCTACACATCAGCAGGCATAAAATTGTTTATATAAAAGTTGCTATGATTTCTCCAGAAGTTTCCTTAAGTCATCTAGTTTCAGCTTGCAAATCTTTTTAATCTATCCATCTTTTAATCTATCCATCTGACAAAAGGCTAATCTCCAAAATCTACAAGAAACTTAAACAAATTTACGAGAAAAAAAAAATGAACAACCTCATCAAAACGTGGGTGAAGCACATGAACAGACACTTCTCAAAATAAGACATTTATGTGACCAATAAACATATGAAAAAAGGCTCATCATCATTGGTCATTAGAGACATGCAAATCAAAACCACAATGAAATACCATCTCACGCCAGTTAGAATGGTAATCACTAAAAGGTCAGGAAACAACAGAGGCTGGAGAGGATGTGGGGAAATAGGAACACTTTTACACTGTTGGTGGGCGTGTAAATTAGTTCAACCATTTTGGAAGACAGTGTGGCGATTCCTCAAGGATCTAGAACAAAAAATACCATTCGACCCAGTAATCCCATTACTGGATATATACCCAAAGGATTATAGATCATTCTACTATAAAGACACATGCACACATATGTTTATTGCGGCACTATTCACAATAGCAAAGACTTGGAACTAACCCAAGTGCCTATCAATGATAGACTGGATAAAGAAAATGTGGTCCATATACACCATGGAATTTGATGCAGCCATAATAAAGGACAAGTTCATGTCCTTTTCAGGGACATGGATGAAGCTGGAAACCACCATTCTAAACAAACTAACACAAGAACAGAAAACCAAACACTGTATGTTCTCATTCATAAGTGGGAGTTGAACAATGAGAACACATGGACACAGGGAGAGGAACATCATACACTGGGGTCTGTTGGGGGGTGGGGGCCTAGGGGAGGGATAGCATTAGGAGAAATACCTAAGGTAGATGATTGGTTAGTGGGTGCAGCAAAACACCATGGCACATGTATACCTATGTAACAAACCTGCAGGTTCTACACATGTATCCCAGAACTTAAAAGTGTAATTTTTAAAAATGATACAAATTATAAAAGCACAGTTTTTATTTATAATATACCAAAATGGAATTAAAATGGAAGAAAATTCTGAAACTGTTAGTTTTGAAACTTGTAGACAGGAAAAAGTTTAGCATTTAGTCCAAATTGAAGGTGAATAAAAAATTCAAAAAAATGAACACATCTAAAATTTAATAACTGTTGTTCTGTTGTTCTCTTCTGAAAAATAATTTTCCCCCTCCTGTTTCCTGTTTTTATGAAATAGAAATCATATGGGATCAGTGTATTCCCAAAATAAGTTTGAGTCTTATACCTGGATTGTTTACATAAAGTGCAGCAAGAATGTAGATTCAAGGTCTCTATGAATACATATATGTGTTTCATATATATATATATTTATAAATGTAAGAAAATATATATATTCTATCATGTAGAATGGCACTAAAGTATATTAATGGCAGCAAATCTGTACAAGTCTGCAGCAGCCTCAATTCTTGTTTCTTCAGAAGAAAGAATTCAACTAAGGGTCATAAGGCAGAAGAAGAGACTGAGGCAAGTTTTACAGCAAGAGTGAAAGCTTATTTAAAAGCTTTAGAGCAGAAATTAAAGAAAGTAAAGTACACTTAAAACAGGGTCAAACAGGTGATGAGATTTCACGTGTGTGGTTTGACCTTGGACTTGGGCTTTTGTATGTTGGCATAATTCTGGGGTCTGCATCTCTTCTCCCCGATTCTTCCCTTAAAGTGGGCTGTCTGCATGTGCAGTGGCCCACCAGCACCTAAGGAAGCCTGTGTAGTGTGTTTCCTGGAGTACAGTTGGAAAACAGAGACCAAAATAAAAGCTATGTATGTCAATAAAATTGGTCTCCTTATAAAAGCCTGTTATAAATTTCTATCATTGTTCTGTTACCTTGGCATCTATTTTTAATCTTCCTTAAACACACCCAAATTTCTCTCTCTCTCTCTCTCTCTCTCTCTCTCTCTCTCTCTCTCTCTGCATTGAGATGTAAATTTACTACCTACTTTCTCTAAAACTCAGCAAGGGCTTCCTCAGATAAATGCTAACTTTTCTATTTAAAAAAGCACAATTTAAATCAAACTGATTTTTTAATAGTGTTATATGGGTTCCATGCTTAAAGTTTTAAAATCAAAAATCTAAAGTATTTCTGTCTCCCTCTATCTTTATGTGCACATGTATATGATCTATGTTGTATCACATATATGTATATGTTCAAACCTATGTTTATATATTGTTTATACATGGTATCAAATTAACACAAAAATAAATGAATACTCATCAATTAAGTAAATAATCCCAAATGCTTTTCAACACATGTGATTTTAGTAATCTTCAATAACGGAAGAACACCTCAAATGAGCATGCATATCTATCTGCAGCCTCCTAAAAAAATTATCAGCCAAGAATTTTATATCCAGCAAAACTAAAGTTCATAAATAAATGAAAGATAACAGACTTTTTCAGACAAACAAATGCTGAGAGAATTTGCCACTACCAAGCCAGCACTACAATAACTCTTAAAAGGAACTCCAAATCTTGAAATAAATCCTGGAAACACATCAACACAGAACCTGTTTAAGCATGAATCTCACAGGACCAATAAAACAAAAATACAGTAAATAAATGAATAAAACCAAGGTATTCAGGCAACAAATAGCAGGATGAATGGAAAGTACCTCACATCTCAATACTAACATTGAATGTAAGTGGTCTAAATGCTCCACTTAAAAGATATAGAATTGCACAATTGATAATAATGCACCAGCAAGTATCTGCTGCCCTCAAGAGACTCCCCTAACCATAAAGGGTCATATAAACTTAAGGTAAAAGGGTAGAAGAAGATACCCCATGCAAATGGCCACAAAAGTGAGCAGGAGTAACTATTCTTATATCAGAAAAAAACTAACTTTAAAGCAACAGCAGTTTAAAAAGACAAACAGGGACATTATATAATAATAAAAGGATTTGTCCAACAGGAAAATATCACAATCCTAAATATACATGCACCTAACACTGCAGTTCCCAAATTTATATAACTATTACTATTAGACCTAAGAAATGAGATAGACAGTAACACAATAATAGTGAGGGACTTCAGTACTCCACTGACAGCACTAGACAGGTCAAGACAGAAAATCAAGAAAGAAACAATGGATTTAAACTATGCCCTAGAGCAAATAGACGTAAGACATATTTACAGAATATTCTGCCCAACAACCATAGAATATACATTCTATTCATCAGCACAAGGAACTTTCTTCAAGATAGGCCATATGACAGACCACAAAACAAGTCTCAATAAATTTAAGAAAATTGAAATTATATGAAGTGCTCTCTCAGACAATAGTAGAATAAAACTGGAAATCAACTCCAAAAGAAACCTTCAAAACCATGCAAACACATGGAAATTAAATAACTTGTTCGTGAATGATCACTGGGTCAAATACGAAATCAAGATGGAAATTTTAAAATTATTTGAACTGAACAGTAGTGATGCATCCTATCAAAACATCTGGAATAATGCAAGGAGTGTGCTGAAAGTCTGTCCGGAGCTGCACGCCCCGGCCATAGTGAATAATAATTGAGGATTAAACGCCTGAGCTATATTCATTTCCACCCCACACCTTCTCCCTAGATTTGCCTTTTTTCTCCTGTACTAATACCTCATTAAAGATGGTGCTCTTCCTGCTTCTTCTTCACTCACTTTTCCCGCGCCCAGGAAAATTGTTACTCAGTAGCGCAAGCGCAACATGACATCCGACCGGAGAAACCGAAACTAACCTGGCCACGCCCTCGGCAATGAGATCATTTCCGCCTTAGCCCAACCCCTTCCCTTCCAAGTGTATATAAGGCAGTGCATTACCGCCATTAAACGAGACTTGATCAGAGCACTGTCTTGTCTCCATTTCTCGTGTCTCTTGTTCCCCAAATTCCCACCCCCTCCTCCAGGGCCTGCTCTGACTATCCCGCGGGCCGGGATACGTGGCGCCCGAACAGGGACCTGGAAACGAGGGACTCCATGAGGAAGAGGACGCCAAAGGACGGTCGACCGCTAATGAAGACAAAAGGAGTCAAACTCTTCCGATCACTGCGGGAACCTGCCGCATCAGGATCGAAGGTAAGTGACGCGTCCGAAATGGGACAAGAATTAAACCAACATCAAATATATGTAGGACAATTAAAAGAGGCTTTAAAGATATGAGGATTAAAGGTTAAAGGTAATGATTTGTTTAAATTTTTTGATTTTGTAAAAGATACTTGCCCTTGGTTCCCACAGGAAGGAACTATTGATATTAAAAGATGGCGTAGAGTATGGGATTGTTTGCAGGACTATTATAATACTTTTGGGCCAGAAAAAATTCCTGTAACCGCCTTCTCTTATTGGAACCTCATTAGAGATTTAATAGATAAGAAGGAGGCCAATCCGCAAGTCATGGCTGCGGTCACTCAGACAGAGCATATTGTAAAGGTTAGCTCCCGCTCTAACCTCACAAAGCCTCCGCAAGATACGGAGGAAGATCTCATTTCCCTTGAAAGTGATCATGAGGAAATCAAGTCTCCTTCTGTAACAGATAAAGAAATACCACACGAAAACAAATCAAAAAAATACCCAATTTTACAGATGCTTCAAAAGGAGGAGGAAATTAATAAGCCTAATCAACCGGATATAAATTGGGATGATTTAGAGGAAGAGGCGGCTAAATATCACAACCCTGATTTGCCTCCCTTTACTTCATACCCACCCCCATATAATAAGACACATAATGAGGCTTCTGCGCCCATTGTTATGGCAGCATTAGATCCCAAAGAAGAATTAAAGCAAAAAATTGCTCAACTCGAAGAACAGATTAAACTTGAAGAGTTACATCAATCATTGATAATTAGGCTCCAAAAGCTAAAAACAGGAAATGAAAAAATACCTAACTCAGACGCTATGGAGGGTTCCTTGCGCCCACTTCAGCGGCCTGGACAGCATGTTCCAAGAGGGGGGTTAGTTGCTAGCAGACATAGAGAAGACTCCTCCCCTAAAGACGTTTTTCCGGTCACTGAAACCATAGATGAACAGGGACAGGCTTGGAGGCATCATACTGGATTTGATTTTACTATTATAAAAGAGTTAAAGACTGCTGCCTCTCAGTATGGGGCTACTGCTCCATATACTCTTGCTATAGTGGAATCTGTAGCTGAGAATTGGCTCACTCCTACAGACTGGAATACCTTAGTCAGGGCAGTTCTTTCTGGGGGAGACCACTTAATTTGGAAGTCAGAGTTCTTTGAAAATTGTAGAGATACAGCTAAAAGAAGTCAACAAGCAGGAAACGGTTGGGATTTTGATATGTTAACTGGTTCAGGTAATTATGCAGACACTCAGGCCCAAATGCAATATGACCCTGGACTGTTCTCACAAATCCAGGCTGCTGCTACAAAGGCCTGGAGAAAACTTCCCGTTAAAGGAGATCCAGGGGCCTCGCTCACAGCGGTTAAACAAGGACCCGATGAGCCATTTTCAGACTTTGTGCATAGACTTATGACCACGGCAGGTAGAATCTTTGGAAATGCAGAAACGGGTGTAGATTATGTTAAACAGTTAGCTTATGAAAATGCTAACCCCGCCTGCCAAGCGGCAATCAGACCTTATCGAAAGAAAACAGATTTAACAGGATACATTCGCCTTTGTTCAGATATTGGGCCCTCATATCAACAAGGCCTAGCAATGGCCGCCACTTTTAGCGGCCAAACAGTAAGAGATTTCCTCATTAACAGAGGTAAAGATAAAGGGGGATGTTTTAGATGCGGTAAAAGGGGACACTTTGCAAAAGATTGCTGTGAAAACCAAAATAAGAGTCCAGAAGTAAGAATCCCAGGCCTTTGCCCAAGGTGTAAAAGAGGAAGGCACTGGGCAAACGAATGTAAATCTAAAACTGACAGTCAAGGAAATCCTTTACCCCCCAGGCAGGGAAACGGGATGAGGGGCCAGCCTCAGGCCCCAAAACAAGCATATGGGGCAGTCAGCTTTGTTCCAGCCAGCAACAGCAATCCATTTCAAAACTTAGTAGAGCAACCCCAGGAAGTGCAGGATTGGACCTCAGTTCCACCTCCCACACAATACTAACACCTGAAATGGGACCGCAAACCTTAAATACCGGAATATATGGACCCTTACCACCTAACACTTTTGGGCTACTTTTAGGAAGAAGTAGTGTCACCATGAGAGGCTTACAAGTCCTCCCTGGAGTTATCGATAATGATTATGAAGGAGAAATTAAAATTATGGCCAGAGCTATTGATAGTATTGTTACTGTCCCTCAAGGAGTTAGAATAGCTCAGTTACTCCTACTACCTTTGGTTAAAACAGATAATAATATCCAATACTCTAATAGAAATATAAAAGGTTTCGGATCATCAGATATATATTGGGTGCAACCAATTACAAATCAAAAACCCTCTCTAACCTTATGGTTAGACGGGAAGGCATTCACTGGACTAATAGACACAGGGGCTGATGTAACTATCATTAAACAGGAAGATTGGCCCTCTCATTGGTCTACTACAGAAACTTTAACTCACTTGAGAGGAATTGGACAAAGCAGTAATCCTAAACAAAGTTCTAAATACCTAACATGGACAGAAAAAGAAAACAATTCAGGCCTCATTAAGCCATTTGTCATCCCTTACCTACCTGTTAACCTTTGGGGGCGAGATCTGCTCTCTCAAATGAAAATTATAATGTGTAGTCCAAATGATATAGTTACTGCACAAATGTTAACTCAAGGATACACCCCTGGTAAAGGTCTTGGAAAAGGAGAGAACGGTATCCCGCAGCCTATACTGGTTTCAGGACAACTTGATAAAAAGGGGTTTGGAAATTTTTAGCTCAGGCCACTGACATACCTGCACCCCAAATGTGCGCTGACCCCATTACTTGGAAGTCAGATGAGCCCATTTGGGTTGATCAGTGGCCTTTACTCAATGATAAACTAAGTGCTGCCCGACAGTTAGTGCAGGAACAACTAGCAGCAGGACATATTGAGGAAAGTAATTCCCCTTGGAATACACCTATTTTTGTTATTAAAAAGAAGTCTGGTAAATGGAGACTCTTACAAGATTTAAGAGCAGTAAATATCACTATGATCCTTATGGGTGCCTTACAACCAGGATTGCCTTCACCGGTTGCGATTCCTCAAAAATATTTTAAAATCATTATTGACCTTAAAGATTGCTTTTTTACAATTCCCCTTCACCCTGCTGACCAGAAAAGATTTGCCTTTAGTCTTCCATCTACAAATTTTAAACAACCAATGAAGCGCTATCAATGGAAAGTCTTACCTCAGGGTATGGCCAATAGTCCTACCTTGTGTCAAAAATATGTAGCTGCCGCTATAGAGCCAGTCAGAAAAACATGGGCACAAATGTATATTATACATTATATGGATGATATTTTAATAGCAGGAGAAATTGGCGAACAAGTCTTACAGTGCTTCGCCCAACTCAAACAAGAGTTAACAGCAGCCGGACTACAAATAGCCCCAGAAAAAGTACAATTACAAGATCCATACACTTATCTTGGTTTCCAGATTAATGGACCCAAAATCATTAATCAAAAGGCTGTTATACGTCGTGATCATTTAAAAACTTTAAATGATTTCCAAAAATTACTGGGAGACATAAATTGGCTTCGACTGTACTTAAAGCTCACCACAGGAGAGTTAAAACCTCTTTTCGATATATTAAAAGGAGACTCTAATCCAAAATCCCCCAGGTCCATTACTAAAGAAGCATTAATAACACTCCAACAGGTAGAACATGCCATTGCAACACAATTTGTTACCAGTATTGATTATTCTCAGCCCTTAATACTCCTTATTTTTAACACAACAATAACCCCTACTGGCCTATTTTGGCAGAACAATCCCATTATGTGGGTACACCTGCCCTCCTCCCCTAAAAAGGTTTTGTTGCCTTATTATGATGCCATAGCTGATCTAATTATCTTGGGAAGAGAAAACAGTAGAAAATACTTTGGAATAGAACCCTCTACCATTATATAGCCCTACACTCAATCACGCATCCATTGGCTGTTACAAAATACGGAAGCCTGGCCAATTGCTTGCGCTTCTTATACTGGCGCGATTGACAACCATTACCCAGCTAACAAACTTATTCAATTTTGCAAACTTCATGCGTTTGTATTTCCCCATATTACCAGTAAAGAACCTCTCAATGACGCATTACTAATTTTCACTGATGGATCTTCCACAGGACTTGCCGCTTACACTTACAATAATGTAGTTGTTAAATTCCAGACCACTTATACATCAGCTCAGCTGGTCGAATTGCAAGCTATAATTGCAGCACTATCAGCTTTTCGTTGTCAGCCACTTAACATTTATACAGACAGCGCCTACCTGGCTCATTCAATACCCCTCTTAGAGACCGTGTCTCAAATTAAACATATTTCAGACACAGCTAACCTATTTTTGCAATGTCAACAACTTATCCGAAAAAGGACTACTCCCTTTTTTCTTGGGCATATTAGAGCACATTCAGGATTACCGGGACCTCTAACACAAGGTAACGCAACAGCTGACATGGCAACAAAAACCATAGCCACAGTCACTACAGACAATTTGCAACAAGCACAAAAAGCACATGCCTTACATCATTTAAACGCCCAAACCTTAAGACTTATGTTTAAACTTACCAGAGAACAAGCTCGACAAATAGTTAAACAATGCGCCAACTGCATAACATATTTACCTGTTCCCCATCTAGGAGTTAACCCCCGAGGATTCATCCCCAACGAAATTTGGCAAATGGACGTTACTCACCACTTAGAATTCGGTCAACTAAAATATATCCATGTATGCATAGACACCTATAGGGGATTCATCAGTGCAACTCTCCAAACAGGAGAGGCCACCAAACATGTCATAGCTCATTTATTACACTGCTTTTCTATTTTAGGAATACCCAAACAAATCAAAACAGATAATGGCCCCGGTTATATAGCCAAAACCTTCTTACAATTTTGTAATACCCTACAAATTAAACATACCACAGGCATTCCCTATAATCCCCAAGGACAAGGTATAGTAGAAAGAGCTCATCTGTCATTAAAAACTATTATCACAAAATTAAAAGGGGGGAGCCGGTACCCCGTGAAGGGTACCCCCAGAAACATACTCAATCATGCCCTGTTTATCCTTAATTTTTTAAATTTGGACAGTCTTGGAAAATCGGCTGTCGACTGTTTCTGGCATCCTGAATCTCAAAAACAGTTTGCAATGGTAAGATGGAAAGATCCACTTGATAGTTCATGGCATGGCCCCGATCCAGTTTTAATTTGGGGAAGAGGCTCAGTATGCATCTTCTCACAAAAAAATGATGCAGCCAGATGGCTGCCTGAAAGATTGGTAAGACAAATAAATCATAACCATTGTCAGTCCAGGGAAGATAAATCTCCCTGAGAAGTTCTTTCCTTCTTGTTTTTCAGAAAATGAAGCCTAACAGGAAATTCCTTTGGAGAATAATCGCTCTATATAACATAGTGACAGTCTATGCAGGTTTTGGTGACCCTCGTAAGGCAAAAGAATTATTACGAAAACAATACGGCCAGCCTTGTGACTGCAGAGGGGGACAAATATCTGAACCTCCGTCAGATAGAATCACCCAGGTGACCTGCACGGGCAAGACAGCTTACCTAATGCCAAACCAGTTATGGAAATGTAAGTCTACCCCAAGAGATACCTCACCTAGCGGGCCGCTCCTAGAATGCCCTTGTAGCTCTTTCCAATCTTCTGTACATAGTTCCTGTTATACATCCTATCAACAATGCAAATCAGGCAATAGAACATATTATACGGCCACGTTACTAAAAACACAAACTGGAGGCATTAATGACGTACAAGTATTAGGATCCACTAATAAACTTGTACAATCTCCTTGTAACGGCCAAAAAGGAAAGCCTGTTTGTTGGAGCACTACCGCCCCCATTCACATTTCTGATGGAGGAGGCCCATTAGATATTACAAGAATTGAAACCGTCCAGAAAAAATTAGAAGAAATTCATAAAGCTTCTTATCCTGAACTTCAATATCACCCTTTAGCCCTGCCTGAGCTTAGAGGTAATTTTAGGCTCGATGCCCAAACCTTTGATATCCTCAATGCTACTTACAATTTACTTCAAATGTCCAATACAAGCCTGGCCCACGATTGTTGGCTTTGTCTTAAAATGGGCCCCCCTATTCCTCTAGCCATACCTAACCTTTCATTGCCCTATGTCAATTACTCAAATGAATCCTTAGTAAATAATTCCTGTCCTATTAGCCCCCCCCCCTTAGTTCAACCGATGACGTTTTCTAATTCCTCTTGCCTCTTTTCACCATCATATAATAACACTAAAGAAATTGATTTAGGCTATGTTGTGTTTGGCAACTGTACTTCCATAATCAATGCCACCAACCCTTTGTGTGCTATAAATGGCTCGGTTTTTGTTTGTGGAAACAACATGGCATATACGTATCTACCTACAAATTGGACAGGGCTTTGTGTTCTGGCCACTCTTCTCCCCGACATTGATATCATCCCTGGAGATGAACCTATCCCCATCCCCGCTATTGAACATTTTATTTATAGACCGAAACTAGCCATACAATTTATTCCCTTGTTGGCTGGACTAGGAATCACCACTGCTTTTACTACAGGAGCCACAGGCCTAGAAGTCTCGCTAACCCAATATACTAAATTATCCAATCAATTAATTTCAGATGTACAGACCTTATCCAGTACTATACAAGACTTACAAGACCAAGTAGACTCGTTAGCTGAAGTAGTTCTCCAGAATAGAAGAGGTCTAGATTTGTTAACGGCAGAACAGGGAGGGATATGTTTGGCCTTACAGGAAAAGTGCTGTTTTTACGCCAACAAATCCAGAATCATCAGAGATAAGATAAAAACTTTGCAAGAAGAATTAGAAAAGCGCAGAAAAGGCCTGGCCGCCAATCCACTATGGACTGGACTCGATGGACTTCTCCCCTATCTCCTGCCATTCCTTGGTCCTTTACTCACCCTTCTACTTTTCCTCACTCTCGGGCCTATAATCCTTAATAAGCTTATGGCATTTGTCAGACAACAAATTGAGGCCTTCCAGGCCAAACCTATACAGGTTCATTATCATCGCCTTGAGATGACTGAAAATGGTGAGTCTTATTTACCTTAATAAGACCACCTCCCCTGTGTGCTGAACTGGACAGTCAATGACGGGTAAGAGGACACTATCTCCATCAGAGCCTAAGACAGGAGGGCCACCCTTGCTGCTGCCTTATCCCATGACGGGCCTAGAAGGTGGGGGTGAGTTGACCCAACGTAAGACAGGCGCAGTTCCCGAGGGGTTTTCTTATCATAAAAATATAAAAAGGGGGACCTGTCCGGAGCTGCACGCCCCGGCCATAGCGAATAATAATTGAGGATTAAACGCCTGAGCTATATTCATTTCCACCCCACACCTTCTCCCTAGATTTGCCTTTTTTCTCCTGTACTAATACCTCATTAAAGATGGCGCTCTTCCTGCTTCTTCTTCACTCACTTTTCCCGCGCCCGGGAAAATTGTTACTTAGTAGCGCAAGCACAACATGACATCCGACCGGAGAAACCGAAACTAACCTGGCCACGCCCTCGGCAATGAGATCATTTCCGCCTTAGCCCAACCCCTTCCCTTCCAAGTGTATATAAGGCAGTGCATTACCGCCATTAAACGAGACTTGATCAGAGCACTGTCTTGTCTCCATTTCTCGTGTCTCTTGTTCCCCAAATTCCCACCCCCTCCTCCAGGGCCTGCTCTGACTATCCCGCGGGCCGGGATAAAAGTCCATAGCTTTAAATGTCTACATCAAAAAGACTGAAAGAGCACAAATAGACAACCTAAGGTTATTTTTAGAAATTCAAGAAACAAGAACACACCAAAGCCAAACCCAGCAGAAGAGAGAAAATAACCAAGATCAGAGCAGAACTAAATGAAATTGAAGCAAAATAATGTAAATATAAACAAAGACCATTGACAAGATTAACCAAGAAAAGAAGAGAGAAGAGCCAAATAAGCTCATTTAGAAATGAAATGGGGGTTATTACCACCTACGCCACAGAAATACAAAAGATCATTCAAAGGTACTATGAACACATTTATGTGCATAAACTAGAAAACCTAGAGGGGATGAATACATTCCTGGAAACATAAAACCCTCCTCGATTAAATCAGAAAGAATTAGAAACCCTGAACAGACCAACAAAAAGCAGCAAGATGGAAAAGACAATTTAAAAATTTACAACAAAACAAATTCCAGGACCAGAAAGATTCACAGCTGAATTCTACCAGACATTCAAAGAAGAGTTGGTACCAATTCATTTGACACTATTCCACATGCTAGAAAAAGATGGAATTCTCCCTAAATCATTCTATGAAGCCAGTATCACCCTAATAACAAAACCAGAAAAGGAAATAACAAAGAAAACTACAAACCAATATCCCTGATGCACACAGATGCAGAAATTCTTTACAAAATACTAGCTAACTGAATCCAACAGCACATCAAAAACATAATCCACCATGATCAAGTAGGCTTCATATTAGGGATGCAGGAATGGTTCTACATACACAAGTCAATAAATGTGGTACAACACATAAACAGAATTTAAAAATCACATGATCCTCTCAATAGACACTGAAAAGGCACTTGACAACATGCAGCATCACTTTATGATTAAAACTCTCAGCAAAATTGGCACACAAACCCACAGCCAACATAATACTGAATGAGAAAAAGTTGAAAGCATTCACTCTCAGCAGGGGAACAACACAAGGATGGCCGCTCTCACCACTTTCATTCAACAGAGTACTGAAAGTCCTAGCCAAATCAATCAAACAAGGGAAATAAATAAAGGGCATCCAAATTGGTAAAGAGGAAGTAAAACAGTCGCTGTTTGCTGATAATATAATCGTATACCTAGAAGACGCTAAAGACCCCTCCAAGTGACCAAGCAGAGAATCAAATCAAGAACTGAACCCCTTTTACAACAGCAGTTTTAAAGAAATAATAACTAGGAATATATCTAAACAAGGAGGTGAAAGACCTCAAGAAAAACTACAACACACTGCTGAAAGAAATGATACATGATGCAAAATATGAAAATGCACCCCTTGCTCATCGATGAATAGAATCATTGTTGTGATGATGACCACACTGACAAAAGCAATCTACAAACTCAATTCAATTCCCATTAAAATGCCACCATCATTCTTCACAGAGCTAGAAAAAACAATTCAAAAATTCGTATGGAACCAAACAAGAGCCAACATACCCAAAGCAAGACTAAGCAAAAGAACAAATCTGATGGTGTCACATCACCTGACTTCAAACAATACTCTAAGTCCATAGTCACCAAAACAGCATGGTGCTGGTATAAAAATAGGCACATAGACCAATGGAACAGAATACAGATCCCAGAAATAAACCTAAATACTTACAGCCAACTTATCTTTGACAAAGCAAACAAACACATAAAATGGGTAAAGGACACCTTATCCAACAAACGGTGCTGAAATAATTGGCAAGCCGAATGTAGAATAAAACTGGATCCCCATCTCTCACTGTAGATAAAAATCAACTCAAGATAAATCAAGGACTTAAATCTAAGACCTGAAACTATAAAAATTCTAGAAAATGACATTGGAAAAACCATTCTGGATATTCGCTTAGGCAAAAAGTTCATGACCAAGAACCCAAAAGCAAATGCAACAAAAGCAAAAATAAATAGGTGAGACTAATTAAACTGAAGACCTTCTGCACAGCAAAGCAACAGTCAGCAGACTAAACATATAACCCACAGAGTGAAAGAAAATCTTCACAATCTATATATCTGAAAGATAACCATATCCAGAAACTACAAGAAACTCAAAACAAATTGGCAAACAATCCCATTAAAAAGTGGGCTAAGTACATGAATAAACAATTCTCAAAACAAGATAAACAAATGGCTAACAAACATATGAAAAAATGCTCAGTTTCACTAATGATCAGGGAAATGCAAACCAAAATCACAATGTGATACCATCTTACTTCTGCAAGAATGTTCATAATCAAAAAATGAAAAAATAATAGTTGTTGGCCAGGCATGATGGCTTACACCTGTAATCCCAACACTTTGGGAGGCCAAGTTGGGCAGATCACTTAAGGTCCGGCGTTTGACACCAGCATGTACAACATGGTGAAACCCTATCTCTACTAAAAATGCAAAAAAATTACCTAGGTGAGGTGGCACATGCCTGTAATCCCAGCTACTCCAGTGGCTGAGGCAGAAGAATGGCTTGAACCCGGGAGGCAGAAGTTACAGTGAGCCAAGATCATGCCACTGCACTCCGACCTGGGTGAAAGAGCAAGACTCCATCCATCTCAAAAATAAATAAATAAAAATAATAGATGTGCCTTTGCGTTCTCTTTCCCTCTCCCAACATGGCGGCCTCAGCAAAAAAGAAGAATAAGAAGGGGAAGACTATCTCCCTAACAGACTTTCTGGCTGAGGATGGGGGTACTGGTGGAGGAAGCACCTATGTTTCCAAACCAGTCAGCTGGGCTGATGAAACGGATGACCTGGAAGGAGATATTTCAACAACGTGGCACAGTAATGATGACGATGTGTACAGGGCGCCTCCAATTGACCGTTCCATCCTTCCCACTGCTCCACGGGCTGCTCGGGAACCCAATATCGACCGGAGCCGTCTTCCCAAATCGCCACCCTACACTGCTTTTCTAGGGAACCTACCCTATGATGTGACAGAAGAGTCAATTAAGGAATTCTTTAGAGGATTAAATATCAGTGCAGTGCGTTTACCACGTGAACCCAGCAACCCAGAGAGGTTGAAAGGTTTTGGTTATGCTGAATTTGAGGACCTGGATTCCCTGCTCAGTGCCCTGAGTCTCAATGAAGAGTCTCTAGGTAACAGGAGAATTCGAGTGGAGGTTGCTGATCAAGCACAGGATAAAGACAGGGATGATCATTCTTTTGGCTGTAATAGAAATCGGGATTCTGACAAAACAGATACAGACTGGAGGGCTCGTCCTGCTACAGACAGCTTTGATGACTACCCACCTAGAAGAGGTGATGATAGCTTTGGAGACAAGTATCGAGATCGTTATGATTCAGACCGGTATCGGGATGGGTATCGGGATGGGTATCGGGATGGCCCACGCCGGGATATGGATCGATATGGTGGCCAGGATCGCTATGATGACTGAGGCAGCAGAGACTATGATAGAGGCTATGATTCCCAGATAGGCAGTGGCAGAAGAGCATTTGGCAGTGGGTATCGCAGGGATGATGACTACAGAGGAGGCGGGGACCGCTATGAAGACCGATACGACAGACGGGATGATCGGTCGTGGAGCTCCAGAGATGATTACTCTCGGGATGATTATAGGCGCGATGACAGAGGTCCCCCTCAAAGACCCAAACTGAATCTAAAGCCTCGGAGTACTCCTAAGGAAGATGATTCCTCTGCTAGTACCTCCCAGTCCAGTCGAGCTGCTTCTATCTTTGGAGGGGCAAAGCCTGTTGACACAGTTGCTAGAGAAAGAGAAGTAGAAGAACGGCTACAGAAGGAACAAGAGAAGTTGCAGCGTCAGCTGGATGAGCCAAAACTAGAACGACGGCCTCGGGAGAGACACCCAAGCTGGCGAAGTGAAGAAACTCAGGAACGGAACGGTCGAGGACAGGAAGTGAGTCATCACAGACTGGGACCTCCGCCACATCTGGCAGAAATGCACGAAGGAGAGAGAGTGAGAAGTCTCTAGAAAATGAAACACTCAATAAGGAGGAAGATTGTCACTCTCCAACTTCTAAACCTCCCAAACCTGATCAGCCCCTAAAGGTAATGCCAGCCCCTCCACCAAAGGAGAATGCTTGGGTGAAGCGAAGTTCTAACCCTCCAGCTCGATCTCAGAGCTCAGACACAGAGCAGCAATCCCCTACAAGTGGTGGGGGAAAAGTAGCTCCAGCTCAACCATCTGAGGAAGGACCAGCAAGGAAAGATGAAAATAAAGTAGATGGGATGAATGTCCCAAAAGGCCAAACTGGGACCTCTAGCCGTGGACCAGGAGACGGAGGGAACAAAGACCACTGGAAGGAGTCAGATAGGAAAGATGGCAAAAAGGATCAAGACTCCAGATCTGCACCTGAGCCAAAGAAACCTGAGGAAAATCCAGCTTCGAAGTTCAGTTCTGCAAGCAAGTATGCTGCTCTCTCTGTTGATGGTGAAGATGAAAACGAGGGAGAAGATTATGCCGAATAGACCTCTACATCCTGTGCTTTCTCCTAGTTTCTCTCCACCCTGGAACATTCGAGAGCAAATCAAAACCTCTATCCAGACAAGACAAAATAAAACTCACCATCTCCTGAAGACCTTTCTTACCTTTTTTTAAAAACAAAAAATGAAATTATTTTGCATGCTGCTGCAGCCTTTAAAGTATTAAAGTAACTGGAGAATCGCCAATATAGCCAGAGAGAAAGGGACTACGGCTTTTTAGAGGAAGAGTTGTGGTGTGTTATGTCACCACACAGTTGCCAGTGTGATTAGTGCCTAGGGGCCTCCATTTAGCAGAAATGGTAATGACAGTGATATAACGTCTGGAACCTGGTTGGGCAGTAGGGGAGGGAGGTAGAAGGAAAATTGTGAGATTTCTACCTTTTAGATTTTATCCTATTGTGGCATATATGAATTCTCAAAACATTATCTGAATACATTTTCCACTCTTGGAAAGGTAGATTTAGCCTCAAGTTGTTTTAGTCTCCAGGAGGCTGCCAGTCCCTCCTCTTATTTAATTCTGAGTTTTGGGGGCCAGCCTAGGGGGAATTTTTTTTTAACCCCCCAGGGGGGTAGTTGGGAGTGAGACTATAGGCCATAAAGAATAGGACTGCTTTGGACCAAAATAAATGGGAAAATCATGGTTTGAAAAGAAGCTTTTGGGAAGTGATGAGTCATTTTGTACCAGGTAATGGGGAAAATTGTGTGACCTCCAGCAAACACATGAATGGTTATTTCCTGGAGCCGGAAGCACCTGGGGGTCGTGGTAATTCCCAGTGTTTTCTGTGTCCTAGTTTTACCCTTTCTAAACACTGTCCTTTTTGAAAGTTTGAATATATTCACATTCTGTTGAAACCTTGAAACTAAAAACTTAGACTCTTGTCATCATCTTAAGTTCTTCGTGCTACTCTTAACCTCCCAAAAAGCAGTCTCTTAAGTCACATAGATGATGTCTTGGGCATTTTCTCTCTCAGCCATGGAGAGCTGTGAAAGGAAGAATCGCTGCTTTTCTCAAGCAAATCGGTTTCTTGATGTCTTTTGGTTCTCACCCCTTGCCTGCTCCTGATGCTTTGACCCCTTTTATAGATCAGAGTGCTCTAGAATAATGGATGGTCTTGGATGGTGGATAAATAGGGACAGGGACAGTTAAATTGGGAGCCTTTTTTACAACCTTGATGAGTTTTTCCCCCCCACGTTTCCTTCTCCACTGAAATGCTACACCAATGCTTGTTGGATTCATGAGGTAGCCAGACCAATGTGTTGTTTTTCTTTATTATTTTTTTTTAAAGCTTCCCTTGAGAGAATAAATGGTAATGGAGAGAACTATTTAACAAGGTCCTGGTTTCTCTTGCAACACAGTAGCTAAACCTGCCTGCTTGTATGTGCATTTTTGTAGGGATCGGCTTGGTAGACAGTATTAGCAGAGAAACGACACCTTGATCTTGGTTTGCAAGCCCGTCTCCCATCAGTCCTAGATTAGGCCCTGTTCAGCCATGCAGGGGTGTTGGTTTATGCGTGCTGCAGCAGTGGGCATAATATAATTTACCCAGTTGACAAAGGTGTGTACCAAGTGAATTTAAATAATTGGTGTGGATTGGCCAGTAGCTAAGAAGTGGGCTTTTAAAGAGTGTTGAAGATTGAAAGGTTTTTTTTTTTTTTTTAAAGGAAAAACCATTGATTGTAGATAATGAAAAGCTAGGGTTTGCCCTCTTCATGTCTACTCTCCTTCCAAATAGTTATATCCAAAACTGTTTTTCCCTCTCCCCTGCCTTGTCCCCCCTATTAAAATACAAATGGGGATTAATGTCCCACTCCTGAATACATGTAAAATTTGTACAAAAATATCTTCTATGAAAATGATTTGTAATCTGTAGACTTATTACCTGGGAGATGTGTTGATGTAAAATCCCATCCTTTGGGTTGTGGGTTTTTTGTTTTCTCCAAATAAATCTGATCTTTAAAAAAAAAATAATAATAATAATAATAATAATAGATGTTGATATGGAAGCGGTGAAAAGGGAACACGTCTACACTGCTGGTGGGAATGTAAACTATAAATGAGTGGGTAAAGAAATTGTGGTATATATATGATTGAATACTACTCAGCCATAAAAGGAAGGAATTAATGGCATTCGCAGCAACCTGGAAGAAACTGGAGACTATTATTCTAAGTGAAGTAACTCAGGAATGAAAACCAAACACTGGATGTTCTCACTCATAAGTGGGAGCTAAGCTATGAGGATGCAAAGGCATAACAATGATACAATAGACTTAGGGAAAAGGGTGGCAAAGGGGTGAGGGATAAAAGACTACAAATTGAGTTCATTGTATACTACTCGGGTGATGGGTGCACCAAAATCTCACAAATCACCACTAGAGAACTTACGTAATTAAATACCAAATCCACAAAAACCTATGAAAATAAAAGATTTAAAACTAAAATAAAATTATAAACATTTAAAAACGTAGTTCCTAAAAAATTCTTCTAAAATGGAAAAAAAAAAAAAGTTCCTGAAGGTCATGTATCAGAAACTCTATTATGTTACCTCTTAATGCATATATATGAGCCAACTTGCTCAACTTCTGAGAACTTATCAGGAAGCTGCTGATCACCTGTTGCAGGTGTTTTCTATCTATTGTAAGACTGTATTTCCCTGGCACTACCTGCAACCAATTACTACTTTAGAGAGAGACAGTTAACAACCACCTGACTTGACCATCACCTGGTGATGTTCACTTGACATTTCTAGTGTGGGGGGGTGGAAGGATCTCTCCTGCCCTGCACACATCTGACCAGCTTTCAGATTTTCTTTCTTTTTATTTTATTTTTTTTTTTAAGACGGAGTCTCGCTCTATCACCCAGGCCGGAGTGCAGTGGTGCAAACTCAGCTCACTGCAGCCTCTGCCTCCCGAGTTCACACCATTCTCCTGCCTCAGCCTCCGGAGTAGCTGGGACTACAGGCGCCCGCCACCAAGCCCAGCTAATTGTTTGTATTTTTAGTAGAGAAGGGGTTTCACCATGTTACCCAGGATGGTTTTGATCTCCTGACCTCGTGATTCGCCCGCCTCAGCCTCCCAAAGTGCTGGGATTACAGGCGTGAGCCACTGTGCCCGGCTTCAGATTTCTTATTGTCAGATTTCAGGTAGGACAAACAGCTGATGTTTCTGGCTTTTGATTTTTTTTTTTTACCAATACTATCCCCCCAAATGAAACTAATAAGCCTTAACCGACATTATGGCTTAGCCAAGCATGTATGAGGCATCTCCAAAGATGTGAAGGAGCCATTCAAAAACTCAAAAATCACACAAACATCAAAACAAATAAGGCTGGTTCCCTCATCAGAAATTAAATCCAGGATGCAGCAGTAAAAGCATAAAATCTTTAACTATTCGATGACAAGGTAAAGTGGCTTTTATTCTTATTTTCTCAGAGGATCTAAGGCAAGCAGTTTGAGCTTACAAAAAAAGCTTAACTTTGTTTTAGGTCAGATTTTTGCTCTGCAATTTACTCAAAAGAAATTTTAAAGCTAGCCATAACACTATTAGGTGTCTTTATTTGAAATTCAATCCTCTGATCAACCACTTGGAATAAGAGAGCTCTAAAATATTTTTTAACTTAGAGGTCTCAATTTAAAAATCCATCTTCTGGCCATGGACTATTAGAATTTCCAGTGATGTATTGATTCTAAGTGACTCAATCCAACAGCCTCTTCAGTGAAAAACCAATCCCAGTGATCTTTTCCCCCACCCCAACAAAATAAAATATGTACTCTCAGGAACAGGCTTAGGATAGCAAAAGACTCTTCTTGCCACAGTCCTATCGAACCAACAAGACTTGGGGTGGCAAAAGTCCATGATGGATGGGACTTCTTATGACAAGCCCTCCTGGGAGCTTAACACATTTGGAAAACAAAATAAAAAATAAAAAACCTCAGGCACTCAGGGGTGGTAAAGTAGGTGATGGTTCTCTCTCCTTCTCCATTTTAGGCTCTTCTGTGTATAATAGGACCAGAATCGCCCTCACTAAAGCCCATAGCATTAAAGATTATACTGGGACCTGTTGCTCTTGCATATGAGGTCAGGAGATTGAGATCATCCTGGCTAACATGGTGAAACCCCGTCTCTACCAAAAATACAAAAAAAAATTAGCCAGGCATGGTGGCGGGTGCTTGTAGTCCCAGCGACTCAGGGGGCTGAGGGAAGAGAATGGCGTGATCCCAGGAGACGGAGCTTGCAGTGAGCCGAGATCGCGCCACTGCACTCCAGCCTGGGTGACAGAGTGAAACTCTGTCTCAAAAAAAAAAAAAAAAATTTCCTCCCAATTCTTCCCAAACCTCTACGTCTAGGTTACCTTCTTTCGGGAATCATGGGTTAAGTGATACAATTTGCATTAGGTCCCTTAATTGAGCCTGCAAAACCGAGGCTCCAGTGGCTTTAAGCAGCTGTTTGAATGCTTTTAGATACTGCTTCTGTTATGCTGATAACTGTTGTCCCGAGATAAAACCCTACCCTGACAATTCCCTCGAAATTGGAGATCCCAAGTGGGCACCGATGACCTACTGACCTACTGACTTATCGGCTTACTGGCTTACCAACTGCACAGTCTTCACCTTCGTTTTCGAGGGTTCTGTCGCAATTATTTGCAGCTATACCTCAGACCTGGACACCAACATGCCAGGTCCTCACATGGGGCACCTACTGACTGGGCCCGACCAGCAGACCCTGACCCAGCAATGGATGAACAAATACACTCATACACAAATATCCAGTGAAAGAGCAGGCTAGGTGGCCCTGTCACTCACTGGTACCAAGAAGGGTCCTGTAAAGAGTTAACAGCAGAGGCCCTGATCAGCCAGGGAAGTTCGCATTTATTTAGTACAGATTAAATGACAAAGGTCTTGAGTAAACACCACTACAAGGTAATTGACATTGCCAACCTCCTGGAGAGTAGTTCCCCCAGCATGTTAGGCCCGGTGCGGTGGCTCAACCCTGTAATCCCAGCACTTTGGGAGGCTGAGATGGGCGGATCACGAGGTCAGGAGATCGAGACCATCCTGGCTAACACAGTGAAACCCCGTCTCTACTAAAAAATACAAAAAACTAGCTGGGCGCGGTGGCGGGCGCCTGTAGTCCCAACTACTCAGGAGGCTGAGGCAGGAGAATGGCGTGAACCCGGGAGGCGGAGCTTGCAGTGAGCTGAGATCCGGCCACTGCACTCCAGCCTGGGCGGCAGAGCGAGACTCCGTCTCAAAAAAAAAAAAAAAAAGATTAAATGTTGGTTTTAGGACCACCTGAGTAAACAAGATATTTAGATAAACTCCTCTACATTCCTGTGTATCTATGCCCTAAGCTTTTATGATTATTCAGCTGCCTTCAGCCAAACCTTTTACTGAAGCTATGCAAACCCCCAGACTTCCAAGAAGGTTTGTGACTATTTCCTATAACTATCTTTATAATTTTTCTTCTAAAATATTTCCCACTACCTTGACTAAAGTCCCACAGTTGAGAAGACAGGGAAGGGCATCAGACAAGCAAGAAAAAATTAGAACAAGTTTGGCCATAAGAAAGTAAAATGTTGGTCAGGCCTTTCAACACAGATTAAAAAAAAAAAAAAAAAAGGAGATTAGGGCCATGCTATGAGGACACTGAATGGCAGACTACGTAATGGGAACTTCATCCCACAGATAAGAGAAGTCACTGCAAAGCTTTGAGAAGGTCACAAACATGACAAACAGCATTTCCAGGAAGATTACTCTGATCAGTATTAGGCAAGATAAGTTGGGAAATGATCTTCAACTTTGGAAACTTAATAGAAATATCTAAAAGATCTATATTTCTTTTCTTTTCATGTTTAATTTTGAAATAATTTCAGACTTTCAAAAATGTTCCAAAATTAGGCGAAGTCCTCATATGCTTTTCATTCAACTTCCCCAAATATTAACATTAAAGATATGCACCTAATAATCAAAATCAATAAATGATTATTAACATTGTAAAATGAATGCCTGTAGAGAACTTATCCAAATCACCTCTATCATCTGACTAATGTCCTTTTACTGGATCAGGATCCAATCTAATATCATGTATTGCTCTTCATTGTACTGTTCTCTCAGTCTGCTTTAATCTGGGAGAGTTAGGATTTACCTTTAAGAGCTTCACATTTTTGAAGAGTATTGGTTACTTATTTCGTAGAATGACCCTCAGTTTGGACTTTTCTAATATTTTCTCATGATTAAACTCAGGTTATACACTTTGTACAAGAATATCACAGGGATGATGCTGCACCTTCTCCATCCATTATATTACAATGCCCTAAGATGTCATTATCTCTGATTACTGGGGATGTCAACTTTAATCACTGGGCTAAAGTTCCTCCACTGCAAAATGACCCTTTTCCTTGAAAGCATTTTTAAACAACCAATACCCGGACCACAGCACACATCAGCCAAATCAGATACACTTGAGGGATGGTACAGGCATTGGTAGGCTTTAAATGACCTACAAGTGACTCTAATCAGTATCTGGAATTGGAAACCTATGACTTAGACAGTGAAGATTAGAATCCTGAAAATCAGCTAGGAGAATATTCCTAAGGCTTCTCTTTAAAAAAAAAAAAAATCTAATTCTAAACAAAAGCAAATACATCTGGATTTTGGCACGGACATATGGTAGAGAAATTGAGGAAAAATAGAAATCACCTGATGGGGAAACAGATGAGTGAGTAGACTGCAGTCCAATTAAAAAAAAAAAACCAGAATCAGGTGTGGTGACACTTGCTTGTAATTCCAGCATTTTGGGAGTGAAAGTGGGCAGATCACTTGAGCCCAAAAGTTTCAGACCAGCCTGGGATTTCACCAGCCTGGGTGAAACCCCATCTCTACAGAAACAAACACAAAAAATGAGCTAGGCAGGTTGGTACGTGCTTGTGATTCCAGCTACTCAGGAGACTGAGACAGGAGGATCAATTGAGCTCAGAGGTTGAGGCTGCAGTCAGTTAGGATCTTGCCACTGCACTTCAGCCTGGGTATGAGAGTGAGACCCTCTCTCTTTAAATTAAAAAAAAAAAGTAAAAGTAATGTTCTAAAGTCAGATGTAGTACAAAAACTGCATCTTATGTGATGTTTAGATGCTATAATTAAAACAGAACATGGAGGTGTTTCCATAGGAATAGCTGAAAGAGTCTATACTTTTTATGCAGCTGCATCATATTCTGTTGTGTAGATATAAGGTAGCCTGTTTAATTAGCATTGTGCCGGTGAAAGTCTAGGTTGTTCCCAATATTTTGCTGTTAAACAAACAATACAGTGAATAACCCTGGTTACGTGTCATTTTTTATGACTGGGACTGTAATAAATTTTTCCCAGTAAAGTTTGGGAGGCAAAAATATATATTTTTTAAATTTTCACATGCATTAAGAAATTTTACTCTACAAGGTTTGTACAAATTTTTATGTTCCCAGAAAAGTAGGGGAGGGTAATATCACCTCAGCTGCTCTCACACAAAGGTCCTGAGTGACAGGACCTTCAGGGACACAGGCCAGGGCCATATCCCTGGTGCCCACACAAGGCAGGGGCATCTGGATCCTGAGAAGCTACAGGAAAGGTGAGGGTGCCCTCTAGAGGACAACCTGCTAAGGATCAGAAAGGGGCCAAGGAAGTCAAGAGATTACTTGACTTAAACTAAGGGCAAGTTCAAGTGGAGGGAATTAAGGTCCAAGGAGCAAGCTGAGGTGAGTAAGTGGTAGAGATTGATGGAAGGAGAAGGTAAAAAGCCATCTTGGCTATCTATGAATGGTAGCATAGGAATTTTTGTATATTTTCAAAATTGTATACTGTTGGATCATTTTTAAAATATAAATAAATCCCAAACTGGACCAAGTAACGACACTGCTGGAGTCTCACTTTTGGCCAGGAGAGCTGACAACATCCTGCTCCCCCTGGCCTGGACACTGTCTGACTCAGGGGCCTAAACCCTCTCTTATTATGGAGAAGAAGATGTTTTGAACATTCTCAACATTCACCCATTCACCTCACACACCCGTCATCCTCTCAAACCTCTTGCCCACTCCAGGATTTCATTATTAATTTACTGAGCTCTATTTCTGTCCCTCATCCATTCCAATATGTGGTGGGTCCAGGTGGTGGCTTCTGCCCATGATTTTGTTAAAAAAAAAAAAAAAAGACTCTCAAAATTACTTTCCCTGACACCTCCTTAAACTGACCTCTACCTGCAACCCCATGATCATTACCAGCAGCATTTGGACACTTTTTCTGGTAATCAGATGCTTTCCATCTCTTATGAGGGTTCATTAGGAAATGTTACCCTCTCCACCCTGCATAAAGATTTCCCAGTAGAAATGAACACAGAGATACTGCCTGTGTGTTCCCAAAGGAAATGGTTTCTATAAGAATAAGTGAAAGCTGCAATTATACAAAAGACCAACTAAAACATACTTTACGTAGATGATTCTCACCATTCCTTTAAGAGATACATTGTAAAACATGACATTAATAATTATTCTAGAAGAATAAAGCATGCATACTGTTTTCTTAAATTAATTTTAATAAGGTGGCTCCTCCCATGTGCCCAGGCTGGGTCTCTGAACAAAATTCTCCATCTTCAGTGGCAATGCCTGAGAGGATGACATGGACTTAGGCCTGATATGCAGCCATTCCTGTCTACCTTGCCCCTGCTCCACGACAGTACCAGCCCAGGACCCAAGTCTCCTGCTGAAGAGCTGAGAGAGAAAATGGAATATCCAAAGCCTCTAACCTTTTTCCAGTCAACTGCAATGGGTACCAGTGCAGTCCATTTGCACCTGAGGACACCCACCTGCTGGTCTTTGGCTTCTAAGAGTCAGACCTCCCTGGCTTCTCTGGGTCCCAGCTGCTTTCACTCTGCTGAGCCCTGCTCTTTCCCATGGGGGTCACTCCCCTGCCACGCATGTCCTCCAGCTCCACCTGACAGGTCAGCCAACCCAGAACCAAGAGAAGGAACAAAGATTTCAATATCTAGTATGTCCAGCAGAGATGCAACCTGCACAAAAAAATAAAGAAGTAGAGATGCACACACCATCCCTGACAACATTGAGTACCAAAACAATGTCTTCTGTGCCCCTCATTAAGGAGCTCACTGTCCCTCACCACATGGGTAAGTGCTTCCAGGATCTCTCAATTCCTCAACGGGAGGCAACACACATTTTAACAGAGTACCTCAGCAAAGGAAGTGGTGACAATTTACCTACTTTGATAAAGTTCCTGAAAACATCCCTACACTGCAAAATTTCCCTACGAAGGAAGACAGAAAAGACTTTCCAATTTCAAAACATGGGCCTCCTACTTTTCAAAAAAGTACCCTTGAAATAGCCAAAACAATTTTGCCAAAATAAATTGCAGAACTTGAACTTTCTTATTTGAACTCTCACAAGACATTACAACTGTTAAAAACAGTGGCTGCTGGCATAAGAATACAAATAGTGACCAAAGGGATAGAATCGAGAGTCCAGAAATAAACCCTCACCCTTATAGCTCATTGCTCTCGCATAAGGGTGTCAAGATAATTTAATGCAGCAACAATCATCCTCTCAAATAACGGTGCACAAACAACTAGATAACCACGTGCAAAACAATAAACTTAAAGAACTATGCTTCCAACCATATCAAACAATTATCTAAAAATGGATCAATGAGTTAATTATAAGATCTATAACCATAAAAGCATCTTAGAAAAAGACATAGGGGTAAAACTTAATGACCTCAAATGTGCAATGGATTCTCAGGTATGACCCAAATGCATGAGAAACAAAAAGGAAAAATAGATAAATTGGGCTAAAGATGCAAGCCTTTTGTGCATCAAAGGATATTATCAAGAAAATAAAAAGACCAAACACAGAATGAGACATAATAGTTGCAAATCACTCAGACAATGGTTTCATGCCCAGAATATATAAAGAACGGCTACAACTCAAAAACACAAAGACAAATCACCCAATTTATATAAATGGGCAAAGGACTCAAATAGACATTTCTTCAAAGAAGATATGCAAATCATCAAGAGGGACATGAAAAGAAACTCAACATCATCAGGAAAATACAAAGTCAAAGCCACAATGAGATCCCACACTACACCTACAAATATGGCTAACATTCTTTTAAAATGTTAAATAACAAGTGAAAGCCTTATGTAGAATTTGGAATCCTCATGCACTGCTGGTGAGGTTATAAAAAGGAACAGCCACTAGGAGAAACAGTTGTGCTGTTCCTCAAGAAGCTAATCATAGAATTCCCATATGAAACAGCATCCGTTCCTAGGTATATACCCAAAGAATTGAATCCAGGGACTCAAACAGGTACTCGCATGGGAATGTTGATTGCAGCATTACTCACAAAAGATAGAATGTAAAACAATCCAAGTGTTCATCAACACATGAATAAACAAATGTGGTGACACATACAATGGAATGTTTATCTACCATAAAGAGGAATGAAGCTCTGACATCCGCTGGAACATGCGTGGACTTTGGAAATCTTATGTTAAGTGAAATATGTCAGAAACAAAATAAAATATATGTATAATTCCATTTATATGAAACATCAAGAATAGGCAAATTCAGAGAGACAGAGCAGAGATGATCAATGTCTAGGATGGAAAATACAGGGAGTTATTATTGTTTAAAAGATACAAAGTTTCAGTTTAAAATGATAAAAATTTTCTAGGAAAAATAGTGGTGATGGTAACTGAACACTGTGTATGTGGTTAATTCCACTTGATTGCACATTTGAAAGTGGTTAAAACAGCACATTATTCACAGAACTGTGAAAAAAAAGATTTCTATTATTTAATTCACCCAGGCTAATGTGTCTGTTTTGGAAGCTGAAGTCCATGAATACATCATCCAACCCAGTGTTTTCAATGAAATGTATCAGGTTTTCAATCAAGTTAGCTGGAAACTCCTGTCCCCAGAATAACCAGAGGTCCCAAAACAAGAGCTCCAGCAGGGGTTCAACCAGCAAAGATCCCATAGGGCAGCCTCGATGTCAGGCCCTGGATGGCATGTGAGGCTATAGTTATACAACCACGGCGTGAAAGTGTAAGTGTTTTTACTACTTACAGACACTGGGGAGCACTCGGCACACCTGGAGACCACAGATACAGAGGTCAGTGAGCCCAGGCAGGGAGGAGAGAAGAGCCCGGTAAGCCGATGGCTTTAGTAAGTCCAGGTGTTATCTGACAGGTTTCCAGCAGGGAGCTTTAATGGATGTGTGTAAAGCAAGCAGCAAACACTGGGACCAGGAGATCATGCTGTGACTGAGAAGTGGTCACTTTAAATGTGAGGGCAAATATCGGATTTATCAGTTTAAAGAAAGCAGCTGGAGAGAGGGGAGCCCAGCACACCAAGCAGAAGAGATGCCTCTAAGATTTTATCTCTGGCCACCAACTAGAGCCACTTGAACCAGATATAGTATTGAAAACTGCCAGGGTGAGCAAGGCCTGCCTCTGATGTGAGGCAAATAAATTTACACCTTAAAAAATGAATGCCAAGGCAGCATGACACTATAAGCACTCATGACATCCAGGGACACCAGCAGGGTGTGGTACTGTGCCCTGGAGTCAGAATCCTGCGTTCTGGTCCCTGGGCATGAGAAAATGAAAATGACTTGTCCCTGCTCCCGTGGCATTGATCCTCCCGCCCTGCTGCTCCCTCTTCTGCTCCCAAGCCCATGTGCAGTGCTCAGCCCCAGACATCACTGTCCCAAGGGTATACACAGTGCCGCCTACTGCACACAAACACAAACCCACAGAAGGTGACAAAAATCTGCGTTTGGGACTCCCGATTGTGAAAGAGGGAGAACAGTGAACATAGAGCTACAGAGACTGGGACTCATGGGGCTGGAAGGTGATGGACCTGTAACATAACATATGTGTGACCTCGTATGAAATGTGCAGATCCTTGTGGAATAAAACACACAGCCTGGCCTGGGACTAGGGCCACCCACACTTCCCTTCCAGTCCACCAGTGGGCAGCAGAGTCCCTCCAGCCTGAGCCTTCCCAGGGGATGCCGACCTCCCTCATCTAAAACGATAGCCGAGAAGGGTCCACCCTCACCAGGGTCACCTCGGCCCAAGTCCTCAACGTCCTCTGTGCTCCCCACACGGACTCTGTCAGCTCCTCCCTGACCTGGCGGCCGCCAACCTGACACCACTCCCTCTGCCGGCAGCTCCTGCCCCACACACCTGCTCCTTCCCTGGGATCAGCTAAAAAGACATCTCCCAGGGCAGCCATGGTGCACGCGACGCCACATTGGGCGCTTTCCCCTCATTACCTCCCTCCATCCTCATCAACTCTTTCTGTCACTGCTCCCTAAATGTCCGCCCATGCTCCATCTGTCCTGTTCTCTGGGGCATCCCAGGCCAAGCCTAGTGCTGACACAGACCAGTGCCTGCCTGAGGGCCCACAGCCTCCCTGGGAATCAGTCAGGCACCCTATGACCTGTCTGCCCGCTGCCCCCCGGGGGGCTCAGAGCGCGTGTGATGGTCACACACAGGCACCATCCAGGATGTGGCCACCTATCCCCGCCTGTCCCTTGGGAAGACAGACCTCTCCAGTGTGCCTGCTGGGAGAAGGGGATATTATTGCTCTTTGCTCCCAGAACACAACTCACCCCCATGTGCCCTCTCAGGTGTGAGCAATGTCCCTCCAGACAGGCTTTCTGGCAACTGCCTGTTCCTCTTCTACAGAGAGTAGCTTGGCCAGGTCAAAACCCTCAGGACAGACCCCTGGGTATGTCAGCACATGGAGGACTGAGCCCATCACGACCACGGAGTAAGTCGGGATGAATCACTGCAGCTCTGAACCCCTGCTCTGTCCCAGGCTCCTGTTCCTGCATCTCAACGAGCCATGTTCCACAGGGTTCCTGGGTAAGTCCCCACTTCCTCCTGCACCACCATGGGGAAGGTGTGGTGTCCACAGGACAATCAGATGGTCAGAGAAGAGAGGACACCAAAGATGGTCAGGAAGAAATGAGAAACCCTGAGCCCCAGCTCAGCTACCAGACTCCAGGGAGCAATAGTGACTGAGAATGGTCCCTTTGACTATGGGACTCACAGCCCCCACTGAGCAACCAGCACAGGCCTCTCCTCCCAAGGGGCACGAGAGATTCACCCTGCACACCTCCAGGAAGGACACTTTCCTCTGGGACACCCAGGTCCTGAATATCCATCCTTGGAAGCTGCAGTCAAGCTAGACACAATTAGAGAAAGGAAGGGTTCTTGTCACCAGGCGACACACAACTCACCCACAGCACAATGGGGTGTCCCTGTGACAGGGAGCTGGTGCAGCTCCAACCTCCTGCACTGAAGGGGAGAGTCAGATGGGGATGAAAGAGGGCAAAGGACATGAATGTGCACCCCAAACCAGAGCCATTGGGACAGCAGGAGGCTGAGGCCCAGGACTGTACTTGCCCAACCTACAGGGTATGTGTGTGACTGTGTGTGTCTGTGTGCATCTCTTTTGTGTGTGCGTTTGTGTTTCTGCACATAGTGTGTATCGAGGTTTGGTGACAGAATCACTGCTGAAAAAGGCAGAGGCCTCCACAATTCCCAGGGACCTGACACACAGACAAAAGGAAAAAGAGAAGGAGGGACAAGGAGGCTGGACAGAGAGGGGAGGGGACAGAGGGGTGTCCTGGGCACAGACCCCACCCATGAGCCTGAGAAGTGCTCCTGCCCCGGGAAGAAGTTCAGCACAGAAAGAGGAAGGACAGCACAGCTGACAGCCGTGCTCAGAAAGTTTCTGGATCCCAGGATCATCTCCACAGAGGAGAACATGCAGGCAGCACAGGCCATGGGGCCCCTCTCAGCCCCTCCCTACACACTACACATCACCTGGAAGGAGCTTCTACTCACAGGTGAGGAGAGAACTTCCTGGGAGAGGACAGGAGGAGGAAGCAGGATGATTGGATGGGGTTTCCTGGACAGGATGAGGTTCTAAAAAATAAAAGAAGTCAGCACTTTCGGAGGCTGAGGTGGGTGGATCACGAGGTCAGGAGATCAAGACCAGTCTGGTCAACATAGTGAAGTCTCCTCTCTACTAAAACTACAAAAACTTAACCAGGTGTGGTGGTGTGCTCCTGTAACCCTAGCTACTCGGGAGGCTGAGGCAGGAGAATTGCATGAACCTGGGAGGCAGAGGTTGCAGTGAGCCGAAATGGCGCCACTGCATGCCAGCCTGGGCGACAGTACGAGACTCTGTCTCAAAAAGAAAAAAAAAAAAAAAATACAGGAAAGAAGGCTCTGTTGGAGCCTGGATAGGGGAATATATACCAGAGAGGGACACGGGTCAAAACAGGAAAATCACATTGCACTGGAATTGGTAAGAGGTAGGAAAATCTCAAGTGTTCTTTTTTGCTGGTTAATCATCACTGGACACCACATTTTGAAAAATGATAATAATAACTATTGTCAGATGACACTTTAAATGAAAATATAAACAGGGCATGAAACACTGTCCTCAGCAAAAAAACATCAACAATTGGAGAAAGACAAATAAAAAAACCCTGGGCAGGGAGGACCCGGGGAACTCTCACATGTACAGGAATCTACAGCCTCTCCAAGGCACTGGTGTGCAACCAAGATCAAAAGTCCCTGTCCTTATGGAACTCATGCTGTCATGGGGAGGAAGACAGACATGCAAAGAGATCTAGAATGTGAGGTCAGGTGTTGACAAGAGCTCTGAAGGGAGCAGAGCAGGGAAAGGCCAGAAAGGGAAGACCCAGGGTATCCAAAGGAAGTGTCAGGAAAGAAGTCTAAGGATGCCCTGATGCGAGCAGGACCTGAAGGCAGTGTGGAGAGAGCTGTGCAGACCCCTGGGGAAGAGGATTCCAAACAGAAAAATGCCAAGGTCGGAAGTGTTGAAGGAATGGGGGTCGTGCTGCTGACCTTGACCCAGTAGGACAGTAGGACACACACACACACTCACAAACACACACACACAAAAGGTGAATGTGTGTGTGTGTTTTCAAGGCTGATGACTGAAGAGATCCTCTCAGGATGCAGGGCCCCATCTTTTCACCCCAATACATAGGTCTCAATATTGACTGATGCTCTCTCCACCTCCTAGCATCACTTTTAATCTTCTGGAACCCGACCACCACTGCCCAAGTCACGATTGAAGCCCAGCCAGCCAAAGTTTCTGAGGGGAAGGATGTTCTTCTACTTGTCCACAATTTGCCCCAGAATCTTGCTGCCTGCATCTGGTACAAAGGGCAAATAATGGACCTCCAACATTACATTACAGCATATGTAATAGATGCTGAAACAATTATATTTGGGCCTGCATACAGTGGACGAGAAACAGTATATTCCAATGCATCCCTGCTGATCCAGAATGTCACCCAGAAGGACACAGGATCCTACACCATACAAATCATACAGCGAGGTGATAAGACTAAAGGAGTAACTGGACATTTCACCTTATATGGTGAGTGATTCCACATGATCCCTGGGTGTTGGGGGGCGGGGTCACTTCTACTTTGCACACACAGGATTGTCAGGCCTACACTGTGCCTGTGTCCCTCTCTGCATTATGTCCCATGTTTGGGTTTTGGCATTTAGTGCAGGACACACACAGTGGAGACAAACTACAACAGATCAGAATTCCTTTCCTGCCTCCAGACCCTGTAGACACTTGCTGCACAGGAAGGACAGTCTGATGGGTTGGGGGGTGCTCAGCAGGAGATCAGCCTCAGCCAAGCACCTCATGCCCTCTTCATAAATTTGACAATGAGAAAGACCCTGGAGAAGTGAGTAGGGCTTTGCCGAAGAGGACCCCTGAGATACTCTCAGAGAAGCTCAGCCCAAGAAGCCTCAACCTCAGACCCCTGTCCCTAAATCCTTACTCCAGATAAAGCTGAGGAGCTTGTGCCAGGGCTGGGTTGTGGCAGGGCTTACTGGGACCAAGGATTTACCAGCTGTCTGAGGACTGTGTCTCCTGGAGCTGCTCACCAGCCAGGGCTCAGCCCTCAGAGCCTCATCTAGGCAAGGACAGAGCTTTCTTCACCTCACACTCAGAGTGGAGAGGACAGAAAGGCAAGCTTTGTAGGCCATCAGCCAACTGCCTTGCAAGGCTTAGGACACTCCATAGAAACTCTAATGTCCCCAGAAGCAGAAACAGAAGAGAGAAAATGTACCTGGCAGCAGCTTGTCCACAGGGATCTGACCTAAAGGTGCTCTCTCATGGAAGTGAATAATAATAAATGCTGTTTGTGTGAACACCTCCACTGTGCCAAGCATTAGGTCACGTGACTGTGAAGAATTTACAATTTATTCACAGATAGCATGAAAAGCCACAGTCCATTTGCCATTTAGCTTATTTGACTGAGAGAAAACTGAGGCACAGGAAGGCACAGTCACTAAACCAGTCACACAAACACAAAAGGCAGATCAGGGTCACATGAGGTCTGTCTGCAGCCACAGGCCCATCCTCTCCTCCACCAGAAGTGAGGGCTTATTGGGTTCCAAGGACCCCATAGTCATTTATTGGCTCAAATCCTCTCTTAGGCATCCAAACCTCAGAGGAGAGAGAGCAAATGCTCAGCTGATTAGTCTGCACTTCAGAACTAAATTACCTGCCTCAACTGTCAGAGTCAGTGCAAAAAAATGTCCAGGCCTCCACCTAAGATCTTAACTCCTATCACTGAACCTGAAATCCTATGTTTCCCAAAGTGTCCATGTCACTGGCATGACAGGATAAAGGAGAGGACCTTGTTTTCTTTCACCACTCACACCCCGCACCAGCACAGGCCCAGTGAGAGACACACACTCAGGAGCTCTCGCATAACAAATGAAGGAATTGAATGAAGGAATTAATGATCCATAACCTCTTTAGAGGCTGAATCTTGGATGCAGAATCCTAGGAAGTTCTAGCCACACCTGTCCCTTGTCCTTCAGAGGCTGACAGCCATGTTTCATCCCCCCACTACCTCTTGCCCCTAAAGCCACCCCACTTCATGTGTAACTCTGAAGCTCTTTGGCCACTGGAGGATTTTCAGGGCTCCCTGGTCCTGGACTGTGGAACTGGGGGTACCTGGTCCTTGGGGTCTCTGAAGTCACTGTAGCCCCCGCTGTTCTCTGCCAGGCTGTCTCTGTCTCTCTCTGCTTCTCTGTGTCCCTCATCTTCCTCCCACTTCATTCTACCTGGCAAGCCCTGTCCTGCACAGCTTCTTTCTCCACCCCTAGGCCTTCCCCAGACACTCCCTCTAGCTAGGCTGACTGTTCTGTTCCCTTCCTGCTAACACTGTGGTCTGGCCCACCTCCCAGGAAATGGGAAAGGCACAGAAATCACCTGGAACTGCCACTCCTGCCAGGCTTCATCTCCAGCCAATGTCCCCAGGTCACTAAGCAAATGAGCTTCCACTGTATCCCCATCCAGGGCTCTGTCCCTTTGTGAAGCTGATCTGTGGACAAGACTGTGGGACAGGGAAAGGCAGCTCCTCCATCCACTCTTATAATTCCCAGACAAGTTTTTCTGGCCTCCTGCACAAACAAAACCAATTGATCCCGATGGTGATTTGCAGTAAAGAAAGATTTTAATGACTCCAAGTCTGCCAAACAGGAGGACAGAGGTTTATTATTACTCAAATCAGCCTCCCTAGTGGATCAGGGGTTAGAGATTTTCAAGGATAGTTTCAGGGGCACAGGACTAAAAAATGGATACTGCTGATTGTTTGGGGATGGAATCATGGGGGCGGAGGGAAATGATCTGTTTGTGCTTGAATCCGCCTCTAGGTGGGGACCACGTGACTGGCTGAACCATTAGTCATGGGTATGGATGAGGTCAGCCGGTTGCCAGAATGCAAAGAATGAGAAACATCTCAAAAGACCAATCTCAGGTTCTACAATAGTGATGTTATCTATAGGAGCAATTAGTTACAAATTTTGTAAACTCTGGCCAAATGACATTTGAGGAGTAAGGGATTATAGAAACTGTGCCTACATTTTAGCAGAATTCAGTTTCCTCCTGTAATCTTACTCTCATGGTCTTTCACCAGTTTTACAAAGGCAATCCCTGGGCAAAAGAAGGGTATTAGTGTTATGGAGGAACTATTATCATTCTTGCTTCAAAGTTAAACCATAAACTAAATTCCTCTCATGGTTAGCCTGGCCTATGTCCAGGAATGAGTGAGGACAGCCAGCCTGAGACTAGATGCCAGATGGAGTCAGCCATGCTAGTTTGCTGTCACTATTGTAATCTTTGCACTGACTCACCAGGGTGTCAAAGGCTGGACAGGTCTACAGTCTCCAAAGCCCACGGGCTGATTTCACCCATTTCACTCGTGACTCCATCCTCAACCTACCATGGAGCTCACATTCTCCAGTCACTTCCTAGAGACTTCTGGTTTCCTGTCATGCATATAACAAGCTTGAAATTTGTCACTCGGCTCTAACAGTAAGTAAAAAGCTGAAAAACCTCAAAAGTCAACAACTCATTAAAATCCCTCAGAGATGGCCAGTCACAGTGGCTCACGCCTGTAATCCCAGCACTTTGGGAGGTTGAGGTGGGTGGATCACGAGGTCAGGAGATTGAGACCATCCTGGCTAACATGGTGAAACCCTGTCTCTACTAAAAATACAAACAAATTAGCTGGGCATGGTGGTGGGCACCTATAGTCCCAGCTACTCGGGAGACTGAGGAAGGAGAATGGTGTGAACCTGGGAGGCATAGCTTGTTTGAGCCACGATCGTGCCACTGCACTCCAGTCTGGACAACAGAGCGAGACTCTGTCTCAGAAAAAAAAAAAAAAGGGGGCTGTTAGAGAAATGAAGAATGCTTTTGATGCTTACTGGTAGACTGTACACAGCTGAGGAAAGAATCCCTGGCTTGAGGATGTGTGAATAAAAACTGCCAAAACTGAAACAGGAAACTTCAAAAAAGAGGGGGAAAGAAAGTGGAACAACATATTCAACTTCATATTTAATACTTCGTATTGACAATAGCAATTTTTAAATGTTGTAGTTGTGGGACAACTACCAAGGCTGTAACATACACGTAATGGGAATACTGGTGGTGTCGGGGACCTGTTGCAGGTGGCCAGGTGGGTGCTACCTGATGGTTTTATTGCCTGTGCCACATACGATTGTTTCCTCCTGATGGTGCCATTTTCATAAGTTGGGGTTCTTCGTGTGGGGGACACATGAGCCATTGGCGTCTCACTTAGACTCTTCCTAATTCACACAAACTTAACCTCCAGTTGTATTTCCTGAGTTAAGAGAAAATGAAGAAAGCATTTCACATACCTGTTTTGGGCTCCTCCCCATTTTTCCTAACTCTGCACAGAAATTAGAAACAGGGAGTTCTTTCTATATTTACTAACATAACACATCCCTTCTTTTAATTCGGCATCATTCCTCCCTTTATGTAATTGACACACTGGCCAGTTCTGTCCTTTTGATGGGACTCTCTCTACTTAAGGAGTTGCTAATTTCAAATCACCTTTGGCATCTTTCTTTGAGCATAATGTGATCCTGCTGGAATTCACGGCACACCTAAACCTTAATTGGGCATCAAGAGAAATACTACCAGCAATTGATCTTAGATGTTTGGACCATCCATAACAATTTCCACTTACGACAACATTTTAATGTTTCCTCCAAATTTTGTTTTGTTTTGTTACTAGAGTCAGAACATAACTTGAGGTCTAAACTCCTGACAACTTTTTATGGGAAAATTACAGTATTACAAATTGAGCATCCCAAATCCAGAAATCCAAAATCAGAAATGCTCCAAAATCCAACACTTCTGACCATTGATGTGATGCTAAAAAGAAGTGCTCACTGGAGCATTTTGGATTTTAAATTTTTCATATGTGGGATGCTAACCCAGTACATCTACGGCATTTATTCCAAAATTTAAAAAAAAAAAAAAAGTTAGAACTCCAAAACACCTGGTTTTAAGCTTTTTGCATAAGGAACACTTTATCTGTATGAACTGCAGGCATGAAGCTGCACAGGAGATCTCTAGATCCTTCTCATCCTGCATAACGGAAACCACACACCCAGGGAACAATGCCCTATTCCCCCGACCCCAGCTCCTGGAAACTACTATTCTACTCTCTGATTCACTCTGGAATCCACTGAGATGAGGTACATCGAGTAGTCAAACTCATAGAATCAGAGAGTAGAATGTCTAATGACAGAAAGTTTCTGCAAGACTTCTTCCCAAATATTGGTCTAATAGCCACCAAACATATGTGGTGCATGAGGGCCAGACTTCCATCATCAGTTCATGTTTGTCCTTTCCACCAGTCAGTTCTGCATTTGCAAACATCCACATGTATTTCTAGAAAGATCCACATGGTCCTCACCTGCCCTCTACAGGGGGAAGGGAACATCATGGACCCAGAACAGGGAACATGGTCTTGATCCAAGCTATCAGCTCTTGCCTGTCCCCTTCACTCTTTGTAGGTCATTCCTTGGACTCTGCTCTATCTTTAGAGGTCACTGGCTAAAGTCAGTCACTATGAGACAGCTGGGAAAACTGCCCCACCTTGCGGTTCCACTGCCTGATGACTGAACTGACCTCCAGGCTTGACTCTGGTCTCCCCAGTGTTATTTCTGCTGAAGTACCCAGTCCCAGGCCAGACTTCCCAGTACCCAAAGGGTTTAAGGACAATGGGAAGTTCCATCATCCATCTATAGGATGTCCTTGGAAAGGGAAGCTGCAGAGAAAACATACCTTGGGGGACAAAGTAAGACTGAAACTAAGAAGATTCCAGCACTGCCGGCTCCAGGTGAGGACCACAGGGTGGGTCAGGCAGGCAGTTGGAGAGGGAGGGACTCAGAGAGGCAACAGGGTCTGTGACTACTGGTCCCATGTCTTTCCATGACCTAATACTGCTGCTCAATTCACACTTGAGAAAGTCTGTGCTTCTCCCACATAAAGCAGGCAGCCTCACAATCTCTGAGCCCTCAGATTGCCATGTGTCTCTCTTGTAACACACACTCCTGTGATGGGCTTTTAAGGACTTGGGTGAGCTGAGAGGTGGGAAATGCCAACTCTGATTGAAAAATGTCTTTGGAGGAATCAAAGGTGCCACACAGGGCAATCTTCTCTCTGTCATCTGCACAGTGGAGACTCCCAAGCCCTCCATTTCCAGCAGCAACTTAAACCCCAGGGAGGCCATGGAGACTGTGATCTTATCCTGTGATCCTGACACTCAGGATGTAAGCTACCTGTGGTGGATAAACGGTCAGAGCCTCCCTATCAGTCACAAGTTGCAGCTGTCCAAAACCAACAGGACCCTCATTATATTTGGTGTCACAAAGGATACTGCAGGACCCTATGAATGTGAAATGAAGAACCCAGTGAGTTCCAGCCGCAGTGACCCAGTCACCCTGAATCTCCTGCATGAGTATTTTCTGTTCCTCTGTGAGCCAGGCTGCCATCCGAAATACACTTGGCCAGAGGCCAGGCCTCTCAGTCCCTCTCAGGTCCAAGTACAGAGACCTTTACCCCTGGACATCAAAGCTGGCCATGACTACTAAGAGTAGGCTTAGGCTTGATCAACAATGGGAGAGAAGAGGCTGCTCCTGTTATGGGAGATTCAGGGTCCACAGCTTATGATGGGAGAAACAGGGGAATGTCTCAGGCTCCAGATCAGTGAACCCAGCAGGGATTTGACTGGGACTTCAGTGTTGTGACTTAGCTCACAGGGTCACTGTGGCCCTTCCACAGACCAGGATTTACCCTTTCCACTGACAATATCACCTGTGACTTTATTCTCTTTGCTCCAGATGGCCTGGATGCCCCCACCTTTTCTTATTCATACACCTATTAATATACAGGGGAACTCCCCAAGCTCTCCTGCCTCACAGACTCTCACCCACTGGCACAGCATTCTTGGCTGATTGATGGGAAGTTCCAGCAATCAGCACAAGTGTTCTTCATCTCCCAAATCACTAAAACATATACAGGGGTCTATGTCTGTTTCATCCATAACTCAGCCACTGGTGGAACAAATCTCATAATCAAGAGGATCATAATCCATGGTAAGTGGATCCCTGGAGCATTGGCAATATGTTTTCCAGTGAAGTCTATCTGGCTATCAGGGAAGAGCCACCTGCCCTCTGCAAAGGGAGAGGGAAAATAAAAAACCCAGGACAGGGAACATATTTCTGCTCCAAAACCACCAGCTTTTGCCTGTCCCCTTCACCCTTCTAGATCATTCTTTAGACTACACACTAACAATGAACAATCTGAAAGGAAATTAAGAAAAGAATTTCAATTAACATTAACATCAAAAGGAATAAAATATTTTGGAATAAGTTAAACGCAAAAGGTCAAAGGGTTATACCCTGAAAACTCCAAAACATTACTGAAAGAAACTAAAGATGACATCAATATATGGAAAGACATTTCATTCTCATGGATTGGAAGAATCAATATTGTTAGGAAGACAATATTACCCAAAGTGAGTTCCAGATTCAAAGCAACCCCTACCAGAATTCCAGTAACATTTTTTGCAGAATTACAAAAATCTGTCCTAAACCTGACCTGACAGGTTCGCATTAATGACTGCCACAACAGAGACACAGAAAAATATGCAACCATGAAAAGGTGGAAAGTTTTGATTACATAGAAAATAGCAAACAGCCTTTCTCATATCCCAAAGCCCTCAAAAATATACGAGTGCAGCATGGCCAGTATGGAATTGATCAAAAACTAATCACCAAGCTAGAAATGTGGTGACAGAAAAAAAAACATCAAGAATGTATTTGGCCTATCACCTCCCACTTTTGCATACTAATCTGATGCTGAAAAGAAATGCTCACTGGAACATTTTAGATTTTGAATCTTTCAGATTTGGGATGCTAAACCAGGAAGTATATGACAAATATTTCAGAATCAAAAAATGTCAGAAATCCAAAACACTTTTTGTCCTAAGTCTTGTGCATAAGAAATACTCAATCTGTGTGAACTGTAGGCATCAAACTGTACAGCAGATCTCTAGAACCTCCACATCTGGCATAACAGAAACTGCACACCCATGAACAACTTCTGATTTTCCCCACTCCCAGTTCCTGACAACAAGCAGTCTCTTCTCAGATTCACTTTGGAATCCACTTCCATGAGGTCCCTAGAGTAGTCAAACAAATGGAATCGGAGAGTAGAGTGTCCAATGAAAGAAAATGTTTGCAAAAGTTCTCCCTAAATTTGTCTCATATCTATCAAACACACATGGTCCACGAGGACCAGATTTCCAGAAGTACATTCCCACCCTTTCCACCAGTCAGTTCTGCATTTGCAAATCTCCACATATATTTCTGGACAGGTCCACATAGACCTCACCTGCCCTCTGCAGAAGGAGAGGAAACTTACAGAACCCAGAACAGGGAACATGGTTCTACTCCAAAGCCACCAGCTCTTGCCTGTCCCCTTCACTCTTTCTAGATCATTCCCTGCACTCTGCTCTATCTTTGGAGGTCACTGGCTCAAGTAAGTCACCATGAAACACCAGCAAAAACACTGCCCCACCTTGTGCCTCCACTGCCAGATGACTGAACTGACCTCCAGGCTTGACTCTGGTCTCCCCTGTCTTATTTCTGCTGAAACATCCAGTCTCAGGCCAGGCTGCTCAGTATCTTCAGGGTTTCAGGACAATGGGAAGTCCCATTATTGCTCATCTGTAGAATGTCCTTGGAAATGGAAGCTGCAGAGAAATCACATCTAAAGGGGGAAAGTAGGATGGAATTTGGAAGGGGCATAGGAGTTGCACATTCCAGGTAAGGAACCCAAGGTGAGCCAGTCAATCAGCTGATTAGAGAGGGACTGGGAGGGGTACCAGGGGCTGTGACTCCCACTCACATGTCTGTCCATGACCCAACACTGTTCCTCAATTCACACTTGAGAAAGTCTGTGCTTCCCTAAGACAGAGCACGCAGCCTCACAGTCTTTGAGCACTTAGATCATCATGCATGCCTTGTAACACACGCACCAGCTATTGACTTTCAAGGACTTGGGTGGGCTGAGAGGTGGGAGATGCCAACTCTGATTGAAGGATGTCTGTAGAAGAATCAAAGGTGCCACACAGGACAATCTTCTCTCTGTTACCCACACAGTGGAGCTGCCCAAGCCGTACATCACCAGCAACAACTTCAACCCCATGGAGAATAAGAATGTTGTAGCCTTAACATGTGAACCTAAGACTCAGAACTACACCTACGTTTGGTGGGTAAACGGTCAGAGCCTCCCGGTCACTCCCAGGCTAAAGCAACCTGGTGAAAACAGGATCCTCATTCTAGCCAATGTCACAAGAAATGACACAGGATCCTACGAATGTGAAATACAGGATCGAGTTGGTAGCATTCGCAGTGACCCAGTCACCCTGGATGTCCTCTGTGAGTATATTTGGGTCATCTGTGGGCCAGGCCACCAGCTTAAATCCAAATGACCAGAAGCCAGGCATCTCAGTCTCTCTCAGGTCCAAGTACAGACAGTTATTTCTGGACACCCGAGCAGGCCATGACTCCCTGCCCTGGGGAAACCTGGGTAGGCACAGCCTTAACCAAGAATATAAGGGGAGGGGATGCTCTTGTCATGGGAGACTTGGGGTCTACAGCTTGTGATGGGAGAAACAGGTGAATACCTCAGGCCTTGGCTCAGTGAACACAGAAGGGGTTTGGCTCGGCCTTGAGGGTGTGTCTTGGCTCAGAGGGACACTCTGTCCCTTTAAGAGACCAGGAGCATCCCCTTCCCTCGGACTACATCACCTGTGTCTTTATTCTCTTTACTCCAGATGGTCCAGACGTCCCCAGGATTATCCCTCCATTCACCCATTACCATTCAGGAGAAAACCTCTACTTGTCCTGCTTCGCGGACTCTAACCCACCGGCAGAGTATACTTGGACGATTAATACGAAGTTTCTTCAATCAGGACAAAAGCTCTCTATCCCCCATATTACTACAAAGCATAGCGGGCTCTATGGTTGCTCTGCTCGTAACTCAGCCACTGGCAGGGAACGTTCCATACTCACAAGGATCAAAGTCTCTCGTAAGTGGATCCTTGCATCATTGGCAATAGGGTTTTAGGTGGAGTCTATCTGGTTTTCAGAGAAGAGTCAGGAAAACATTTTAATTCCCAGCCTGTGTCCCATGGGCAGAAGCAAATCCTAAATTCTCCTCCTGAACCCTCCCAATTTGTCTCTACAGACCCTCTTCTCTTTCTTTTTCTGTTTTCTCATGGCTGACCTTGTGTCCAGCCTGAGAAAAGTAGGGAGGGGGCTTTGAGCCCTATGTGGTGGAAGAGGCTTCACAGAGGGACAAGGAGAGTCTTCAAGATCAAATTGCTTTTCGCTGTCACCAACACATCCATTTCTGCCACATCTTTGATTTCTTTTACCTACTCCATGAGCTACAAGGAACATCTGAGGCTTTGAAACAAGCTCACATTTTTCCCCCAAATGAGAGGAGGAAGCCCCTTGGATGAGAGAGGGGCAGCTCAGACTGCTGCCTGCTCTGCTCCGGGCTTCTCCGGTGACTGGCCCTGCCTGACTCCACCTGGGGTGGGACAAGCAAGTGTGGAGAAAGAGCCCTGGTGGCCTGTCCTGAATTCAGCTAAATCGAGCTGCCAGTTGAAGTGAAGCCTAGTCTGCAGGGAAATAAGAACAGAGGGAGCCTCCGGGCAGACTCTTGAACTGTGTCCTGGCTCTGAAGTCACCGGCTGTATGAGGCTGTGGGCATAGCACATGGGACACAGCACAGAGGACAGTGAGTGATGCACACTTGGAGAAATAGTGAGATTCACCTCTTGGGCTCTGCATGACAGGAAAGGGGCAATGCCAAAAAGTGTGTATTTATAGAGTGTAAGACTACCAGGACACTTTATATATATATCTAATATAAGACTTATCATTAACTAAGTGTGCAATTTAGTGTTGTGTAACCATCACACTATCCATTTCCAGAACTTTTTCCTTTTACCATATTAAACCTCTGGATCCAAAAAACAGTAACTCTCACTCCTCCCCCTAACCCTTAGCACCCACCATTCTACTTTCTGTCTCTATGTAACTAGCTATTCTATCTTTTATAAATGGAATTATATAATAATTATCCTTTTGTGTCTGGCTTACTTCAGTTAGCATAATGTCTTCAAGTTTCATCCTTTTTGCACGATGTATTGGAATTTTATTCCTTGTAAGGTTGAATAGCATTTTAATGTATTTAGATACACTTCATTTGCCTACCCACTTATCTTTCAATGGACAATGGACTTTTCCGTTGCTTCCATTTTTTGGCTATTGTGAGTAATGCTTCTCTGACCATCAATGTGCAAATACTTGTTCAAATTTCCTTCCATTCTATAGGCAGTATGTCCAGAAGTGGAATTGCTGGATCGAATGGTAATTTATTGTATAATTTTTTGAGAAATAGCCATACCACTTTTTACAGTGGCTATAACATTTCCCATTCCCATCAGCAATGCACTAGAGCTCCAATTTTTCCATCTATTTGAAAACACTTGTTTTGTGTTCCTGTCGTTATTGTTTATCAAAGCCATCCTAAAGTGTGTGAGGTGGTGTCACATTGTGGTTTCGATTTGTATATCTCTAAGTATTCGTGACACTGAGGAACTCTGCATGGGCTTATTGGATATTTGTATATCTTCCTTGAAGAAAACTCTATTTTAATCCTTTGTTCATTTTTTAATTGGGTTTTTGGATGTTTGCTGTTGTTGACTTGTAGTTTTTCATGTATTTTGGAAATTAATTTCTTATCATACTTAAAATTTGCAAATATTTTTCTCATTTCATGGGTTGCCTTTTTACTTTCTTGATAATGCTCTTTGATATATAAAAGGATTTGATTTTTATGAAATCCAATTTATCCATTTTATTTATTGCCTATGCTTTAAATAAAATTTACAACCAAGAAACCATTGTGAAATCCAATATCATGAAGCTTTTCTCCTATGTTTTCTTCTAAGAGTTGTATAGCTTTTACTTTTAAATTAGATCTTTGATCTATTGTGGGTTAATTTTTGTATATAGTGTTAGGTAAAGGTTCCACTCATTCTTGCCCTTGGATATCCAGCTTGCCCAATATCATTTCATCAGAACACTGTCCTTTCCCCATTGAATGATCTTGGCACACTCGATGAAAATCATTTTGCCATATATGCAGGTCTTTCTTTCTGGGTTCTTTGTTCTATTTCACTAATTTCTATGTCCTCCTTTATTCCAATACCACACTGTATTGGTTACTTGGGCTTTGTAGTAAATGCTGAAATCAGGAAGTGTGAGTCCTCCAGCCTCATTCTTCCTCTTCAAAGTTGTTTGTCTATTTAGAGTCATGAAATTCAATATAAATTTTAGGACAGATTTTTCCTTTTCTGCAATAATGTCACTGAGATTCTGATAGGAATTGTATTGAATCTGCAACTCACTTTTGGTAGCATTGTCTTCCTAACAATATTGAGTCTTCTAATTCATGAAAACAAAATGTTTTTCAATTTATTGCTGTCATCATTAAGCAATATTTTATGGATTTCAGGTATAATCATTTCACCTCTTTGGTTAAACTTATTCCTAAATATTTTATCTTTTTGATATTAATACAAATTAAATTTTTTTTCTTAATTTCCCTTCAGATTGTTCATGGTTAGTGTATTGAAATACGACTGATGTTTGAATATTGATTTTGTATTGTGCAACATTACTGAATTCATTTATTAATTCTAATAGGTTTATTGCATCTTTAGGATTTTCTACATATAAGTTCAAGTTATCTGTGAACAGAAATAATTTTACTCCCTTCTTCCAGTTTGAATGTCTTTTTTTAAATTCTTGCCTAATTTTTCTGACTAGACCTTTCAATACTACATTGAATAGACATGTCAAAAGCAGCATCCTTGTCTTGTTCCTGCTCATATAGGGAAAGCATTCAGTCTTTCTCCGTTGAGTATGATGTTAGCATTGGGTTTTTCACATATTGTCTTTATGTTGAGGTGGTTTCCTTCCATTCTTAGTTGGAATGTTTTTATTATGAAAAAATATTGAATTTCATCAAATACTTTTATTGATTCAATCTTATTACTGATTACAGCTCTGGGCCAGCCCAGGCTGAAATACAGTGGTGTGATTATGGTTCCCTGCAGCCTCAACCTCCTGGGCTCAAGCAATTCTCCTTCTTCAGTCTCCCAAGATACGAGGACTACAGATGCATGCCAATATGACCAGCTAAATGGTTTTTACATTTTTTTTGTAGAGAGAGGGTCTCCCCGGGTTACATGCCGGTCCAAACACCTGGCCTCAAGAAATCCTCCCACTGTGACCTCCCAAAGTGCTAGGATTAAAATATGACCCACCACGCTCAGACTCCATTTTCATTTCTGATTTTAGCAATTTTAATCTTCTCTCTTTTTTTCTTAGTCAGTCTAGTTAATGGTCATCAATTTTATTGATTTTATTTTGAAGAATCAACTTTTGGTTTCAATAATTTCCTCTATCTTTTTCCATTCTCCATTTTATTTTTATCCACTCTAATCCTTATTGTTTCCTTCATTCACAGTGTTGGGTTTACTTTGTTCTTCTTTCATATCCTGAAGTATGAGACAGCTTGCTTCATACCATTCTTTTAAAGGTTTAATGTAGTCAATGAAACAAGATGCCACACGCAGAGGAACCAATGTCAGCTGCTATATTACTACCATCATCATTAGCCTTGAGGTCAAATAGTCCTAGAATCAAATCTCAGATCCACTTATTACTAGCCATATGACACCAGGAAAGATTTTACACTACTCTAAGCTTCTATCTTTTCATAAGCAAGACGGAAATAATGTCTACCTGACAGGGTTATTGTGTGAATTAAATGACGTACAGATATTTAGCACAGGCCCTGGTACACAGGAAGTGCACCTCAACAGTACCTAACTATTTCCATATATATATAGAAAAAGAGGCAACACATAAAACACTAGGACATGGTTACTGACTACTTGTGGAAGAGAAAGGAAAAAAGCTAAGTGCAAAGAATCAACCCTGGTATGTTAGTTTTTACTAACTGAAATGCATCCAGGATGGGATTAGACATATAAGATAATTTATCAGGGAAGACACCTCTGAGGGAATGTGGGGAAGGCATGAAGGTAGTATGGGAGAACCCACAGACCCCTATGCAAAGCTGACTTCTGTGAAAAAGAAAGAGAAAGAAGCTTTAGGTATCAATGCAGTTCTAAGAGACTTTTTGCAAGGATGATCAGGAATCCTCCAACCAGTCACCCACTAGAGTTAAAGAGAGCCTCAGAGAACTAGGCTTGCTTTCATGCCCTTGCTGGGAACCTGTGAGAAGGAATCTTTCTGTGCAAAGGAGGTGGTGAATTTGAAATGCACTGACCTGGGCCTTCTGTCAATCAGGTCCCTGCCACGGAGACCTGGCAGGGTCTCATTCATGGCTGCCACAACAGAGACACTGAGAAAAAGATGCAACCATGAAAAGGTGGAAAGGTGGAAAGTTCTAATGACATAGAAAATAGCAATCAGCCTTTTTCACATCTGAAAGCTTTCTGAAATATCTGAGTGCAGTAGAGAATTGACAGAGGTCTGATCACCAACCTAGAAACATGGTGAGAAGGGAAAAAAAACTGCAAGAATATAATCATCTCCCATTAAATTTCCAACAGAAATAATGCATTCCTTGAAGAAACAATTATAGAGTACCTCATGTTACATGCTTGTTCCTGAGGCTCCCCCCTGTAAAATAATATCACCTCCATTCCTTTTCTTTTCTTTCCATGACAGCTCCTTCAGTAACAGGGCGTATTTCTGGCCTTAATCCGATATAGCAGCCGTGATGTCATTTCTGTATTTCAGGAAGACTGGCAGGTATGATGGCCTTTTCTCCTGTCCTGTTTCCTGCAAGATTGACTGCCATGCTTGGGAGAGGGAAAAGACTTATTGGCCTGTATCTGGGACTGGATCTCCTCCTTCTTCCACTAAACTCCTGCTTCTCAGCACTAATTTCTGCAGTTCCCTTTCTCCCTGGCCTTTATGCTCCCTGTACCCCACTGTCTTTAAGACATAATTATCTCCAGCCTCTGCTCATTTGTTTCTCAGATTCAAATGAGAAACACAATTTCACATTGTGAAACCCTCTTCATTACTTTTAACATCTCTCAATAGTGTAATTCTCTCCATTCCCATAAAGCTCAACCACTTCTCAAAGTGTTTCTTGACTTCTTGTCTCCAGACTTTGAAACCTTCCTTGCATATGACTGTATCATTACTTTTCTAAAATCTAGTTAATTCATTTAATCAAGAATCCCCAGGGGTCTACTCTAGCCTATGTGGTAAGTTCACATTTTTTCTATTTACTATTCATTCTCACTTCCTTTACATCTGCTTCCTAGTATAATTCCTCCATCATAATCAGAACTGTCTTCCTACACATCCCTGCCCCTTCACCCACAAAGACATAAAATTCTTAGTTCCAATGCTATGTCTAAAAACAGGGTGAACTCCCCTCCACCATCTGCACTACAGACTTAACCACACCCTTCATCACAAGCAACCTCTGACCTCGTGGAGAACGAAGACCTTAGCATTAGCCTGTGAACCTGAGACTCAGGACACAACCTATGTGTGGTTGACAGCTTTTCCTGATGACCAATTCACATGCTCAAAAAAGATACAGAAATGAAGAAGGAAAGGTCCCTACCCCAGGGAACATAAAGCCTAAGACAGGAAATGAGACCTGAAAATAATCTTGATACCAAAATAGAAAAAAAGTGAAGGCCACAAGAAATCAGAGAAATCTGATGGGAAATATAGCTACACATTGGAATAATGGAAAACGTTTTTAAAAGTGGATGCTGAAGCCCCACTCATGAGTTCCAGTTTAAAGGTCTGGAGAGGGATCCAGGCACTGGTAATTTTTAAGTCTTCCCTGACACTACAAACATGTAACGAGGATGAAGAATTCTTGTTGTAATAGGTAGAACTTAAAACTAAATCAATTATTTTCAGCTAGAAGTACTGCAATTTCCTAAGGACCTTTTTCAACATAGGTAAGACTATACTTTTTTGGCCCTAATTATTAATGGGCTACACCAAGAACTCAGTGATCCAGTTGGGAAACAGAAGCTCAATGGAAAAGCCACCTTATTTGATATGTCAAAATATATATAAAGCATTTTCAAATGAGGGATAAGTGATGCTAAACCTTCTCTAAATAATATTTATGGGAATGTTAATAATATGAGTATTCTAGGCTGGGCGTGGTGGCTCACGCCTATAATCCCAGCACTTTGGGAGACCGAGGTGGGCAGATCATGAGGTCAGGAGATCGAGATCATCCTGGCTAATACGGTGAAACCCGTCTCTACTAAAAACACAAAAACAAAATTAGCCAGGCGTGGGTGGAGCTTGCAGTGAGACAAGATGGTGCCACTGCTCTCCAGCCTGGGCGACAGAGTAAGATCTGTCTCAAAAATAAAATAAAATAAATAAAATAAAATAGTGTTCTAAAAACTATATGAAATTTCTGGAAGTTGAGTATGTTATCAGTCGTAGTGTCATATGCCACAGAAGTAACTAGATTTCTATGTGAGCTGTGTCTTTACCATAATAAACCTAATAAAAGTATCATTAGATTTTTAACCATAGTCATTTTAAATCTTTGTCGTTCCCAGGCAGTTGCTTTCGTTCTTCCTCGAAGTATTTACAATCAGCTACAGTCCAAAATTGCTTTTTTTTCAAGGAGATATATGGAAAAGACTCTGACAACGACTCTTGAATACAAGTTTCTGATAACTTCAAGATCATATCACTGGACTCTCTGAGAACTTTCAAAATTTTAATGAACAGGATGCTACCTTCATGAAATTCAAGACAAAGAAGAAAAAAAACTCAAATTTATTGGACTAAATAATCAAAAGGATAATATTTTCACAATTTTTTATTTGAAAATGTGCTGATTCCTTGAATGTTTCATTCTCCAGATATATGAACTTTCTCTTTTAAGCTATTTATACTTTACAGCAATTTGGTAAAGTATACTTTTGTAAACAAAAATTGAAACATTTGCTTTGGCTCCCTATCTGAGTGTCCCAGAACTGGGAAATTATTCATGAGTATACATATGCATATGGTAATAAAGTTATTTGCACAAATTCAGTAAGAATCTACCCTCTTTATAACATGACACATTTAAAACATTGGTTATATTACCAAGGCTTTGACTGGGATGTTGTATTTGAGAATATACATAGAATAAACCCATAGGGAATGCAGGCAAAGTCTAAAGTTGGCCTTGGTTTGGCTTCCTAGTTTCAAGAGGTTTTTGAAAGTTTAATCTGAGAGTCTTATAAAACTTCTAGCAAAGCAAAGTTTAAAAGGATCCTCTATGGTCCATTGCTACTCTTGCTTCACTTAGGTAAAAAATCTAGGCAAGTTTGGTGAGACTCAACTTATTTTGCAAACAAATTCATCCTACTGCAATTATCTTTGGAAAAAATAGAGACTCCTATATAGAGAAAAATTATGTTGAAAAGAAAAACTGTAGTACACCTGTAACCAGACTGAACCACTGTTCATTATCTTTGAGTATTTATAATCCACTGGTAGACTAGACTGGACCCTGAATTCTTTTGGTTCTTCCAATTCAATTTTCTCCAATGAAATCATTAAAAACAAGAACAGCTCCGTTGCTGAAGCCATATAAGCTGGAGGTGGACAACTCAATGTAAATTTCATGGGAAAACCCTCATGTCCGAGGTGTGGGCCACTCAGAGCTCACCAAATGTTCAACACTATAACTTAGAGACAACTAAACTGCAAACCACAAAAACAAGTTGATGACCTTACACTGTGGACAGCTTTTCTCAAGATGTCAGAACAAGACTATCTATCATGATGAGACTCTTACCTCTCTTAATTTCTCCTTGCTTATGCCTGTCTCCTTTGCTTCCCAGAATAATGCTGTACTTAGGATTTCACAAGAAGTAGCTTCTGAGAGTAAGTTAACAGTGTCAGACACATCACATCAACCACACTTTTTTTTTTTTTTAAGATGGAGTTTCTCACTTGTTGCCCATGCTGGAGTGCAATGGCACAATCTTGGCTCATCACAACCTCTGCCTCCGGTGTTCAAGTGATTCTCTTGCTTCAGCCTCCCTGGTAGCTGGGATTATAGGCATGCACCACCACACCTGGCTAATATTGTATTTTTAGTAGAGACGGGGTTTCTCCACGTTGGACAGGCTGGTCTTGAACTCCCAACCTCAGCACGCCTTGGCTTCCCAAGGTGCTGGGATTACAGGCATGAGCCACTGCACCTGGCCCACACATTTTTACATAACAAGAGATCCTTTAGTCCACCCAAAAGCTGACGTTAGCTACATCTTTAACACAACTTTTTCCTCAAATATAAGAGTTTTTTTTAGGCTTCCACTTCTATACTTGCCTATTCTTCTCACGCCCTGTTTTAATTTAACATAGACATGCAATGCTAGAAAATAGAATTGCTCTCTACCAGCTTAACAAGGGGGAGCCTGTGCAGTTTCTGACACTTCTTTTGGCACATGGATAAATACCTCGGGTATTATACTCAGTTGTAAAAATCAACAAATGTGCTGCCTGGTTAAAATGACTAGTCTCTTCTGGCTTCTTCTTTGATCTATTCTATTGTAGTTGGTTTGTATCTTGCTTAAGGTACATATTCCAAACTCTTGATATTTTCGTCCTGATAGTCATACTGGTAGTCTCCCTCATCTACAAACATTTGTAATCTACAAACATTTTTATTTGTGTGCAAATATTTGTGAGCAGCCATACTTCAAATATCAAATTGTTTCTCTGGGGCTGGAATTCAAAAACTCAAAGAAATGTGTGGTTTATGGACAGGACACAGTGGCTCACATCTGTAATCACAGCACTTTGGGAGGCCAAGGCGTGCAGATCACAAGGTCAGGAGTTCGACACCAGCCTGGTCAATATGGTGAAACCCTGTCTCTACTAAAAATACAAAAATTAGCCGGGCGTGGTGGCGCGCACCTGTAGTCCTGTAGGGAGATCCCCTGAAACCATTGTTATGGAATAAAAGATGAAATGCTCCTGATTATTGTAAACACAAAATTGCATGCAAGATTCTGTAAAGACAATGCCAGGTTGGGCTGCCACAATGAGCCAACAGTGCGTGATGTGCTTCTCCCTGCAGAGAGCCTATTAATGGACGTGTAGTCAGGGAAGTTTCACATCACCAAGATTCCTATCCCAGAAAAGCAGATGTTCATAGTTCTGGGATTGGAATGCAACCCTTGTGGAGAACCTGTAAATGGACACATGAGGAGCGCCTGTTCATATGGATAAGATAGGGTGATAAATGCCCTTATCTTGCCACGGCTCTTCTAGGTCTCTTTAGGGGCAAGGCATACTCCCCTCTGAGAATTTTTTGGTTTAACTGGTTGTCTAGCTTCACTTCCTGTTTCTATTGATTGTTTGCAACCAGCTTTGACTGCAACTGTTACTGCTGATTAATATCTTGCTAATCATAGGTTATGGATACACTGTGTTTCTGTTTTAAGGCTCTGTTCGAAAATGCTGATGCACACACCATGTTGTAAATTCTTATCTCTGTATACTGTACTTCTGCATGCCGATGTTATGTTAAAGAATTACTTCATCCCCATGTGACAATCTCACCTCAGAATCAAACCACCATAAATCCCTCAGTAACCTACCCCTGCCCTCACTAAACTTACTAATAAATACTGTTATATCCAGTGCATTGGCGGCATCACAAGACCAGAAGTCAATGACCTCCCCAGACTCAGTTTTCACTATCTTGTGTATGTCTTTTACTTCTTGACCTGCCTATACGCCTGGGAACAAAGAAAGAGCCCTGTTGCATTGCAGGCTGCTGGCCAGATACTGCAATATAATCCCAGCTACATGGTATACTGAGGTGGGAGAATCGCTTGAACCCAGGAGGCACAGGTTGCAGTGAGCCGAGATGGTGCCACTGCACTTCAGCCTGGGTGACAGAGCGAGACTCCATCCAAAAAAAAAAAAAAAAGAAGAGGGGGTGGTGTCAAGATGGCCAAATAGGAACAGCACCAGCCTCCAGCTCCCAGCATGAGCAGCACAGAAGATAGGTGATTTCTGCATTTTCAACTGAGCTACCAGGTTCATCTCACTGGGGTGTCTCGGACAGTGGGTGCAGCACAGTGAGTGCAGCCCAATGAGTGAGAGCCGAAGGAGGGTGAGGCATGGCCTCACCCAGGAAGTGCAAGCAGGAAGGGAATAATTCCCTTTCCTAGCCAAGGGGAACCGTGACACACAACACCTGGAAAATTGGGTCACTTCCATCCTAATACTGTGCTTTACCAAGGGTCTCAGCAAATGGTTCACCAGGAGATCATATCCCCTGCTGGTTTGGAGGGTCCCACGCCCATGGAGCCTCCCTCATGGCTAGCACAGCAGTCAGATCTAACTGCAAGGCAGCAGCGAGGTTTGGGGAGGGGCACCCACAATTGCTGAGGTTAAGTAGGTAAACAAAGTGGCCAGGAAGCTTGAACTGGGTGGAGCCCACCGCAGCTCAAGGAGGCCTGCCTGCCTCTGTAGACTCCACCTCTGGAGACAGGGCATAGCCAAACAAAAGGCAGCAGAAACCTCTGCAGATGTAAATGTCCCTGTCTGACAGCTTTGGAGAGAGTAGTGGTTCTCCCAGCATGGAGTTTGGCATCTGAGAATGGACAGACTGCCTGCTCAAGTGGGTCCCTATCCCCCAAGTATCCTAACTGGGGGACATCCCCCACTAGCAGCAGACTGACACCAAACACCTCACACAGCTGGGTACACCTTTGAGATGAAGCTTCCACAGGAATGATCAGACAGCAACATTGGCTGTTCAGCAATATTCACTCTTCTGCAGCCTCCACTGCTGATACCCAGGCATACAGGGTCTGAAGTGGACCTCAAGCAAACTCCAACAGACCTGCAGCTGAGGGTCCTAACTGTTAGAAGGAAAACTAACAAACAGAAAGGACATCCACACCAAAACGCCATCTGTAGGTCACCATCATCAAAGTCCAAAGGTAGATAAAAGCACAAAGGTGGCCAAAAAGCAGTGCAGAAAAGCTGAAAATTCTAAAAATCAGAGCACCTCTCAACCTACAAAGGAAGGCAGCTCCTCACCAGCAACGGAAAAAAGCTGGACAGAGAATGACTTTGACGAGTTGAGAGAGGCTTCAGACAATCAAACTTCTCCGAGCTAAAGGAGGAAGTATGAACCCAGTGCAAAGAAACTAAAAACCTTGAAAAAAGATTTGATGAATGACTAACTAGAATAACCAATCTAGAGAAGTCCTTAAATGACCTGATAGAGAGGGAAATGATGACAAGTGAACCACATGACAAATGCACAAGTTTCAGTAACCGACTCGATCAACCGGAAGAAAGGGTGTCAGTGATTGAAGATCAAATGAATGAAATGAAGCAAGAGAAGTTTAGAGAAAAAAGAGTAAAAAGAAATGAACAAAGCCTCCAAGAAATATGGGACTATGTGAAAAGACCAAATCTACGACTAATTGGTGTACCTGAAAGTGACGGGGAGAATGGAACCAAGTCGGAAAACACTCTGTAGAATATTATACAAGAGAACTTCCCCAACCTAGCAAGGCAGGCCAACATTCAAATTCAGGAAATACAGAGAATGCCACAAAGATACTCCTCGAGAAGAACAACTCCAAGACACATAATTGTCAGATTCACTAAAGTTGAAATGAAGGAAAAAATGTTAAGGCACCCAGAGAGGAAGGTTGGGTTACCCACAAAGGGAAGTCCATCAGACTAACAGCGGATCTCTCAGCAGAAACTCTCCAAGTAGAAGAGAGTGGGGGCCGATATTCAACATTCTTAAAGAAAAGAATTTTCATTCCAGAATTTCATATCCAGCCAAACTAGGCTTCATAAGTGAAGGAGGAATAAAACCCTTTACAGACAAGCAAATGCTGAGAGATTTTGTCACCACCAGGCCTGCCCTACAAGAGATCCTGAAGGAAGCACTAAACATGAAAAGGAACAACCAGTACCAGCCACTGCAAAAACATGCCAAAATGTAAAGACTATTGATGCTAGGAGGAAACTGCATCAACTAGCGAGCAACATAACTAGCTAACATCATAATGACACGATCAAGTTCACACATAACAATATCAACCTTAATGTAAGTGGACTAAATGCTCCAATTAAAAGACACAGACTGACAAATTGGATAAAGAGTCAAGACCCATCAGCGCCCTATATTCGGGAGACCCATCTCACATGCAGAGACACATAGGCTCATAATAAAGGGATGGAGGAAAATGTATCAAGCAAATGGAAAACCAAAAAAGGCAGGGCATGATATCCTAGTCTCTGATAAAACAGACTTTAAACCAACAAACATCAAAAGAGACAAAGAAGGCCGTTACATAATGGTAAAGGGATCAATTCATCAGAAAGAGCTAGCTATCCTAAATATATATGCACCCAATACAGGAGCACCCAGATTCATAAAGCAAGCAGTTAGAGACTTACAAAGAGACTTAGACTCCCACACAATAATAATGGGAGACTTAAACACCCCATTGTCAACATTAGACAGATCAACAAGACAGAAAGTTAACAAGGATATCCAGGAATTGAACTCAGCTCTGCACCAAGCATACCTAACAGACATCTACAGAACTCTCCACACCAAATCAACAGAATATACATTCTTCACAGCATCACATCGCACTTATTCCAAAACTGACCACAGAGATGGAAGTAAAGCACTCCTCAGCAAATGCAAAAGAACAGAAATTATAACAGTCTCTCAGACCACAGTGCATTCAAACTAGAACTCAGGATTAAGATACTCACTCAAAACGCACAACTACATGGAAACTGAACAACCTGCTCCTGAATGATTACTGGGTACATAACGAAATGAATGCAGAAATAAAGATGTTCTTAGAAACCAATGAGAACAAAGTCACAACAAACCAGAATCTCTGGGACACATTTAAAGCACTGTGTAGAGAGAAATTTATAGCACTAACTGCCCACAAGGGAAAGCTGGAAAGATCTAAAATTGACACCCTAACATCACATCACAATAAAAGGAACTAGAGAAACAAGAGCAAACACATTCAAAAGCTAGCAGAAGGCAAGAAATAACTAAGATCAGAGCAGAACTGAAGGAGATAGAGACACAAAAAACCCTTCAAAAAATCAATGAGTCTAGGAGCTGGTTTTTTGAAAAGATCAACAAAATTGATAGACCGCTAGCAAGACTAATAAAGAAGAAAAGAAGGTAGAATCAAATAGATGCAATAAAAAATGATAAAGGGGATATCACCACCAACCCCACAGAAATACAAACTACCATCAGAGAATACTATAAACACCTCTACGCAAATAAACTAGAAAAACTAGAAGAAATGCATATATTTCTGGACACATACACTCTCCCAAGACAAAATGAGGAAGAAGTTGAATCCCTGAATAGAATAATAACAGGTTGGAAATTGAGGCAATAATTCATATCCTACCAACCAAAAAAAGTTCAGGACCAGACAGATTCAGAGCCAAATTCTACCAGAGGTACAAGGAGGAGCTGGTATCATTACTTCTGAAACTATTCCAATCAATAGAAAAAGAGGGAATCCTCCCTAACTCATTTTATGAGGCCAACATCATCCCGACACCAAAGCCTGGCAGAGACATAACAAAAAAAGAGAATTTTAGACCAATATCCCTGATCAACATCGATGCAAAAATCCTCAACAAAATACTGGCAAACTGAATCCAGCAGCACATCAAAAACCTTATCCACCATGATCAAGTAGGCTTCATCCCTGTGATGCAAGGTTGGTTCAACATACACTAATCAATAGATGTAATCCAGCATATAAACAGAACCAAAGACAAAAACCACATGATTATCTCAATAGATGCAGAAAAGGCCTTTGACAAAATTCAACAGTGCTTCATGCTAAAAACTCTCAATAAATTTGGTATTGATGAAACGTATCTCAACATAATAAGAGCTATTTATGACAAACCCACAGCCAATATCATACTGAATGGGCAAAAACTGGAAACAATCCCCTTGAAAACTGGAACAAGACTGGGATGCCCTCTCTCACCACTCCTATTCAACATAGTGTTGGAAGTTCTGGTCAGGGCAATCAGGCAAGAGAAAGAAATAAAGGGTATTTAATTAGGAGAAGAGGAAGTCAAACTGTCCCTGTTTGCAGATGACATGATTGTATATTTAGAAAACCCCATCATCTCAGCCCAAAATCTCCTTAAGCTCATAAGCAACTTCAGTAGAGTCTCAGGTTACAAAATCAAGGTGCCAAAATCACAAGCATTCTTATACACCAACAACAGACAAACAGAGAGCCAAATCATGAATGAACTCCCATTCACAATTGCTTCAAAGAGAATAAAATACCTAGGAATCCAACTTACAAAGGGATGTGAAGGACCTCTTCAAGGACAACTACAAACCGCTGCTCAATGAAATAAAAGAGGACACAAACAAATGGAAGAACATTCCATGCTTACGAAGAGGAAGAATCAATAACATAAAAATGGCCATACTGGCCAAGGTAATTTACAGATTCAATGCCATCCCTATTAAACTACTAATGACTTTCTTCACAGAATTGGAAAAAACTACTTTAAAGTCCATATGGAACCAAAAAAGAGCCCGTTTTGCCAAGACTATCCTAAGCCAAAAGAACAAAGCTGGAGGCATCACGCTATCTGACTTCAAACTATACTAAAAGGCTACAGTAACCATAACTGCATGGTACTGGTACCAAAACAGAGATATAGACCAATGGAACAGAACGGAGCCCTCAGAAATACTACCACACATCTACAACCATCTAATCTTTGACCAACCTGACAAAAACAAGAAATGGGGAAAGGATTCCCTATTTAATAAATCGTGCTGGGAAAACTGGCTAGCCATAAGTAGAAAGCTGAAACTGGATCCCTTCCTTACACCTCATACAAAAATTAATTCAAGATGGACTAAAGACTTAAATGTTAGACCTAAAACCATAAAACCCTAGAAGAAAACCTAGGCAATACTATTCAGGACATAGGCATAGGGAAGGATTTCATGTCTAAAACACCAAAAGCAATGGCAACAAAAGCCAAAATTGACAAATGGGATCTAATTAAACTAAAGAGCTTCGACACAGCAAAAGAAACTACCATCAGAGTCAAAAGGCAACCTACAGAATGGGAGAAAATTTTTTGCAATCTACTCATCTGACGAAGGGCTAATATCCAGAACCTACAAAGAGCTCAAACAAATTTACAAGAAAAAAACCACTCCATCGAAAAGTGGACAAAGGATATGAACAGACACTTCTCAAAAGAAGACATTTATGCAGCCAACAGACACATGAAAAAATGCTCATCATCACTGGACATCAGAGTAATGCAAATAATCAAAACCACAATGAAATACCATCTCACACCAGCTAGAATGGCGATCATGAAAAAGTCAGGAAACAACAGGTGCTGGAGAGGATGTGGAGAAACAGGAACACTTTTACACTGTTGGTGGGACTGTAAACTAGTTCAACCATTGTGGAAGACTGTGGCAATTCCTCAAGGATCTAGTACTAGAATTACCTTTTTACCCAGCCATCCCATTACTGGGTATATACCGAAAGGATTATAAATCATGCCGCTATAAAGACACATGCACACGTATGTTTATTGCGGCACTATTCACAATAGCAAAGACTTGGAACCAAGCCAAATGTCCATCAATGACAGACTGGAATAAGAAAATGTGGCACATATACACCATGGAATACTATGCAGCCATAGAAAATGATGAGTTCATGTCCTCTGGAGGGGCATGGATGCAACTGGAAACCATCATTCTCAGCAAACCATCACAAGAACAGAAAACCAAACACCGCATGTTCTCACTCATAGGTGGGAATTGAACAATGAGAACACTTCGACACATGAAGGGGAACATCACACACCGGGGTCTGTTGTGGGGTGAGGGAAGGGGGGAGGGATAGCATTAGGAGATACACTTAATGTAAATGATGTGTTAATGGGTGCAGCACAAGAACATGACACATGTATACAAATATAACAAACCTAAAGGTTGTGCACATGTACCCTAGAACACAAAGTATAAAAAAAATTTTTTAAGACAAAGCAAATTTTAAAAAAAGAAAAGAAAAGAAAAGAAATGATGGAAGCCCAAAATTACGGTTATTGAGACTAATGCTAATGCCTTAAGTTTTGGTCATATTCTCACCTAAGCGAGAGTACAGACATTCTAAAACAGAGCCACACATGCTAAATGTTATATACACCCCCTGAAATTTTAAGGAATCAGATAGCTCTCAAAACAGATCATATTTTTCTGTAAAAAGACGATTCCAGTCTACCTGAGTGAGCATAATAAGGAAGTCCCCTCTGCTTTAACTTTTACCAAAAAAAGTGACTTGAAGTACCTGATGTTAACCAATCAATTTATTTTTAGGGCTTTGTTTACTGATTCACATTTGACAAAACCCACTGTTTTGTCATTGTATTGCCGAGGAGGAGTTATCACTGTATCTACAGAGGGAGAGCTGCCCCAACTCATAAATCACAAATAAAAGCCGATTACGTCTATAATTAAATTAGTTGTAATTTTGTCTTGTCACACATGTTCAAAGCAAGCAATGGCCAGTGGAGTCTCTCAGGCTGCATCATTCTCACCCTGACCTCCTGCCTTTCTCTTTCACTTACAAGGACCTTTATGATGACACTGGGAGCTACCTAGATAATCCAAAATAAGTTTTCCATCTCAGGATACCCAACTTCATCACCGTTGAACAGTGTTTTTGCCAAGAAAAGTAAATGCACGTGTTCCAAGAGTTAGGATGTGGATTTTTTTTTTTTTTTTTTTTAAGACCGAGTTTCACTGATATTGCCCTGGCTGGAGTGCAATGGGGTGATCGTGGCTTACTGCTACCTCCACCTCCCAGGTTCAAATGATTCTCCTGTCTCAGCCTCACAAGTAACTGGGCTTACAGGTGCCCACCACCACGCCCAGGTAATTTTTGCATTTTTGGTAGAAACAGGGTTTCACCATGTTGGCCAGGCTGGTCTCAAACTCCTGACCTCGTGATTTGCCCATCTCAGCCTCCCAAAGTGGTGGGATTACAGGCATGAGCCACCGCACCCAGCCCGGATGTGGACATTTTTAAGAGGCCATCATTCTGCGTCATACTGGTCACTTTCATAAACATTACCCACAACAAAAATATGTTTTGCCTTCCTTCCATGTCTCACTTTTCTGTCTGCACAAACCACAATGAAACACACTAGCTCTGCTATGATGTGGCTGGATGACCCTAGGCTACTCATTTGACCTCCCTCAGGCTCCTTCCTTGTCTGCAGTGTAAGGCTGACTCTTACTGCATCAGAAAATGACAGTGGAAGAGTAAATTAACATGTGTAAGACATTAGTCACAGAGCCTGGTACCTGATAAGCCCTCGATAAACATTCCTTTCAGTCCTTTCCTTTCACCATCCCATTTTTCTTGCTCTCACCCCTTTTCTGCTTCAACTCCTTTCTCCTCAGGAGCTTTCTCAGTCTAACCTGCCAATTAAAGAAGCCACACTACCCATTTTCTCATGACTCTGATGGTGTGTTCTTGTGATAGAGTCTGCTATCCACTCCAGGCAATGGGTATTATTTATATGGAGAGGTCTGTTTGCAACAACAAATTCTTTTTATGTTCACAAAAAATTTATACACGATTTGTCTTAACTTACACATACTAGCCTCAATTCTACCCTGCTATTTCATACATGCACTTCATTATTTTATTCTTCGGTCTTTCTCCTCACACCTTAAAAATTAGGATAGTATAAAAAAAAAATAATGGCCTGGGCCGGAAGAGGGTATTCCTTTAGCAAGATTAATGCTTTCCTTTCTCAAGATGAAAGCTATCGGCAAGGCAGTCCTGAAGCCCATTTCTGGGCTTGGCTTACATCAAAGCCATTCAACTCTAGGACACATTCTTAGATTCCCAGGAGATAATGATTGTCACGGAAGCCACACCCACTCTGAGTATTCCTACTGTTGGGTAAAGGAATGTTTACAGAATGTTGTGCATTAGTTACTCCTCCTAAATTCTTCTACTCCCAGAAGTTAAGCTTCCCACTAACCAGCTTGATCTCCAGCTGGCCTGAATGGACCCTGACTGGAAAGTACCACCCCACTCTGGATGGCCAGGGTGGCACTTTTGCCTATTCTCATAATTATAATAGCTCACACACTGATGCAGCACTCACTATGCACCAGGCACATCCTAAGTGCTTTTCAGGTAGCTACAGTCATGACAAAAAAATCCTAAGTGCCACCATTCCCATTTTTACAGATTAAAAATAAAAACTGTGGCAGAGAAGTATGTGCCCACTGTCACCTAACTCCATAATTTAACCTCATCCTCCACTTCATCTGGTAAGAGGACACTCTGAGATTTACAAGGTCTCCTGAATGACATCCATCTTCAAAAATGATTTTTTTATTACACTTTAAATTCTACATACATGTGCACAACCTGCAGGTTTGTTGCATAAGCATACACGTGCCATGTTGGTGTGCTGTACCCATCACTCGTCAGCACCCATCAACTCGTCATTTACATCAGGTATAACTCCCAATGCCATCCCTCACCCCTTCCCTCTCCCCACAATAGGCCCTGGTGCATGATGTTCCACTTCCCGTGTCCAACTGATCTCATTGTTCAATTTCCACTATGAGTGAGAACATGCGGTGTTTGGTTTTCTGTTTTTGTAATAGTTTGCTGAGAATGATGGTTTCCAGCTGCATCCATGTCCCTAAAAAGGACACGAACTCATCCTTTTTATAGCTGCATAGTATTCTATGGTGTATATGTGCCACATCTTCTTAATCCAGTCTGTCACTGATGGAGATTTGGCTTGATTCCAAGTCTTTGCTATTGTGAATAGTGCCGCAATAAACATACGTGTGCATGTGTCTTTATAGCAGCATGATTTATAATCCTTTGGGTATATGCCCAGTAATGGGATGGCTGGGTCAAATGGTATTTCTAGTACTAGATCCTTGAGGAATTGCGATACTGTTTTCCACAATGGTTGAACTAGTTTACACTCCCACAAAGTGTAAAAGTGTTCCTATTTCTCCACATCCTCTCCAGCAACTGTTGTTTCCTGATTTTTTAATGATTGCCATTCTAACAGGTGTGAGATGGCATTTCAATGTGGTTTTGATTATTTGCATTACTCTGATTCCAGTTATGATGAGCATTTTTTCATGTGTCTGTTGGCTGTATGAATGTCTTCTTTTGAGAAATGTCTGTTCATATCTTTTGCCCATATTTTGATGGGGTTGTTTGGTTTCTTCTTGTAAATTTGTTAGAGTTCTTTGTAGGTTCTGGATATTTGTCCCATTTACTTTCAGGATTTGACAGCCAGATTTTGCTTTCTGTCTCATCCTTCACTTATGCACCTGTTCCCTAACACTACACTCACAACTGCACAGCCCTGCATAAAAGCTAGCTTTTAGAAACCTCAATCTTTTTTGGAAAAAAGAAAGACCAGGTTCCAAGTCTCCCAAAAAGTCATTTTTTATTCTATTGTCAACTATTTGCATGGCCATTCTCTGGACATAAACAAGTGCACTAGAAACAGAAAGTGTAATGAGAAGAAAGTAGAAGGAGGTTGAGTTTCTAGAAAGACACATAGGGAAAAGATTCCAAATCCAGAAAAATTCATAAAATGCACCTAGGGAGTGTGGCTTTGAGCAATGACAGCCACACCTGCCATGTTCCACGGCTGTTGGCCTCTTACTTCCATCTCAACCTGCCCTTCCTGGTCTTACTTTCTTCGACCAACACAAACAACCTGGGAGCTGGGGTCAAATCAGAGCACACAGCACTGAGTGGTAGGGTTGGAAAGGCAGAAAAGGAAGAAGAGTGTTTGACTCATGAAGACCTGACCTACCTAGGTACACATCACCTAGACAGGCAATAGATTACTGAAGGGCTTTGCAGGACTCATGGTAGGTATCCAGAATGAATGACTGAGGCAAGAGTCTTGACCAGTTGAGTTTTATTGAGCCAGAATTTGACGGTGCAACCTGGGAAAACATGAGTTGCAAAAAATCTCGGTGGCTTGTGTTCTCTCTGAAGAGGTTTCTGGAGGCTTAGTATTTATACATTTGATTAAAGGAGAGAAGGCAGGTAGGAAGAGATGGAGTGGGCAGAAAAACAATTGATCTATTCTTCTCTTTCTTCTGTGCCTCAGAAAATAAATATTATCAGAATGAGAGTAAAAATACTTCAGTTTTAGGAGCTAGATTTTGATTGCTCACTTAAAGTTACAATCGGCATGTCTTTCTTTTACAAAGAAATATACATCTTGAAAGGTTTTGAAGCCAAAAAAAAATTTTTTTCAGTCAATCATCCGGAGATGCCTGAGATCTTTGGCTTTCCTGTTCACCCCATTCTTTTTTTCTTCTTTTTTCTTTTTTTTTTTTTTTTAAGAGACACAATCTTGCTCTGTCACCTAGACTAGAGTATACTCACTGCAGCCTTGAACTCCTGGGCTGAAGCTGTCCTCCAAGCTTAGCCTCCCAAGTGTCTGAGACTATAGGCATGCACCGTTGCACCTGGCTAATTTGATTTATGTTTTTAGTAAGGATGTGGTCTCCCTTTGTTGCTTAGGCTGGTCTTAAACTCCTGGTTTCAAGTGATCCTCCTGCCTTGGACTCTCAAAGTGCTGGAATTGCAGGCCTGTGCCAGCACTCCTGGCCCCACAATTCTTCAAAAGCTCTCAGAGAAAGCATTGTAGAAGACCCCTGTGGCTGTATGTTTCATCTGATCCTACATGACTAGGAAGGCTCATTCTTAAGTAGTCATATCCCATGGAAAAAGGGATGAAGACAAATCAGAAAAGGGCAAAGGAAAGTCACAGCAACAAAGGGACAGTATAATCCTGGAACCTTATTAAAGTCACACAAATGCTGCTTCAATTAGAGCAATTTGTTTGGCAAACATCGCTCTAACACTTTCAGTTGTATGTTGGCTCGCCTGTAATGTCTGGAGCAGTCTATAGACTAGGCTTTCTAGAGTTTCTGAAGCATCTTCCAATTGCCATGGCAATCTGACACAATTCTCTGAATTGCAGTCTGAATCCAGTGTTCATGTGTACTTTTTGTTTAGTCTACTCATCAGCAGGCACAAAGGTTGTTTATATATAAGTTGCTATGATTTCTCCAGAAGTTTCCATAAGTCATCTAGTTTCAGTTTGCAAGGTTTAATCTACCCGTCTGACAAAAGGCTGAAATCCAGAATCTACAAGAAACTTAAACAAATTTACAAGAAAAAAAAAATCCCCCCATCAAAAAGTGGGTGAAGCACATGAACAGACACTTCTCAAAAGAAGACATTTATGTGACCAACAAACATATGAAAAAAAGCTCATCATCACTGGTCATTAGAGACATGGAAATCAAAACCACAATGAGATACCATCTCACGCCAGTTAGAATGGTGATCATTAAAAGGTCAGCAAATAACAGACGCTGGAGAGAATGTGGAGAAATAGGAACACTTTTACACTGTTGGTGGGAGTGTAAATTAGTTCAACCATTGTGGAAGACAGTGTGGCAATTCCTCAAGGATCTAGAACAAAAAATACCATTTGACCCAGTAATCCCATTACTGGGTATACACCCAAAGGATTATAGATCATTCTACTATAAAGACACATGCACACATATGTTTACTGCAGCACCATTCACAATAGCAAAGACTTGGAACCAACCCAAATGCCTATCAATGACAGACTAGATCAAGAAAATGTGGTACATCTACACCATGGAATTCGATGCAGCCATAATAAAGAATAAGTTCATGTCCTTTTCAGGGACATGGATGAAGATAAAAACCACCATTCCCAGCAAACTAACACATGAACAGAAAACCAAATACCGCATGTTCTTACTCATAAGTGGGAGTTGGACAATGAGAACACATGGACACAGGGAGGGGAACATCATACACTGGGGCCTGTTGGGGGGTGGGGGCCTAGGGGAGGGATAGCATTAGGAGAAATACCTAATGTAGATGATGGGTTAGTGGGTGCAGCAAAACACCATGGCACGTGTATACCTATGTAACAAACCTGCAGGTTCTGCACATGTATCCCAGAACTTAAAAGTGTAATTTTTAAAAATGATAAAAATTATAAAAGCACAGTTTTAATTTATAATATACCAAAATGGAAGAAAAATGGAAGAAAATTCTGAAACCATTAGTTTTGAAACTTGTAGCCAGGAAAAAATTTAGGATTAAGTCCAAATTGTAGGTAAATAGCAAAATTCAAAAAAAATGAACACGTTTAAAATTTAATAACATTTTTCTGTTGTTTTCTTCTGGAAAATAATTTTCCCCCTTCTGTTTCCCATTTCTATGAAATAGAAATCATATGGCACCAATGTATTTCCAAAATAAGTTTGAGTCTTATACCTGGATTGTTTACATAAAGTGCAGCAAGAATGTAGATTCAAGGCCTCTATGAATATATATATATGTTATATATTTATATGCATAGATATAAGAATATATATATATATATTCTATCATGTAGAATGGCACTAAAGTATATTAATGGCAGCAAATCTGTACAAGTCTGCAGCAGCCTCAATTCTTGTTTCTTCAGAAGAAAGAATTTAACTAAGGGTCATAAGGCAGAAGAAGAGACTGAGGCAAGTTTTACAGCAAGAGTGAAAGTTTATTTAAAAGCTTTAGAACAGAAATTAAAGAAAGTAAAGTACACTTAAAACAGGGTCAAACAGGTGATGAGATTTCACGTGTGTGGTTTGACCTTGGACTTAGGCTTTTGTATGTTGGCATAATTCTGGGGTCTGCATCTCTTCTCCCCTGATTCTTCCCTTAAAGTGGGCTGTCTGCATGTGCAGTGACCCACCAGCACTTAAGGGAACCTGTGGAGTGTATTTCCTGGAGTACAGTTGGAAAACAGAGACCAAAATAAAAGCTATGTATGTCAATAAAATTGGTCTCCTTATAAAATCCTGTTATAAATTTCTATCATTTTTATGTTACCTTGACATCTATTTTTAATCTATCTTGAACACACCCAAATTCCTTCTTTCTCTCTCTCTCTCTCTCTCTCTCTGCTTTGAGATGTAAATTTACTACCTACTTTCTCTAAAACTCAGCAAGGGCTTCCTCAGATAAATGTTAATTTTTTCTCTTTACAAAAGTACAGGTTAAATTCAACAGTTTTTTTTAAATAGTGAGTTTTATGGGTTCCATGAATAAAGTTTTAAAATCAAAAATCTAAAGCATTTCTGTCTCCCTCTGTCCTTATGTGCACATGTATATGTTCTATGTTGTATCACATATATGTATATGTCCATACCTATGTTTATATATTCTTTATACATGGTATCAAATTAATATAAAAATAAATGAGTACTCATCAATTAAGTAAATAATCCCAAATGCTTTTCAACATAGGTGATTTTAGTACTCTACAATCATGGAAGAACACCTCAAATGAGCTTGCATACCTATCTGTAGCCTCCTTAAAAAAATTATCAGCCAAGAATTTTATATCCAGCAAAACTAAAGTTCATAAATAAAGGAAAGATAACTGTCTGTTTCAGACAAACAAATGCTGAGAGAATATGCCACTACCAAGCCAGCACTACAATAACGGCTAAAAGGAGCTCTGAATCTTGAAACAAATCCTGGAAACACATCAACACAGAACCTCTTTAAGCATGAATCTCAGAGGACCTATACAACACAAATACAATAAATAAATGAATAAAACCAAGGTATTTAGACAACAAATAGCAGGATGAATGGCACAGTACCTCACATCTCAATACTAACATTGAATGTAAGTGGTGTAAATGCTCTACTAAAAAGATACAGAATTGCAGAATTGATAATAATTCACCAAGCAAGTATTTGCTGCCCTCAAGAGACTCCCCTAACCATAAAGGGTCATATAAACTTAAGGTAAAAGGGTAGAAAAAGACACCTCATGCAAATGGCCACAAAAGGGAGCAGGAGTAACTATTCTTATATCAGAAAAATAAACTACCTTTAGAGGGGGCGCCCAAGATGGCTGGATAGGAACAGCTCCAGCCTCCAGTTCCCAGAGTGAGTGACACAGAAGACTGGTGATTTCTGCATTTTCAACTGAGGTGCAGACTGACACCTCACAGCTCACACGGCTCAGTACAACCCTGAGACGAAGCTTCCAGAGCAAGAATCAGACAGCAATACTCACTGTCCAGCAATATTCTACCTTCTGCAGCCTCTGCTGCTGATACCCAGGCAAAAAGGGTCTGGAGTGGACCTCTAGCAAACTCCAACAGACCTGCAGCTGAGGGTCCTGACTGTTAGAAGGAAAACTAACAAACAGAAAGGACACCCACACCATAACCCCATCGGTACATCACCATCATCAAAGATCAAAGGCAGATAAAACCACAAAGATGGGGGAAAAGCAGTGCAGAAAAGCTGGAAATTCAAAAAATCAGAGCGCATCTCCCCCTCCAAAGGAACGCAGCTCATCGCCAGCAACAGAACAAAGCTGGACAGAGAATGACTTTGACGAGTTGAGAGAAGAAGGCATCAGTCAATCAAACTTCTCAGAGCTAAAGGAGGATCTACATAACCAGTGCAAAGAAACTAAAAACCTTGAAAAAAGAATGGATGAATGGATAACTAGAATAATCAATGCAGAGAAGACCTTAAAAGAACTGATAGAGATGAAAACCATGACATGAGAACTACATGACAAATGCACAAGCTTCAGTAACCAACTTGATCAACTGGAAGAAAGAGTATCAGTGATTGAAGATCAAAAGAAAGAAATGAAGTGAGAAGAGAAGAGTAGAGAAAAAAGAGGAAAAAGAAATGAACAAAGCCTCCAAGAAATATGGGATTATGTGAAAAGATCAAATCTACATCTGATTGCTGTGCCTGAAAGTGACGGGGAAAATGGAACCAAGTTGGAAAACACTCTGCAGGATATCATCCAGGAGAAATTCCCCAACCTAGTAAGGCAGGCCAACATTCAAATTCAGGAAATACAGAGAATGCCACAAAGATACTCCTCGAGAAGAGCAACTCCAAGACACATAATTGTCAGACTCACCAAAGCTGAAATGAAGGAAAAAATGTTAAGGGCAGCCAGAGAGAAAGGTCGGGTTACCCACAAAAGGAAGCCCATTAGATGAACAGCGGATCTCTTGGCAGAAACTCTACAAGCCAGAAGAGAGTGGGGGCCAATATTCAACATTCTTAAAGAAAAGAATTTTCAACTCAGAATTTCATATCCAGCCAAACTAAGTTTCGTAAATGAAGGAAAAATAAAATCCTTTACAGACAAGCAAATGTTTAGAGATTTTGTCACCACCAGGCCTGCCCTACAAGAGATCCTGAAGGAAGCACTAAACATGGAAAGAAAAAACTGGTACCAGCCATTGCAAAACTATGCCAAAATGTAAAGATCATCAATGCTAGGAAGAAACTGCATCAACTAATGAGCAAAATAATCAGCTAATATCATAATGACAGGATCAAGTTCACACATAACAATATTAACCTTAAATGGAAATAGACTAAAAGGTCCAATTAAAAGACACAGACTGGCAAATTGGATAAAGAGTCAAGACCCATCAGTTTGCTGTATTCAGGAGACACAGTTCACATACAGAGACACACATAGGCACAAAATAAAGGGATGGAGGAAGATCTACCAAGCAAATGGAAAACAAAGAAAAGCAGGGGTTGCAATCCTAGTCTCTGATAAAACAGATTTTAAAACATCAAAGATCAAAAGAGACAAAGAAGGCCATTACATAATGGTAAAGGGATCAATTCATCAGGAAGAACTAACTATTCTAAATATATATGCACCCAATACAGGAGCACCCAGATTCGTAAAGCAAGTCCTTGGAGACTTACAAGGAGACTTAGACTCCCATACAAAAATAATGGGAGACTTTAACGCCCTACTGTCACCATTAGACAGGTCGACAAGAGAGAAAGTTAACAAGGATATCCAGGAATTGAACTCAACTCTGCACCAAGTGGACCTAATAGACATCGACAGAACTCTCCACCCCCAATTCAACAGAATATACGTTCTTTTCAGCACCACATTGCACTTATTCCAAAATAGGATTCCCTATTCAATAAATGGTGCTGGGAAAACTGGCTAGCCATAAGTAGAAAGCTGAAACTGGATCCCTTCCTTACACCTTATATAAAAATTAATTCAAGATGGATTAAAGACTTAAATGTTAGACCTAAAAACATAAAAACCCTAGAAGAAAACCTAGGCAATACCATTCAGGACATAGGCATGGGCAAGGATTTCATGTTTAAAACACCAAAAGCAATGGCAACAAAAGCCAAAATTGACAAATGGGATCTAATTAAACTAAAGAGTTCTGCACAGCAAAAGAAACTACCATCACAGTCAACAGGCAACATACAGAATGGGAGTTGCAATCTACTCATCCGACAAAGGGCTAATATCCAGAACCTACAAAGAACTCAAACAAATTTACAAGAAAAAAGCAACCCCATCGAAAAGTGGGCAAAGGATATGAACAGATACTTCTCAAAAGAAGACATTTATGCTGCCAACAGACACATGAAAAAATGCTCATCATCCCTAGCCATCAGAGAAATGCAAATCAAAACCACAATGAGATACCATCTCACACCAGTTAGAATGGCGATCATGAAAAAGTCAGGAAACAACAGGTGCTGGAGAGGATGTGGAGAAATAGGAACACTTTTACACTGTTGGTGGGACTGTAAACTAGTTCAACCATTGTGGAAGACAGTGTGGCGATTCCTCAAGCATCTAGAACTAGAAATATCTTTTGACCCAGTCATCCGATTACTGGGCATATACTCAAAGGATTATAAATCATGCTGTTATAAAGACACATGCACACATATGTTTATTGCAGCACTATTCACAATAGCAAAGACTTGGAATCAAGCCAAATGTCCATCACTGACAGACTGTATTAAGAAAATGTGGCACATATACACCATAGAATACTATGCAGCCATAAAAAAGAATGAGTTCGTGTCCTTTTTAGGGACACGGATGCAGCTGGAAACCATCATTCTCAGCAAACTATTACAAGAACAGAAAACCAAACACTGCATGTTCTCACTCATAGGTGGAAATTGAACAATGAGATCACTTGGACACAGGAAGGGGAACATCGCACACCAGGTCCTATTGTGGGGAGGGGTTGAGGGGAGGGATAGCATTAGGAGATATCCCTTATGTAAATGATGAGTTAATGGGTGTAGCACGCCAACATGGCACATGTATACATATGTAACAAACCTGCACATTGTGCACATGTACCCTAGAACTTAAAGTATAATTTTTAAAAAACTAACTTTAAAGCAATAACAGTTAAAAAAGACAAAAGTGGGACATTATATAATAATAAAAGGACTTGTCCAACAGGAAAATATCACAGTCCTAAATACATATGCACCTAACACTGGAGCTCCCAAATTTATATAACTATTACTACTAGGCCTAAGAAATGAGACAGACAGTAACACAATAATAGTGAGGGACTTCAGTACTCCACTGACAGCACTAGACAGGTCATCAAGACAGAAAGTCAAGAAAGAAACAATGGATTTAAACTATGCCCTAGAGTAAATAGACTTAAGAGATATTTACAGAATATTCTACCCAACAACCATAGAATATACATTCTATTCATCAGCACAAGGAACTTTCTTCAAGATAGGCCATATGATAGGCCACAAAACAAGTCTCAATAAATTTAAGAAAATTGAAATTATATGAAGTACTATCTCAGACAACAGTAGAATAAAACTGGAAATCAACTCCAAAAGGAACCTTCAAAACCATGCAAACACATGGAAATTAAATGACTTGCTCCTGAACGATCATTGGGCCAAATATGAAATCAAGATAGAAATTTAAAAATTATTTGAACTGAACAATAGTGATGCCTCCTATCAAAACATCTGGAATTATGCAAAGAGTGTGCTAAAGTTCATAGCCTTAAATGCCTACATCAAAAAGACTGAGGGGGCACAAATAGACAATCTAAGGTTGTATGTCTAGAAATTCAAGAAACAAGAACACACCAAACCCAAACCCAGCAGAAGAAAGAAAATAACCAAGATCAGAGAAGAACTAAATGAAGTTGAAACAAAATAATACAAAATATAAATAAAATGTAAAGCTGGCTCTTTGGAAAAATAAATGAAATTGATAGGCCATTGGCAAGACTAACCAAGAAAAGAAAAGAGCCAAATAACCTCAATTAGAAATGAAATGGGAGTTATTACCACCAACGCCACAGAAGTACAAAAGATCATTCAAAGGTTCTATGAACACGTTTATGTGCATACACTAGAAAACCTAGAGGGGATGAACAAATTCCTGGAAATATAAAACCCTCCTAGATTAAATCAGAAAGAATTGGAAACCCTGAAGAGATCAACAAAAAGCAACAGATGGAAAAGATAATATAAAAATTAACAACAAAGCAAATTCCAGGATCGGACAGATTCACAGTTGAATTCTACCAGACATTCAAAGAAGAGTTGGTACCAATTCATTTGACACTATTCCACATGCTAGAAAAAGATGGAATTCTCCCTAAATCATTCTATGACCCAGTATCACCCTAATAACAAATAACAAAGAAAATTACACACCAATATCCCTGATGCACACAGATGCAGAAATTCTTTTTTTTTTTTTTTTTTTTTTTTTTTTTTTTTTTTTTTTTTTTTTTTTGGGACGGAGTCTCGCTGTGTCTCCCAGACTGGAGTGCAGTGGTACGATCTCGGCTCACTGCAAGCTCCACCTCCCAGGTTCATGCCATTCTCCTGCCTCAGCCTCCCGAGTAGCTGAGACTACATACAGGCGCCAGCCACCACGCCCGGCTAATTTTTTTTATTTTTAGTAGAGACGGAGTTTCACCGTGTTAGCCAGGATGGTCTCCATCTCCTGACCTCGTGATCCACCCGCCTTGGCCTCCCAAAGTGCTGGGATTACAGGCGTGAGCTACCACGCCCAGCCTAGAAATTCTTAACAAAATACTAGCTAACTGAAGCCAACAGCACATCAAAAACATAATCCACCATGATCAAGTAGGTTTCACATTAGGGATGCAGGAATGGTTCCACATACACAAGTCAATAAATGTGGTACACCACATAAACAGAGTTTAAAACTCACATAGTCCTCTCAATAGACACTGAAAAGGTACTTGACAACATCCAGCACCATTTTATGATTAAAACTCTCAGCAAAATTGGCACACAAACCCACAGCCAACATAATACTGAATGAGAAAAAGTTGAAACCATTCACTCTCAGCAGAACAAGACAAGAATGACCGCTCTCACCACTTGAGGGAAAAAAAAAAAAAAAAAAAAGGTCCTGAAGGTCATATACCAGAAAACTCTATTATGTTGCTCCTAATGCATATATTTGAGCCCACTTGCTCAATTTCTGAGAACTTATCGGGAAGCTGCTGATCACCTGTTGTAGGTGTTTTCTATCTATTGTGAGACTGTATGTCCCTGGCACTACCTGCAAAAAAGTTATTACTTTAGAGAGACAGTTAACAACCACCTGACTTGACCATCTTCTGGTGATGATCACTTGACATTTCTAGTGTGGGGGAATGGAAGGATCTCTCCTACCCTGCTCATGTCTGACCAGCTACCTACTGTAACACTTTCAGTTTTTTGTTTTTTTTTTTTTGTTTTTTTTTGTGGTTTTTTTTTTTTTTTTTTTTTTTTTTTTGCTTTGTTTTTTTGAGACGGAGTCTCACTCTGTCACCCAGGCTGGAGTGCAGTGGCCTAATCTCGGCTCACCGCAACCTCCGCCTTCCGGGTTCACACCATTCTCCTGCCTCAGCCTCCTGAGTAGCTGGGACTACAGACGCCCGTCACCACGCCCGGCTAATTTTTTGTATTTTTAGTAGAGACGGCGTCTCACCCTGTTAGCTAGGATGGGCCCAATATCCTGACCTCGTGATCCGCCCGCCTAGGCCTCCCAAAGTGCTGGGATTACAGGAGTGAACCACTGTGCCCGGCCTCAGATTTCTTATTATCAGATTTTAGGTAGGACAAATAGCTCTTATTTCTGGCTTTTGATTTTTTTTTAACCAAAAGTATCCTCCCAAATGAAACTAATAAGCCTTAACCAAGATTATGGCTTAGCCAAGCATGTATGAGGCATCTCCAAAGAGGTGAAGGAGCACCTCAAAAACTCAAAAATCACACAAACATCAAAACAAATAAGGCTGGTTCCCTCATCAGAAATTAAATCCAGGATGCAGCAGTAAAAGCATAAAATTTTTAACTATTCGATGACAAGGTAAAGTGGCTTTTATTCTTATTTTCTCAGAGAACCTAAGGCAAGCAGTTTGAGCTTACAAAAAAAAAAAAAATTAACTTTGTTTTAGGTCAGATTTTTGCTCTGTAATTTAGTCAAAAGAAATTTTAAGGCTAGCCATAACACTATTAGGTGTCATTCTTTGAAATTCAATCCTCTGATCAACCACTTGGAATAAGAGAGCTCTAAAATATTTTTTAGCTTAGAAGTCTCAATTTAAAGAATCCATCTTCTGGCCATGGACAATTAGAATTTCCAGTGGTGTATTGATTCTAAGTGACCCAATCCAACAACTTCTTCAGTGAAAAACCAATCCCAATGATCTTTTCCTCCACCCCAACAAAATAAAATATGTACTCTCAGGAATAAGCTTAGGAAAGCAAAAGACTCTTCTTGTCACAGCCCTATCCAAGCAACAAGACTTGGGATGACACAAGGCCATGATGGATGGGATTTCTTATGACAAGCCCTCCTGGGAGCTTAACACATTTGGAAAACAAAAGAAAAAATAAAAAACCTCAGGTTCTCAGCCATGTTAAGGCTGGTCACCTAATGTGACTCAAAAATGATTCCTCCCCCTGATGGTGGAGACCAAGAGTGAGTGCTCTGACTTGGTCACAAACCAAGCCCTCAAGGACATATGACAAGGTGACAGAAAACTTTATCCAGTACCTCCCTTTATGAACAACACTGAAGGAAAGAGATAAAGGAAAAGACTATTTCTGGGAGGAAATGGATTAATCAATCAAAATATTCATACCCCAACATCGCAAAAAAGTACACCAGAATTACTACACCAAGACTAGTCCAACACAAATCTTCTCCCAGTAATCAAAATTTGGTGGAGGAAACAGTGATTTTTACCATCCAAATGGAAAGAATGCACAGAGAGAAGCCAGGAAACTTGAGACTAATACATTTTTACCCTTTAGTTGGCTGATTATTTTTCTGCATTTCTGCATGTCCAAATCAAGGTTATGATGGTAAATCAGGTTTTAGTGGTAATACAAGTCATGGGAGAAAGAAAGAAAGTTCAATAAGCAAAGCTGGTCTTGTGTCAGTGAAACCTTGCTGGTAGCAGCCCTCAGAGAAAATCAATGCTAAAGTTTTTATCTTTAAGGTATGAGATTCAGTACATTTTCCCCCGATCCAGATAAGGGAAGACGAAGACATGCCTGCATTAATAATGATTCTCTATGAGGTAGATTTTTTCCACAAAAGGCAACTGTGCAGGGCCACTTCTATTTGCTGGCCTTCTGATAGACACATCAAAATTTGTCAAAAAAATATATTGTGGGTTAAAATATTTTTATTTTCTTCAACAAAGTGGTGTTTCTAGAGGTGGAATTGGATGTTTTGCAGTTACAGAACTTTAGCCAATTTAAAGGCCTGCTTCACCGTAATGTAGAGCTCCTGATAGATTTGGATTTGATCAAGTGAAAGGGTTTTGGACATTAGACAGGGTGAGGAGTTGGTCAAATCCAAAGGAAGAATGATTTTAAAAAAAAAAAAGCCCATAAATAGCGATTGCACTGTTTACATACTGTTGAACACTCTAAGCATAAGGAGAGGTTAGAATGAAGTAGTAATAAGCCTTATCCTGCAGTTACCAAATTCTGAAACAAAACCCTAAACCAGCTCCTTAGTTGAGCAGGGAGCTAGCTGTAGTCTGATCTCCATTGTCACAGGAGCAGGAAACTCACGTTCCTTTTAGGAAGTGAGCAAAGCTCCATGAGGAGGAGTTCCATGAAAAAACAAAACTCAGATCTCAAACAAAAAAAAATTGGAGAGAGAAGGGACCTCAAGAGAAAGTAGGATCCAATTCTCAGAAAGTCACACGATTGGTCAGAACTAAAGCTCTACAGATGGTACTGAGCATGAACAATAGAAGAAGCCCTGCAGGTCAAAGGTTCTAAACTCCATTAAGAGGACCCCTTCATGGTTGGCAAAATGTTAAGCAAATTGAGCGCCTGATTCAAGTGTCTGAATCAATTGAGGTTTATTGGACCAGAGCTTGAGGGCAAACCCTGGAAAAACACAAGTTGTAGAAACCCTCTATGGTTTGTTATGTCTTTGAGGAGGTTTTCAGAAGGCCTGGCATTTATACATGTTCTTAAAAGAGGGAAGACAGGAAGAGACAAGTAGTGGGAAGAATATTTGATCTCATCTTGTCTTTATTCTGTACATAGAAAGAAAAAGCATTATCAGTGTAAAATCTAACAGACGTTAGTTTTAGGAGCTAGACTTAGGTTGCACACCTAAAGTTACAATTGATGTGACCGTGTTTTATGAGAGAATATACATCTTAAGATGAAGAGGAAAAAACCTGCTATGCACTGGGGACCTTTATGTTTGCACCTCATATAATGCTCACAATGAACCTTTAATCAGTTACTATTATCCCTCTATCCCAAAACATCAATGAACTTGTCCTTATCTCAAAGTCCATTAAATGTGGAACCAGGACTCAGACTCACATATTTCTGAATCTAAAACTCATGCTTCCAGGAAAAGAAACTATCAACAGAGTGAACAGGCAACCCAAGAAATGAGAGAAAATATTTAGAAACTATGCGTTTGACAAAGGTATCCAAAAGATATCCAGCATCTATACAAAACTTAAATAAATTTATGAGAAAAAAAACCATTAAAAGTGGGCAAAGGACATGGAGAGACACTTTTTAAAAGAAGCTATACATGTGGCCAACAGCACATGAAAAAGTTCAATATTACTGATCATTAGAGAAATATAAATCAAAACCACAAGACACCATCTCACACCAATCAGAATGGCTAGTATCAAAAAATAAAAGATAACATGCTGGCAAAGTTACAGAGAAAAGAGAATGCTTATACACTGTTGGTGGCAGTGTCAATTAGTTCAACCATTGTGGAAAGCAGTGTGACAATTCCTCAAAGAGCTAAAAACAGAACTACCATTTGACCCTGCAATCTCATTACTGGTTATATACCCACAGGAATATAAATCATTCTACCATAAAGACACATGCACACAAATTTTCATTGCAGCACTATTTGCTACAGAAAAGACATGGAATCAACCTAAATGTCAATCAATGAAACCTGGATATTTTTAAATGTGGTACATATACACCATGGAATACTATGCATCCATAAAAAAAAAAGAATGATATCTTGTCTATTGCAGGAACATAAATGAAGCTAGATGATAATATCCTTAGCAAACTAATGCAGGAACCAGAAAACAAAATATTGCATGTATAACTGGGCACTAAATAATGAGAACACATAGACACAAAGGGAGCAACACACACCAGGACCTACTTGAGGGTAGAGGGCATGAGGCAAAACAAGAGAAGAAAAAATAATTATTGAGTATTAGGCTTAGTACATAATTGATGATAAAATCTGTACATCAAACCCCCGTGACATGGGCTTACCTACATAACAGAACTACACATGTACCCCTGAAACTAAAATAAGCATTTTTAAAGCCATAATGAATTTCAAACATCAACAGTTTAATCTCTAATCCGTCTCCAATCAAAATTTTAAGATTTGTTTTAAAAAAGAAAACTTTTAATGAGCAGAATTAATTAGCTTCTGTTTTCTAAAATAATAACAAAATAAAACTCGTATTTCACCCTACACAGTTGTACCTACCAGAATTCAAAGAAAGGAAAGTTGGCTGCCTCTAACAGAACCATGCAGACATCAATAAAGAGACAGGGTCTGAAATGGGCCTTAGGACAAAAAACAATTAAGGAGGTTGATTGTCTGAGTCTGACCAGCAGACCCTGACCCAGTGACGGATGAACAAATATACTCAGACACAAATATCCAGTGAAAGAGCGGGCTGGGCTGCCAAGCCACTCACCCATAGCAAGAAAGTTCAGGAAAAGAGTTAGCAGCACTGGCCCCAATCAGCCAGCTAAGTTTGCATTTATTTAGTACAGATTAAATGACAAACGTCTTGAGTAAACACCACTAGAGGGTAATTGACATTACTGAACTCCTGAGTAGAGAGCAATCATGCACCTGCAGATAATCAGGTGTTCTTAAGACCACCTGAGTAAACTCCTCTACAATCATATGTATCTACACCTTTTAAGAGAATTCAGCTGTCTTCAGCCACATCTTTTACTGAAGCTGTGCAACCCACACAGCCTTCCAAGAAGGTTTGTGACTATTTCCTATAACCATCTTTATAATTTTTCCTCTAAAATCTTTCCCACCACCCTGACTGAACTCCCACATATCCCCCTTTTCTGTTTCTTGTATCAGGCTCTGTTGATTGAAGAGCACAGGTGTGTGCAGCAACAGCTCTGTCAGTTGAGACGGTCATTGTTTTATTCCAGCTTTGCATCCTAGAATTAGCAAATCACATGAGACAAACATAATATGCAACATTCTTTTCCAATCAAGGAGTGACCTGTAGTGTTACTTGGCACCTCAGTTCACAGTATGCCATTACTGAGAAACCCCCCTGGGGGTATGCTAATCCTTTCTAGTCAAGCCGTCACATCCTTTGAGGCTGGGAAGGAACTGTCTGCCCAGGTGACAGGGCCAAAGAAAGGCGGATCTAAGATATGAGCCCAATAGAGTGTAGCAGGTACAGGTTGCAGACAAAGCGAGAGCATAAAAACGATCAATACCCTACACGAGTTGCAATGTACAACAGAGAGCATAGCCAGGAACAAATAATCTGGAGTAAGTGGTGTCTGTGTCCAGAGCAGGATTCATTCAGCCTCCTGAGTTGTCTTCTTCAGCATCCCCCAAGTAACGTCCAGGGCTTGTGTCCTCTGCAGAAGCCACATCTTCCTGGGCTGCGGGTCCTGTAGGGTCTTTCCTAGACTGGCTCGAGCTTTTTCTTTTCATCCTTTGATGAGGACATAGTCTCCAGGCTGGTGCTGGTGTACTGGAAATTCTAGCAGTAGTGCCTGTGCTAAGAGATCTTTTATAATATTTGTTAAAGAGCAGGTTAGTGCTTTAAGAAAAACCTTTTGGCCGGGCGCGGTGGCTCACGCCTGTAATCCCAGCACTTTGGGAGGCCGAGGCGGGCGGATCACAAGGTCAGGAGATCGAGACCACGGTGAAACCCCGTCTCTACTAAAAATACAAAAAATTAGCCGGGCGCGGTGGCGGGCGCCTGTAGTCCCAGCTACTCAGGAGGCTGAGGCAGGAGAATGGTGTAAACCCAGGAGGCGGAGCTTGCAGTGAGCCGAGATCGCGCCACTGCACTCCAGCCTGGGCGACAGAGCGAGACGCCGTCTCAAAAAACAAAAAACAAAAAACAAAAAAAAAAAAAAAGAAAAAGAAAAACATTTTGTGCTTTATTTTAAGGTCCAGTTTACAGAAAAACTGGATGATACTTCTTTAGCCAATACATTTACACACAGAATTTCTTTTACAATTAACATTTTAAAACTCACTTATACCTTCAAAACAAAAATTATACATTTCTTGCATAAATTCTTTTTTATAACATTTTTCACAATCTTTGACATACCTTAACTTTCTGACTTTGTTGTATAAGATTCCTTACTAAAGGTGCATTCTTGTAACTTTCTCGATGTTTCTTTCTCTTCTTCCTACTTTATCTCTCTTTGTCTTACTTTTTGTGTCTCTCTCTGATCTGTCTCTTCTAGTCTTTCTCTTACTCATTCTTTCCCTTTATTTCTCTATGGAGGCAAAACTGCTTTGACTTGCTTTTTACTTAAAGGAATCCTGATTAATACAAGGATCATAACCTAGCAACTGATTGCATTGTCTGTGGCCCAAATACATAATTTTACTTATTAACTGGATATAGGGAGATAGTGTTTTAGTCCTGGTATATGAGCAACAATCCCATTCTAGAAAGCACAGTCCCAGGATCATCGGTCCTATTAACCCTGTAGGGGGGTGTTTGGTGGGAAAAACAGACAACTGAACAGAATAGAGCAGAGCCATGCGATCTAGTCACCTGTGAGAGATGGCTTGTTCTATTTCCTCAATCTCCCTTTTTGCTGTAGGGGTTAAATATCTGGGAGAATCTAGGGCTGTATTGCCCTTTAAGACAGAAAACAGGTTTTGCAACTGATTAAGTAGTTATGCCCAAGACGGGGCAAAGTCAGTTTATATCGCACAGATATTTCTGATAATCATTTGAGGTATGTAAGTTGCTAGTATTTAATTTAACCTTTGGAGGTCTTACTGACGGGGAAGTTAGTATGTACCCCAGATATTTCCAACAGGAGGACATTTGTACTTTTTCAAGTGCTATAATTAAACATCTTAACTTTTTGTTTGTTTGGTTGGTTGGTTGGTTTTTGTTTTTGAGATGGAGTCTTGCTCTCTCACCAGGCTGGAGTGCAGTGGTATGATCTCGGCTCACAGCAACCTCCGCCTCCAGGGTTCAAGTGATTCCCCTGCTTCAGCCACCTGAGTAGCTGGGACTACAGGTGTAGGCCACCATGCCCGGCTAATTTTTGTATTTTAGTAGAGACAGGGTTTCACTATGTTGGCCAGGATGGTCTGGATCTCCTAAACTCGTGATCCGCCTGCCTCGGCCTCCCAAAGTGTTGGGATTACAGCCATGAGCCACCGCGCCTGGCCAACTGTGTATTCTTTATGACGGGCATATAAACTTAAAAGTGCTGGCTCTCTTGGGGCTGCCAGTAATATATCACCCATAAAATGAATAATCTTGCAATTAGCAAATTCTTTTCTACTGGGGGGCACAGCCTGATCTACATGTTACTGATACAAGGTAGGATTATTCAGCATTCCTGAGGAAGCACTTTCCAATGAAATCGGCAAGCTGGCCTTTCATTATTAATAGCTGGTAATGTAAACGCAAATTTTTCTCTGTTCTGTTCTGTGAGAGGAATAGTATAAAAACAGTCTTTTAAGTGAGTAACAATTATAGGCCAATCTTGAGCAATCGCCATGGCGGAAGGGGTCCCATAGGCTGTAGATTAGCATTAATAGCACGGAAGTCATGTAAAAATTTCCATTTGCCAGACTTCTGGGAATGAGGAAATGGGCGAATTCCAAGGGCTGTTAGATGGTTCTATATGACCGGCTTTTACTTGTTCCTCAACTAATTCAAGGGCTCTTTGTAATTTCTCTCCCTTCAGAGGTCACTGTTCTACACAATTAAGATTTTGAGAGAGCCACATCAGGGGTAGTGGAGGAAAAACAGTGGCCATAATTATAATTTAAATTTAACGTAAATTTTAACAGAGAATTATAATTTGAGATGTTCCTTGCATACAAGGAACACATGAAATTTTACCGTCGGCTGCCTGTGGAGCCAGAGGGCAGTGACACACGTCCTGGGCAACGGTCGCACTGCGCTTGCATACGCGCCACTTTTTGTCTGCACGGCTCCCTCCTCCCACTGCTGGGCGGAGGCTGCCGGCCTTGGCGGACCCTGTCAGCTTGGACACTAGGAGCTTTTTTCCCGCTGAGCCTTTCCTAAAGTCCTCCGCCCGCTTGGCTGCGCAGCTTCGCAGCTTCGGCTTCTAATGCCGTTTCTTATCTCTTTATAAACATACACCTGATTGCCTTTTTGATTTTGCATCACTGGGCAGGCTAAAAGCTCCCCTTCCAATGCCGCTTGCTTAAGACAGGGTCTCATAGCTGTAGTGTATGCCTTGTCTTTCTTCTTATTTATTGGAGGAGGGGACTCAGGCAAAACCTCCCTTTCCTCTTTGTTATTTTGGCCAGGTGATAGTGGGGCTGAGGGCCTCAGGGGTGGTAAAGTAGGTGACGGTTCTTTCTCCTAACCCCTTTTTAGGCTCTTCTGTGTATAATGGGACCAGAGTTGCCCTCACTACAGCCGATAGCATTAAAGATTATACTGGGACCCGTTACTCTTGCGCATGAGGTCAGGGGATCAAGACCATCCTGGCTAACAAGGTGAAATCCCGTCTCTACTAAAAATACAAAAAAATTAGCCAGCTGTGGTGGCGGGCGCCTGTAGTCCCAGCTACTCAGGAAACTGAGGCAAGAGAATGACCTGAACCCAGGAGATGGAGGTTGCAGTGAGCCGAGATCGCGCCACTGCACTCCAGCCTGGGTGACAGAACAAGACTCTGTCTCAAAAAAAAAAAAAAAAAAAAAAAAAATTTCTTCCCACCTGTTCCCAAAGCTCTCTGTCTAGCTCACCTTCTTTCGGGAACCATGGCTTAAGTGATACAATTTGCAATAGGTCCCTTAATTGAGCCTGCAAAACCGAGGCTCCAGTGGCTTTAAGCAGCTGATTGAATACTTTTAGATACTGCTTCTCTTGTGCTGATAACTGTTGTCCCCTGATAAAACCCTACCCTGAACAATTCCCTCGAACTTGGAGATTCCAAGCGGGCACCGATGACCTACTGACTTACTGACTTATCGACTTACTGGCTTACCAACCGCACAGTCTTCACCTTAGTTTTTGAGGGTTCTGTCACGATTATTTGCAGCTATACCTCAGTCCTGGGCACCAATTTGCCAGGTCCTCACACGGGGCACCAACTGTCTGGGTCCAACCCGCAGACCCTGACCCAGGAATGGATGAACAAATACACTCGGACACAAATATCCAGTGAAACAGCAGGCTAGGTGGCCCTGTCACTCACCGATACCGAGATGGGTCCCGTAAAGAGTTAACAGCAGACGCCCTAATAAGCAGGTGAAGTTCGCATTTATTTAGTACAGATTAAATGAAAAAGGACTTCAGTAAACACCACTAAAAGGTAATTGACATTACTGACCTCCTGGAGAGTAGTTCCCCAGCATAAGATTAAATGTTGGCTTTAGGATCGCCTGAGTAAACAAGCTATTTAGATAAACTCCTCTACATTCCTGTGTATCTATGCCCTAAGCTTTTAAGATAATTCAGCTGCCTTCAGCCAAACCTTTTACTGAAGCTATGCAAACCCCCAGACTTCCAAGAAGGTTTGTGACTACTTCCTGTAACTATCTTTATAATTTTTCTTCTAAAATATTTCCCACCACCTTAACTGAAGTCCCACAGTTAAGAAGACAGGGAAGGCATTATATAAGCAAGAAAAAATTTGAACAAGTTTGGCCATAAGAAAGTAAAATGTTGGTCAGGTCTTTCAACACAGATAAAAGAAAAAAAAAAGGGGGGGGGGAGATTCGGGCCATGCTATGAGGGCACTGAATGGCAGCCTACATAATGGGAACTTCATCCTACAGATAAGAGAAGTCACTGGAAAGCTTTAAGAAGGTCACAAACATGACAAACAGCATTTCCAGGAAGATTACTCTGACCAGTATTAGGCAAGATAAGTTGGGAAATGATCTTCAACTTTGGAAACTTAATAGAAATAATAAAAGATCTATATTTCTTTTTTTTTTCAAGTTTAATTTTGAAATAATTTCAGACTTTCAAAAATGTTCCAAAAATAGGCAAAGTCCTCATATGCTTTTCATTCAACTTCCCCAAATATTAACATTATAGATATGCACCTAATAATCAAAATCAATAAATGATTATTAACAATGTAAAATGAATACCTGTACAGACCTTATCCAAATCCCCTCTATCTTCTGACTAATGTCCTCTTTCTGGACCAGGATCCAATCTAGTATCACATATTGCTCTTCATTGTACTGTTCTCTCAGTCTCCTTTAATCTGGAAAAGTTAGGATTTACCTTTAAGACCTTCACATTTTTGAAGAGTATTGGTTACTTATTTTGTAGAATGACCCTCAGTTTGGACTTTTCTAATATCTTCTCATGATTAAACTCAGGTTATACACTTTGTACAAGAATACCACAGGGATGATGCTGCACCTTCTCCATCCATTACATTACATTACAATGCCCTAAGATGTCATTATCTCTGATTACTGGGGATGTTAACTTTGATTACTGGGCTAAAGTTCCTCCACTTCAAAATGACCCTTTTCCTTAAAAGCATTTTTAAACAACCAATACCTGGGCCACACCACACATCAGCCAAATCAGATATACTTGAGGGATGGTACAGGCATTGGTAGGCTTTAAATGCCCTACAAGTGACTCTAATCAGTATCTGGAGTTGGAAACCTATGGCTTAGACAGTGAAGATTAGAATCCTGAAAATCAGCTAGGAGACCATTCCTAGGGCTTCTCTTTTAAAAAAAAAAAAAAAATCTAATTCTAAACAAAAGCAAATACATCTGGATTTTGGTATGGACATATGGTGGAGAAATAGAGGAAAAAATAGAAATCACCTGATGGGGAAAGAGATGAGTGAGTCGACTGCAGTTCAATTTTTTTTTTTTTTTTTTTTTAAAGGCAGAATCAGGTGTGATGACACTTGCTTGTAATTCCAGCATTTTGGGAATGAAAGTGGGCAGATCACTTGAGCCCAGAAGTTTGAGACCAGCCTGGGGTTTCACCAGCCTGGGTAAAACCCCATCTCTACAGAAACAAACAGAAAAAATTAGCTAGGCATGGTTGCACATGCCTGTGATTCCAGCTACTCAGGAGGCTGAGGCAGGAGGATCACTGAGCTCACAAGATTGAGGCTGCAGTCAATTACGATCTCGCCATTGCACTTCAGCCTGGGTATGAGAGTGAGACCCTCTCTCTTTAAATTAAAAAAAAAAAACAGTAAAAATAATGTTCTAAGGTCAGATCTAGTACAAAAACTGCATCTTCTTCTGTGATGTTTAGATGCTATAATTAAAATAGAACATGGAGGTGTTTCCATGTGAATACCTGAAAGATTCTATACTTTTTATGCAGCTGCATTATATTCTATTGTGTAGATATAAGCTAACCTGTTTAATTAGCATTGTGCTGGTGAAAGTCTAGGTTGTCCCCAATATTTTGCTGTTAAACAAACAATACAGTGAATAACCCTGATTAGGTGTCATTTTTTATGATTGGGACTGTAATAAATTTTTCCCAGTAAAGTTTGGGAGGCAAAAATATATATTTTTTAAATTTTCACATGCATTAAGAAATTTTACTCTACAAGGTTTGTACATATTTTTATGTTCCAAGAAAAGTAGGGGAGGGTAATATCACCTCAGTTGCTCTCACACAAAGGTCCTGAGTGACAGGAACTTTAGGGACACAGGCACAGGGCCATATCCCTGGTGCCCACACAAGGCAGGGGCATCTGGATCCTGGGAAGCTCCAGGAAAGGTGAAAGTACCCTCTAGAAGACACCTTGCTAAGGATCAGAAAGGGGCCAAGAAAGTCAAGAGATTACAGCAGGTCTTAAACTAAGGGCAAGTTCAAGTGGAGGGCATTCAGGTTCAAGGAGCAAGCTGAGGTGAGAAAGTGGTAGAGACTGATGGAAGGAGAAGGTAAAAAGCTCCAGGGAAGTTAGGGGAGGCACATCAGGGCTCTCCACTCCTCCTCAGCATTGAACTTTGTAGTGGTCATGCTGGTGGGGCTCTGTGAGCTCTAGAATGTTCAGCACTCTCTGGGGACTCTACCCACTCAAGGCCAGCAGGACTCCCTCCCCCAGCTCTGACAACCAGCAATGTCTCCAGACTTTGCCAAATGCTTTTCCCAATGAAAAAACTGCCCCTGGCAGAAGCATTAATCTACACTAATCTATAAAAGCAAATCACCACTAAAATCCATCACCTTTTGGTAGAAGAATTACAAGTGTGAGGTGGTAAAATGGAGGTCTTCAATATCTACTGAAATGACTTTTACTTAATCAGCAATTTGATGTCCCAGAAGGCATGTTTAGAGGTGATGTCACAGGGCTGCCTGTACCTCACAGCAGAAAGGGTGTGGGTTTTCCAAGGGTCTGTAACCATGAACTGGAAATGTCTGTAACTGTGAAAGGGAATGACACCCACTGGGTTACTTTAAAAAGTGGGATATAGGGAATTCTGTAGATATTGGGAGAAAAAATACACAACGTAAACCCAAACCCCATTCTGATTCTCTCACCATCTTAGGGCCATCTTGGCTATCTATGAATGGTAGCATAGGGATTTTTGTATATTTTCAAAATTGTATACTGTTGGATCATTTTAAAAAATGAACAAATCCCAAACTGGACCAAGTAACTGGACACTGCTGGAGTCTCACTTTTGGCCAGGAGAGCTGACAACATCCCGTTCCCCCTGGCCTGGACACTGTCTGGCTCAGGGGCCTAAATGCTCTCTTATTATGGAGAAAGAAGATGTTTTGAACATTCTCAACATTCACCTATCCACCTCTCACACCCGTCAACCTCTCAAACCTCTTGCCCACTCATGGATTTCATTCTTAATTTACTGAGCTCTATTTATGTCCCTCATCCATTCCAATATGTGGTGGGTCCAGGTGGTGGCTTCTGCCCATGATTTTGTAAAAAAAAAAAAAAAAAAAAGACTCTCAAAATGACTTTCCCTGACACCTCCTTAAACTGACCTCTACCTGCAGCCCCATGATCATTACCAGCAGCATTTGGACACTTTTTCAGTAGTCAGATGCTTTCCATCTCTCATTAGGAAATGTGACTCTCTCCACCCCGCATAAAGATTTCCCAGTAGAATGAACACAGAGATATTGCCTGTGTGTTCCCAAAGAAAATGGTTTCTATAAGAACATATGAAAGCTGCAATTATAGAAAAGATCACTTAAAACATACATTATGTAGATGATTCTCACCATTCCTTTAAGAGATACATTGTAAAACATGACATTAATAATTATTCTAGAAGAATAAAGCATGTATACTGTTTTCTTAATTTTTAATAAGGTGGTTCCTCCCATGTGCCTAGGCTGGGCCTCTGAACAAAATTCTCCATCTTCAGTGGCAATGCCTGAGAGGATGACATGGACTTAGGCCTGATATGCAGCCATTCCTGTCTACCCTGACCCTGATGCAGGACAGTACCAGCCCAGGGCCCAAATCTCCTGCTGAAGAGCTGAGAGAGAAAATGGAATATCCAAAGCCTCTAACCTTTTTCCAGTCAACTGCAATGGGTGCCAGTACAGTCCATTTGCACCTGAGGACACCCACCTGCTGGTCTTTGGCTTCTAAGAGTCGGACCTCCCTGGCTTCTCTGGGTCCCAGCTGCTTTCATTCTGCTGAGCCCTGCTCTTTCCCATGGGGGTCACTCCCCTGCCAGGCATGTCCTCCAGCTCCAGCTGACAGGTCAGCCAACCCAGAACCAAGAGAATGAACAAAGATTTCAATATCTAGTATGTCCAGCAGAGATGCAACTTGTACAAAAAATAAAGAAGTAGAGATGCACACAGCTCCCCTGACAACATTGTGTCCCAAAGCAATGTCTTCTGTGACCCTCTTTAAGGAGCTCACTGTCCCTCACCACATGGGCAAGTGCTTCCAGGGTCTCTCAATTCCTCAACGGGAGATAACACACATTTTAACACAGTACCTCAGCAAAGGAAGTGGTGATAATTTACCTACTTTGATAAAGTTCCTGAAAAGATCCCTAGACAGCAAAATTTCCTGCTGAAAGAACACAGAAATGGACCTCCTTGCTTTTCAAAAAAGTACCCTTGAAATAGCCAAAACAATTTTGCCAAAACAAATTGTAGAACTTGAACTTTCTTATTTGAAATCTCACAAAACATTACAACTATTAAAAACAGAAGCTGCTGGCATAAGAATACAAATAGGGACCAAAGGGATAGAATCGAGAGTCCAGAAATAAATCCTCACCCTTATAGTTCATTGCTCTTGCATAAGGGTGTCAAGATAATTTAATGGAGGAACAATCATCCTCTTAAATAACGGTGCGGAAACAACTAGATAACCACACGCAATACAATAAACTTAGAGAACTATGCTTCCAACCATATCAAACAATTATCTAAAAATAGATCAGTGAGTTAATTATAAGATCTATAACCATAAAAACATATTAGAAAGAGACATAGGAGGTGCTTCCTGTGGCCGACATCATCTGGAGATTTGCTTTCCTTTTCTCCAAAAGGGGAGGAAGTTGAATCTGAGTGGCCCATGAAGGGAAGAGGGGAAGCCCAGGGGTACAGGAGGCCTCTGGGTGAATGCAGAGGCTAACATGGGGTTCGGAGCAACCTTGACCGTTGGCCTGACCATCTTTGTGCTGTCTGTCATCACTATCATCACCTGCTTCACCTGCTCCTGCTGCTGCCTATACAAGACCTGCCACTGACCACGTCCGGTTGTCACCACCATCACATCCACCACTGTGGTGCACACCCCTTATCCTCAGCCTCCAAGTGTGCCGCCCAGCTACCCTGGAGCAAGCTACCAGGGCTACCACACCATGCTGCCTCAGCCAGGGATGCCAGCAGCACCCTACCCAATGCAGTACCCACCACCTTACCCGGCCCAGCCCATGGGCCTGCCAGCCTACCATGAGACCCTGGCTGGAGGAGCAACCGTGCCCTACCCGGCCAGCCAGCCTCCTTACAACCCGGCCTACATGGATGCCCCGAAGGCAGCCCTCTGAGCATCTCCCGGCCTCTGTGGCTGCCACTTGGTTATGTTGTGTGTGAGTGGTGTTCAGGCACGGTTCCTTATGGCCCAGGTGTGCTGTGTGTGTGCTGCCTGTATATGTGGGTTCCTCTGATGCCGAGGAGGTGGGGAATGATCCTTGCCAGAGTGGGCTGGGACCAGACTTTGTTCTCTTCCTCACCTGAAATTATGCTTCCTAAAATCTCAAGCCAAACTCAAAGAATGGGGTGGTGGGGGCACCCTGTGAGGTGGCCCCTGAGAGGTGGGGGTTTCTCCAGGGCACATCTGGAGTTCTTCTCCAGCTTACCCTAGGGTGACCAAGTATGGCCTGTCACACCAGGATGGTGCAGCTTTCTGTATGATGCAGATGTGTCCCGGTTTCGGCAGCGTAGCCAGTTGCTGCTCGAGGTGATGCAGGCAAAGCTTGGGATCTGACCAAGTTGGGCTTTGATCCTTTAGGCAGATGTCCCATTGCTCCCTGGAGCCTGTGTCATGTCTGTTGGGGGTCAGGTAGTCCCCTGATGCCAGAACACCTCAGGCAGAGCCCTACTCACCTGATAGCTGTCTGCCTGGACTGTCCCCTGTCCCTGCATCTTCCCTGGGACCACCCGGAGGGCCACATCCACACAAAGCCTAGCTGCCCACAGGGAGCTCTGCTGCCCTTGCTGGCCCTGCCCTTCCCACAGGTGAGCAGGGCTCCTGTCCACCAGCACACTCAGGTCTCTTGCCTGCAGTGTTTTCATTTCATTTTAACCAAACATTTTGCCTGTTTTCTGTTTTAAAACATGATAGTTGATATGAGACTGAAATCCCAGGGTTGTGGAGGGAAATTGGTTCAGAGGAGATGGACAACCTGGCAACTGTGAGTCCCTGCTTCCCCTGACACCAACCTCATGCAATATGCAACTCCTGTACCCCAGTCCAGGGTGTTCTGGCAGCAGGGACACCTGGGCCAAGGGGCCATCTGGACCAAAGGTGGAGTGTGGGGCCCTGGATGGTAGCTCTGGCCCAGACATGAATACTTCAGTGTTCCTCTTACCTCTATTACTGTTTCACCAGAGCTGTCTTAGCTTCGAATCTGTTGTGTTTCTGAGTCTATGGTCTGTACTCTTGTTTATAATAAATGCAATCGTTTGGAAAAACAAAATAAAGAGATATAAGGGTAAAACTTAATGACCTCAAATGTGCAATGCATTCTCAGGTATGACCCAAATGCATGAGAAACAAAAAGGAAAAACAGATAAACTGGGCTAAAGATGTAAGCCTTTTGTGCATCAAAGGATATTATCAAGAAAATAAAAAGACCAAACACAGAATGAGACATAATAGTTGCAAATCACTCAGATAATGGTTTCATGCCCAGAATATATAAAGAACTGCTACAATTCAATAACAAAAAGACAAACCACCCAATTTATATAAATGGGCAAAGGACTCAAATAGACATTTCTTCAAAGAAAATATGGAAATCATCAAGAGGGACATGAAAAGAAACTCAACATCATTAGTCGTTAGGAAAATACAAAGTCAAAGCCACAATGAGATCCCACACTACACCTACAAATATGGCTAACATTCTTTTAAAATGTTAAATAACAAGTGAAAGCCTTATGTAGAATTTGGAATCCTCATACATTGCTGGTGAGATTATAAAAATGTACAGCCACTAGGAGAAACAGTTGTGCTGTTCCTCAAGAAGCTAATCACAGAATTCTCATATGAAACAGCATCCATTCCTAGCTATATACCCAAAGAATTGAATCCAGGGACTCAAACAGGTACTTATATGGGAATGTTGATTGCAGCATTACTCACAAAAGAGAAATTGTGAAAACAATCCAAGTGCTCATCAATACATGAATAAACAAATGTGGTGATACATACGACAGAATGTTAATCTGCCATAAAGAGGAACAAAACTCTGACACACACTGGAACATTCATAGACCTTGAAAACATTATGATAAGTGAAATATACCAGAAGCAAAATGACGTATGTGTATGATTCCATTTATATGAAACATCAAGAATAGGTAAATTCATAGAGACAGAGAGTAGACTAGAGATTATCAAGGTCTAGGGTGGAAAAAATAGGGAGCTATTCAAAGACTTGGAATCAACCCAAATGTCCATCAGTGACAGACTGGATTAAGAAAATGTGGCACATATACACCATGGAATACTATGCAGCCATAAAAAAGGATGAGTTTGTGTCCTTTGTAGGGACATGGATGCAGCTGGAAACCATCATTCTTAGCAAACTATCACAAGAACAGAAAACCAAACACCGCATGTTCTCACTCATAGGTGGGAACTGAACAATGAGATCACTTGGACTCGGGAAGGGGAACATCACACACCGGGGCCTATCATGGGGAGGGGGGAGGGGGGAGGGATTGCATTGGGAGTTATACCTGATGTAAATGACGAGTTCATGGGTGCTGACGAGTTGATGGGGCAGCACACCAACATGGCACAAGTATACATATGTAACAAACCTGCACTTTATGCACATGTACCCTAGAACTTAAAGTATAATAATAATAATTAATTAATTTAAAAAAATAAAAATAAATAAAAATAAAAATTTACTCATAAAAAAAAATTGGGAGCTATTACTTAAAAGATATAGACCTTTAGTTTAAAATGATAAAAATTGTCTAGGATAAATAGTGGTGATGGTAATGTAACACTGTGTGTGGTTAATTTTATTTGATTGCATATTTTAAAGTGGTTAAAATGGTACATTATATAGAAATATATGTACATTTATACATATATTAAATTTATATAAATATATTAACATCTAACACATATAAATATGCATGTGCGTCTATACATACACTCTGTCATAACTTTTTGAAACGTCTTTGGTGAAAAACAAATCCACTATGTAAAACACACCCACCCTGATCAGATAGCTTTTATATACTCACACGCAGACTCTTTATTACCTTATCCACAGAGTGATACAAGAATTTAGAGACATGAGACTGCCCAGCCAACAATGCATGCAAAACATAAATGTATTTGCAAAGACACTGAGAGTTAATCTGGGGCATAGACCTCAGCACTGCCAGGACACACACCCTTGCTGGGGATTCTGACTTTATCTGACCCGGCCCACTATCCAGATCTTGTTGTGGGGTTGGGGCAGGGGAGGTCATGAAGCCTGTCCTCTGGACACTCTGTGTGAGCACACAAGACCCTTCATTAGCTCTCCACACACAGCCCTGACCATCAGGCATTGTGAGGAGGACTCTAGAACAGGCTCAGGAATCAGGCAAGAGAATCGGCTACAAAGAGGAACACAAGTTGAAAGAGCTGGTTGCTGACATGGAGCAGAATTCCTGTAATTCACAGGCCCAGCCAAGTCAAAAGTGCCCCCACCTTGTGATCCAGGCAGCCCTGAGAAACAGCTTTTTCCCACAGCCTCCTCCATAGTGACACATCAGGGTTCCTCATTATCAAGCTTCCAGAGAGGGCAGGAACCTGGACAGCGCCCATTCCATCAGACTGCCCCTGGAGATGGAGGTCACTCAGATCAGAATCAGTTTCACAGATGGTCCAATGGGACCGATGGGTCCCAGGATTCAAACCCTTGGCTCCGGCAGCTCAAGCTTCCATTACTGCACAGGAACCCCAGGTGATATTGGAAATTAAAAGAAGGGTGGACCTCCTTCTGGACACTGGAGCCAGCCTCTCTCCTCACTAATCCAGGCCTGCCCTCTTCCTGTAGCATGACTGTGATAGACATCTCAGGAAAGGTTCTAACCCGGTGTTTTTCTCAACCCCTTAGTTGTAGAGTGGGAGACCTATCATTTATACATGCCTTCTTAAGTATGTCTGAAAGTTCCACTGCTTTATTAGGTAGAAATATTTTTACTCACATAGGGGCCAACATCCTTATAGCCCCAGGAAAAATACTTTGTCTCCCCCAGTGGAAGCTAATACTAACCCAGAAGCATGGGTAGTTCAAGGAAGAATAGGTTGAGTCCTCCTCAAACCCTGTAACAGCTCCTACGACACCCCAATATTAGGAATGCAAAAATTCAACGGGGAATGGACACTAGTTCAGGACCTCTGCCTCGTTAATAAGGCCATCGTCCCAATTTATCCAGTGGTCCCTAATCCCTATATCTTGCTAACTCAAATACCTGGGGGAACTAAATTGTTCACAATCCTAGATATAAAGGATGGCTTTTTCTGTATACCATGACATCCTCACTCTCAATACTTGTTGCCTTTGAAGATCCCTCTGGCCAGACCACCCAGTTAACATGGATGGTGCTGCCTCAGGGATTTTGAGATAGTCCTCACTTCTTCTGACAGGCACTGTCAAAGGACCTCTCTGAGTTGTCCCATCCTCAGGTCAGGGTCTTGCAATATATGGGTGATATGCTGCTCCATGCTGCAACTGAGGAAGCTTCTCAGGAAGGTACTGAAAACTCTTCTTAATTTCTTAGCAGACAGAGAATATAAGGTTTCAAAATCCAGGACCCAGCTTTGCCAAACCTCAGTGAAGTACCTAGGCTTAATATTGTCTGGAAGGACCAGAGCATTAGAGGAAGAAAGGATTAAGTCCATTTCCTTTTTCCCCCTCCCTAAAACCCTCAAGCAACTAAGGATTTTTGGGCATTACAGGATTTTGCAGACTATGGATACCTAGGAATGGTGAGATAGAACATCCCTTATCCCACCTAATAAAAGAAACTCAAGTGGCTAAAACTCATTTTCTAACCTGGGAACCTGAAGCTCAAAAGGTCTTCAACCAGCTACAATAAGCCTTACTTAAGGCACCATCCCTCAGCTTTCCCATAGGGAGGGCCTCCAATCTTTATATATCAGAAATGCAGGGAATGGCCCTGGGAGTTTTAACTCAAGCCCAAGGACCAGCTCAACAGCCAGTGGGCTACCTGAGCAAGGAACTTGATTTGATGGCTAAAGAATGGCCAGCATGCCTCCGAGCAGTTGCCACAGTGGCCCTACTCGTATTGAAGGCCACCAAATTAACCCTTGGAAATGGCTTAACTCTTTATAACCCACATAATGTAACAAGACTTCTTTATACCCCACATAATGTAACAAGGCTTCTTCTAGGGGAAGCCTTTAGCTAACAGATAGCTTGCTCCTTAAATATTATGCTCTGCTATTAGAAAGGTCTACAATCCAATTGAAAGCTTGTTCTCACCTAAACCTAGCCACTTTCCTCTCCGAGGAACCTGAACATGACTATGAAGAAGTTGTGGTATAGACCTGCATAGCCAGGGAGGATCTCAGGGAACCTCCTCTAGAAAATCCAAACTGGATCCTCTTCACAGATGGAAGTTTCTTTGTAAAGCAGAGTCCATAAGGCAGGATATGCCATAATCACTCTGAATGATATTACTGAAAGTGGGCCCCTCTCTCCAGGCACAAATGCTCAACCAGCTGAACTGATAGCTCTTACAAGAACACTTGAATTAAGCAAGGGAAAGGTAGCTAACATTTACACTGACTCCAAGTATGCTTTCTTAGTTCTCCATGGTCATGCTGCAATTTGGAAGGAAAGAGTCTTACCACTAATGGATCTCATATAAAATACCATTGGGAAATTAACAGGTTATTATCCTCAGTTTTCCTTCCACAAGAGGTAGCAGTAATGCATTGTAAGGGACATCAGAAGGGAACAGATGACTTTGCCAAAGGAAACAAGTTAGCTGATCAGGTAGCCAAGTCAATGGCAAGAAAGCCTCAGGATCTTAACACACTAAAAGGCTCTCTAATCTGGGAAGGCTCCATAAGAAAAATTAAGCCTCAGTACTCCCCTGCAGAGATAGATTGGGCCATCTCTCAAGGTACACTTTCCAGCCCTCAGGATGGGAATAGTCAGAGGATGGCAAACTCCACTTGCCAGACTCCAGCCAGTGGAACACCCTTAATATCTTTCACCAAGATTGTCACTTGAGAAATGATAAAACTTAGTGTGCCCAGAGATTGTTTTCAGGAGAGAACTTATTAAAAACAGTTGAGCAGGTTGTTCATGCTTGAGAAGTCTGTCTTAAAAATAATTCCAACAGGTGGCTTCTTCCTCCTCAAACTTAAAGGATGAGAAGCTATCCAGGGGAGTACTGGCAGATAGACTTCACCCACATGCCAAAGATGAAGGGCATCCAATACCTCCTGGTATAGGTAGATACTTTCACTAACTAAGTAGAAGCATTTCTATGCCTTACAGAAAAGGCCTCTGAGGTAATAAAAGTGTTAGCTAATTTAAAAAACTCCCTGCTTTGGTCTACCTAAGTACCTCAAAATTGACAGTGGCCCCTCATTTAAGGCAGCCATCACACAGGGGGTCTCAAAGGCATTAGGCATATAGTGCCATCTCCATTGTGTTTGGAGACCCCCATTCTCAGGAAAGGTAGAAAAGACAAATGATATTATCAAAAGACACCTCAGAAAACAGTTCCAAGAAACTCACTTTCCTTGGGTTGCTCTTCTTCCCATGGCTTTACTGCGGCTAAGAAATACCTTTTCAAAGTTAGGCCTAAGCCCTTTCGAAATGCTGTATGGATGACCTTTCCTTACCAATGACTTTTTTTTTTTTTTTTTTTAAGACAGTTTTGCTCTTGTCACCCAGACTGGAGTGCAGTGGCACAATCTCCACTCACTGCAACCTCTGCCTCCTGGGTTCAAGCCATTCTCCTGCCTCAGCCTCCCAAGTAGCTGGGATTACAGGTGCCTGCCACCTCACCCAGTTATTTTCTTTTATTTTTAGTAGAGACAGGGTTTCACCATGTTGGCCAGGCTGGTCTCAAACTCCTGACCTCCGGTGATCCACCCGCCTCAGCCCCCCAAAGTGCTGGGATTACAGGCGTGAGCCACCACGCCCAGCCTTACCAATGACTTTCTATTAAACCTTTGAATTGATTAAACATGTAACCTCTCTGGCTCACTTTCAACAGAAATTAACACAACCAGCAGAAGCCCAACTCCAGAAAATAAGACCACCTTTATTTAACCCAGGAGATTTGGTATTAGGAAAGCTCTCCCTTCTCTCTCTCCTTCCCTAAGCTCAAGCTGGGAAGAAAGTTACACTGTTCTTCTTTCAACACCCTCAGTGGTAAAAGTTACAGGTATTGACTCCTTGATACGTGACACTTGAGTCAAAGTCTGGAAAACTGAGGGAGCAACCCCTGACAGCCTAGAGGAATGTCCCAGGTATCAATGTGAAGAGATAGGAGAACTTAAGCTGAAAATCATAAAAGATAAGTAACTGAGTGAAGGCTACTCATCCTCCTCAGTTCCACCCCTACCTCACCAAATACTTTGTCATTTATACCTTTCCTCTCAAGATTCGCCTCCAGATACTAGAACTTCTTTTTGACACATACTTGCAGGGAGATTTTGATTATCCATGGGATTACATTTGTAATTTCATAGACCCCAAAAGGGAAATTCTGTATCTTGGGGAGCAAAATTTTAGATGGAAATTATTTACTACACCACCCTTGCAGAAATTGTTATACTCACTCTACTATTTGCAGCATGACTATACACTGTGGCACTCACAATGTGAAATACTGGATGGAAAATTCTAATTTCTGTAACATTCTACCTAATTATCATCTTTATAGCAGGACTAATAGTTACAGAAAAGATTTAACCAAAGTTAACACTAAAGTTACTCTCGACACCCAATCCAATGCCACTTATTCAAAAAGAAAAAAATTAAAAGAAAGTTGCTTCTATATTAATGCTTCTGGTAAGATGCAGTGACATCTGGTGGAGGAAATCAGTATTGCAACCCATCAGAACAGTTGACAAGTATCAAACTCTACTGTCATGGTTGTGACCTATAGTACCCCCACTACCAAAGGTAATCTTAATACTCATATTCAAACTCTATACCTAAACCATCTTGTAACATTTATCTCTTCTCACCTAGAAGCTATTAAACTCCAAATAGTGCTGCACACAATGAAACCACACATGGACATGCATCTCTTCTGAGGACCCTTAGATTGACCTCAGGAGGAGACTTAACTGTTGTTTCTCACACTACACCCCTTTTCAGCAGGAAGTAGCCAGAAAGAGCCATTGTCCAACACCCCTTAACAGCAGTTAGGGTTACTACTTCTGAGGGGGGAAATATGATACAGGAGATAGAAAGAAAGTACTTAGGCAGATAGTAAGAGAAACAGAGTCCTTGGTGAAATTTCTCTTTTAATAAAAAAGCAGCCCCCAAAACATTTCTTTCCTAACAAAGAGCAGCCTAAAAAATCGAACTGCAGAAATAGATAAGCAAGCTGGAATCTTGCACAGGTGAATGCCAGCAGCTGTGCCAACAGAAAGGAGCTACCAGGGCGGGGCAGTGGGTGGGGTGGGGGGCGGCAGCAGCAGCCAGACATGTTCAACATGGAGGCTCCATCTTTCCTTTTCTTTGTCACCACATGTACAGTAAAGAAACTGGCAACATGGTGCCAGCCAGGTAGAAAACCCATCCGCATAATAAAAGATTAGAGTGGGGGAAGCCAGATGTTCACACCCTATGCAAATGGTACACCTAGACCTAACCAGTTTTTTGCACCTTACGCAAATGGAACACCTGGTCTGACTAATCCCTCATGCCCTTTGTAAATCAGACACCACCTCCTCAAGTTCATCTATAAAACCTGCTGCATTTCACCACAGAAACAGCAACCCATTTCTCCAGGACCCCTCTCTGCTGCAGAGAGCTCTTCTCTTTCTTTCACCTATTAAACTTCCACTCTGAACCTAGTTTCTGTGGCTATGAGACAATAAATCTTGGGTATTTACCCCAGACAATTATGCTGCTTCACTTTTCTCCTTTTCTTATTTGTTTCTTGAATTTTTTTTTCAGGTGACTGGAATCATTTTAAATCATGTGCTTAGTCTCTCTGTTCCTTTCTTAACAATTGTTCTTTTATTCATTCCTCTCTTTGTCTCCCTCTTGCTACCCTTGATGCCACACGAGGGGACCTAAAGAATTCTGAACAGCCTGGGACCACTTAGGGAAAACAGGAAAGATGCCACAGACTTTTCTGTTTGGGAGGATTCTCTGTTTTTCCACATGGAACCCCAAGAATTGTAAGTGAATGGATTCCTTTCAGGTCTAAAACTCTGCTCTGTTTTCTGTTGTGTTACCTGACCTCTGGCTTTTAGGGGCATCAGAGATTACTTTGTACTGTACAAATGCTTCAACTTGTTTGTGTGCTGGCTTCTGTGTCAGTGGTAAATCTGTGGTTTGGGAGGTGACTAACCGTGGTTATAATAAATGATTACTACTTCAGAAGACTACTTATATCTTTGCATGTTTAGATAAGAAAGACACAGTTTAAACAATGAGAAAAATGCCTTTGTAGCAAAGTAAACTGTGGAAGTGTTGCACATTATGGTTCCCATGGCATTTTACTCTTCTCGGGGACCTGGGATTCAATGAAATCCTTGATTTTTAATGGTCTAGGTCCTCTCCCTTCTTTTCACATATTTAAATTATTAGTATCTAAACATTGCAAAGACTTTGTCATCCCTCTTCTTTAATGGGCTCTGTCCTGAGCTCAGTGGTCCAGTTGGTAAACAGAGACCAAAGTAAAGCTACCTATTAAAATAAAATTAGTTTTCTTATAAAATCTTATGGTAAATTTCTATCATTCTTGTGTTAACTTAGCATCTATTTTTAATCTTTCTTGAACACATCCAAATTCCTTCTTGTAAAAGCTTAAATTCTATCCCTTTTTGTGTTTTGAGATGTAAATTTGCTACCCATTTTTTCTAAAACTCAGTAAGGGCTTCTTCAGATAAACGTTACCTTTTTCATTTACAAAGGCACAATTTGAATCCAACTGTCCTTTTAAAATACTGAGTTTTACCCATCTCATACTTAAAGTCCTAAAATTAAAACTCTAAAGTCTTTTTGTCACCCTCTATCTTTATGGGTACATGTATATGCAATATGTTACATTACATATATGTATATGTCTATCCATATGTTTGTATGTAGTTTACACATGGTATCAATTTAATGTAAAGATAAATGAGTACTCATAAAGTAAATAAGTACAAATGCTTTTCAGTTCATGCAATTTTAGTAATCTTTAAATAAAGATGGTTTTTAAATTATTGGTAAAATAAAGTAGAAATGTCTTCAGAATTTAATTTAGATATTTGTGCCTGGGTCTGTTGGCAGACAGGTTTATAATGCCTACTAAATGTTTTAAGGTCATCAAACAGCTGCTCTGCATATACACATTTCTTTAATTTGTCTGTAGTCCTGTGTCTTTAGATTTGAGCTCTTAGATTCTGAGTTCAAGAGATGTAACCATAGCAAAGCCTGGGAACAACAGCCAGTCCATGTCCCAGCTATGCCTCTTGGCCAGGCTGGGAGAGGTTCCAGGCATTATCTTCATAGCTCTGTTCTTTGTCCTGAGCTTCACATCAGGTACATAGTTAGAACTGCTTACTTTCTAGTTTGTTCTACTGAATATAAGGGTGTATTAGTCTGTTCCCATGTTGCTACCAAGATATATCTGAGACTGGGTAATTTATAAAGAAAAGAGATTGACACCGAGTGCGGTGGCTCATGCCTGTAATCCCAGCACTTTGGGAGACTGAGGCAGGTGGACCACAAGGTCAGGAGATCGAGACCATACTGGCTAACACGGTGAAACCCCATCTCTACTAAAAATACAAAAAATTAGCCCGGCATGGTGGCGGGCACCTGTAGTCCTAGCTACTGGGGAGGCTGAGGCAGGAGAATGGCATGAACCGGGGAGGCAGAGGTTGCAGTGAGCCGAGATCACGCCACTGCACATCAGCCTGGGCGACAGAGCAAAACTCCATCTGAAAAATAAATTAATTAATTAATTAAAAAAGAAAAAGAAAAGAGGTCGAATTCACCCATGGTTTGGCAGGCTGTACAGGAAGCACAATTCTGGCACCTGCTCTGCTTCTGGGGAGGCCTCAGAAAACTTACAATGGGGGAAGGCAAAGAGGGAGCAAGGAATCTCACACGATGGAAGCAAGAAGAGGAGAGCAAGGGGGAGGTGCTACACATGGTTAAACAATCAGATCTCACAAGAATTCTCAATTATTATGGCAGCACCAAGGGCAACGATGTTATATCATGAGAGACCTCCCCCATGTTTCAATCACCTCTCACCTGGCCACACCTCCAACATTGGAGATTACAATTTGATATGAGATTTGGGCAGAGACACAGATCCAAACCATATCAAAGGATTACTAGGAGCTTCTTATGTAATTACGGTATGTGATTAAAACAGATATTTTTAAAACCCTATATCAAAGTATATTATAAAAAGTAGAATGTGTTTTTGGTTTCAAAAGGTACTAGAAGAAATGGATAAATTCCTGGACACATACACTCCCCCAAGACTAAACCAGGAAGAAGTCGAATCCCTGAAGAGCCCAACAACAAGTTCTGAAGTTGAGGCAGTATTTAATAGCCTACTAACCAGGAAAAAAAAAAAAAAAAAGCCCAGGACCAGACGGATTTATAGCCAAATTCCACCAGAGGTACAAAGAGGAGCTGGTACCATTCCTTCTGAAACTATTCCAAACAATAGAAAAAGAGGGACTCCTCCCTAACTCATTTTATGAGGCCAGCATCATCCTGATACCAAAACCTGGCAAAGAGACAACCAAAAAAGAAAATTTCAGGCCAATATCCCTGATGAACATCAATGCGAAAATCCTCAATAAAATATTGCCAAACCGAATCCAGCAGCACATCAAAAACTTATCCAACATGATCAAGATGGCTTCATCCCTGGGATGCAAGGCTGGTTCAACATATACGAATCAATAAACATAATCCATTACATAAACAAAACCAATGACAAAAACCACATGATTATCTCAATAGATGCAGAAAAGGCTTTTGATAAAATTCAACACCCTTCATGCTAAAAACTCTCAATAAACTAGGTGTTTAGGGAACGTGTCTCAAAATAATAAGAGCTATTTATGACAAACCCACAGCCAATATCATACTGAATGGGCAAAAACTGGAAGCATTCCCTTTGAAAATAGGCACAAGACAAGGATCCCCTCTCTCACCACTCCTATTCAACATAGTATTGGAAGTTCTGGCCAGGGCAATCAGGCAAGAGAAAGAAATAAAGGGTGTTCATATAGGAAAAGAGGAAGTCAAATTGTCTCTGTTTGCAGATGACATGATTGTATATTTAGAAAACCCCATCATCTCAGCCCAAAATCTCCTTAAGCTGATAACCAACTTCAGCAAAGTCTCAGGATACAAAATCAATGTGCAAAAATCACAAACATTCCTATACACCAATAATAGACAAACAGAGAGCCAAATTATGAGTGAACTCCCATTCACAATTGCTACAAAGAATAAAATACCTAGGAATACAACTTACAAGGGATGTGAAGGACCTTTTCAAGGAGAACTATATACTACTGCTCAAGGAAATAAGAGAAGACACAAACAAATGGAAAAACATTCCATGCTCGTGGATAGGAAGAATCAATATCATGAAAATGGCTATACTGCCCAAAGTAATGTGTAGATTCAATGCTATCCCCATCAAGCTGCCATTGACTTTCTTCACAGAATTAGAAAAAAACTAATTTAAATTTTATATGGAACCAAAAAAGCGCCTGTATAGCCAAGACAATCCTAAGCAAAAAGAACAAAGCTGGAGGCATCACACTACCTGATTTCAAGCTATACTACAAGGCTACAGTAACCAAAAAAAATATTGTACTGGCACCAAAACAGATATATAGACCAATGTAACAGAACAGAGGCCTCAGAAGTAACACCACACACCTACAACCATGACAAACCTAACATAAACAAGAAATGGGGAAAGGATTCCCTATTTAATAAATGGTGTTGGGGAAACTGTCTGGCCATATGCAGAAAACTGAAACTGGACCCCTTCCTTACATGTTATACAAAAATTAACTCAAGATGGATTAAAGAGTTAAATGTAAGGCCTAAAACCATAAAAACCCTAGAAGAAAACCTAGGCAATACCATTCAGGACATAGGCATGGGCAAAGACTTCATGACTCCAAAAGCAATGGAAACAAAAGCCAGAATTGACCAATGGGATCTAATGAAACTAAAGAGCTTCTGCACAGCAAAAGAAACTCATCAGAATGAACAGGCAACCTACAGAATAGGAGAAAAATTTTACAATCAATCCATCCGACAAAGGGCTAATATCCAGAATCCACAAGGAACTTAAACAAATGTATAAGAAAAAACCAAACATCCCCACCAAAAATGGGAGAAGGATATGAACAGGTACTTCTCAAAAGAAGACATTTATTGACCAACAAACATACGGAAAAAGCTCATCATCACTGGTCAGTGAAGACATGCAAATCAAAACCACAATAAGATACCGTCTTACGCCAGTTAGACTGGAATCATTGAAAAGTCAGGAAACAACAGATGCTGGAGAGGTTGTGGAGAAATAGGAACATGTTTACACTGTTGGTGGGAGTGTAAATTAGTTCAACCATTGTGGAAGACAGTGTGGCAATACCTTAAGGATCTAGAACAAGAAATACCATTTGACCCACCAATCCCATTCCTGGGTATATGCCCAAAGGATTATAAATCATTCTACTATAAACACACATGTACACGTATGCTTATTGCAGCACTATTTACAGCAGCAAAGACTTGGAACCAACACAAATGCCTGTCAATGATAGACTGGATAAAGAAAATGTGGCACATATATACCATGGAATACAAGACAGCTATAAGAAAGGATGAGTTCATGTCCTTTGCAGGGACATGGATGAAGCTTGAAACCATTATTCTCAGCAAACTAACACAGGAACAGAAAACCAAACACCGCATGTTCCAGCACGTTCCAGTTTCAGTCTCTGTGGCTGCAAGTAGGCTGTCCTCCCTCTTTCACAATCAGATGTCCCAAACACAAATTGTCATCACCTTCTGTGAGTTTGTGTTTATGTGCAGTGGGCTGCACTGCACATGCCCTGGGGGCAGTGATATCTGGGACTGAGCACTGGGTGAGGGTTTGGGAGCAGAAGAGGGAGGTGCAGGGTGGGAAGATCAGTGTCAGGGGAGGAGAGAGGGAGCAGGGAAAAGTTATCTTTATTTCTCACTTGGATAAGAACCCAGGACCCTGACTTTGGGGCACAACACCATACCCTGTTGGTGTCCCTGGGTCTTGTTTATGTTGTCTTGGCATCCATTTTTTAAGGTGTAAATTTAACTGCAACACATCAGAGTGATTCCCGTATTTGTCACTATCACAGAGTTTCCATTACTGTGCCCGGTCCAAATGGCTCCAGTTGGTGGCCAGAGATAAAATCTTAGAGGCTTCTCTCCTGCATAGTGTGCTGGGCTCCCCTCTCTCCAGCTGCTTCCTTTAAACTGAAACAGTTCTGACATTTGCCCTCCAATTTAAAGTGTCCACCTCTCAGCCACAGCGTGATCTTCTTGCCCCAGTGTTTGCTTCTTTAAACACACCCATCAAAGCTCCCTTCTGGAAACCTATCAACAACACCCTGGACCCAATAAAGCCATTGGCCTACAGTTCCCTTCTCTCCTCCCTGTCTAGGCTCTCCAACCCCGGTGTCCATGGTCTCCAAGTGTGCCCTGTGCTTTCCAGTATCTGTAAGTAGTTAGAAACTCTTACACTTTCACATTGGTGGTTGTGTCACTGAGGCCTCACCTGCCATCCAGGACCTGACATTGAGGCTGCCCCCCATGCAGGTTGAGCCCCTCCTGGAGCTCTTTTCTTGGGGCTTCTGATGCTGCTGGGGACAGGAGCTGCCAGCTAAGTTGATGGAGAAACTGAAGAGTTTCATTCAAAACAGTGAGTCAGATGATATATTCCTGGGTTTGGGCTGCTATTAAAAACACCTTAGCCTTGGTGACTTAAGCAATAGAAATCTATATCTCACAGTTCTGGAAGCTGGGAAGTCCAAGGTGGAGGTGTCAACTAATTTAGTCCTCGTGAGGGCTTTCTTGCAGATGCCTGCTTTCTTGCTGTATCTGCACACAGTGGAGGGTTGGGAGGGGGTGGCAAGACAGAAAAAAGGAAATAGAGATCATTTTCCTGGGTCTTCCACTTTTTATAGGAGCATTAATTCCATCATGAAGCCCCTACCTTTACGACTGACTCTTATTCTAATTACCTCCCAAAGTCCCCACCTCCAAATTCTTTTTTTTTTTTTTTTTTTTTTTTTTTTTTTTTTTTTTTTTTTGAGATGGAGTCTCACTCTGTCACCCAGGCTGGAGCATAGTGGCGTAATCTCGGCCAACTGCAACCTCTGCCTCCCAGTTTCAAGCAATTCTCCTGACTCAGCCTCCCAAGGGGGAACAAATGGACTTAACAGATATCTACAGAACATTCTACGCAACAACCACAGAATATACATGCTATTCATCAGTGCATGGAACTTTCTCCAAGATAGACCATATGATAGGCCACAAAACAAGTTTCAATAAGTTTAAGAAAATTAAAATCATATCAAGTACTCTCTCAGACAATAGTGGAATAAAACTGGAAATCAACTCCAAAAGGAACCTTCAAAACCATGCAAACACATGGAAATTAAATAATGTGCTCCTGAATGATCATTGGGTCAACAATGAAATCAAGATGGAAATTAAAAAATTCTTCAAACTGAACGACAATAGTGACACAACCTATCAAAACCTCTGGGATACAGCAAAGGCGGTGCTTAGAGGAAAGTTCATAGCCCTAAATGCCTACACCAGAGTCTGAAGGAGCACAAACTGACAATCTAAGGTCACACCTCAAGGAACTAGAGAAAAAAGAACAAACCAGGCCAGGCGCGGTGGCTCAAGCCTGTAATCCCAGCACTTTGGGAGGCCGAGACGGGCGGATCACAAGGTCAGGAGATTGAGACCATCCTGGCTAACACGGTGAAACCCCGTCTCTACTAAAAAATACAAAAAACTAGCGGGCGAGGTGGTGGGCGCCTGTAGTCCCAGCTACTCAGGAGGCTGAGGCAGGAGAATGGTGTGAACCCGGGAGGCGGAGCTTTCAGTGAGCCAAGATCGCCCCACTGCACTCCAGCCTGGGCGGCAGAGCAAGACTCCGTCTCAAAAAAAAAAAAAAAAAAAAAAAAAGAACAAACCAAACCCAAACCCAGCAGAAGAAAGAAAATAATCAAGACCAGAGCAGAACTAAATGAAATTGAAACCAAAAAAAGACAAAAGATAAATATAACAAAAAGCTGGTTCTTTGAAAAAGTAAATAAAATTGATAGACCATTAGCAAGATTAACCAAGAAATGAAGAGGGAAAATCCAAATAAGCTCAATTGGAAACAAAATGGGAGATATTACAACTGACACCACAGAAATACTAAAGATCGTTAAAGGCTACTGTCAACACCAGCACATGCATAAACTAAAAAACCTAAAAAAGATGAATAAATTCCTGGAAAGATACAACCCTCCTAGCTTACATCAGGAAGAATTAGGATACCATGAACAGACCAATAGCAGGCTGTGAGATTGAAATGGTAATTTTTTAAATTTCCAACCAAAAAAAAAAAAATCCAGGACCAGATGGATTCACAGTTAAATTCTACCAGACATTCAAAGAAGAATTGGTACCAATCCTATTAACACTATTCCACAAGATAGAGAATGAGGGAATCCTCCCTAAATCATTATATGAAGTCAGTATCACCCTAATACCAAAACCAGGAAAGAACATAACCAAAAAAGAAAACTACAGACCAATATCCCTGATGAACATAGACGCAAAAATCCTTAACAAAATACTAGTTAACTGAATCCAACAATATATCAAAAAGTTAACCCACCATGATCAAGTGGGTTTCATACCAGGGATGCAGGGATGGTTTAACATATGCAAGTCAATAAATGTGGTACAGCATATAAACAGAATTAAAAACAAAACCACATGATCATCTCAACAGAAGCAGAAAAAAAAAATTGACAAAATCCAGCATCCCTTTATGACTAAAACTCTCAGCAAAATCAGCATACAAGGGACATACCTCAATGTAATAAAAGCCATCTATGACCAACCCACAGCCGACATAATACTGAAAGGGGAAAGGTTGAAAGCATTCCCTCTGAGAACTAGAACAAGACAAGGATGCCCAGTCTCACCCCTTCTATTCAATATAGTATTGGAAGTTCTAGCCGAGCAATCAGACAAGAGAAACAAATAAAAGGGCATCCAAATCAGTAAAGAAGAAGTCAAACTGTCACTGTTTGCTGATGATATGATTGTATACCTAGAAAACCCTAAAGACCCCTCCAAAAAGCTCCTAGAACTGATAAAAGAATCCAGCAAACTATCCAGATACAAAATTAATGTACACAAATCAGTAGCTCTCCTATACACCAACAGCGACCAGGCTGAGAATCAAATCAAGAACTCAACTCCTTTTACAATACTGGAAAAAAATTAAATACTTAGCAATATACCTACCAAGGTGGTAAAAGATCTCTACAAGGAAAATTACAAAACACTGCTAAAATAAATCATAGATGACACAAAAAAATGGAAACACATCCCATGCTCATGGATGGGTAGAATCAATATTGTGAAAATGACCATACTGCCAAAAGTAATCTATAAATCCCATGCAATTCCCATCAAAATACCACCATTGGCCAGGCGCAGTGGCTCAAGCCTGTAATCCCAGCACTTTGGGAGGCCGAGACGGGCGGATCACGAGGTCAGGAGATCGAGACCATCCTGGCTAACATGGTGAAACCCCGTCTCTACTAAAAAAATACAAAAAAACTAGCCGGGCGAGGTGGTGGGTGCCTGCAGTCCCAGCTACTCGGGAGGCTGAGGCAGGAGAATGGTGTAAACCCGGGAGGCGGAACTTGCAGTGAGCCGAGATCCGGCCACTGCACTCCAGCCTGGGCAACAGAGCAAGACTCCGTCTCAAAAAAAAAAAAAAAAAAAAAAAAAAAAAAAAAAAAACCCACCATTATTCTTTACAGAACTAGAAAAAAAATCCTAAAATTCATATAGAACCAAAAAGAGCCCATATAGCCAAAGCAAGACTAAGCGAAAAGAACAAGTCTGGAGGCATCACATTACCTGATTTCAAACTATACTATAAAGTCATAGTCACCAAAACAGCATGGTACTGGTATAAAAATAGGCACATGAAACAATAGAACAGAACAGAGAACCCAGAAATAAACCCAAATACTTACAGTCAACTGATCTTTGACAAAGCAAACAAAAATATAACATGGAAAAATTACACCCTATTCAACAAATGGTGCTGGAATAACTGACAAGCCACATGCAGAAGAATGAAAGTGGATCCTCATTTCTCACCTTATACAAAAATCAACTCAAGATGGATCAAGGACTTACATCTAAGACCTGAAACTATAAAAATTATAGAAGATAACATCAGAAAAACCCTTCTAAACATTGGCTTAGGAAAGAGTTCATGACAAAGAACCCAAAAGCAAATGCAATAAAAACAAAGATAAATAGCTGGGACTTAATTAAACTAAAGAGCATTTGCACGACAAAAGGAACAGTCAGCAGAGTAAACAGACAACCCACAGAGTGGGAGAAACTCTTCACAATGTATACATCGGACAAAGGACTAATATCCAGAATCTATAATGAACTCAACCAAATTAGCAAGGAAAAAACAAACAAACAATCCCATCAAAAAGTGGGCAAAGGACATGAATAGACAATTACTGAAGAAAGATATACAATGGCCAACAAACACGTAAAAATACTCAACATCACTAACAATCAGGGAAATGCAAATCAAAACCACAATGTGACACCACCCTTCTCCTACAACAGTGGCCATAATAAAAAAAAAAAAAAGATATTGGCATGAATGCCGTGAAAAGGGAACACTTCTACACTGCTGGTGGGAGTGTGAACTAGTGCAACCACTATGAAAACTAGTGTGGAGATTCCTTAAAGAACTAAAAGTAGAACTACCATTTGATCCAGCAATCCCACTTTTGGGTATCCACCCAGAAGAAAAGAAGTCATTATACAAAAAAGATACTTGCACATGCATGTTTATAGCAGCACAATTTGCAATTGCAAAAATGTGGAACCAACAAAAATGTCCATCAATCAATGAGTGGATAAAGAAACTTGGTATGTATATATGTATATACATATGATGGAATTCTACTCAGCCATAAAAAGGAATGAATTAATGGCATTCTCAGCAACCTGGATGGGATTGGAGACTATTATTCTAAGTGAAGTGACTCAGGAATGGAAAACCAAACATCATATGTTCTCATTCATAAGTGGGAGCTAAGTTATGAGGCTGTAAAGGCATAAGAATTACACAGTGGATTTTGGGGATTCAGGTAAAAAGGGTGGGAAGGGAGTGAGGGAAAAAATACTACAAATTCGGTTCAGTGTACACTGCTTGGGTAATGGGTGCACCAAAATCTCACAAATCACCACTAAATAACTTACTCATGTAACCAAATACCAATCTGTTCCCTCAAAAACCTATGTAAATAAAATATATTTTTTTAAGAAAGAAAAAGAAAAAAGAGGGGTAAATCTTGATGACTTTGAATGTGGCAATGGATTGTTAGATATGACACAAAAGCATGAACAACAACAAGGAAAAACAGATAAATTAAGCTTTATAAAGATGCAAGCCTTTTGTGCATCAAAGGACATTATCAAGAAAGTGAAAAGACAAGGCACAGAACGGGAGAAAAAAATTGCAAATTACATACAGAAGAGCTTCATGTCCAGGATAAATAAAGAACTGCTACAACTCAATAACAAAAAGACAAACCACCCCATTTATAAGTGGGCAAAAAACTCAAATAGATATCTCTTCAAGAAGATATACAGGCCAGGTGCAGTGGCTCACACCTGTAATCCCAGCACTTTGGGAGGCTGAGGCAGGTAGATCACGAGGTCAGGAGTTTGAGAACAGACTGGCCAGCATGGTGAAACCCCATCTCTACTAAAAATACAAAAAATAGCCGGGCTTGGTGGTGCACACTTGTAGTCCCAGTTACTTGGGAGGCTGAGGCAGGAGAATCACTTGAACCCAGGAGGTGGAGGTTGCAGTGAGCTGAGATCGCACCACTGCACTCCAGCCTGGGCAAAAGAGCGAGACTCCATCTCAAAAAAATAAATAAATAAAACAAAGAAGAAGAAAGAAGAAGAAGGAGAAGGAGAAGAAGAAATACAGATAGTCAATAAGGACATGAAAAGACACTCAGCATCATTAGTTATTAGAAAACTGCAAAGTCAAAGCCACAATGAGATACCATATCACAGTGATAACAATGGCTATCATTCTTTTAAAATGTTAAATAACATGTGGCAGCCTTACATAGAATTTGGAATCCTCATACATTACTAGTGAGAATATAAAAAGGTACAGCCACTATGAGAGACAGTTATGCTGTTCCTCAAAGTGCTAATCATAGAATTATTGTGTGAAACAACACCTACTCCTAGCTCTATATGCAAAGAATTGAATCCAGGGACTCAAACAGGTACTCAGATGGAAGTGTTGATTGCAGCATTATTCACAATAGATAAAATAAGGAGACAACCCAAATGTCCATCAACACATGAATATGGACAAACAAATACAGTGATACATAAAAACAAAATGTGAATCAGCCATAAAGAGGAATGAAGCTCTGACACCCACTGGAACATGCAGGGACCTTGGAAACATTATGCTAAGTGAAATGTGCCAGAAACAAAATGATATATGTGTATGATTCCATTTATAGAAACCCCAAGAACAGGCAAATTCATAGAGACAGAAAGCAGACTAGAGATAATCAAGGTCTAGGGTGGAAGAAATAGAGAGTTGTTGCTTAAAAGATACAGAGTTTCAGTTTGGAATGATGAAAATTTTCTAGGAAAAATACTAGTGATGGTTATTTAACATAGTGAATGTGGTTAATTCCATTTGATTGCACATTTTAAAGTGGCTTAAATGGCACATTAGACATCTATAAATGTGCATATTTACAGATACATTTATAAATATATATTTGTCTTACACATATAAATATGTATAAGTGTACATATATACACTCTACCACAATTTTTTGAAGTCTTTGGTGAAGAAAACCCACTATGTAAAACATACCCACCCTGATCAGATAGCCCTCATACACTTATATGCAGACCCTTCATGACCTTATCCACAGAGAGAGTCAAGGATTTAGAGACATGAAACTGCCCAGCCAACTGCAGATGCACAACATAAGTGTATTTGCAGAGAAACTGAGAGTTAAGCTGGAGGCACAGACCTCAGCACTGCCAGGATTCTCACCCTCCCTCATGGATTCTGACTTTATCTTACTTGGCGCACTATTCAGATCTTGCTGTGGAGTTGGGGCAGGGTAGGTCACAAAGCCTGACCCCCGGACACTTTATGTGAGCACATGAGCCACATACCCCCCATTAGATCTCCTCACGCAGCTCTGACCATTGTGAGGAGGACTAACACAGGCTTAGAGATCACACCAGAGAATCAGCTACAGAGAAAAACACGGGGCTGGAGGGGCTGGTAGCTGAAACAGAACAGGGTCCCTGCAGTTCATGGGTCCAGCTCACTCCAGAGTGTCTACCCCCCCAACCCCACCATGATGCAAGTACCCCTGAAGAACAGATTTTTTCAAGGGCCTCCTCCTTGGTGACACATCAGGGTGCCTCTCTGTTAAGCCGGCCACAGAGAGCAGCACCTTGGACAGTGCCCATCCCAGCTTCACCCTTCCTGGGATCAGGGCTCAGAACTCTGGGCTCAGGGCTCAGAAAAAATGGCAGAGGCCAGTGAGGCCAGAGATGGTGAGGAGGGCAGCGACCTAGGGGCAGCTGCTTGCAACTGAAGCAGGTGAAGCCACAGGGAGATGGTAGCCCAGGAAGAAAAACCCAGGAATGGGCAGAAGAAGTGAGGAGGAAACAGGCTCTGTGGGGCTACAGCCCAGTGTGGGACAGTGAGTGTGAAACCATCCCAGCAAAGAAAGCCAGGTCTCATGAACGGGAAAAGAAGCAGCTCCCAGCTCCCCTGCTGGAAACTGAAAGTGCCCCCCAAATATTGCTGAAGCCTTTATCCTTAATGTGATGGAATTTGGAGAAGAGGGTCTTTGGGAAGCAATTAGAGTAAGACTAGGTCACAAGGTGGAAGTTTCATAATAAAATTAGTGCCCTTATAAAAATAGGAAGGCACAGGAGAATATTCTCTCTCCTTCTCTGTCTCTCCACCCCCTCCCAAGCACCTACCATGTGCAGATACAGCAAGAAAGCAGGCATCTGCAAGGGGTCCTTCACCAGGACTGGATCAGCAGGAACCTTGACCTTGGACATCCCAGCCTCCAGAACTGTGAGAAATAGATTTCTACTGTTTAAGTCACCCAGGCTACGGTGTTTGTTATACCAGCCCAAGCCCAGGAATGCATCATCTGACCCCACTATTTCAAATAAAACTCTTCAGTTTCTTCAAAAAGTTAGCTGGCAGCTCCTGTCCCCAACAGCACCAAAGGCCCCAAGAAAAGAGCACCAGCAGGGGCTCAACCTGCACGGGTCCCATGGGGCAGCCTCAGTGTCAGGCGCTGGATGGCAGGTGAGGCTCCGTGACACAACCACAATGTGAAAGTTTAAGTGTTGTTACTACTTACCAACACTAGGGGGCACACGGCACACCTGGAGACCACAGACACCAAGGTGAGGGAGCCCAGACAGGGAAAAGAAAAGGACCTGGGCCGGGCGCGGTGGCTCACGCCTGTAATCCCAGCACTTTGGGAGGCTGAAGTGGGTGGATCATGAGGTCAAGAGCTCAAGACCATCCTGGCCAACATGGTGAAACCCCATCTATACTAAAAATACGAAAATTAGCCAGGCGTGGTGGCACGTGCCTGTAGTCCCAGCTACCCAGGAGGCTGAGGCAGGAGAATCACTTGAACCCAAGAGGCTGAGGTTGTGATAAGCTGAGATCATGCCACTGCAGTCCAGCCTGGTGATAGAGTGAGACTCCGTCTAAGAAAGAAAGAAAAGAAAGAAAGAGAGAGAGAGAGGGAGGGAGGGAGGGAGGGAGAGAAAGAGAGAGGGAGGGAGGGAGGGAGGGTAGGAAGGAAGGAAAGAAGGAAGGAAGGAAGGAAGGAAGGAAGGAAGGAAGGAAGGAAGGAAGGAAGGAAGGAAGGAAGGAAGGAAGGAAGGAAGGAAGGAAGGAAGGAAAGAGAGGAAGGAAAGAGGAAGAAAGAGAGGAAGAAAGAAAAGGGACCTGTGGATCTTGGCTTTACTGGGGCCAGGATGCTATCTGACAGGTTTCCAGCAAACAGATTGACTGAGTTCGTTTAAAGCAGGCACTGGGGCCAGGAGATCACGCTGTGACTGAGAGCTTTAAATTTAAGAAAAAACATGTCAGAATTGTCCTTTTAAAAGAACCAGCTGGAGAGAGGGGAGCCCAACACATTAAGCAGGAGAGATGTCTCTAAGATTTTATCTCTGGCCACCAACTGGAGCCATTTGGACCGGGTACAGTATTGAAAACTGTCATGGTGACCAAGCCCTGCCTCTGATATAAGGCACTTAAACTTACAACTTAAAAAAATCCAAGGCAACATAAAATTATGAGCACTCACGACACCCAGGGACACTAACAGGGTGTGGTGCTGAGCCCTAGAGTCAGGGTCCTGAGTTCTGGTCCCCTGGGAGTAAGAAATAAAGATGACTTGTCCCTGCTCCCTCTCTGCTCCCCTAACACTGATCTTCCCACCCTGCACCTCCCTCTTCTGCTCCCAAACCCCTAACCAGTGCTCAGCCGCAGACATCACTGCCCCAGGACATACACAGTGCAGCCCACTGCACACAAACACAAACTCACAGGTGACACAAATCTGTGTCTGGGACATCTGATTGTGAAAGAGGGAGGACAGTGAACCTGCAGCCACAGAAACTGGGACTCACGTGGCTGGAACGTGATGGAGCTCTGACTTAACATGTGGGTGACCTCGCGTGAAATGTGCAGATCCATGTGGAATAAAACGCGCAGCCTGGCCTGGGACTGCGGCCACCCACACTTCCCTTCCAGTTCACCAGAGGGCGGCAGAGTCCCTCCAGCTTGGAGCCTTCCCAGCGACTGTGGACCTCCCTCAGCAGAACCCACAGCCAAGCAGGGTCCACCTTCACAGGGCACCCCAGCCCACGTCCTCCTTACCCTCCAAGCTCCCCATACAGACTCTGTCAGCTCCTCCCTGCAGCCAGGCAGCCGCCAGCATGAGGCCGCTCCCTCTGCAGGCACCTCCTGCCCCACACACCCACTCCTTCCCTGGGGTCCAGCTAAAAAGCCACTTTGGGAGGCCGAGGCGGGCGGATCACGAGGTCAGGAGATCGAGACCATCCTGGCTAACACGGTGAAACCCCGTCTCTACTAAAAATACAAAAAATTAGCCGGGCATGGTGGCGGGCACCCATAGTCCCAGCTACTAGGGAGGCTGAGGCAGGAGAATGGCGTGAACCCGGGAGGCGGAGCTAAGAGTGAGCCGAGATCGGGCCACTGCACTCCAGCCTGGGCAACAGAGCGAGACTCCGTCTAAAAAAAAAAAAAAAGCGTCTGCCAGGGCAGCGCTGGTGCACGCAACGCCACTCTGGGCGCTTTCACCTCATGATCTCCTTCCATCCTCATCAACTCTTTCTGTGACTGCTCCCTAAATGCCCTCCCCCCGCTCTGTCTGTCCTGTTCTCTAGGGCATGACAGGCTGAGCCCAGCGCTGACACAGAACCACAGCTGCCTGAGGGCCCACAATGCCTCTGGGGAATCAGCCAGGCACCCTGTGACCTTCCCTCTGCACCCCAGGAAGCTCGAAGAATATGTGATGATCACGCCCAGGCACTATCTGGGATGTGACCACCTGCCCCCTGCTGTCCTTCGTGAAGCCAGGAGGGAGGACAGAGCTCTCTCATGTACACAACCTGGGGGCAAGGGATGAGCTCTCTTTGTTCCCAGAACATGGCCCATCCCTGCCTGCCCTCTCAGGTGTGAGCAACGTCCCCCCCCAGACGGACTCTCTGGCCACTGCCCATCCTTCCTCTACACAGAGGGGCCTGACCAGGTCCGAACCCTTAGGACAGACCCCAGAGGATGTCAGCATGGGGAGGGCTGAGCCTATCCTGGCTGCAGAGTAAGTTGGGATGAGTCTCTCCAGCTCTGAGCCCCTGCTGTGTCCCAGGCTCCCTCTCCTGGATCTCAGAGAGCAGTGTCCTGTGGGGCCGTTGGGCAACTCCCCACTTCCTGCTGCACTAGCCATGGGGAAGGTGGGGTGACCACAGGACAGTCAGCTGGGTGAAAACAGAGGACACCCAAGATGGTCAGAGAGAACATGGAAGGCCCAAGCCCCAGCTCAGCTGCCAGAACCCAGAGAGCAAGAAAATGGCTGATACCTGTCCCTGGTGACCACTAGGCCCACAGCCCCCGATTGACCAACCAGAACAGCCCTCTCTCTCGGGAGGTGTAAGAGATTATTTGCTCTGCACACCACCAGTAAGGACAGTTCCCTCTGGGATATCCAGGGCATTGAATGTCCATCCTTGGAAGCTGCAACCAAGCTTGACACAATGAGAGAGAGGGATCCTCCCTCTCACCAGTGAGCACCCACCTCCCCAAAGCTCAGTGGTCGTGTCCCTGTGACAGGGTCCTTGCGGAGCCCCGACCTCCTGATCTGATGGGAAGAGTCAGATGGGGATGGGAGAGGGCAGGGGAAGCGACTGTGCACCCGACCTGGAGACATGGGCTGCAGGACGCTGAGGGTCCACGGCTGTGCTCACCCAACCTACAGGGTGTATGTGTGACTGTGTGTCTGTGTGTGTCTCTTTGTGTGTGTGTGTGTGTCTGTGTGTGTCTGTGTGTGTGTCTCTGTGTGTTTGTCTGTGTGTGTGTGTGTGTCTGGGCATAGTGTGTGTAGAGGTTGGGTGAGAGAATCACTGCTGAAGGAGGCAGAGGCCTCAGCAATTCCCAGGGGCCTGAAACAAAGACAGAAAATAAAGGGAAAGGAGGGACAAGGAGGCAGGACTGAGAGGGGAGGGGACAGAGAGGTGTCCTGGGCACAGACCCCGCCCATGAGCCTGAGAAGTGCTCCTGCCCCGGAAAGAGGCTCAGCACAGGAGGAGGAAGGACAGCACAGCTGACAGCCGTGCTCAGAAAGTTTCTGGATCCCAGGCTTATCTCCATAGAGGAGACCACACAGGCAGCAGAGACCATGGGGCCCATTTCAGCCCCTCCCTGCAGATGGTGCATCCCCTGGCAGGGGCTGCTGCTCACAGGTGAGGAGAGGACTTCCTGGGAGAGGACAGGAGGAGGAAGCACAGTGACTGGCTGGGGTCTCCTGGGGAGGACGGGGCTCTGAGAGGGGACAGAAGGCTTCTGTTGGAGCCTTAACAGAGGAGAGGACACAAGAGAGGGGCAGGGGTCACAACAGGGAAATCACATTGAACTGGAATTGGTGAGAGGCAGGAACATCTCAAGTGTTCCATATTCCTGGTTAATCATCACTGGCTGCTACAATTTGAAAAATGATAATAATAACCATACCAGATGACACTTCAAATAAAAGCATAACCAGGGTATGAAACATTGCCCTTAGCCAACAATGTCAGACATTGGCAAATAAACCCCAGCAAGCAGAGGGCCCTGGGAATGCTCATGAACTCATCCACAGGAGTCTGCAGCCTGTCCCAGGCACTGGGGTGCAGCCAACATCACACAAGTCCCTGCCCTCACAGAGCTCACACTCTCCTGGGGAGGAAGACAGACACACAAAGAGATCTAGAATGTGAGGTCAGGTGCTGACAAGAGCCCTGGAAGGAACACAGCAGGGAAAGGTCAGAAAGGGAAGACCCAGGGTCTCCAGAGGAGGTGTCAGGGAAAGGGTCTCCCAAAACACCTGATGTGAGCAGGACCTGAGGGCAGTGTGGAGGGAGCCGCGAAGAACCCTGAAGAAGAGGATTTCACACAGGGAAATGCTAAGGTCAGAGGTGTTGAAGAAATGGGGGCTGCTGACCTTGACTCAGTAGGGGACACACACACACACACACACACACACACACACACACACACCCACAACCACAAACTCCAAAGCAGAAGTCCCCATTTTTCCACTCCCAATACACAGGTTGTAATATTGATTGATGTTCTCTACCCCATCCTAGCCTCACTTTTCACCTTCTGGAACCCACCCACCACTGCCCAGCTCACTATTGAAGCTGTGCCATCCAATGCTGCAGAGGGGAAAGAAGTTCTTCTACTTGTCCACAATCTGCCCCAGGACCCTCTTGGCTACAACTGGTACAAAGGGGAAACGGTGGACGCCAATCGTCGAATTATAGGATATGTAATAGCAACTCAAGTAAATATCTCAGGGCCTGCAGACAGCGGTCGAGAGACAATATACCCCAATGCAACCCTGCTGATGCAGAACGTCACCAGAAATGACACAGGATCCTACACCCTACAAGTCATAACGCTAAATCTTGTGAATGAAGAAGTAACTGGCCAATTCAGCGTACATCGTGAGTGATTCCCCATGACCTCTGGGTGTTGGGAGGTCAGTTCTACTTCACACACACAGGATTGTTAGGCCTGGGCTGTGCCTGTGTCCCACTCTGCATTACATCCCACTTTAGGGTTTGGACATGTAGTGCAGGACCCACACAGGGAAGATAGACTTCCACAGATCAGAATTCCTTTCCTGCATCCAGACCCTGCAGACACTCGCGACAGAGGAAGGACAGTCTGATGGCGGGGGCTCAGCGGGAGGAGATCAGTCTCAGCCAAGCACCCCGTGCCCTCCCCATGGACCTGACCCTGAGAAAGACTAAAGAACTGGGTCAGGGCCTGACCTGAGGGGCCCCCTGGGATCCTCACAGAGAGGCTCATCCCTGGACGCCCCTGCTCCAGACCCCTGTCCCAGGATCCTGACTCCAGGTGACCCCGGGGAACCTGTGCCAGCACTGGGTTGTGGCCTCCTGGGCAGGGCCAACTAGGAGCAAAGATTTACCAGCCGTCTAAGGGCTGTGGCTTCTGGAGCTGCTCACCAGCCAGGGCTCAGACCCAGAGCCTGGGTAAGGACAGAGTCTTGTCCTTCGCCTGAGACTCAGAGTGGAGAGGACAGATGGGCAAGTTTCTTAGGTCATCAGCCAACTGGCCTGGGAGGCTAAGGAGACTATTATTTATTTTAATAGAAGCTTATTATTGAGAAGAAATGGAGGCACAGGAAGACACAGTCACTGAACCAGGGTCACACAAACACGAGGGACAGATCAGGGTCGCATGAGGTCTCCCTCCAGCCACAGCCCCATCCTCTCTTCCACAAGAAAGCAGGGCTTATTGCGTTCCATGGACCCCATGGTCATCCATTGACTCAAATCCTTTCTTCCTGGGCATCCAAAGCTCAGAGAAGTGAGAGCAAATCAGCACAACTGATTAATTTGTACAGAACTAAATCACCTGCCCCAACTGTCAGAGCCGGTGCGAGTAATGTCCAGCCTCCCTCTAAGATCCTAACCCCACTCACTGAACCTGAAATCCTGTTTCCTGATGTGTTGCTGGCACTCCCATGGAAGGACAAAAGAGAAGACTTTGCTTTCTCTCCCCACTCACACCCTGCACCAGGACAGGCCCCACATATGACACACCCTTGATCGTTCTCTCATGAAGGAGAGAGGGAATGAACAAGAGAATGAATGATTCAAAACCTCTTTAGAGACTAGATCCTGGATGGCCAGGCAGGTGCTGTCTGATGGGTTTACTGCCTGTTCCACACACATCTGTGTCCTCGTGATGGCATCATTGTGATAAATGGGGTCCTTCGGGTGGGGAGACACGTGAGCCACTGGCATTTCACTTAGACTGTAGCCAATTTGCAAAAACCTAATCAAACTCTACTGTGTCTCCTGAGGTCAAGAGAAAATGAAGACAGCATTGCACATGCCTATTTTGGGTTCTTCTCAATCTTGCCTAACTCTGCGTAGGAATTAGGGGCAGGAAACTTTCTAAATTTACTAACATAACACACATCCCTTCTCCTAATTTGGCATTGTTCCTCCCTTTATGGAACTGACACACCTAAGACTTCCTCTCTGACCGGTTGTGTCCTCCTAACAGGACTCACGTGCCTCCCTCTACCTGGGAGCTGCTAATTTCAAGTGTACTTCAGGATCTTCCTTTGAGCATAATGTGATCCTGCTGGAATTCACAGGACGCCTAAACCTTATTTTGTTATCAAGAGAAATACTCCTCCCACCAATTGATTTATATCTGTGGACAATTAAGAACAATTTCTACTTATGGTAAACATTTCATGTTTCCTCCAATTTTGTTTTTGACTGTAGTCAGAACATAATATCTAAACTCCTGACAAATTTTAAAACGCAAGCTACAGTTACACATGGACCATCAAAAATCCAAAATCTGAAATGCTCCAAAATTCCACATTTTTTGGCCACTAATGTGATGCTCAAAAGAAATGCTCACGGGGGCATTTTGGATTTGGGATTTTCAGATTTGAGATACTAAACCGGTATGTATACTGCAAACGTTCAAAATTTTTAAAAAGTTAGAAATTCAAAATACTTTTTGTTCCTAAGCTGTATGTATAAGAAATACTCAATGTGTATGAACTATAGGCATGAAGCTGTACAGCACACCTCTAGAACCTCCTCATCCTGTGTAACTGAAACTGCAGACCCATGAACAACATTCCATTCCACCCACTCCCAGCCCATAGCAACCACCATTCTACTACGTGATTCTGTGAGTGTGACTACCCTAGGAACCTCATGTAAGTAGAATCCTACAGTATCTATCCTGTGAGTGACTTATTTCACTTTGCATAGTGTCCAATGGGAGAAAATATTTGCAAAACTTCTTCCCAAATTTCTCTCATAACTGTCAAACACCCATGGTCCATGAGAGCCAGATTTCCAGCACTTCATGCTCCCCCTTCCCGCCAGTCAGTTTGCATTTGCAAATGTCCACATGTATTTATGGGAGGATCCGCAGCTCCTCACCTGCCCTCTGCAGGGAAAGAAGGGACATTAAAAACCAAGGAAAGGAAACATGGTTCTGCTCCAAAGCCACCTGCTCTTGCCTGTCCCCTTCACTCCTTCTAGATCATTCCTTGGACTCTGCTCTATCTTTAGAGGTCACTGGCCCAAGTAAGTCACGATGAAACACCTGGGAAACACTGCCCTATCTTGTGGCTCCACTGCCTGATGACGGAACCGACCTCCAGGCTTGCCCCTGGGCTCCCCAGTGTTATTTCTGTTGAAATACCCAGTCCCAGGTCAGGCTGCCCAGTATCCTCAGGAATTAAGGACAATGGCAAGTCCCATCGTCTCCCATCTCTAGAATGTTCTTGGAAACAGAACTCTCAAAAACACACCTCAAGGGGCAAAGTAGGACTGTGAAGCTGGAAGGGACCCAGCACCTATGTTCCAGGTGAGGACCTCAAGGTGGGCTAGGCAGGCAGCCGGTCAGGGAGGGATGAGAAGAGACACCAGGATCTGTAACTCCCCATCCTGGGTGTGTCCACAACCCAGCACTGCTGCTCAATTCACACTTCAGAAAGTCTGTGCTTCTCCCACACAGAGAAGGCGGCCTCATGGTCTCTGAGCCCTGATCATCGTGCGTCTGTCTTGTGACAAACACACCTGCCATGGGCTTTTAAGGACTCGAGTAGGCTGAGAGGTGGGAGATGCCAACTCTGATTGAAAGATGCCTGTGGAGGAATCAAAGGTGCCACACAGGACAATCTTCTCTCTGTTCTCTGCACAGCGGAGACTCCCAAGCCCTCCATCTCCAGCAACAACTCCAATCCCGTGGAAGACAGGGATGCTGTGGCCTTAACCTGTGAACCTGAGACTCAGAACACAACCTACCTGTGGTGGGTAAATGGTCAGAGCCTCCCGGTCAGTCCCAGGCTGCAGCTCTCCGATGGCAACAGGACCCTCACTCTACTCAATGTCACAAGGAATGACACAGGACCCTATGAGTGTGAAATACAGAACCCAGTGAGTGTGAACTTCAGTGATCCAGTCACCCTGAATGTCCTCTGTGAGTATCTTCTGTTCCTCTGTGGCCCAGGCCGCGAGCCCAAATCCACATAGCCAGAGGCCGGGCCTCTCAGTCCCTCTCAGCTCCAAAGATGCAGATCCCCACCCCTAGACACCCAGCTGGTCATGACTTTCTACCCCAGGCAAACATGGGTAGGCCCAGCCTCGACCAAGAATAAGAGGGGAGGGGGTGTCCCTGTCATGGGAGACTTGGGGTCCACATCTTCTGATGGGAGAAACGGGTAAATGTCTTGGACTCTGTCTCAGTAGACACAGAAGGGGTTTGGTTGGGAGTTTAGAGTTGTGGCTTGGCTCAGAGGGACACTGTGGCCTTTCTACAGACCAGGAGCTTCCCCTTCCCTCTGATGACATCACCTGTGGCTTTATTCTCTTTGCTCCAGATGGCCCAGATGCCCCCAACATTTCCCCTTCAGACACCTATTACCTTCCAGGGGTAAATCTCAACCTCTCCTGCCATGCAGCCTCTAATCCACTGGCACAGTATTCTTGGTCTGTCAATGGCACATTCCAGCAACACACACAAAAGCTCTTTATCCCCAACATCACTGCAAAGAACAGTGGATCCTATGCCTGCCACGCCACTAACTCAGCCACTGGCCACAACGGGACCACAGTCAGGATGATCACAGTCTCTGGTAAGTGGATCCCTGGAGCACTGGCAGTATGTTTTCTGGTAGAGTCTATCTGGCTTTCAGAGATGAGCCAGAAAAAAAGTTTTATTCCCAGCCTGTGTCCAATGGCACAAGCAAATCGCCAATTTTTCTCCTAAACCCTCCCAATTCATCTCTACAGACTCTCTTCTGCCTGTTTTTCTGATTTCTCTTGGCTGACCTTGGGGCTGACCTGAGAAATGTGGAAAGGGGCCTTCGTCAGCCCCAGAGCCCTATGTCATGGAAAGGGCTTCACAGAGTGGGAAGAAGGAGGGTCCTCAAGGTCAAGTTGCTTTTCTTTGTCACCAACACATGGCACCCCCTATGTTTCTGTTACCCCTTTGTTTTCTTTTACCTATGCCATTAGCTGAAAGAAACATCCAAGGCTTTGAAACAAGCCACAACGTTCTCCAAATGAGAGGAGGAAGCCCCTTGGATGAGGGAGGAGCAGCTCAGACTCTGCTCCCATCTCTGCTCCCAGCTCCCATGGTGACACCTGGGGAGTGGCCAGGGTGTATGGAGAAGGTGCCCAGGTGGCCTGTCCCAAATCTGGCTAAATTAAGTTGCCTGTTGAAGCCAAACCTCCCCCAAGTCAGGCTGCAGAAAAATGGGAAGACAAGGAGCCTCCAGAAAGACTCCTCAGCTGTGTCCTGGCTCTGAAGTCACAGGCTGCATGAGGCTGTGGGCACAGCACGGAGGACAGTGAGTGATGCACACTTGGAGACATAGGGAGATTCAGCCACAGGGGTTCTGCATGGGAGGGAAGGGGCAGTGCCAGTGTGTATTTATAGAGGTAAGACTACCAGCCACTATATATATATTTTACATGAGACCATTAACTATGTCTTTTCTTTTCTTTTTTTGTTTTTTTTTTGAGATGGAGTTTCACTCTTGTTGCCCAGGTTGGAGTGCAACGGTGCAATCTCGGCTCATCACAACCTCTGCCTCCTGGGTTCAAGCAATTCTCCTGCCTCAGCCTCCCAAGTAGCTGGGATTACAGGCATGTGCCAACACACCCAGCTAATTTTGTATTTTTAGTAGAGACGGGGTTTCTCCATGTTGGTCAGGCTGGTCTTGAACACCTGACCTCAGGTGATCCGCCTGCCTCGGCCTCCCAAAGTGCTGGGATTACAGGCGTGAGCCACCATGCCCAGCCACCATTAACTATTACGATGCGTGCAATTTAGTGTTGTGTAACCATCACCACCATCCATTTCCAGAACTTTTTCATCTTACCATATTAAATAAATTTCTCAACCCAATAAACAGTAACTCTTACTCCTCCTCCCCCAACCCCTGGTAACCTCCATTCTACTTTCTGTCTCTATGTAATTGACTATTCTAACAACCTTATATAAATGGAATTGTATAACAGTTCGCCTTTTGTGTCTGGCTTGTTCCACTTAACATAATGTTTTTAAGGTTCATCCATTTTGCACCATGTATCAGAATTTTCTTCCTTGTTAAGATTGAAGAACATTCCATTGTATGGATACACCTCATTTTTCTATCCACTTATCTTTCAATGGACTTTTCAGTTGTTTTCACCTTTTGGTTATTGTGTGACTAATGCTGCTGTGAACATTAGTGTACAAATATCTGTTCAAATTCCTTCCAGTTCTCTTGCACATATGTCCAGAAGTGAAACTGTTGGATCAAATGGTAATTCTTTGCTTAATTGTTTGAGAAACAGCCATACCATTTTCCACAGAGGCTATAACATTTCACACTTCCATCAGCAGTGCACTAGAGCTCCAATTTCTCCACCTCCTTAAAAACACTTGTTTGTGTGTGTGTGGTTTTTTCTAATCAAAGCCATCCTAATGTGTTTGAGGTATTCCATCATTGCGGTTTTGTTTTGCGTATCTCTAAGTATTAGTGATGTTGAGCATCTTTGCATGTGCTAATTGGCCATTTGTATGTCGCCCAGGCTGGAGTGCAGTGGCGCGATCTTGGCTCACTGCAAGCTTCGCCTCCCGGGTTCATGCCATTCTCCTGCCTCAGCCTCCCAAGTAGCTGGGACTACAGGCGCCCGCCACCACGCCTGGCTAATTTTTTGTATTTTCAGTAGAGATGGGGTTTCACCATGTTAGCCAGGATTGTCTCGATCTCCTGACCTCGAGATCCACCCGCCTCGGCCTCCCAAAGTGCTGGCATTACAGGCGTGAGCGACTGCCACCGCGCCCAGGCAGTCTTTTGTCCTTTTTTAATTGGGTTGTTAGATTTTTGCTGTTGTGAATTTGTAGTAGTTCTTCATATATTCTGAAAATTAATCCCTTATCAGACATGATTTGCAAATATTTTTCCCACTTCAAGCGTTGCGTTTTCACTTCCTCGACAATGTTCTTTGATGTATAAAAGTTACTGATTTTCATGAAGTTCAACTTATCCATTTTTTCTTTTGTTGCCTATGCTTTTGAATAAACCAAGAAACCACTGTGAAATCCAATGTCGTGGAGTTTTTTTCCCTGAGTTTCCTTCTGAGAGTTTTATAGTTTTTACTCTTACATTTGGTCTTTGACCTACTGTGGGTTAGTTTTTTGTATATGGTGTCAGGTAAAGGTTCAGCTCATCCTTCTGCATGGATTTCCAGCTTTCCCAAAATCATTTGTTGAAAAGACTACACTTTCTTCATTGAGTGGTATTGGCACCCTTATCAAAAATCATTTGGCCATATATGCAAGCATTCCTTTCTGGGCTTCCTATTCCATTCCACTGGTTTCTATGTCTTCCTTTATGCAAGTACCACATTGTATTGATTACTGTGGCTTTGTAGTAAATGCTGAAATCAGGATTCAGCATTTTTTCTCAAGGTTCTTTTTTTCACGATTGTTTTGCTATTTTGAGTCCTGAAATTCCATATGAACTTCAGGATAGATTTTTCTCTTTCTGCAAAAAGAAAAGTCATTGGAATTCTGAAAGAAATTGTGTTGAATCCATAGCTCCCTTTGCGTAGTATTGTCCTCCTAACAATACTGAGTCTTCCAATCCATAAAAACAAAATGTCTTCACATTTATTGAGGTTGTCTTTAATTTCCTTCAGCAGTGTTTTCTAGTTTTCTGAATACAATCCTTTCACCTCCTTGGTTAAACTTATCCCTAAGTATTTTATTCTTTTTGATGTTAATGTGAATTAAATTTTTTTCTTAATTTCCTTTTTAGATTGTTCATTGTTAGTATACAGAAATGCAACTGATGTTTGCACGTTGATTTTGTATCCTGCAACATTACTGAATTTATTCATAAATTCTAACAGGTTTTTTTCATCTTTAGAGTTTTCTACATAGAAGTTCAAGTTAGCTGTGAACAGACAGATAATTTTACTTCTTCTTTCCAATCTGAAAGTCTTTTTTTTTTTTTTTTCTTGCCTAATTTCTCTGGCTAGGACTTGTAATACTATGTTAAACAGACGTGGCAAAAGCAGGCATTCTTGTCTTGTTCCTGATCATAGGGAGAACGCTTTCAGTCTTTCTCTATTGAGTATGATGTTAGCCTTGGGCTTTTCATATACTGCCTTTATTATACTGAGATGGTTTCCTTCCATTCATACTCAGTATGTTTTTATTAAGAAAGAATATTGAATTTTGTCAAATGAAATTTTTATTCAAACTTCCTACTAATTATAGGTCTATTTAGACTTTTTGTGTGTGTTTCTAGGAATTTGTCCATTTCACCTAGGTTATCCACTCTATTGGCATGCAGTTATTCATAGTATTTTTGTAAACAATATTTCTCTAGAACTGATATATAATATCTCCATTTTCTTTTCTTCTTTCTTTTTCTCTTTTTTTTTTTCTTTTTTTTTTTTCTTTTTTTTTGAGAGCAAGAGAGAGAGAAAGACAGAGTCTCACTCTTTAGGCTAGCCTGGGCTGGAGTGCAGAGGTGTGATCACAGCTCACTATAGTCTCAACCTCCTGAGCTCAAGTGATCCTCCCAACTCAGCTTCCCAGGTAGCTGAAACTACAGGCACATGCCACCATGCCTGGCTGATTTTTTTTTTTTTTTTTTTTTTTTAATTTTGTAGAGACAAGATCTCCCTATGTTGCCCTGGCTGGTTTCAAACTCCAGGCCTCAAGCAATCCTTCCGATTTGGCTTCCCAAAGTGCTGGGATTGAAGGTGTAAGCCACCATGCTGGGAGTCCATTTTCATTTCTGAGTATAGCAATTTCAATCTTCTCTCTTTTTTTTCTTAGTCAATCTAGTTAATGGTTACCAGTTTTGTTGATCTTATTTTGAAGAACCAACTGTTGGTTTCATTGATTTCCTCTACTGTTTTTCCATTCTCCATTTCATTTATATCAACTCTAATCCTTATTACTTCCTTCATTCACTGTGTTTGGGTTTAGTTTGTTTTTCTCCTATATCATAAAGTTGTAAATTAGGTTGTTGATTTATTTCCTCCTTTGTAAGTGTTTACAGTTACAAATTTCTTGCACAAGATTCTTAACTACTCTGAGCCTCTGATTTCTCAACTGAAAACTGCAGTAACAGTGTTTGCTTCATAGCATTGTTTTAAGGGTTTAATGTAATCATCAATGAAACCTTCAGCAAAATGCCTCACACAGAGAAAATGTTTCATAAATTTTAGCTGGTATATTACTACTATAATCATTAGCTTCAAGTTGGGTAGTCCTAGAATCAAATCTCAAGTCTACTCTTCACCAGTCATATGACATCAGGAAAGTTTTTTCGCCACTCTAAGCCTTTGTCATCTCATCTGTAAAATGGAAATAATGTCTACCTGACAGGATTATTGTATAAAACAAATGAGATACAGGTAAAGTATTTAGCACAGGGCCTGGCCCATAGGAGGCGCCCCCAACAGTAGCTAACATAGCATTAATAATCAACCTGAGTTGACTGGTGAGGGCCAAAAGTAAACGGTTCCAATAGAAATAAAGAAACAGATGCAAAAGGTTGTGTGTGTGTGTGTGTGTGTGTGTGTGTGTGTGTGTAAGAGGTATCTTATGTAAACACACACACATATTTAAAAAAGAGGCAACACAAAAAACACGAGGACATGGTTACTGGCTACATGTGAAAGAGATAGAAAAAAAACTAAGTGCAAAGAATCAAACCAAGTATGTTAGTTTTTACCCAATGAGATGCAACCAAGATGAGATTAGACATGCAAGATAATTTATTAGGAAAAACACCTGTGAGGGAAAGTGGGGCAGGTGTGAGAGGAGCCCAGGAGAGCCCTCAGACCACGATGCAGATTTGATTCCTGTGAAGGAGAAAGAAAAGGAAGTTTTAGATAGCAATGCAGTTCTAAGTGAGTTTAGGCAAGGCTGATGGGGCGTCCTCCAACTAGTCACCCGTCAGTGTTAAACAGAGTCTCACAATACTGGGCTTGCTTCCATACCCCTTCCGGGAGCCCCTGGAAAGAGAGGTCTCTGTGCAAAGGAGGTGGTCAATTTGGAATGCCCTGACCTGGGCCTTCTGTCAATCAACTCCCTGCCATAGAGACCTGCCAAAACTAAGACACTCAGAAAAAGATGCAACCGTGAAAAGGTGGAAAGTTCTAATGACACATAAAATAGCAATCAGCTTTTTCACATCACAAAGCCTTCAAAAATATCTAAGTAAAGAAAGGCCAGGATGAAATTGACAGAGGCCTGATCACCAGCCTAGAAACATGGTGAGAGGGAAAAAACCCTGCAAGAATACAGATGGCTAATCACCTCCCAGCAAGCTTCCCACAAAAAATAATGTATTCCTTGAAAAAACAAGTAGAGACTACTTCATGCTAGGAACTGGTTCCTGGGGTACCCCACTGTAAAATGGCATCACCTTCATTCCTTCTTTTCTTTTCTTTCCATGACAGATGCTTCAGTACAAGGAAGTTCTCCTGGCCTCTCAGCTAGGGCCACTGTCAGCATCATGATTGGAATACTTGCCAGGGTGGCTCTGACATAGTAGCCCTGGTGTAGTTTCTGCATTTCAGGAAGACTGGCAGGTATGATGGCCTTTCCTCTTGTCCTGTTTCCTGCAGCATTGACTGCCATGTTTGGGAGAGAGACCTGTATCCTGGGACTGGATCTCCTCCTCCTCCCAATAAACTCCTGCTTCTCAGCACTAATTCCTGCAGGTCTCTTCTTCCCTGGTCTGCATGCTTCCTGTACCCCACTGTCTCTTAGACATAATTATCCCCAACCTCTGCTCATTTGTTTCCCAGATTCAATACACTATGAAAGTCTTCTGATCCTTTCTTAACATCTCTCACTTGCGTCATTCTCTCCATTCCCACAGACCACAACGAACTGTTCAAAGTCCTGCTTGACTCCTTGTCTCCAGTCTTCAAAATCTTCCTTGCATATGACTGCCTCATTACCTTCCTAAAATCTAGTTCACTCACCTACTGAAGAATCTAAAGGGTCCTATTCTCGCCTATTTTATAAGTTCACATTTCTTCTCTTTACTAATCCTTCTCACTTCCTTTATCTCTACTTCCTAGTATAATTCCTCCATCCTAATTAGAACTGTCTTCCTACACATCCCTGCCCCTCTACCCCAAGTACACATAGAACTCTTAGTTCCAATGCTATGCTTAGAAACAGGGTAATTTCCCATCCACTATCTGAACTGTGGAATTACCCACATACCCTTCAAAACAAGTAACCTCTGACCTCATGGAGAACAATGACTCTCGCATTAATGTGTGAACCTGAGATTCAGGACACAACCTATGTGTGGTTGAGAACCTTTTCCTGATGACCAATTCGTGTGTTCATGAAAGATACAGAAATGAAGAAGGCAGGGTCCCTACCCCAGAGAACATACAGCCTAAGACAGGAGATAAGATATGAAAAATAATCGTGATACCAAAATAGAAAAAAGTAAATGCCACAAGAAATCAGAGAAATCTGATGGGAAATATAGCCACACAATGGAATCACTGAGAAACATTTTTTTAAAATGATGCTCAAGCCCCACCCATAAATTCTGACCTACTATCTGGAGTGGGACCCAGGCATTGGTAATTTTTAAGCCTTCCCAGATGCTACTAACACATAACCAGGATGGAGAACTCCTGTTCTAATAGGTAGAACATGAGGCTAAAACAATGGTTCTTTAGCTGAGAGCATTAGAATTTCCTAGAAAACTTTTTCAACATATACAAGCCTATACTTTGCTGGCCCTATTCATTAATGGGCTCCACCAAAAACTCAGTAATCCAGTTGAAAAACAGAAGCTAAGTGGAAAAGCTGCCTTATTTGATATGTTAAATTACATGGAAAGCATTGTCAACTGATAAGTGCTGCTAAACCTTCTCTAAGTTATATTTACAGGTATGTTACTGATATGAGTGTTCCAAAAATTACATGAGATTCCTAGAAATCGAATATGTTATCATTCATAATGTCATATGCCACAGAAGTAACTAAATTTCTATGTGAGCCATGTCTTTATCATAATGAACTCCCCTCAGAGTTTTAACCATAGTCGTTTTCAATCTTTGTCATTCACAGACAGTTGTTTTTATTCTTCCTCAAAGCATTTGCAATAAGCTACCATTCAAAATTGCTTCTTTTTCAAGATTTATGGAAAAGACTCTGACAAGCACTCTCAAACACAAGTTTCTGACAACTTTAAGATCATACCACTGAACTGTCTAAGAACTTGCAAACAGGCTGATACCGTCATGAAATTGCCGACCAAAACACAGAAGGAAAAAAACATCAATTTCATTGAACTAAATAATAATGAGGATAATATTTTTAAGTTTTTGTTTGTTTGTTTGTTTGTTTGTTTGTTTGTTTTTTGAGATGGAGTCTGGCTCTGTCGCCCAGGCTGGAGTGCAGTGGCGCGATCTTGGCTCACTGCAAGCTCCGCCTCCCGGGTTCACACCATTCTCCTGCTTCGGTCTCCCGAGTAGCTGGGACTACAGGCGCCCACCACCGCGCCCGGCTAGTTTTTTGTATTTTTGGTAAAGACAGGGTTTCACCATGGTCTCGATCTCCTGACCTCGTGGTCCGACTGCCTCAGCCTCCCAAAGTGCTGGGATGCTGCGTCCGGCCCATTTTTAAGATTTTTTATTTGAAAATTTGCCAATTCTTTAAGTGTTTTCTTTTTCAGATTTATGAATTTCTTCATCTTTTAAGCTATCTATAACTTACTGCCATTTGGTAAAGTAGACTTTTGTGAACAAAAATTATAACATTTACTTTTGCTCCCTACCTGACTGCCACAGAACTAGGCAACTATTCCTGAGTATTCATATGTTTATTGTAATTCAGTTATTTGTACAAGTTCAGTGAGAATCTGCTATCTTTATAATGGGACATATTTTAAAACATCCGTTATATTACCAAGGCTTTGATTGGGATGTTATATTTGAGAATATACATAGAATGATAGATTAACTGTCTAATCTATCGTGTCAACCCCAAATTTTTAAGTATGAGATCCTTTAGTCCACCCAATGGCTGACGTTAGCAGCATCTTTAACACAACTGTTTGTTCAAATGTACTATGGTCCCTTTTAGAGTCAGACTCCTAGACTTACTTGTTCTCACTGCCTGTTTTAATTTAACCCAGGCATGCAATGCTAGATAATAAAATTGCTCCCTATTGGCTGATCAGAAAGGAGTCTCTATAGTTTATGACGCTTCTTGTTGCACATGGACAAATATATCAGGTGTTACAGAGTCTCAGTTACAAAAACTAACAAACATGCTACTTGGTTAAAATGGCTACACTCATCTGGTTCATTCTTTGATCTATTCTATTTTAGTTGGTTTGCATCTTGCCAAAGGTGCATACTCCAAACTCTTAACATTATCTTCCTCATCGTCATACTAGCGGTCTCCCTGGTGTGCTGTAATCTCTAAAAGTTTTAAATGTTTGCGTGCTGCCATCCATCAAATATCAAATGGTCTCTATTTGGCTGGAATTACATAAACTCAAAGAAATGTGTGATCAGGAAGATATCATAACCTATAAATGATGGAAGCCAAAAATGATGATAACTGAAGGTAATGCTAATTCTTTAAGTTTTGGTCACACTCTCACTAAAGTGAGAGTCTAAAGACTCCAAATTAGAGCCACTCATGCTACATGCTACATACTCCAACTGGAATTTTAAGGAAGCAGATCTCAAAACAGACTAGTGTTTTCTGAAAACAGAAGATTCCAGTCTCCCTGAGTCAACATCGTAAGGAAGTCCCCTCTGCTTTAACATTTACCCCAAAAAAAAGTAACCTGAAGTACCCTGATGTTAACTGATCCATTTATTTCTATGGCTCTGTTTACTGGTTCCAATTTGACAAAACCCATTGTTCTGTTATTGTATTGCCCAGGGGGAGCTATCATTGTGTTCGTAGAGTGGGAGCTGCCCCAAATCTTGAATCACAAATAAAAGCCTATTAGATCTGTAACTACATTAGTTGAAATGTTATCTTTTGATGCATGTTCACAGCCAGCAATGGTTAGTGGAGTCTCTCCGGCTGCTGCATTTTCACCCTGACCCTCCCGCCTCCCTCTTTCACTTACAAGGATGCTTCTGATTACACTGAGCCTCCCCAGATAATCCAGAATAACCTCCCATCTCAACAGTGAAGTCTTTTTGCCAAATAAAGTAACATGCACAGGTTCCTGGCTGGATGATCCTGGACCACTCACTTCACCTCCCACAGCCTTTTCTCATCGGCAGCACAAAGATGACTCTTACTGTATCAGAAGATGACAGTCCAAGAGTAAATTAAGATGTGTAAGGTATTAGTCACAGAGCCTGTACCCAATGAGCACTCGGTAAACATTCCTTTCAATCTGTTCTTTTCACCATCTCATTTCTCTGATCCTCACCCATCTTCTTCTTCATCTCCTCTCTCTTCATCGACTTACACACTCTTAACTTGCCATTGAGAAAGAAGTCATGCTCCCCATTCTCTTGGGACTCTGCTGGGCTGTTCTCGTGATAGAGTCTGCCATCCACTCAAGACAGCCCACATTATTTATACAAAGAGGTCTGTTTAAAACAAGAAGTACTCTTTATGTTCACATAAATTGATACACACTTTCTCAGTCCCAATTCTGCCCTGTTAATTCATACATGCGCTTCCGTATTTCACACTTCTTCAGTCTTTCTCTTCACAACCTATAAACAAGAGTAGTACTGAGACAAAAATAATAACCAGGGCTACAAGAGGGGATTCCTTTAGCAAAATGAATATTTTCCTTTAACAAGACGAATGCTTTCCTTTGACGAGATGAATGCTATGTGCAAGGTAGCCCTGAAGCCCGTTTCTGTACTTGGCTTACACCAAAGCCATTTGAGTCTAGGACACACTCTCAGGCAACAATTGTGACAGAAGCCACACCCATTCTGGGTATCCCTGCTGTTGGGTAAAGGCATTTTCACAGAATCTTGTGCATGAGTTACTGCTCCCCAATCCTTCCACTCCTGGAAGTTAAGCTGCTTCTGCTTAACCATCTTCATCTCCAGTTGGCCTGCTAGGACCCTGGCTGGAAAATACCTCCTCACCCTACACATCCAGGATGGCACCTTTTCCTATTCCCATAATCATAATAGTTTGCACTGACTTGGCACTCACTATGTGCCAGGCACTATTCTAAGATCTTTCCATGTAGCTAACATCTTCACAAAAATTCCTGCATGTTATCCCCATTTTTACAGATTAAAAAAATGAAGCAGGCCAGGTGCAGTGGCTCACACCTATAATCCCAGCACTTTGGGAGGCTGAGGCAGGCGTATCACAAGGTCAGGAGTTTGAGACCATCCTGGCCAACATGGTGAAACCCCATCTCTACTAAAAGTACAAAAAAATTAGTCAGGCCTGGTGGCAGGCGCCTGTAGTCCCAGCCACTCGGGAGGCTGAGGCAGGAGACTGGCGTGAACCCAGGAGGCAGAGCTTGCAGTGAGGTGAGATCGCGCCAGTGCACTCTCGCCTGGGTGACAGATTGAGACTCCGTCAAAAAAAAACGAGGCAGAGAAGTAATGTACCCACTATCACCCAACTCCATAATTTAACCTCATCCTCCACTTCATCTGGGAAGAGGATACCCTGAGATTTCCAAGGTCTCCTGAATGACATCCACCTTCCAGAATGATTTTTGCCGCCTCTACTTTCAGGATTTGACAAAGAGCCAGGATTTTGTTTTCTGTCTCACCCTTCACTTATGCACCTGTTCCCTAACGCCACACTCACAATGGCACAGCCCTGCATAAAAGCTGGCTTTGAGGAATCTCAGTCTCTTTTGGAAAAAAACAGAGCCAGGTTCCCAGTCATTATAAAGTCAGTTTTACTCAACTGTCAACCATTTTTACAGCCATTCTCTGGTCACAAATGGAGTTCCCTATGAATAGAAAGTATAACAGGAAGGAAGTAGGAGAAGGGTGAATTCCTATTATGGCCACAAAGAGGAAAAGATTCCAAATCCGGTAGCAGTCATAAAACACACCCAGAGTGGGTGGCTCTGAGAAATGACAGTCTCATCTGCCTCTTTTCATGCCTGTTGGCCTCTGACTTCCTTCTCAGCCTGTTCTTCCTGGTCTTGCTTTCTTAGGTTAATACTAATGGCCTGGGAGCTGGGGCCAGACCTGGGCACACAGCACTGAATGAGGAGGGGGAGGTAGAGGAAGCAGAAAGGGAGAAGAGTGTTTGACTCGTGGGAACCTAACTCACCTAGGTACACATCACCTGGGTAGCAAAGGGATCAGTGAAGGCCTGTGCAAGACTCATGGTCGTCATCCAGAATGAGTGACTGAGGCAAGGGTCTTAACCAGTTAAGGTTTATGGAGCCAGAGCTTGAGAGTGCACCCTGGAAAAATACGAATCACAGAAAACTTCTGTGGGTGTGGTGTTTTCTCTGAAGAGGCTGCAGAAGGCTTAGTATTTATATATTTCCTTACGGGGGGGAAGGCAGGTGAAAGAGATGGGATAGGTGGAAGAATAATTGATCTCATCTTGCCTTTGTTCTGTGCCTGGGACGATAAATATTAGAATAAAACTTAACAGGCTTTAGTTTTAGGAGCTAGATTTTGATTGCACACCTGAAGTTATAATTGACATGCCTTGTTTTATGAAACGCTATACATTTTGAAAGATTTTGAGGCCAGCAAAGAACTATTTAGAGGGCAATCATCTGGAGATCCCTGAGGCTTTCTGGCTTCCTGTTCCCCCCAACTCCCCACCCTGCTTTTTTTTTTTTTAAGAAAAAAAAAAAAAAAAACTCTGTCACCTGGGCTAGGGTGTAGTGACATGATCGTAGCTCACTGTTGCCTCAAACTCCTGGGCTCAGGAGGTCCTCCCACATCAGCCTCCCGAATAGCTGAAACTACAGGCATGCACCACTGCACCCAGCTAATTTATTTTATTTTATTTTTTGTAGAGATGTGGTCTCATTTTGTTGCTCAGGTTGGTCCTGAACTCCTGGCTTCAAGCGATCCTTCCACCTTGGCCTTTCAAAATGTGAAGATTTCAGAAGATGCTTCAGAGACTCTAGAAAAATGAGTCTATAGGCCGGGTGTGGTCTATGGGCAGGGCACCACACCTGCCCACCCCCTATATTATTCTAAATCTTTCAGAGAAATCACTGTTAAATACATGACTTTGTGGCTGTATGTTTCATCTGATCTTACATCACTATGAAGGCTCATTCCTAGGAAGTCATCTCCCATGGAAAAGGGGGTGAAGTCAAATCAGAAAAGGACCAAGGACTAATTATAGCAACAACAACAACAACAAAAAAGTATAATCCTGGAATCCAATCGAGGATACACAACTGCCTCCTCGATTAGAGCAATTCTTTGGGCCATCGCCACTAACACTTTCAGTTGCACATTGGCTCACCTGTAATGTCTGCAGCAATCTATAGTATAGACTCATTTCTTTTTTTTGTTTTTTTTTTGAGACAGAGTCTGGCTCTGCCGCCCAGATTGGAGCACAGTGGCACGATCTCGGCTTACTGCAAGCTCCGCCTCCTGGGTTGAGGCCATTCTCCCGCCTCAGCCTCCTGAGTAGCTGGCGCTACAGGCACCTGCCACTACGCCCGGCTAATTTTTTGTAATTTTTAGTAGAGACAGGGTTTCACCGTGTTAACCAGGATGGTCTTGATCTCCTGACCTCGTGATCCGCCCGCTTCGGCCTCCCAAAGTGCTGGGATTACAGGCATGAGCCACCGCGCCCGGCCTATAGACTCATTTTTCTAGAGTCTCTGAAGCATCTTCTAACTGCAGTGACACTCTCACAGATTTCTCTGAATCTCAGTCCAAATCTAGTGTTCATGTGACCCTTTTGTGTAGTCCATACATCAACAGGCACAAAGGTTCTTTATATATAAGTTCCTGTGATTTCTCCAACAGTTTACTTAACTCGTCTAGTTTCAGTTTTCAGGTCTTGAAGAAAAGCACATTTTTCATTTCTAATATTCCAAAATGGAAGAAAATCTTGAAATCATTACTTTTGATACTCATAGCCAGGGAAGAATTTAGGATTCAGTCCAAATTATAGGCAAATAATAAAACTCAAAAATAATGAACAAGCCTAGAATTTAATAACAGTTGTACTGAAGTTTTCTTCTGAAACACAAATTTTTCTCTCTCCAGGCTCCCATTTTTATGAAAGACAAATCATAGTAGGACAAATGTATTTGCAAAATAAGTTTTAGTCTTATACCTGGCCTGATTATTTGCATAAAGTACAGCAACAATAGTGGTTGGCATAGAGAGAGTCTTTTTAAATTGGCTTTGCTGAGACCTTTTTCGTAAGGAATCTCAAATTAGACTTCCAAAAGCCTCTCAAGGCTATACAAGCCAGGGATTTATCTGTGCCTGTAGATACTTGTATGAATTACGTGAATTCCTCTTTTCTTGAGGTCTCAAAATAACTTGGGGATTCCTGGCCCTATCAGAAAGTGACATTCTTTACTTACCAGAGATCATTAACTTTTTAAAGAAACTGCATAGACAAGGTAACCAGGTCAGTCTGTCTAAGAGGCTTTTTGTGAGTTCTATAAAGTCAATCTCAATTCCTCATAGCATTCTGGTCATATCTGAAAATATACCATTTCACTCAAAGCCTTAGTAAAATAACCAGTGTCTCCAATTGTATCCTGTTACAAGAGAAAACAAATTCTTATGGAATTTATGCAAATACCTATATTGCCATAAATTAAGAATATGCACAAATAGTTTATTTTTGTAGAAACTGGGTAGAGAGAAAGATAAATCTTTCAAATTGTGCTCACAAAATTATACTTCACCCAATTTGTTGTACGCTAAAAAGCTTAAAAGGAAGAAAAAAAAAAAACTTTTTTGACTCTGGAGAACAAAACATTAAAAAAGTCAGCATGAAATTTTTTCATGACAAAAAAGGTCATGAAAAAATCATTTTAGTCCCGTATCAATTTACCCCCACATAATTCACTCTTGTTCCACTTGATGTTGGGTTAGCAATCATCATGAATGCATTTATTTGTAACTAAAGTCCTGGGTTTTTTTTCCTAGTCCAATGGCATGATCTCCATAGTTATGAGAAGCCAATATTCAAGAGTACTTGGAAGAGTCTATTCCACAAATACACTTCAAATGTGGTTCGAGGACAGCAAAAAAACAATTTATGAGGGAGGTCATCCGGATATGCCTAGGGCCTTTTCGTCTTCTCCTGAGGCTCTGGCTAACGTACAATGCTTTGACACAAGGTTGTAAAGTAACAGTTGTTCATTTGGGGAAAAAATGAGGGTCTTGCATGACTCAATCTCCAGGCTGAAGTATCGCTTTGGTGAAATGAGTTTGGCAGTCCTGAGGTGTTTATTTTCCTTTACATAATTTTAGAAGTTGTACTTTCTTGATATTGTCTGACTGAGAACAAAGGGATGAGTGTGGAAGGCATCACAGCTTTCTCCCATTTACGATCCCATTGTCATTCCCTTCTTCCTCTGCTGGGTTACATTCCTCTGTTGATAGATAACTTATTTACTGAGTTGTGTTCACAAAAATCCAAATGTCAGTTGAACTTCTTAAAGTCCTAAGCATTCAGTTCAGTTCAAGGTCATCTTAGTGATGACCAGATACAAATATTTTTGAAGATCTATAGAAAATTTTGATAAGAGAGTTCACACCACCCACAATACCTTTGGAACCACTGAGCTACAGGAATGAAGAGGAAGTAATCTGCTACATGCTGGGGACCTTTATGTTTGCACCTCATCCAATGCTCACAATGACCCTTTAAGTAGGCACTATTATCCCTCTATTCCAAGACATCAAAATTAACTTGTCCCTTATCTCACCTGACAAAAGGACTCAGACTCACATATTTCTGAATCCTAAACTCATGCTTTCAGCAAAAGACACTAACAACAGAGTAAATAGACAACTTACAGAGTGGGAAAACATATTTGCAAACTATGCATTTGACAAAAATGTAATATCCAGCATCTATAGGGAACTTAAACAAATTTACAAGAAAAAAAAAACCACTAAAACGTGAGCAAAGGACATGAACACACTTTTTTTTTTTTTTTTTTTTTTTAGTGTAGTGGTGTGATCTCAGCTCACTGCAACCTCCACCTCCCGAGTTCAAGAAATTCTCCTGCCTCAGCCTCCCAAGTAGCTGGGATTACAGGTGCCCACCACCACATCCAGCTATTTTTTTTTTTTCATTTTTAGTAGAGACAGGGTTTCACCATGTTGACTAGGCTGGTTTTGAACTCCTGACCTCAATCCACCCACCTCAGCCTCCCAAATTGCTAGGGTTACAGGTGTGAGCCACTCCACCTGGCGAACAGACACTTTTCAAAAGAAGACATACATGTGGCCAAACAGCATAGGAAAGAAAGCTCACTATCACTGATCATTCAAGAAATGCGAATCAAAATTACAGTGAGATACCATTTCACACTAGTCAGAATGGCTATTATCAAAAATGTCAAAAAAAAAAAAATAACATGCTGGCAAGGCTGTGGAGAAAAGGGGGTGCTTATACACTGTTGGTGGGAGTGTCAATTATTAGTTCAATCATTGTAGAAAGCAGTATGGCAATTCCTCAAAGAGCTAAAAACAGAACTACCATTTGACCCAGCAATCTCATTACTGGGTATATACCCAGAGGAATATAAATCATCCTATCATAAAGACACATGCACACGAATGTTCACTGCAGTACTGTTCACAATAGAGAAGACACAGAATCAACCAAAATGCCTGTCAATGGAAAACTGCATTTTTAAAATGTGGTACATATACACCACAGAATACTATGCAGCCATAAAAAATAATGTGATCATCTCTTTTGCAGGAACATGTGTAGAGCTAGAGGACATTATCCTTAGCAAACTAACACAGAAACAGAAAAACAAATACTGCATGTTCTCACTTATAAGTGGGGATAAGGCTGGGTGCGGCGGCTCATGCCTGTAATCCCAGCACTTTGGGAGGCTGAGGCGGGTGGATCATGAGGTCAGGAGATCGAGACCATCCTGGCTAACACAGTGAAACCCTGTCTCTACTAAAAATACAAAAACATTAGCTGGACATGGTGGTGGGTGCCTGTAGTTCCAGCTACTCGGGAGGTTGAGGCAGAATGGCCAGAACCCGTGAGGCGGAGCTTGCAGTGAGCGGAGATGGCGCCACTGCACTCCAGCCTGGGCGATAGAGCGAGACTGTGTCTCAAAAAAATAAATAAATAAATAACATTACATTAAATTAAAATTAAAAAATAAGTGGGAGCTAAATGATGAGAACACATGGACATAATACGGGGAACAACAGACACTGAGGCCTACAAGAGGGTGGAGAGTGGGAGGAAGAAGAGGAGCAGGAAACATAACTACTGAGTATTAGGCTTAGTAGCTGGGTGATGAAATAATCTGTACATCAAACCCCTGTGACACGGGTTTACCTACATAACAAAGCTGCACATGTACCCTGAACCTAAAATAAAAGTTTTTTTAAAACCACAATAAAATTCAAACATCAACAATTTAATCTCTAATCCTTCTCCAATCAAAATTTTAAGTTTTTTTAAAAGAAAAACTTTTAATGAGCAGAATAAATTGATTTTTTCTAAAATATAATATAATAAAATAAAACTCATGTTTCACTCCATACCATTGTGCCTACAGGAATTCAAAGAAAGGAAAGATGACTGCTTCTAACAGAAATAACTATACAGGCTTCAACGAAGAGACAGGATCTGAAATGGGCCATTAGGACAAAGAACAACTCAGGAGGCTGAGAACACAGGCAAGGGTATGATATGAACAGGGAAAATAATTAGAAAATGTTTGGAAATGAGAAAGTAAAATGTGGGTCAGGTCCTTCAATGTAAATCAAGGGGGTAGATTGGGGCCGGGCTATGAGGGCTCTGAATGACAGCCTAAGGAATGGGAACTTCATCCTACAGATAAGAGAAGTCACTGGAAAGCTCTGAGAAGCTCACAAACATGACAAATAGCATTTCCAGGAAGATTACTCTACAATATTAGGCAAGATAACTTGGGAAATGGTCTTCAACTCTGGCAACTTAACAGAAATACCTAGATTTCTTCTTTGTTTTCCAAACTTTTCATTTTGAAATAATTTCAGACTTTCAAAAATGTTCCAACAATAGAGTCCCCATATACTTTCTGCTCAACTTCCCTAAATATTGTTTTAGATAACCACAGTGCAAACATTAAAATCAATAAATGATCACTGGCATCGTACAATGAATGAATCTACAAACCTTATTCAAATCCTCTTTATCTTCCCACTAATGTCCTTTTTCTGGAACAGAGTCCAATGTATGACCACACATTGCATCTCATTGTTCTGTCCTCTAAGTCTCCTTTAATTTGGGACAGTTCCTCAGAATTTCTTTTGCCTTCATGACCTTAACATTTTTGAAAAGAATTGGCGTGTTATTTTGTAGAGTTATCCTCAGTTTAAATTTTTCTAATTTTTCTCATGATTAAACTGAGGTTATGCACTTCAGGCAAGAAAACCAAAGAGGTGATTTTGTGCCTTCTCCATCCATATTAGGATGCCCTGAGATGTCGATATCTCTAATTAACGGGATGTTAACTTTGAGCCCTGGACTAAAATTCCTCCACAATAAAATGACCATTTTCCTTGGAAGCACTCTTAACCAACCAATGGCTGGGCCATACCATGCACCAATCGAATCAGACATACATGGAGAAGGCACAGACATTGGTAGGTTTCAAATGCCCTACAAGTGACTCTAACCAGTATCCAGGGATGGAAACTCAAAGTTTAGACAATGAAGATTAGAATCCTGGAAATCAGCTAGGAAGCCATTCCTTGGGCTTCTCTTTTCAAAAAGAACATCCAATTCTAGACACAAATAAATACATATGGACTTTGGCATGGACCCCTGGTAGGAAAATGAGAAGGTTAAAAATCCTCTTATTGAGAACATGATGAGTGAATAGACTGCTGTCTAATAAAAAGAGAAGGCAGGGCTGGGCATGGTGGCTCACACTTGTAATCCCAGCGTTTGGGGAGGCCAAAATGGCTAGATCACTTGAGCCCAGGAGTTCGAGACCAGCCTGGGCAATATGGTGAAACCCCATCTCTACAAAAACAGACAAACAAATAAACAAAACAAAAAATGAGCTGGGCATGATGGCATGTGCTTGTGGTCCCAACTAATCAGGAGGCTGATATGGGAGGATCACTTGAGCCCAGGAGGTGAAGGTTGAGGTGAGCTGTACTCCACTACACTCCAGCCTGGGTGTCAGAGTGAGACTCTGTTGAGAGAGAGAGAGAGAGAGAAAGAGAGAGAGAGAAAGAGAGAAGGCAGGACACTAAGTGAAGTGACCAGCCCTCCTGGCCTATTTTCTCTCCAGATATCAGAAACCCTGGCTTCAGTAATAGTGCACACCCATATATTTTATTTTCATAAGCCTGACATGAGCTCCTAATTGCCACTGATAGGGACAGAATTATGAATCATGTGATCCAAATATACGACCACAAGTGCAAAGATGCACACTTCCACATAGAGTTGAATGAACAATTCATAGACTCCAGATTGAAAGTACATGACCTCCCTTAAACAAACCTGTCCTCCCCATTTGGTCCTTTGTCCTTAATCTCTTCTGAATCTGTTGTAAATTTTATGAAATAGGAAAGTGTACACATCTCCTGCCACCAAGTTGTTTAAGTTAGAAAATACTGTGGTCAGGCCGGGCACAGTGGCTCACACCTGTAATCCCAGCATTTTCGGAGGCCGAGGAGGGTGAATCACCTGAGCTCAAGACCAGCCTGACCAACATGGAGAAACCCCATTGCTATTAAAAACACAAAATTACCCAGGCGTGGTGGTGCATGCCCGTAATCTCAGCTACTCAGGAGGCTGAGGCAGAAGAATCGCTTGAACCCAGGAGGCAGAAGTTGCAGTGAGCCGACATGGTGCCATTGTACTCCAGCCTGGGCAACAAGAGTGAAATTCTGTCTCAAAAAAAAAAAAGAAAAGAAAAGAATGTGGTAAACTTCCTTAGAGTTATTATCTTAGGGTTTCCATAAAGGGATATCATCAATCACCTCCTCGGAGGGGCCATCTGATAAGATGAAAAAAGAAAACGCCAATTCAACCAAAACCCAGAGTCAGGAAGGAACCTGACAAGAGCAATCCCTAGGGTATTCACATGCCTGCCAGGGTCTGGTGCTGCTGGTGCAGGAGGAACTGCTGCTGGCAATAGCTGGAAAAAAAAAAAAAAGAGACGGCAGCTCTAACACTCAGGGGGTAGTAAGAAAAGAACTCACTCAATTAGCCTTCAATTCTCACACAGCCAATACCCTTCCAGCCTCCCTACAGGGTCTCACTGGGAGGACTGGCACATAATTAAATGCCAATACATGGGCGAAACAATCTACAGAAGGGTAGGATCAACTGGGTCAGAAATGCTCATAAGGCCGGGCATGGTGGCTCACGCCTGTAATCCTAGCACTCTGGGAGGCCAAGGCAGGCAGATCACTTGAGGTCAGGAGTTCGAGACCATCCTGACTAACAAAGTGAAACCCCATCTCTACTAAAATACAAAAAAAAAAACTTAGCTGGGCATGGTGGCACACACCTGTAATCCCAGCTACTCGGGAGGCTGAGGCAGGAGAACTGTTTGAACCCAGGAGGCAGAGGTTGCAGTGAGCCGAGATTGTGCCATTGCACTCCAGCCTGGGCCACAGAGTGAGACTCCTTCAAAAAAGAAAGAGAGAAAGAGAGAGAGAGAGAGACAAAGAAAGAAAGAAAGAGAAAGAAAGAAAGAAGAGAGAAAGAAAGGAAGAAAGAGAAAGAAAGAAAGAAAGAAAGAAAGAGAAAGAAAGAAAGAAAGAAAGAAAGAAAGAAAGAAAGAAAGAAAGAAAGAAAGAAAGAAAGAAAGAAAGAAAGAAAGAGAGAGAGAGAGAGAGAGAGAGAGAGAGAGAGGGAGGGAGGGAGGGAGGGAGGGAGGGAGGGAGGGAGGGAGGGAGGGAGGGAAAGGAAGGAAGGAAGGAAGGAAGGAAGGAAGGAAGGAAGGAAGGAAGGAAGGAAGGAAGGAAGGAAGGAAGGAAGGAAGGAAGAAAAAGAAATGCTCACAAAAGAGACAGGGTTCAGGTTAGGCCTTGAATGGTTCAGCCTTAGGAAAGTGGAGACATGGAGAAACATAAGCCAGGGAACCAGATGTCAGGCACCACTGTAGATGCTAGGGTTTTTTTGTTTTTGTTTTTGTTTAATTATACTTTAAGTTCCGGAGTACATGTGCACAATGTGCAGGTTTGTTACTTATGTATACATGTGCCATGTTGGTGTGCTGCACCCATTAACTCGTCATTTACATTTGGTGTATGTCTTAGTGCTATCCCTCCCCCCTCCCCCCACCCCACGACAGGCCCTGGTGTGTGATGTTCCCCACCCTGCGTAGATGCTAGTTTTAAAGAGGGTCCGAGGAATGAGAGTAGGCTTGCAGATGTTATTTTATTTACTCTCTCAATCAATACTTGAAATTATTTCAGAGGAGGATGCTCATCCTCAGAAAGGGGAAGTAACTTGTCAAGGTCGGTGGCGGATATGGGATTAGAAACTTGGTGAGGCTAACAGCAGAGACCGTGTAACCACCACTACCACTGAGAGACCTGAACGAAGTATGTGTAGAGAACAGGAAGGAGCAGGGGGAGCCAGAGCACAAACAGTCAGTTAAAAACACAGGGAAGTTATGTAAGCTTGCTAAAGGGGGAATCACACGTTGTAGAGGCATGAACAGTAGATATAGAGGTTCAAACTTGATCTTGTGATTATAGAAGAGCCCCTGAAGGTTTTTAGCAAGGGCAGAATCAGTCAAAGTGAAACCTTAAGCCAAGATCAGTGGGTGGTGGAAACGGGGTTCTGGGCTCCTAAGGTAAAGAGATACCACCAACAACAGTGTAGGGGGCCACGTGATGCATGGAACAAGAATTGGAAGGAGAAGCTGAAGTCCTGGGCTTAAATGCAAAAAGTCATGCAGTGAGGGCATGGCTATGGAAGGTAAGTTATTTTGTCTCTCTGTAGTTTGGTCTCTCTTCAGCCATAAATCACAGGCAATGAGAATTAATATCTAAATGACCCTCAAACCTTGCTACTCAAAGTGTGGTCCACCAACCAGCAGCAACGACATCATCCAAAACTCCTTAGAAACTGAGAATCTCAGGCCCCACCAGAAGAATCAGAACCTGTATTTAATCAAGATCTTCGGTGATCCATGAACACATTAAGATTTGTGAAGCACTTCTCTCCAGTGTCTTCCACTTCTAAAATGCAACTATTTCATACTCATCTCAACTATGTAACCTCACAAGAGAAAAATAATAATGAGGTTTACCTTTCACCTCATTCGTGACATTTTCTTAATCCTAAAAGCCTCTTAGGCTTGCCCACATTCTGGTAGAGGTTTTAGAAAACACCAGAAAGGACCAGGCGCAGTGGCTTACATCTGTCATCCCAGCACTTTGGGGGGCTGAGGTGCGCGGATCACGAGGTCAGGAGATCCAGACCATCCTGGCTCACACGGTGAAACCCCGTCTCTACTAAAAATACAAAAAGTTAGGTGGGCGTGGTGGCAGGCGCCTGTAGTCCCAGCTACTCGGGAGGATGAGGCAGGAGACTCGCCTGAATGTGGGAGGCGGAGCTTTCAGTGAGCCGAGATCGCGCCACTGCACTCCAGCCTGGGCGATGGAGCGAGACTCCCTCTTGGGGGAAAAAAAAGAAACAACAACAAGAAAAGAACAGCGAGTCGGCACTGCCACCTTGTGGCCATTATCAGTTAATGCACCTAACTCCTGGGGTAAAGGAGGGGATAGGGCTGGCCGGGGTAGGAACAGAGGTAGTTGGTGAAGTCCAAGTCACAGACTGGATAAGACAATCACAGCTGCCCACATGACTGAAAGTAACTGTCATAGAGAGCTCAGCCTGCATCACTGAGCAATGTCTCACTGCAAAGGACAGGTTTTATAATACTTAATATGTGATATCAGTGGGAAACCACATTCCAAGCCAAGCTCTGCCCTTGTTACCTTAAAAATCATTGAGAGGTATTTTCAGACACCCCCATCCCTGGCTTGAATTCTGCCAGTAAACTTGTAATTTTCCAAGGAAACTTCCTTTACTGTGACAGTTCTTTTTCATCTTGAGTCAACATGTATCTGATTCACACTCACCAATCCTCATCCTACTCTCCACAGGCTGAAATAAGTTTAACACCTTTTCATACAACCAGCCTTCAAATATGCGTAAACTACCCCCATGTGCCACCCACCCCATCTTCCCTCGGCCACCTGCCATAAGGGGTCACGTGAAGCCCCACACCCTCTGCTCATTTACCCATGAGCAAGTGAAATGCAGCAATCACAGCAGACACTCCAAATCATAGGGGCGTTCCCCAGAGCAGCAGAGCCACAGGACCCCCAATCCCATCCTGGCACCTCCTAGAAGCCAAACCCCATATCAGCTGATCTGGGGACACTGACTTTTCCTGCTTCTGCTGCTGCTCAGTCATCCCACGTCTGTGCAGATGTCTACTTTTTATTCTGTTTTATTTTGTAAGAAATATTTATCAGAGCCTGCTGTGCACTGTCACTGGAGAGACAAAGGTGAATCACACCCGGTCCCTGCCTCACAGAACTCCAGGCTGTGGACGGAACCCACTCAAAGCCAGACCATCACCATTCAGTGAGAAACACCGTGACAGACATCAGCACAGGCTTCTCTGACCCACCTCACCAATGCCCTGTGAAAAATCTTCCACTGGCCGGGCGCAGTGGCTCACCCCTGTAATACCAGCACTTTGGGAGGCTAAGGCAGGTGGATCACGAGGTCAGGAGATCAAGACCATCCTGGCTAATACGGTGAAACCCCATCTCTACTAAAAATACAAAAAATCAGCCGGGAGTAGTGGCAGGTGCCTGTAGTCCCAGCTACTTGGGAGGCTGAGGCAGGAGAATGGCGTGAACCTGGGAGGAGGAGCTTGCAGTGAGCTGAGATTGCCCCACTGTACTCCAGCCTGGGTGACAGAGCGAGACTCCGTCTCAAAAACAAAAAACAAAACAAAACAAAAAAAAATCTTTCACTCCTGGTTTTCTGAGATCAATTTTCCTCATTTCAAGCTCAACCTGAAAAAGAGAATACAAATGTCCCCAATGGTCCTTTGTGCAGTCACAGCTGGACCCAGCATATCCTCCTGGCTAATCCAGGGTGCTCAGGGCTCCCACTTCACTCAGAACGTCCTCTTTCCTATGGGAGCTCACCACGTCTGTACCTGCAGCAGCCAGGTGGCTGTACACTAACAGAAAATCCAGCAAGTCAGGAAACTTACTTTACTCCTGTAACTTTGAGGCTGGTGACCTTGTGACATTGAACTAATCCTGTAACTTCCCTGCACTTTAATTTCCACGTCTGTAAAGTGGGGCAGGTGGATTCGGTCACCCTAGGTGCAGCTGTATAGTGAGAGCTCCTCAGAGACAGCAGCACAGCTGATCTCAGCATCCACCGTCTGGCAAATACCAGGCACACACTAGGCGCTCAAAGCCTCACTGAATATATGTGTGAATAAATGACTATATGAGAGCCATATGGATCGTGGACAAAGTCAACAAATATTTTTGAACATCTACCAAGTACATTGTAGAATAGGGAAATAAGTAACCCAGGCAGAGTGGTGTTTTCTCCCAACTTCCCCTTACCTCCTTCCTGGGGAAGGAAGGGCCTCTGTACATCAGAGAGATTCTTGATACAAATAATGTTCTTGAAATGCGTTATAAGAAGTTGTCATGTTAACAAGAGGAAAGTCCATTTGTTTTAGAGGTATTTTAATCAATGGATCTGAAGGACCTGAAGCCCCCAGTGATGAGACACAGGATGTGACACCCACCCCAAGTGCATGGAGAGGAAACCAGATGGAGTGAACTGACAGGGAGCAGGACCTGGGAGAACAGAGGGGTAAAGAGACTTAGGCACCGGGAGGGAGGTCTGAGGAGGAGCTCCCGGCCCCCATGGTGGCCTCCGTATGGACTGATGAGAACTCAGCAGCATAAGTAAAGTGGCCGCACCAGGCTCTGTGCATACATGGAATCGTTTTCCAGTAAGATTTTCTTTCTGCTCATAAGCTGCACTTTCACATATTTTCTAAGACATAGGCTGCACTTTTGCATATTTTATAACACATCAGGCCCAGTTAACAGGTTACAAAATGATCATTCCATTCAACAGTCAATTATAGATACTCCCAAAGTGCCAGGCTCTATGAGTTCAGGGAATACAAAAATGAACACAAACAGCCCCTACCCTCAATGATCTCCATACAAAGAGCTCCAGAGAGCGCCTCTCCTACAACACACCACTGCTCCACGCAGACGTTCTCTTTGCCCTCCACCAACCCAAATCCTACCCCACCCTGTGAGGCCAGCTCAAGTTCCACCCACCCAACTCAGAGTCCCCTGTCCACTTCTGCCACTTTGAGAGATGGCTGCACTCATATCTCTAGGCTTTAGGAAGTGGATGTCATCTCCCTCATTAGACTTGAGCCTCCTGAAGGCAGAGATTATTTTTAGAATTTTCCGGAAAGAAGTCACATCAGTGGTTTGCATGAGACCAAGCTTAGGCCCTGCCTGACCCTTTGACTCACACAGGCTCCCCTGCCTAGCACAGTCCCTGGCCCCTGCAGGTGCTTTATAAATCCTGCCATAGCAGAGTCCACAACCAACTCTGTGACAAGGCAACAGGCTGGGAGAATCTGAAAACACAGACAGAAGAATTGTCAAACAAAAATCAAAGGGCTTTGACTCATGGCTTGCTTCTTCCCTCCTCTCAGGGAAACAAAGTCACTCCACCTGTTCTCACTCCTGCCTCATTCCAGGCCCCTTCATATTCCATGATGATCCTTGCCTACAAATAACAGTTACTGTGGTGTTAGCCAAATAGTGATTTTCTATTTCCATCACTCCTTCTACATTTATTAGCTGGAATTCTGCTACAAGAAAAAGCTACTTCTAGGCCGGGCGCGGTGGCTCAAGCCTGTAATCCCAGCACTTTGGGAGGCCGAGGCGGGCGGATCACAAGGTCAGGAGATCGAGACCACAGTGAAACCCCGTCTCTACTAAAAATACAAAAAATTAGCCGGGCGCGGTGGCGGGCGCCTGTAGTCCCAGCTACTCAGGAGGCTGAGGCAGGAGAATGGCGGGAACCCGGGAGGCGGAGCTTGCAGTGAGCCGAGATCGCGCCACTGCACTCCAGCCTGGGCAACAGCGTGAGACTCCGTCTCAAAAAAAAAAAAAAAGAAAAAAAAAGAAAAAGCTACTTCTGTTCCCTCATTTATTTATTTATTCAATTATTTATTTATATCAGCATGGACTCATGGGTTTTTATGAATTGGAATCCATTACTATCGTTATTTATTATGTTGTTCATACTGTCCCAAAATTGACCATTGAGAGCTCCTTGGAAATCTTTCGACACATCCCCATCATTTTTCGTGTAGTTCCTTACTTTCGGGCCCCACAAGAAGCTCCAGGTTCCTCTATGCTTTCCTGATCCAGCCCTGGAATCAGTTATTTCTCCAGGGAGCCCTGGTTTCTTTCATGGGAGAAGGATGTTTACAGACCGTCAGCACTGATAGACCCATGGTCAGTAGGTGCTGGTGCTTCTGTGCCCCCTAGTGGTCAGATCTGGGAAATACACACTCACACTAGTTGTTACCCACATTGTACAAATTAGGTAAATGAGGCACAGAAAAGGTAGGCAACTTGACCAAAATCACAGAGCAAACAGGTAGTGAAACTGTGACATGAAAATAATGACAGATGCGCCACAAGTCCTAACGAGCGAAAAAGTAACTTTATCACATATGCACGTCAGCAGAAATCCACAAGCCTAATATTCCAGATACTCTCTTTGGAAAATAACCAGAATTCCACAGCAATAACCACAATGATAACCATCATGTACTCAACACCCGCCTGGGCACTGGGCTCCCACAGCAGCTCACTTATTCCCAACAACTCTGCGAGGAGGATTTTACCACCCTCCTTTTACAAATCAGGGAATCGAGGATCACAGAAGCCAAGTGACTTGTCCAAGTTGACACAGTTAAGTGACAGAGTCAGTAGTTGACCCCAGGCCTATCTGGATATAAAGTCCATGTTTATGCCACTGTATCAGCATTTCCCAAAACTGATTTTAGGTGAAAGTTAAATAAGCTGTTTTTTTAATTTTAATACTCATGTGTTTATTTTAATGCATGTTAGAAAAACATTTAAGCACATATAAAATCTATAATTTCATGGACAATATTGCGTTAAGACAAGGATGTTTTGTCTCCAACTCCTGGCCTCAGCCATCCTCCCAGCTCGGTCTCTCGAGTAGCTGGGATCACAGGTATGAGCCACCATGCCCTGCTAAAACAAGGATGTTTTGTAAACTACATTTATTTAGAAAAAAATATACTATGGGCCGGCTGCAGTGGCTCATGTCTGTAACCCCAGCACTTTGGGAGACCGAGGTGGGCGGATCACCTGAAGTCAGGAGTTGGAGACCAGCCTGGCCAACACAGTGAAACCCTGTCTCTACTAAAAATACAAAAAAATAGCTGGGTGTGGTGGCGCATGCCTGTAATCCCAGCTACTCGGGAGGCTGAGGCAGGAGAATCGCTGGAATCCGGGAGGCAGAGGTTGCGTTGAGCTCAGATCACGCCACTGCACTCCAGCCTGGGCAACAAGAGCAAAATCCCATCTCCCAAAAAAAACAAAAATAGTATGAAGCAAATAATAATAAATGTGGTGCAAGCTGAAGAGAAAATCATAAAAGCAATCTAGAAATGTCTGGGATCTGGATGACATAATACTACAGCACCGTGCAGCTTCATTCTCAGTTACTTCCAGGAAATTAGGGTCACATAGCGCTGCAGAAAGAACAAGTAAGAATCTTAGACCCGGGCTTTAGCTCTAGATGTGTCCATTTCTAGGACCCCAGACATCTTTGTGACCTCCTTGCTGGGAGGAAATCCAACCTTCCCAGACATTTAAGAACACTAAGAAGACCCTGAATACACAGAGGGGTTTCCGTGTCAGAGAGAAAATAACACCAGGTTTGGGGACCCCAGGGACTCTCTCTGTGATGCTGATAGACCCAAGGCCAAGACACAGCAGAGATCAGTGCTGGGGAGGGTAGGTTGTCCTGTTAAGGGACAGGCATCCAAATAAACCCTGCTTCTCAAAGCATAGTCTGGGGAATTTAAATGAAGACAGAAAGGAAAAAGGAAGGATGGACTAGGAGGCAGGACTGAGAGGGGAGGGGGCAGAGAGGCTTCCTGGGCAGAGTCCACCCCCATCCATGACCCTGGGAAGTGCTCCTGCCCTGGGAGGACACTCAGCACACAGGGAGGAAGGACAGCAGAGTCATAGTCACAGCAGCCCTGACAAGAGCGTTCCTGGAGCTCAGGCTCTTCCCTCAGCCCTCCCTGCAGAGAGCGCATCCCCTGGCAGGGGCTCCTTCTCACAGGTGAGGGGAGGACTCCTTGGGAGTGGGAGGGAGGAGGGAGCACAGAGACTGACTGGGATCTCCTGGGGAGGATGGGACTCTGAGGGGGGACAGAGGGTTTCTGTTGGAGCCTCAGAGGAGAGGACACCAGAGAGGGACAGGGGTCACACCAGGAAAATCTCAATGATCTGAAGCTGTTAATGGAGAAACAATCTCCATTGTTAACATACTGCAAGTGAATCATCACTGATGAATAAATTCTGAAAACTGACGACAATAAAATCTTATGTCAGGGTAACACTCCAGAAAAAAACAGAACCAGGGCTACTAAACACTGTCCTTACCCATGAACCTCAGAAATTGGCAAATAAATCCCAGGAGGTGGGGGGCCCTGGGAATGCTCATGAACTCATCCACAGGAGTCTGCAGCCTGTCCCAGGCACTGGGGTGCAACCAAGATCACACAAGTCCTTGCCTTCACAGAGCTCACGATCTCATGGGGAGGAAGACAGACACCCAAAGAGATCTAGAATGTGAGGTCAAGTGCTGATAAGAGCCCTGGAGGGAACAGAGCAGGGAAAGGTCAGAAAGGGAAGAAACAGGGTCTCTAGAGGAGGTGTCAGGGGAAGGGTCTCCCAAGGATGCCCTGATGTGAGCAGGATCTGAGGGCAGTAAGGGGTGGGGGCCTGTGCAGACTCCTGGGGAAGAGGATTCCAAACTGGGAAGTGCCAAGGTCAGAGGTGCTGAGGGAATGGGGTTTACGCTGCTGACCTTGACTCAGCAGGACCCACGCGTGCACATGCACATGCACACACTGTCTGTCTGTCTGTCTGTCTGTCTCTCTCTCTCTCTCTCTCTCTCTCTTTCTCTCCAGGGCTGGGGGGGTGAAGAGACCTCCTCAGAACCCAAGGCCCCATCTTTCCATCCAAATACATAGGTCCCAATATTGACTGATGCTTTCTCCCCCATCTTAGCCTCACTTTTAACTTTCTGGAACCCACCAACTACTGCCAGGCTCACTATTGAAGCCATGCTGTCCAATGCCACAGAGTGGAAGGAGGTTCTTCTATTCACTCACAATCTGCCCCAGGATCTTATTGGTACAAAGGGGAAAGGGTGGAGACCAAACACCATATTACAGGATATGTAATAGGAACTCTAATAACTACCCCCAGGGTCTGCACACAGCATTCAAGAGACAATATACCCCAATGCATCCCTGCTGATCCAGAATGTCACCCAGGACACAGGATTCTACACCCTATATGCCATAAAGATGAAGAGGAAGTATCTGACCAGTTCCATGTATATTGTGATTTTCCCACAGCCTCTGACTATTGGGGGTCAGTTCTACTTCACATACATGGGATTGTCAGGCCTGGGCTGTGCCTGTGTCCCCTTCTGCATTATGTCCTACGTTGGGGTTTGAACATTTACTGCAGGACACATACAAGGTACACAAACTTCAACAGATCAGAATTCCTTTCCTGTATCCAGACCCTGCAGACATTCACTGCAGAGGAAGGACAGTCTGATGGGGGGAACTCAGCAGGGGGAGATCAGTCTCAGCCAAGCACCCCATGCCCTCCCCATGGACATGACCTTGAGAAGACCCTGGAGAACTAAGTCAGGGTCTGGCCTGAGGGGTCTATGGAATCCTGTGGAGCTTTGGGGAGCCTATGCCAGGGCTGGGTTGTTGCCTCCTGGGCAGGGCTGACTGGGAGCAACAATTTACCAGCTCTCCAGGCAGTGGCTCCTGGAGCTGGTCACTAGTCAGGGCTCAGCCCCCAGGCCCTCATCTGGGCAAGGACAGAGCCTCAACCTTCACCTGAGACTCAGCATGTATGAGTCCATTGCCCTGGGGGACTTAGGTGACTCCATTGGAAGTTCAGTGTCCCTAGGGAGAGGAACAAAGAAGAGAGGATATGCCCAGCAGCTCCTTCTCCACCTGAAATCAGGTCCAGGGCCCTTTCTCTTAGAGGCAAATAAGCATATGTAAAAAGTAAAGTAGAGGTTCCTCTTCAAAGACTTTCCTCCCTGTCTAATTAGGAATAAATAGCAACTTCTCTTAGAAGCAAAATTTACTCAAAGACGTGTGCTAATATTCTTAAATATCTGCTAGCTGTAATTAAAAAAAAAAAAAATCAATGTATGTTATGTTCTTAGCTCCCACAATTTAGACTAAATATTTGCCCTGGCATGCTTATACTGGTCCAAGCAAGCATTAGGTCATAGCCTGTTCCTCTTCCTTATATGAAGATGTTTTTACCTTTCTCAGCATTCCACAAGTTACTTCCTCCTTGCTTTGTTCTCTGCCTTTGCCTCTTTTAAAAAGTTCTAAGTTGCTAGCCCATCAGGACAGACACAGAATGGGAGGTCCCATTCCAGCCAATGGAAACCGGACACAGCAGTAAGGTAGACACATCAAATTATAAATGACCCTGTCTCCCTTGTTCGGTGTACTCTCGTGGCAAAACTGCTGGTGAGTGTACCCTTTCTGCAGAAAATATAAAAATGGCCTTGCTGAGAAAATTAAATTTATGTTCAAGTGCTATTTCTTTATGGCACCAGGGAACAAGCATTGCAAACACATACATGTTGTTCATCTGGGCAGCTGCCCTATGCACAGCTGAGGTCAAGTAATTGTAAACATTGTGAGGTTAATTCATAAACAACCTTGTAGCCAAATAACATTTATCTTATTTATTGAAAGGAAACTGAGGCCCAGGGAGACAGTCACTGACTAGGGTCACACTGATATGGCTCTGGTGACTGGAGCAATACCAGGATCCTTGGTCTTATGCCAATTTAGATAAAACAACACAGAACATGTGGAGCAAAGAGTTTAATAGGCAAAAAAAGAAGGAAAAAGTTCCCCCATACAGGGACAGAAGGAGGGGGGTTCCAAGCAAAGAGAGGAAACCCCAAGTGTAGCAGAAAACAGCCAGTGATATGAGGAGGCCAGAGGAGGTGGTGTCTGATTTGCACAGGGCTCAGAGGATTGGTTTGACCAGGCATGTCACTCATGTAGCCTGAGAAGAAACTGGCCCTCCCACCCTAGTCTTTTAATATACAAATGCAGGGTGTCTTGACGTTCTACACATGTGGGGATATGTGGGCGTGGCCATGTTGCCAGGCACATATGGTAGCAAGGGCAAGAAGAGGGCGGGAATCACCATATTTGGGTGGACCCAGTTTCCAATGGCCTTCATTTGCATATCAAAGCTTGCCAGCCAGTCTCTAAAAGCTGAGGCTTTTCTGCTAGACAAGAAACATTTCTGGAACTGCTTTAAAAGAAACAAAAACTGGCCGGGCGGTGGCTCACGCCTGTAATCCCAACACTTTGGGAGGCCGAGGTGGGTGGATCACCTGACATCAGGAGTTGGAGACTAGCCTGGCCAACATGGTGAAACTCCGTCTCTACTAAACATACAAAAATTAGCCGGGCGTGATGGTGTGCGCCTGTAATCCCAGCTACTCAGGAGGCTGGGCAGGAGAATCGCTTGAACCTGGGAGACAGGTTGCAGTGAGCTGAAACCATGCCACTGCACTCCAGCCTGGGCAACAGAGCAAGACTCCGTCTCAAAAAAAGGAAAAGAAAAACTTCCCAAGGACCTCCTTTCCTCTCTAGCTCCCTAAAATAATTTCTTAATAATTCCTATAACGGCCGGGCGCGGTGGCTCAAGCCTGTAATCCTAGCACTTTGGGAGGCCGAGACGGGCGGATCACGAGGTCAGGAGATCGAGACCATCCTGGCTAACACGGTGAAACCCCGTCTCTACTAAAAATACAAGAAAATTAGCCGGGCGAGGTGGCAGGCGCCTGTAGTCCCAGCTACTCGGGAGGCTGAGGCAGGAGAATGGCGTGAACCCGGGGGGGCGGAGCTTGCAGTGAGCCGAGATCGCGCCACTGCACTCCAGCCTGGGGCACAGAGCAAGACTCCGTCTCAAAAAAAAAAAAAAAATAATAATAATAATAATAATAATAATAATTCCTATAACAACACAGTCCATAGCTGGCAGATCAGAGTCAGGCGAGGTCTGTCTGCAGCCATAGCCCCCTCCTCTCCTCCACTGGGGCTGTGTGAGGCTGCTTGTTATTAGGCATCTGCAGACCTGAGACCAGTCATGGGTTCATCTCCCTTCATCTTGGGCATCCACAGTGCAGGGGCGGAGAGTCTGATCTGAGGAATGAGGAGCAAAAGGAGAATTCATCAGTTTTTACCTGGAACTAAATCCCTTGTGTCAACTATCAGGGTCAGTGTTATGCGTGTCCGTGTGAAGAGACCACCAGATAGGCTTTGTGTGAGCAGTGAGGCTGTTTATTCACTTGGGTGCAAGTGGGCTCAATCCAAAAAAGGAGTCAGCAAAGGGAGATAGGGGTGGGGCAGTTTTACAGGATTTGGGTAGGTAGTGGAAAATTACAGTTAAAGGTGGTTTTCTCTTGTGGGCAGGGGCAGGGTCACAAGGTGCATAGTGGAGAGATCATGAGACTCATTGTCCAGCAGGGGGAATGTCACAAGGTCAATTGATTAGTTAGGGTGGGGCAGGAACAAATCACAATGGTGGAATGTCATCAGTTAAGGCAGGAATTGGCTGTTTCACTTCTTTTGTGGTTCTTCAGTTGTTCCAAGCCATCTGGATGTATATGTGCAGGTCACAGGGGTTATGATGGCTTAGCTTGGGCTCAGAGGCCTGTCAGTGCCGGGAACATTCCAGGTGTTTGACCTTGAGCAAGACACTCAACCTCCTAGGCCTCAGTTTCCTCACCTGTAGAATTTTAACAAACACTTGGATCTCAGGGTGGTTGTGAGGATGTTTATTCAATGATTAATGTAATTAAAGCCCTTAACAGAGTGGTGCACAGAGCCAGGGCTCAATCAGTGCTATCAACTAGTATTATTTTTTTATGAACTTTGTTATTAGCTAAGTCAAGGAGACCTTGGTTAAAATTTGGTTGTATCATGTACGAGTTCTGTCACCTTCCTTGACTTACTGAGGCACTGTAAGTCTCAGATGCTAACTCTGCAGCTGGGGGTGATGCCCCTTCCCTCAAGGTGACGCGAGGATGAGATGAGCTGTACGTAGGTTGGTGCCCACTGGGCCTGGCACATGGAAGGCCCCTGAAAACAGTCAAAGAGCATCATCCCCACTCATCAGGATTGAGTGGACAGCAAGGGCTAGCTCTGTATGACAATCATGGAATGGAAAAAAAGAAACAGAGGGAAGACCGGGCACTGTGGCTCACGCCTGTAATCCCAGCACTTTGGGAGGCCGAGGTAGACAGATCGCCTGAGGTCAGGAATTCGACACCAGCCTGGCCAACATGGTGAAACTCCGTCTGTACTAAAAATACAAAAATTAGCCTGGCATGGTGGCACATGCTTGTAATCCCAATTACGAGGGAGGCTGAGACAGGAGAACCATTTGAACTCAGGAGATGGAGGTTTCAGTGAGCAGGAGATCGCACCACTCTACTCCAGCCTGGACGAGACTCCGTCTAAAAAACAAAAAGAAAAGGCCAGGTGGGGTGACTCACACCTGTAATCTCAGCACTTTAGAAGGCCGAGGTGGGTGGATCAAGAGGTCAAGAGATCGAGATCATCCTGGCCAACATGGTGAAACCCCGTCTCTACTTAAAATACAAAAATTAGCCTGGCATGGTGGCACACACCTGTAATCCCAGCTACTCAGGAGGCTGAGGCAGTAGAATCACTTGAACCTGGGAGGTGGAGGTTGTAGTGAGCCGAGATCACACCACTGCACTCCAGCCTGGCAACAGAGCAAGACTCCGTCTCAAAAAAAAGAAAAAGAAAAAGAAAAAAGAAAAAAAAATACAGAGGGAAGAGGTGTGAAGTGAGAGGAAGAAGGGGATTTAAAGGCACAGGAGCAGGGCGAGGTGCAGGCACCTGGGGGAGAATGTAGGAGTCGGTGCATCCCAGTATTTCAAGCCTGAGACACAGAAAATGTCTCAGGCTTGAAAACCGCAGAGAGCAAGGGAGTCAGCTATGAGGACATCACAAGAGATCGCACTCAAGCCCCTGCCCTGCAAGGCCCCTCATGGTTCCCCCTGGAACAGACTTGGGCTTCATCCCCTTTGCCTTCCCCTTTCTGCAGAAAAAAATGCCCCAGGCCTTCCTGTGGGGGCCATCGCCGGCATTGTGACCAGGGTTCTGGTTGGGGTGGCACCGGTGGCTGCCCTGGCATGTTTCCTGCTCCTCGCCAGGACTGGAAGTTACTACAGCTTTTCCCCAGCCTCCCTCCCACCTCCCAGTCTGACCCCAGGCCAGGAGGAAGAAGACCCCACCCAGTATTCAGGGCCAGGCTCTCTGAGCCCTCCCCAAGAGATCCTTCCCTCTCATTCCACAGCTCCTCCCTCACCAGCTGCTGACCCTGGGCTGCTTCCTCAACAGCTTCCTCCTCTGTGAATTCAGCCCAGTTAAGGTCTCACCTCTGGGTGTGGTCATCGTTCCCTCACACAGCAAAGCCACAGCTGCCTGGAGGAAGGGAGTGGGGGAGGGGTGCTCAGTACCCGGTACCTCTTGCTGTTCATTGAATCCACCCACCAAGTGAGGAGGGATTTGCAGGCTCGGGGTCTGAGGGGGAGTCCTGGGCATAGTCACACAGTGAAGGGTGTAACAGCTTGGACACACTGGGTGGGGTCAGTGCCCCCATGGCTAATGCAGTTCCTGAGGCCCCTGAGCTGTGAGACAAGAGAATCTGGGCTCCAGGATGGCATGTTCTGGAATGTCCTTTATGTCTCTTGCTAAGAGGTAGAGAGAGAAGACAAGGCTATTGTCCCATTTCAGCATCACCAGCCCTGAGTGCAGGGTCTGGCCACAGCAGGGACACTGAGTTCCGGGAGAATCCAAGACACTTGCGGTCCCCTCAGTGTCCTAAACCTGTGCCTGGCCCTGCTTCCCCTCTGGGGCCTTAACCCTTCCTCTCAGCAAACCCCCACGATCTGGTTCCTTCCCTGGGCCCTCAGTTGCTTTCCTGCATCCCTGGGTCAATGTTCTCCCAGCCCAGCATCAACCTGAGGGTCCTTCCCCTCTGGTCAGGACAGATGTGGCTTTGTAAGGTCTTCAACCCCCTTACCTGGCTCAGCTCCTGCTACAGAACCCATGGAGAAAGGAGATCCCCATGCCCCTCTTTGGAAACAGGGTCCCCTCTTCATCCCCTGTTCTAACTCCAAAGTTTGGCTTTTAATCTTGCACTCCTCACAAGTAAGCCTGACCTTTCCTAGGGCCAGTGGCCTTTAGAGAGCAGCTCCCCGGTGTCCCTTCAGCCTGGGTGTGGCTGGGAACCCCTAAGCCTGGCCCACAGTGTCCACTCCTGCCAGTCACCCTCTGAGGTCCTCTGATCCTTTCCATGGGGCTCCAAGGAGTCTCATAAAACATCATTGCAGGGAACCCCGACTGGCCAGGTCAGCCCTGACCTGTGGGCTCTTGGTCATGGGCCACCTCTGCAAACTCACTTGCTCACTTGGCCCCTAAAATGGCTGGACGGTCTCTCCTGGTAAGAAGCCCCTTCTCCCTGATTCTCTGGGAGTTCAGGACCCCAACACCCTCCTCTGTGAGGGGCCCAGGCTCTCCTCCCACCCTGCTACTGACTCGTGTCTCTGTCCCCCAGGCCATGGTCCCTCAAACAGCTCCACCTACCCTGTAAGCCCATCCCCTCCCCAGCCCCTTTCTAATGGGGTCCCAGCAGTGCAGGTTCAGGGTAGAGGGACCATCAACCCCACAGCATAGCACAAACCCACCTTTCCCCAGAACAGTCAGGTCAAAGTGAGTGCCTCCAGCCAGGATCCAGGCCTCCCTACAGGGCCAGGACCACCCACGCCCTGTGCTGACCCCACCCCGGGACCCTCCACTGCCTGAGAAGACCCCTGGAGCCCAGTAGGTGCAGAGCGGACACTGGGAGCATCAGTCAGGGGCCCACATTAACAAGGGTACAGGGTGGGCCCAGCCAGGACAGGGGTCGGGGTGCTGTGTCCACACTGGGAGGCTGAGCTCAGGGGCAGAGCTGGTCACTCCTGAGGGGAAATGACCAGAAGTAGACCCAGGGAAGTAAGTCCTGGCCAATCAGAGACAGGAACCTTCCAGGCTGGGCCTCCATGACCCTCCCTCCCTGTCCCCTGACATGCCCTCTCTCCCCTGCCCAGGCCCCCACTACCTAGCCCCAGGACAGCCGCTGTCATCTATGAGGTAAGTGTGGGTCACAGATGTTCTGGTCCCACAGGCCCCAGGGGGACCGAGGATCTGCCCCCACCCACACCTGGCTGAGCTCTGAGATTCAGGAAACTGCAAACAGGAACAAGGGATGGTGACCAGATGAGGAAGGGGCCTGGGAACAGGAACCCCCTGAGCCACAGCCAGGTTCAGTCCCAGAGCAGCCCTGGGTGGGCCCAGAGCCTGGGAGACACCAGACTCTGTTCTGAGAAGGCCACAGGGGTCAAGGCCTCTTTTGGGGTTTTTTTTGTTTTTTTTTTTTCAGGACTCGTTAAACCATGACACAAATATTTACTGCTGGGTCAACCACAAAGCAGATGTGGTTTCTTAGGTTCCTCTGGGAGCTGCTCCTGTGGGTCGATGTGGCGTCCCCGACCCCCAGCCCTGGGGATGGGGAAGGACATGGAGCCTGAGACGGAGAACCAGCTCTGAATCCTGAGGAGACACAGGCCTGGGGACAGGGAGGGATGAGGGTCCCTGCTGAATATCTGGAGACCCTGACAGGCTGCCCTAGGCTCTGGGTGGGCCAAGACAAAGGCCTCCCATCACCACAGGAAGCGGGGGCTTTTGCAGGGAAAGTGAATGGGCCTGTGGCCCACTCAGGGTCACCCGGAAAGGATATGAATAAAGAGGACCCTTCCTCTCATTGGCTCTTTTTCTGCTCATGGGAACTTAGAAACTCACCTGAAACTCCATGTCCATTCTCTCCCGGGTCACACAGGGAAAATATCTCCACCTTATCTCAACCCCAGTCTTTCTTCCCTGGGAGACATGAGTAGGGGGTTGGGACTCAGGCTGGAGTGGACCCTACACAGGAAAGGGTGGGATTCACAGGAGCCCTGCCCAGCCAACTGAGCGCTCGGCTGTCCTCACACTGCCCCAGGGACCAAGGCCATGCACAGCCCCAGCCTGGCTCCCTCTGTGAATGCACGAGGTGTCTCAGGAGCGCGGAAGTTGGGACCATCTGATGTCCACACAAAGGTGAGCAATGCAGGAGCGTCCATGGGTGGTGCAGATCATGGGTGTGACCCCCACATAGCCTCCAGTGTCCTGAGCCCTCCTGCCCTCTTCACCCAGGCCCTGGTGGCCCATCTATCACTGTCCTCTGCAAATGAGCTTGCCTGTTCCCAAATCCAGGATCCTGGATACTTAGCCCTGGCCACCAGGTTCTCTGTCCCAGTGGCTACTGCTCAGGACATCTTGACTCTGGTGGGACACAAAGAGGGGCTGTCAGAGTAACCAAGGTGGGGACAGACCAAGAATTCAGTCCTTGAGCAAGGTCCTCCCAGGCACTACCCAGGACTCTAGCCACTCACTTCCCATCAGTTCCCAATTTACCCCCTGGCGTGGATCTGACTGAGCAAGCCTCCTCTCCACACAGGAGCATCCAGGTCAGAGGAGCAGGGCTCCCCAGCCTAAAGCTCATGCAGGCTCCCATGGGGATGGGACAACCTGTTTGCTCCTCTACCTGGCCCCGCAGACCCCTCCAGCCCTGCCTCACCTGCAGCTCCTCCACACACCTGGGCCAGTTGTTCTCAGCCCTTCCCTGAGGGCCCCTGGAAGGGTGACAATCTCATGTAAGTTTACTTGGACCAGGCGGCCCCTTCCCACAAACAAGCCAGTCCCTGCACTAAAGCACAGAACCACGGTTCCCAAGGGTGTTCTGCCACTGCCACAGGTTCTTCATCTTGAGATGAGAGGTAAGAAAACAACTAGTAATGGGTTAATTTACATCAGAATTTACATCAGGATTTAACTCTAAATGACCCCTGATCCCACCTGCACACACCATCAGATGAGGAAAGGTGACACCTCTTTAGTTTCTTGTTGATGCTGTGACAAGTTACTACAAGCTTAGTGACAAGGGGCCCTCATGGCTGTGTGCCTTCTGGAAGCCCCAGGTCAGAATCCGTTTCCTCTCCTTTTCCACCTCCTAGAGGCTGCCTACATCTTTGGTTGTGTCCTTTTTCTCCATCTTCAAAGACAGCAGCGCAGCATCTTGAAACCACTCTGTCCTCTGCTTCTGTCTCCACATCTCCACCCACTCCTGCCTCCCTCTCTTACTTATAAGAAAGGGGCCTTGTGGTTATTTTGGATGCAGCTTGGATAAACCACAATAATCTCCCTGTATTAGTCCATTTTCATGCTGCTGATAAAGACATACCTGAGACTGGGCAATTTACAAAAGAAAGAGGTTTAATGGACTTACAGTTTCACATGGCTGGGGAGGCCTCACAATCATGGCAGAAGGTGGAGGATCAAGTCATGTCTTACATAGACGGCAGCAGGCAAAAAGAGAGAGCTTGTTCAGGGAAACTTTCTCTTATAAAACCATCAGATCTCATGAGACCCACTCACCATCACAAGAACAGCATGGGAAAGACCTGCCCCCATGATTCTATTACCTCCCACCAGGCTCCTCCCACAACATGTGGTAATTCAAGATGAGATTTTGGTGGGGAACACAGCTAAACCATGTTATTCCACCCCAGCCCCTCCCAAATCTCCTGTTCTCACATTGCAAAACCAATCGTGCCTTCCCAACAGTCCCCCAAAGTCTTAACTCATTTCAGCATTAACTCAAAAGTCCACAGCTCAAAGTCTCATCTGAGACAAGGCAAGTCCCTTCTGCCTATGAGCCTGTAAAATCAAAAGCAAGTTAGTTACTTCTTAGATATAAAGGGGAGTACACACTCCCCTTTATATCTAATGGTAATTACAACCATTCCAAATGGGAAAAATTAGCCAAAACGAAGAGGCCATAGGCCCCATGCTAGTCTGAAATCCAGTGGGGCAGTCAAATCTTAAAGCTCCAAAATGATCTCCTTTGACTCCATGTCTCACATCCAGGTCACACTGATGCAAGAGGTGAGTTCCTATGGTCTTGGGCAGCTCCACCCCTGTGGCTTTGCAAGATACAGCCTCCCTCCTGGCTACTTTCATGAGTTGGCATTGAGTGTGTCTGCAGCTTTTCCAGGCACATGGTACAAGCTGTCAGTAGATACACCATTCTGGGGTCTGGAGGATGGTGGCCCTCTTCTCACAGCTCCACTAGGTAGTGCCCCAGTAGGGGCTCTGTGTGGGGGCTCCAACCCCACATTTATCTTCTGCACTGCCCTAGAAGAGGTTCTCCATAAGGGCCCTGCCCCTGCAGCAAACTCCTGTCTGAGCATCCAGGTGTTTCCATACATCTTCTGAAATCTACTTGGAGGTTCTGAAACCCCAATTCTTGACTTATGTGCACCCATAGGCTCAACACCACATGGAAGCTGCCAAAGCTTGGGGCTTGCACCCTCTGAAGCCATGGCCCAAGCTCTATGTTGGCCCCTTTCAGCCACAGCTGGAGCAGATGGGATGCAGGGCACCAAGACTCTAGAGTGCACACAACACAGAGAACTTGGGCCCAACCCACGAAACCACTTTTTCCCCCTAGGCCTCTTGGGCCTGCGATGGGAGGGGCTGCCATGAAGACCTCTGATGTGCCCTGAAGACATTTTCCCCATTGTCTTGGGGATTAACATTCAGCTCCTCATTACTTATGCAAATTTCTGCAGCCAGTTTGAATTTCTCCTAAAAAAAATGGGATTTTCTTTTCTATTGCATCATCAGGCTGCAAATTTTCCAAACTTTTATGCTCTGCTTCCGTTATAAAACTGAATGCCTTTAACAGCACCCAAGTCATCTCTTGAATGCTTTGCTGCTTAGAAATTTCTTCCACCAGAGGGCTGGGCACGTTGGCTCATGCCTGTAATCCCAGCACTTTGGGAGGCCAAGGTGGCCAGATTACCTGAGGTTGGGAGTTCAAGACCAGCCTGACCAACATGGAGAAACCCCATCTCTACTAAAACTACAAAATTAGCCAGATGTGGTGGCACAAGCCTGTCATCCCAGCTACTCAGGAGGCTGAGGCAGGAGAAACACTTGAACTCAGGAGGCAGAGGTTGCAGTGAGCTGAGGTTGTGCCATTGCACTCCAGCCTGGGCAACAAGAGTGAAACTGTGTCAAGAAAGAAAGAAAGAGAGAAAGAGAGGGAGAAAGGGAGAAAGAAAGAAAGGGAGGAAATAAAGAAAGAAAGAGAGAGAGAGAAAAAGAGAGAAAGAAAGAAAGAGAGAGAAAGAAATTTCTTCCACCAGATACCCTAAATCATCTCTCTCAAGCTCAAAGTTCCACAGATCTCTAGGGCTGGGGCAAAATGCCACCAGTCTCTTTGCTAAAACATAACAAGAGTCACCTTTGCTCTAGTTCCTGACAAGTTCCTCACTTCCATCTGAGACCACCTCAGCCTGGACTTTATTGTCCATTTTGCTATCAACATTTTGGGGTATCTTTTCAGCAGCACCCCACTCTACTGGTACCAATTTACTGTATTAGTCTGTTTTCATGCTGCTGATAAAGACATACCTGAGACTGGGCAATTTACAAAAGAAAGAGGTTTAATGGACTTACAGTTCCACATGGGTAGGGAGGCCTCAAAATCATGGCAGAAGGGAAGGAGGAGCAAGTCATGTCTTACATGGATGGCAGCAGTCAAAAAGAGAGCTTGTACAGGGAAACTCCCCCTTATAAAACTATCAGATATCCTGAGACCCACTCACCATCACAAGAACAGCATGGGAAAGACCTGCCCCCATGATTCAATTACCTCCCACCAGGCCCCTCCCACAATACATGAGAATTCAAGATGAGATTTGGGTGGGGACACAGCCAAACCATATCACTTCCCATCTCATGAACTTTCCTTTAATCTGTAAAGTGTCTTTTACCATGAGACTTATTCACAGATATGGAGATGAGGATGTGCACATCTTTGAGAGGCTCTTGTGCTGTTCATCACTCCTTTCAAGGCCATTTTCTCATCATCATTCATTACAAACTACACATGTGTATCTGGATGGGGTCATCCTGACTTTGGTGTCAGTTCCTGTAGTGATGTCCCCAGCACCCTCCAGGTCCTGAGAGAGAGACAGACAGAGGGCTCTTCATGCCCTTAGTATCTCTCTATCTTCTCTTTGGTGACATGCTCAGTTGTTAAGAATAAAAGAAAGCAGAAGTAAGTGGGAGATCACAACTCACCAGCTCTTCAACAGTTCATGGACATCAGCACCCTGGACAGTGACCCAGGGCCCTCATTCCCAGGCACCACAGCAGGCAGCACATGGATGGGAAGAGACTTTGGGAAAAGCTGCCTGTATTAGTCCGTTCTCAAGCTTCTATAAAGAACTGCTGGAGACTGGGTAATTTATAAAGGAAAGAGGTTTAACTGACTCACATTCAGCATGGCTGGGAAGGCCTCAGGAAACTTACAATCATGGCAGAAGGGGAAGCAAACATGTCCTTCAAATGGCAGCATCAATGAGAAGAATGAGAGCCAAGCAAAGGGGGAGGCCCTTTATAAAACCATCAGATCTCATGAGAACTTACTATCACGATAATAGCATGGGGGAAACCACCCCCATGATTCAATTACCTCCCACCAGGTCCCTTCCACAACATGTGGGGATTATGGCAATTACAATTCAAGATGAGATTTGGGTGGGAACACAGCCAAACCATATCACTGCCCATTCTATTCCACATGAGAAAGATGCAATGAGGGAGAAACATTTGTTGCATGTGCCTGGACATTAGGGTTGTAGGCACATCTGTTGCCACTCCCTGCAGGGCTGAGTGCTGCACCCAGGGTGTGGTCTCTGGGAGGATGAGTGCCTGCTCCTGCCTCATGATGCATCTTCCTGCAACTGACACTCAGGCCACTGTCTGCCTACAAAAGGGGGGAACTTTTCATGATTAACATTTGACCTCACACATCACCCAGCCTGGAGCACCCCGAGTACAGCATCCTGCTCCTCCAGCCCCAGCTGAGCCACTGGGAAGTTGAGCTGACCCAAGCCCCTGGGCTCCTCTACCAGCTCCCCCAGGCCAAGCCTTATCACCCCCATCTTGCTCATTCCTGCTCACATCACACCCACAGAGAAGACTCTGGTCTTACAGCCCATCCCTGCCCTTACAGGGACTCAGGTCCAGCCAATCCAGTGTCCCTGTTGGGCACACACAGCACTCAGAATCCCCAGTGTAAGGGTTGTCTGTGGGCTGGGGGTGGGGGGATCCTGTAACTTGCATGGGTCAGAGCCCTGCTCACATCCCACATCTGAGCAGTCACCAGGGTCCTCTCTACCCTGCCCTCATATCCAATGTCTCAATGACTCACTCAATGTCCTGGGTCACGCCTGTCATCTCTCCTGCACACAGTCACGGCTCCTGACAGGAAGAGTTGAGGTTCAGTTTCTCCAGGAGTCCCTCCCACTCTGACCACTTGAACCTGCTCAGCCTCATCTGACCCTCCCCTCACCAGGGCCTTGTGCTCTGGATCCCTGGATACCTGGGTCCTTGTCAGGCAAACATCATAACAATAACAACCACCTGAACCCTGAAACTGTCACCCAAGGCACATGTGAGACACCTGTGGCTTCACACACCTGAGGCTTCACTGTAAAGAGGCTTCCTCATCTCTTTCCTCTCATCCCTAGGGACAGTAAGCACCACAGGCTGCCTCGGACCACCAGCCGCTTCCCCCAGACACAGCATCAGATCTATACTGACCCTCTACATGGAGAGGCTTTGGGGAACAGCAGACGCTAGGAAATCTCACTGACCCAGGTGTCACCCACAGCCCCACCCCTCCTCATATCAATGGCGGGGACAGATACACATAACACACCTCTGCTCACGCCTAGCCCCCAAGGTCAATTACTGTCTGCTTCTCCCTTGACCCACTACTCCCCATGTCTTCCCTCCCCAGCTGCAGCCTGGATGGCCTCACTGCTGTTCTTGGTCCATGAAGGCAAGTTCCAACCTCTGTATCGTTCCCTCCCTTCCTTTCCCTTCCCTCCCCTCCTCTCCCCTCCCCTCTCCATCCTTTCCCAGGAGCCCACATCAGCCTGTCCACCTGCCTTACAGCCAAAGTCATCAGCCACTTGCTCCCTTCCACCTTCCCCCACCCTGTACATGGAGGTGACAGCCCCTCCTGGAACACCCATCACTCACTGTCAGCCTTCAGTGGTAATCACAGGTTCTGCAGGGGTCACCTGTGCTCAGGTGTGTCACCTGTAGGCCAGAACTCTTAGAAGGACCAGCAGAGGGAGCTGCTCAGGACATCTCAGGGCTCCTGGCATCTGGTCCACCACAGGGACATAATCAACAGCACTTAGTGAAAGGGTAAGTGGTAGATGACTAAGTGCAAGTGAAGACGGTGTGTGGGCAGAGGTAGGCACAGGAATACAGGCACTTTCTACTCTAATCATTATTCCAAGAAACGTAGGGATATTGGAGATGGACATTTTCATATATTCCTGATGACATCGCAGTACTTACAACAACGTTGGCCCATGATTTTTTTTGGGGGGGGGGTGTTTGTGGGGGTTTTTGAGATGGAGTCTCGCTCTGTTGCCCAGGCAGGAGTACAGTGGCATGATCAGAGCTCACGGCAGCCTTGAACTCCTAGCCTCAAGCAACCTCCTGCCTTGGCCTCCCAAAGCTCTGGAATTGCAGGTTTGAGCTCAGCCACCACACCTGGCCCTGGCCTCATTGTGTTCAGTGTGCATACGCTTTGACCACTGTCCTACTTCTGAGAGCCCCACTGAGGGTGAGCTCTAAGAAGGCAGGACTGTGCCTGCCCTGTCTCTGTTAAAGCCCTTGACCTGCCCACAGCCTGGCACAAGGCACTTTATAAGAGCTGAATAAATGAGTTCCTGGATTAATACTCCACGTGGGTAAAAGATATGTGTATGAGGATAGTCACTGCAGAATGTCTTCTCAACATGAAGAGTGGGACACAGCGTCAAATCCAATAGGCAAGTGGATAAAGCATCACAGTGTAGCCATGCAACAAAATAAATAAGGAAAAACCAATTAAAAAACACAACTGGGCCAAAGAACATGAACAGATGCTTTTCTTTTTTTTTTTTCTTTTTTTTTTTTTTTTTTTTTGAGAAGGAGACTCGCTCTGTCGCCCGGGCTGGAGGGCAGTGGCCGGATCTCAGCTTACTGCAAGCTCCGCCTCCCGGGTTTACGCTGCCTCAGCCTCCGGAGTAGCTGGGACCACAGGCGCCTGCCTAGTTTTTTGTATTTTTTTAGTAGAGACGGGGTTTCACCGTGTTAGCCAGGATGGTCTTGATCTCCTGACCTTGTGATCCGCCCGTCTCAGCCTCCCAAAGTGCTGGGATTACAGGCTTGAGCCACCGCGCCCAGCCGAACAGATGCTTTTCAAAAGCTTGAACATACACATGTGGCCAACAAGCATATGAAAAAATGCTCAATATCACTAATTATTAGAGAGATGCAAATCAAAACTACAGTAAGATACCATTTCACACCAGAGTGGCTATTATTAAAAAGTCAAAAAATAACAGATGCTGCTGAGGTTGCAGAGAAAAAGGTATGCGCTGGTCACAGTGGCTCACACCTGTAATCCCAGCAATTTGGGAAGCCAAGGAGGGAGGATCACTTGAGGCCAGGAGTTCAAGACCAGCCTGCCCAACAGGATGAAACCTCCACTTTACTAAGAATACAAAAATTAGCCAGGCGTGGTGGTGCACACCTGTAGTCCCAGCTACTTGGGAGGCTGAGGCACGAGAATCACTTGAACCTGGGAGGTGGAGGTTGCAGAGAGCTGAGGCTGTGCCACTGCACTCCAGTCTGGGCAACAGAGCAGGATTGTCTAAAAAAGAAAAAACAGAGAGAGAGAAAAGGGAACGTTTATACACTGTTGGTGAGAATGTAAATTAGTTTAGCGATTATGGAAAGCAGTATGGCAATTCCTCAAAGAGCTAAAAACAAAAGTACCATTTGACCCTGCAACCCCATTACTGGGTATATACCCAGAGGAATATAAACCATTCTACCATTCTACATGCATATGAATGTTCATTGCAGCACTATTCACAATAACAAAGACATGGAATCAACATTAATGTCCATCAGTGGTAGACTGGATAAAGAAAATGTGGTACATCCACACCATGGAATACTACACAGCTATAAAAAAGAATGAGGTCATTTCCTTTGCAGAAACATGGATGGAGCTGGAGGCCATTATCCTTAGCAAACTAACAGGGGAACAGAAAACCAAATATTGCATATTCTCACTTTTTTATTTTTAGTAGAGACGGGGTTTCACCATACTGACCAGGCTGGTCTCAAACTCCTGACCTCATGATCTGCCCACCTCAGCCTCCCAAAGTGCTGGGATTACAGGTATGAGTCATGTGCCCGGCCACATGTTCCCACTTTTAAGTGGGACCTAAATGATTAGAACACATAGACACAAAGAGAAGAACAACAAACACTGGGGCCTACTTGAGGGTGGAGAGTGGGAGGAGGGAGAGGATCAGATAAAACACCTGTTGGGTACTAGGCTTAATACCTGGGTGGCAAAATCATCTGTACACCAAACCCCTGTGACATGCAGTTTATGTATATAATAAACCTGTACATGTACCCCTGAATCTAAAATGAAACCTCTAAAACAGAAAAAGAAACACAATTGGAGCAAATCCATGTATAGAGAAAGGAAGTGTCCGCCACACATGCTTCACTATAAACAACATTACCAAGTAATAGTATAATTCATTAATGTTTGACTGTATAAACAATGAGTGGAACAAATGAGAAAGTATTATTGAAAGATTCATACCAACTGCAAACAGCGGTTACATCCTGGAAATGGAATTGGAGTGGGGTGGGGTCAGGGATCTGACACATTATTTTACACATGCTTATATTGCTACGCTTTCCTATGTGACTTTTTTTTTTTTTTTTTTTTTTGAGACAGAGTCTCGCTCTGTTGCCCAGGCCAGAGTACAGTGGCGCGATCTCAGCTCACTGTAAGTTCCACCTCTTGGGTTCACGCCATTCTCCTGCCTCACCCTCCTGAGTAGCTGAGAATACAGGCGACTGCCACCACGCCTGGCTAATTTTTTGTAATTTTAGTAGAGATGGGGTTTCACCGTGTTAACCAGGATGGTCTCGATCTCCTGACCTCGTGATCCACCCGTCTGGCCTCCCAAAGTGCTGGGATTACAGGTGTGAGCCACCGCGCCCGGCCTCCTATGTGATTTTCAAAATAACAGATGAAACCATTTCAAAAGACTGAAGAGGTGTGTGACATCCTCGGGCGCCAGAGCCCAGGCCTCCTCCAGCCTCGACACTGTTGAGTCCCCTCTGAGACGGCCCTTTGAGGTCTCTTAATCCCACCACTCAGGTACAGAGACACCGAGACTCCCAGGAGGTGATCCTCGCTGCAGTTCCCACAGCAGACAGGGATAAAGTGAGGTTCTGTCCAGCCTGACATACATACTGAGTGAGCACACACACTGTAGGCTTGTCCTGGATAGTGGGACAGTCCCTGGTATACAAGGATTCACCATTCAGTGGACACCGGGAGCAAACAGATGAGACCAAACTACTCTACAGGTCCTAAGACAGGGGCAGCACAGAGCCCTGGGGGACACAGGTCCCACCTAGCCCAGAGCCTCCCCCTCACCTCATGGCCTCTCCCTCTCCCTGCTCCTGACCCAGGAAGAGCAACATAATGTGAGGGATTCAGTGCAACCCAAAAATGCAGTACCCTTCTTCAAGACAGGATTAAGAGTTTCAACACAGTCACAGAAGGGCATTATATTAAGTGCAGGACCCTCCTAAGCACAGGCCCCCATGTGATGACACAGGTCACATGCCAAGAAGAAGCTGGCCCCGTCCTACCCTCCTGCCTCAGGTCTAGATGCCCACATTTTGGAGTGACCTCAGGGAGTAAGAAGACAAAAGTTCACAGAGCTCAAGAAGAAACACGGCCCTACTGCTTCCTATGCCCCTCACTCTGTTCAACTCCTCTGCAGACCCTCAGGGCAGACAGCCCCTTAGGTGATATGACAGGGATAGGCCTGGCCTCCTCCCCGGCCAGAACACTGCAGGCAAAGGCCCGTGGAGTGCTGAGGTGACCCAGGCTGCACTGACTGTCCTGCAGGGGGAGGTTGCTGTCCATCTCTGCCCAGTACTCCGCAGGTGGAGCACTAATTTGAATGCCTGGTTCTGGATGCAACAGGTGAGTCTAAGCCCTGAGACCATCAAGATGGGGTTATTGTGCCTCTGTCCTGATGAAACCATCCATGGCTCCCACCATCTGTGGGACACAACCCCCACCCCTCTGCAGGTGTCCCTTGATACTGCCTCATGCCTTCCTACCCTGGGTAATAACTATTCTCTGAGTCCCCAATATTCCCATTGGGCATATCCCAGAGGTCTGCATTCACAGACTTGATGCATGCCCATGACAATGGTCAGATTTTAGAAGGAATTATAAGAAACGTGCACTGAGGCTGGGCACAGTGGCTCATACCTGTAATCCCAGGACTTTGGGAGGCTGAGATGGGTGGATCACCTGAGTTCGAGACCACCCTGGCTAACATGGTAAAACCCCGTCTCTACTAAAAATACAAAAATTAGCTGGGTGTGGTGGCACCCGCCTGTAATCCCAGTTACTCAGAAGGCTGAGGCAGAAGAATCGCTGGAACCCAGGAGGCGGAGGTTGCAGGAGCCAAGATCGTGCCATTGCACTCCAGCCTGGGCGACAGAGCAAGACTCCATCTCGAAAAAGAAATGTGCACTGAAGTAAGAAAGTGGCAGGGCATCAGACTTTGAACATCTGAGTTTAGTGTAAGTTTGTTTTAAAACACCAGAGAAGAGCTAGAATCAAAGAACATTGTGAAAGAAAATATATGGAACATGACAGTGTTGAAATTTTGTCTAGACACGTTAAAAACAAAGGATGATTTTTTTTTAACCAAACCAGCTTGGCATGACTTTTTCTTCTACAATTTCCTCACCGTCCACCAGAGTGCCCCAGCCTAGGGCCTTTCCAAGGGGCTGCTGACCTCCCGTCTGTGGGGCCCACAGCGCCCAGCGCAACTGTTTCTTTGCAAGTACATTTATTTCATGCATCTGCAGTTGTGTGGTCAGTCACATGTCTAAATCATTGGATCTCTGCGCAGAATGTCATGATGGGTCTGCACATGAGTTTGAGGACTATCTGCCCAGGGTGGGTATTTTACATGCTGGGGGTTTTTTCACCAAATACTTATTTAAAACTATAATAAAATATACATATCAAAAAATGTATCATTTTAATCATTTTAAACTGTACAATTAAATGGAATTTACTACAGAGCCCTGATGGAGTTCTCCTGTAGCCCCAGCTACTCAGGAGGCTGAGGAAGGAGGATTGCTTGAGGCCAGGAGTTGGACTCTAGTCTGGGCAACATAGTGAGACCCTGTCTCTAATTACACAAGTGGAATTAACTATATTCACAAAGCTAAACCACCATCACCACTACTTTTTCCAAAAAATTTTCATCACCCCAAACAGAAACTTTGTATCATTAAATAATAGTTCCCAGGGTACAGAGCAAGGTGGTAGAATAGACACCTACACCATTTGCACCACCACCCCCAACCAACTGGAACACCACATTTTAATCCGCACATAGAAAAGCACTGTCACAAGAACCAAAAACCAGGGGAGCAATCACAGTACCTGGTTTTAACTTCATATCGCTGAAAGAGGCATTGGGCCAGGTGCAGTGGCTCATGCCTGTAATCCCAGCACTTTGGGAGGTGGAGGCAGGCAGATCACTTGAGGTCAGGAGCATGAGACCAGCCTGGGCTACACAGACTCCATCTCTACCAAAAATACAAAAATTAGGCCGGGCGCAGTGGCTCACGCTTATAATCCCAGCACTTTGGAAAGCTGAGGCGAGCGAATCACAAGGTCAGGAATTTGAGACCACCGTGGCCAACATAATGAAACCCCGTCTCTATTAAAAATACAAAAATAGCCAGGCATGGTGGCACGTGCCTGTAATCCTAGCTACTCAGGAGGCTGAGGCAGGAGAATCGCTTGAACCCGGGAGGCGGAGGTTGTGGTGAGCCGAGATCGCACCACTGCACTCCAACCTGGGCAACAGAGTGAGACTCCACCTCAAAAAAAAAATTAGCCAGGCGTGGTGGTGCACTCCTGTAATCCCAGTTACTCCAGAGGCTAAGGCATGAGAATCACCTGAACCCAGGAGGTGGAGGCTGCAGTGAGCTGAGATTGCACCATTGCACTCCAGCCTGGGTGACAGAGCGAGGCTCTCTGTCTTACAAAAAGAAAGAAGGCACTGAAGAGAGCCAGAGAGAGGCCACGCCACCCCTCACCCATCCCCCACCACCCCGCAGCAGCCCTGCAGCGTGGAGAGAGAATCTGCACTTTGGGAAGGGTGAGTGCAGCGACTGGAGGACCTTACACTAAATTCCGTGCTGCCTCATCACAGGAAAGAATAAAGCCATGCTGGGCTCAGTCAGTGCCCACACACAGAGGCAGTATTTGGACCAGCCCTAGCCAGAGAGGAATCGCCCATCCCAACAGTCGGAACTTCGGTTTGTCAGGGAGCCTCCCCACGGAGGGCTGATGTGCTCTGGAGTCCTAGGTAAACTTGAAAGGCAACTGCTAGTTGGCTGGGCTTAAAGCCAGTGGACTAGGGTGGCATGTAACCAAAGGAGACACCAGCTGGCATGGCTAAGGGAACGCTTTCACCACCCCTCCCCCAACCCCAGGCAATGCAGCTAGAGCAATGAAAGTGACTCCCTCCTTCTGCTTAAGGAGAAAAGAGCAAAGAGTAAAGAGGACTTTGTTTCGCATCTTGGATACCAGTTCAGTCACAGTAGGAGAGGGAACTGGGCAGAGTCATGAGGCCCTTATTCTAGGCCCTAGCTCCCAGATGACATCTCTAGACACACCGTGAGCCAAAAGGGAACCCACTGCCTTGAATGGAAGGACCTGATCCTGGCAGAACTCATCACCTGCTGACTAAAGAGCCCCTGGGCCCTGAATAACCAGCAGTGATACCCAGGTAGTATGCAGTGGGCCTTGGGCTCTGAGACATGTTGGCTTCAGGGGTGACCCAGCGCATTCCCAGCTGTGGTAGCCATGCGGAGAGACTCCTTCTACTTGAGAAAAATAGAGGAAAAAGTAAAGGGGACTTTGTCTTGTGCCTCAGGTACCAGCTCAGCCACAGTGGGCTAGAGTAACAAGCAGTCTCTTGGGGTCCCCGAGTCCTGTGTTCCTGGAGAGCATTTCTGGACCTTCCCTGGACCAGAGTGGAGCCCACTGCCCTGAAGAGTGAGTCCCAGGCCTGGCAGCATTCACCACAAGCTGATGGAAGAGCCCCTGGGCTTTAAGTGAACATCAGCAGAGGACAGATGGAATCCCCTGTGGAACAGTGGTGGTGGTGGAGAAAGGGGAAGGAAGAGCCTGAAGGACTCTGCATTGTTTGAGTGCCAGATTAGCCACAGTTGTGTGTGTGTTTGTTTGTTTGTTTGTTTGTCTGTTTGTTTGTTGCAATGGAATTTCATTCTTGTCGCCCAGACTGGAGTGCAATGGCATGATCTCTGATCACCGCAACCTCTGCCCCCCGGGTTCAAGCGATTCTCCTACCTCAGCTTCCCGAGTAGCTGGGATTACAGGCACCCACAACCATGCCTGGCTAATCAGCCACAGTTTTTGACTCCAATCCCTGGCTCCCAGACAGCATTTCTAGACACATCTGAGGCTTGGAGAACTCACCACTCTGAAGGGAAGGGCCTTGGGCAAGACCCAGTGCGGTGCTTAGGTCTGGCCCAGCACAGTCCCAGTGGTGGTGGCCACAGGGGTGCTTGCATCACCACATTCCCAGTTCCAGGTGGCTCTGCACGAACAGAGAGATTCCATTTGTTTGACACAAATTAAGGGAAAAGAACATGAGTCTTTACCTGGTAATCCAGAAAATTCTTCCAGATCTTATCCAAGATCACCAAGGCGGTACCTATTTAAGTCTGCAAAAACCACAGCATTCTTAGGCTTGGGACCCAAGTGCCTTCAAATACCTGGAAAGCCTTCCCAAGAAGGACAGGCATAAACAAGCCCAGACTACGACATGAAGACTACAATAAATACCTAACTTTTCAGTGACAGACACCAACAAACACCTATAAGCATCGACACCATCCATGAAAAGACGACCTCACTAAACAAGCTAAATAAGACACCAGGAACCAATCCTGGAGAAACAGAAATATGTGACCTTTCAGACACAGAATTCAAAATAACTGTTTTGAGGAAACTCAAAAGAAATTCAAGACAAAACACAGAAGAAATTCAGAATCCTATCAGATAAATTTAACAAACAGGCTGGGCACAGTGGCTCGTGCCTGTAATCCTAACACTTTGGGAGACAGAGGCCAGAGGATCACTTCAACTCAGGAGTTTGAGACCAGCCTGGATAACAGAGTGAGACTCTGTCTCTATAAAATAAATAAAATTAAAATGTTAACAAAGAGATTAAAATAATTTAAAACACTCAAGCAGAAATTCTAGAGTTGAAAAAATGCAATTGACATGTTGAAGAATGCAACAGAGTCACTTAATAGCAGAATTGATCAAGCAGAAGAAAGAATTCATGAGCCTGAAGACAGGCTATTTGAAAACACAGAGGAGACAAAAAAAAAAAAGAAGTATATCTATAAGATCTAGAAAATAGGCTCAAAAGGGTAAATCTAAGAGTTATTGGCCTTAGGCCAGGTGCAGTGGCTCACACCTGTAATCCCAGCGCTTTGGGAGGCCGAGGCAGGCAGATCACAAGGTCAGGAGATCGAGACCATCCTGGCTAAAACGGTGAAACTCTGTCTCTACTAAAAATACAAAAACATTAGCTGGGCATGGTGGCGGGTACCTATAGTCCCAGCTACTCGGGAGGCTGAGGCAGGAGAATGGTGTGAACCAACCCAGGAGGCGGAGCTTGTAGTGAGCCGAGAAGGTGCCACAGAACTCCAGCCAGAGTGACAGAGCAAGACTCTGTCTCCAAAAAAAAAAGGTATTGGCCTTAAAGAGGAGGTAGAGAAAAAGATAGGCACATAAAGTTTATTCAAAGGAATAATATAAGAGAACTTCCCAACCCTAGAGAAAGACATCAACATTCAAATACAAGAAGGTTATAGAACACCAAGCAGATTTAACACAAAGAAGACTACCTCAAGGCATTTAATAATCAAACTCCCTAAGATCAAAGGATCCTAAAAGCAGCAAGAGAAAAGAAACAACATACAATGGAGCTCCAATACATCTGGCAGCAGACTTTTAAGTGGAAACCTTACAGGCCAGGAGAAAGTGTATGGCATATTTAAAGTGCTGAAGGAAAAAATCTTTTACCCTAGAATAGTATATCAGGCAAAAATATCCTTCAAACATGAAGGAGAAATAAAGACCTTCCTAGACAAACAAAAGCTGAGGGATTTCATCAACACCAGACCTGTCCTATGAGAAATGCTAAAGGGAGTTCTTTAATCTGAAAGAAAAGGATGTTAATAATGAAGAAGAAATCACTTAAAGGTACAAAACTCACTGGTAATAGTTAAGTACACAGAATAGTATAACACTGTAATTGTGGTGTATAAACTTCTCTTATGCAGAAAGACTAAATGATGAACCAATCAAAAATCACAACTACATTACCTTTTCAAGACACAGACAGTACAATAAGACATAAAGAGAAACAACAAAACGTTAAAAAGTGGCGTGACAAAGCTGAAGTGTAGAGTTTTCCTTTTGCATGTTTGTTTGTTTATGCAGTCAGTGTTAAGTTGTTGTCAGTTTAAAATCATGGTTTTAAGACAATATTTGCAAGCTTCATAATAACCACAAATCAAAAAGCATACAACAAACACACAAAAAATAAAAAGCTAGAAATTAAAGCATACCACCAGAGAAAATCACCTTCACTAAAAGGAAGACAGGAAGGAAGGAAAGAAGAAAGAGAAGACTGCAATAAACAAAAACAGAAAAACAAACAACAAAATGGCAGGAGTAAGTCCCTACTTATCAATAATAACATTGAATGTAAACGGACTAAATTCTCCAAAACAAGACATAGAGTTGGCTGAATGGTTGAAAAATAAGACATAATGATCTGTTGCCTACAAGAAACACAGTTCACCCTTAAAGATACATATAGACTGAAGTTAAAGGGATGGAAAAAGATATTCCATGCCAACAGAAACCAAAAACAGAGTAGGAGTAGCTATACTTGCATCAGACAAAATAGATTTTAAGACAAAAACTGTTAGAAGGGACAAAGGAGGTCATTATACAATGATAAAAGGTTCAATTCAGCAAAAGTATATAAAATTGTAAACATACATGCACCCAAAACTGGAGCACCCAAATATATAAGTCAAATATTAGGGAGAGAGACCCCAATACCATAATAGTTGGAGACTTCAACACCCCACTTTCAGCATTAGACAGATCTCCCAGACAGAAAATCAACAAAGAAACATCAGACTTAATCTGAACTATAGAACAAATGTACCTAATAGATATTTACAGAACATTTCATCCAATGGCTGCAAAATACACATTCTTCTCCTCAGTACATGGATCATTCTCAAAAATAGGCTATATATTAGGTCACAAAACAAGTCTTAAAACATTCAAAAAATTGAAATAATATCAAGCATCTTCCCTGACTACAATGGGAAGAGGTATTTTGAAAATCAATAACAAGAGGTATTTTGGAAACTATACAAACACATGGAAATTAAAACAATATGCTCCTAAATGGCCAGTGGGTCAATGAAGAAATTAAGAAGGAAATTGGAAAATTTCTCAAAACAAATAATAATGAAAACAGAACATACCAAAACCTGTGGGATATAATGAAAGCAGTACCAAGAGGGAAATTTATAGCTCTAAGTGCCTACATCCAAAAAAGAAGGAGAAGAACTTCAAATAAATAACCTAAAACCTAATGATGCATCTTAAAGAACTAGAAATGCTAATAACCAGAATATATAAGGAGCTCAGACAACTCTATGGAAAAAATCTAATAATCCAATTAAAAGAAGGGCAAAATATCTTAATAGACTTTCTCAAAAGAAGACATACGAATAACAGGCATATGAAAAGGTGCTCGACATCACTGATCATCAGAGAAACGCAAATCAAAACTACAATGAGATATTATCTTGCCCCAGTTAAAATGGCTTTTATTCAAAAGACAGGCAATAACAAATGCTAGCAAGGATATGGAGTAAAGGGAACTCTTGTACACTGTTGGTAGGAATGTAAATTAGTATAACCACTATGAAGAACAGTTTGGAGATTCCTCAAAAAAACTAAAAGTAGAACTACCATACAATCCAGCAATCCTACTGCTGGGTATATACCCAAAAGAAAGAAAATCAGTTTATCAAAGAGATATCTGCACTCCCATGTTTGTTACAGAGCTGTTCACAACAGCCAAGATTTGGAAGTAACCTAAGTGTTCATCAACAGATGAATGAATGAAGAAAAGGTGGTACTTATACACAATGGAGTATTATTCAGCCATAATAAAAAAAATGAGATTCTGTCATTTGCAACAATATGGATGGAACTAAGTAAGGGTCATCATGTTAAGTGAAATAAACGAGGCACAGGAAGACAAACATCACATGTTCTCACTTATTTGTGGGATCTAAAAATCAAAACAATTGAACTCATGGAGATAAAGAAGAGAAGGATGGTTCCCAGAAACTAGGAAGGGTAGTGGCGGGATAGGGGAGAGGTGGGGATGGTTAATGTTATAAAAAATATATATAGAGGCCAGGCGCGGTGGCTCAAGCCTGTAATCCCAGCACTTTGGGAGGCCGAGACGGGTGGATCACGAGGTCAGGAGATCGAGACCATCCTGGCTAACACGGTGAAACCCCGTCTCTACTAAAAAAATACAAAAAAATAGCCGGGCGAGGTGGTGGGCGCCTGTAGTCCCAGCTACTCGGGAGGCTGAGGCAGGAGAATGGCGTGAACCCGGGAGGCAGAGCTTGCAGTGAGCTGAGATCCGGCCACTGTACTCCAGCCTGGGCGACAGAGCGAGACTCCATCTCAAAAAAAAAAAAAAAAAATATATATATATATATATATATAGAAAGAATGAATAAGACCTACTATTCAATAGCACAAGGGGATTATAGTCAACAATAATTTAATTATACATTTTAAAGTAACTAAAAGAATATAATTGGATTGTTTGTAACACAAAGGATAAATGCTTGAGGGGATGGATACCCAATTTTTCATGATGCGATTATTATATAGTGCATACCTGTACTAAAATGTCTCATGTACCCCATAAATATATACACCTACTATGTACCCACAAAAATTAAAAATTAAAAAAAAATTCCCCATTGCTCCCTGCCCCCAGATCTTGATAATGACTAATCTACTTTCTGTCTCTGAATTTACCTATTCTTGATTTTTCATATAAATAGCATCATACACATATGTCACTTTGTTTCTGGCTTATTTCGCTTAGCATAATGTTTCCAAGGTCCATCTATGTTGCAGCATACGTCGGAGCTTCACTCCATTTTAAGGCTGACTGACATTCTGTTGTATGTATCACCATATTTGTTTGTTCATTCATGTGTTGATGGACACTTGAGTTGTTTCTACATTTTACCTATTGTGAATAATGCTGCAATGAACATTCGCATGCAAGTATCTGTTTGAGTCCCTGTTTTCAATTCTTTGGACATATACCTAACAATTAAATTGCTATTTCATATGATAATTCTGTGTTTAGCTTTTTGAGGAACAGCCAAACCATTTCCCACAGTGACTGTGCCATTTTATAATCCTACCAGCAATGTATGAGGATTCCAGCTTCTCCACATATTGCCAACGTATCTTATCTAACATTTTAAATGAATTGTAGCAATTGTTGTATGTGCGGTGTGGGGTCTTACTGTGGTTTTGATTTGCATTTCACTAGTGACTATTGATGCTAAGTGTCTTTTCATGTGCTTATTGACTATTTGTATATCATTTAGAGAAACATCCATCGGAGTCCCTTGCCCATTTGTAATCAGGTTTTTGGGGTTTTGTTATTGAGTTGTAGCAGTTCTTTATATTTTCTGGACATAAAACCTTATTCATATAATGGTCTGCAAATTTTTTTCTACCATTTAGTGGGTGATCTTTTCACTTTCTTGATAATGTCCTTTGATGTACAAATGGTTTTCATCTTGATAAAGTCCAGTTTATTTTTCCTTTTGTTGTTCATGTGTTTGTGTCATATCTAAAATGTCCATTGCCACATCTGAGGTCATAAAGATTTATCCTTGTGTTTTCTTCTAAGAGTTTCTTATGGTTTTAGCTCTTATACTTAACTCATTAATCTGTTTTGAGTTAATATTTGAATATGGTGAGAAATAGAGCTCCAAAATTTCATTTCTTTGCAGGTGGTTATCCAATTGTCCCAGCACCATTATTTGAAAAGATTATTCTTCCCCTATTCAATTAACTTGGCACCTGTATTAATTGGGGTCCTCAGAGAGACAGAGACAACAGGATAGAGATACAGTTGTAGACATAGAAATAGATGTAGATATACAAGGGGGATTTGTTAGAGGAATTGCCTTGTGTGAATACGGAGGCTGAGAAGTCCCATGATTAGCCAGTTGCATGCTGGAAAACCAGGGAAGCTGGCAGCATGGTTCAGTTCTGACCAAAGAAGCCATGGTGTACTCTCAGTCTGTGGCCGAAGGCCAAAGAACCTGGAGTTCTAATGCCCAAGGGCAAAAGGAAAAGGGCGTCCCAGCTCCAGGAGAGACAGAGAATTCACCATCCCTCTGCCTTTGTGCTCTATCCAGGCCCTCAACCAAGTGGATGGTGCCTACCCACAGTGAGTGAGGGCAGGTCTTCCTTACTGAGTTCACTGACTCCAATGCCAGTCTCTCCAGGAAACACCCTGACAGTCATACCCAGATACAAGGCTTTACCAGCTATGAGAGTATCTCTTAATCCAGGCAAATTGACACCTAAAAAACCACAGCACCCTTGTCAAAGATCAAGTGACTAAATGTGAGGGTTTACGTCCAGACTCTCAAGTCTAATCCACTGGTGTAAGTGTGTCTTTATGCCAGTTCCACACTCTTCAGATTACAGTAACTTTGTAGTAAGTTTCCTTTTTTAAAAATATGTGCATATTCATATTTTGCTATTCTGATGTATTGCACTGTGGTAAAGTCAAGGCCTTCAGTGCATTCGTCACTGGAGCAAGGCACACTGTACCCACCACATAGTAAGTTTTCAGATAAGGAAATGTGAGTCCTGGCTGGGCGCGGTGGCTCACGCCTGTAACCCCAGAACTTTCGGAGGCTGAGGCAGGCGGATCACCTGAGGTTGGGAGTTCAAGGTCAGCCTGACCAACATGAAGAAACCCCGTCTCTATTAAAAATACAAAAAATTAGCCAGGTGTGGTGGCGCATGCCTGTAATTCCAGCTACTCGGGGGGCTGAAGCAGGAGAATCACTTGAACCCGGGAGGCGGAGGTTGAGGTGAGCTGAGATCGTGCCATTGTACTCCAGTCTCAAAAAAAAAAGAAAAAGAGAGAGAGAAAGAAAGAGAAAGGTGAGTCCTCCAATTTTCTTTTTCAAGATTGTTTTAGCTATTCTATCTGTCTTTATTTTTTGTTAATGTATTTCAATAGTTCTTACTGGGGACCATTCCCTGACCTGCTTCCAGGGGAATCTGACAATCTGGAGACCTTTTTAGGAACTTGAACTAAGTAGAAAAAAATCTTCTTTTTTTTTTTTAATTTATTTTTTAAGACTGAGTTTCGCTCTGGTCGCCCAGGCTGGAATGCGATGGCACAATCTTGGCTCACTGCAACCTCCGCCTCCTGGGTTCAAGCGATTCTCCTGCCTCAGCCTCCAGAGTAGCTGGGATTACAGGTGCCTGCCACCATGCCCAGCTAATTTTTGTATTTTTAGTAGAGATGAGGTTTCACCATGTTGGCCAGGCTGGTCTTGAACTCCTAACCTCAGGTGATCCACCTGCCTCGGCCTCCCAAAGCGCTGGGATTACAGACGTGAGCCACTGCACCCAGCCAATATCCTCATTTTATTTGCTGAGTTGCTTTGTTAAAGTGTGAGTTGCCTGCCATGAATGAATGAAGAGACATTTGAAGCACCTGCCAGCATGATGATGCACACCACCTTCTCTCTCCCCCTGTCCTGTGCCCTCAGGCCCTCTTCACCCAGGCCCAGGTGGCCCCATCCAGTGGCCTCCACAAATAGATTCCTCCTCAAGCTGGCCCACAGGCCTTCCTTCCAGCAAGTGACTCACCTGCAACCTCCTCCACACAACTGAGCTAGCGGTTCTCAGTCCTTCTCTGAGGTCCCCCAGGAAGGGTGATGATCTCATGTAGGTTCACTCGCATTAGGTGACACATTCTCACAAACAAACTGGTCTGTGCACTAAAGCACACAGCCACAGCTCCTGAGGATGTTTTGCCATTGCCATGTGTTGTTTGTCATGAGAGGTAAGAAAACAACATTTCACATCATGATTTAGCTCTAAATGACTTTTTTAATTGTATTTTTTTAATTGACACCTAATCATTGTATATATTTATGGGTCCATAGTGAATTGATACATATAAGGTATAGTGATCAGGTCAGGGTGATTAGCATATTCATCATCTCAAACATTTAGCATTTCGTTGTGTTGGGAACATTCAATATCCTCTTTCTAGCTACTTGGAACTATATATTATTGTTAACTATAGTCAGGCCGGTTGCGGTGGGTCACACCTATAATCTCAGCACTTTGGAAGGCCAAGACAGGAGGACTGCTTGAGCCCAGGAGTTCGAGACCCGCCTGACCAACATAATGAGATCAGTCTCTACAAAAAAATCAAAACACTTGGCTGGGCATGGCGGCTCATGCCTGTAATCCTAGCACTTTGGGAGGCCTAGGTGGGAGGATCACTTGAGCTCAGGAGTTCAAGGCCAGCCTTGGCAACATAGTGAGATCCTGTCTCTTTATTTAAAAAAAAAAAAAAATTGAAAAATAAAACAAAAAATTAGCCAGGCGTGGTGGCGTGCACCTATAGTTCCAGCTACATGGGAGACTGAGGCAGGAGTATCACTTGATTGCAGGGGGTTGAGGCTGCAGTGTACTCCAGACCCTGTCTCAAAAAAAAAAAAATCTATAGTCATCCTACAGTGGTATAGAACATTAGAACTTATTCCTCCTCCTATCTAGCTGTTTTTTTTTTTTTTTTAAAGACAGAGTCTCACTCTGTCGCCAGGCTGGAATGCAACAGCACAATCTCGGCTCACTGCAACCTCTGCCTCCCAGGTTCAAATGATTCTCCTGCCTCAGCCTCCCAAGTAGCTGGGATTACAGGTGCCCGCCACCACGCCTGGCTAATTTGTTGTACTTTTAGTACAAATGAGGTTTCACCATGCTGGCCAGGATGGTCTCTATCTCTTGACCTCATGATCCACCTGCCTCGGCCTCCCAAAGTTCTGGGATTACAGGCGTGAGGCACCGTGCCTGGCCTATCTAGGTGTAATTTTATATCCTTTAACACATCTTTCCCTGTCCCTCCCTTCCTCTACCCTTCCCAGCCTCTGGTATCCTCTGTTCTACCTTTTCCTTCCATGAGATCAACTGGTTTTAGGTTCCATATATTAGTAAGAACATGTGGTGTTTAACTTTCTGTTCCTAGCCCAGTTCCATTCATGTTGCCACACGTGACAAGATTTCATTCTCAAGCCCCCAAAGACACCTCACTGGGCCTTTGTTTTTTTGTTTTGTTTTGTTTTTGTTTTTGTTTTTGTTTTTGTTTTTCAAACCTCTGGGACAGATGGCTCCTTCTGAGGCAGCCCATCCCCCTTGGACAGTTCTCTCAAATCTTGACAGAGTCCTCTGGACAACTCATGTCCTCTCCCTGGGCTCATCCTGCACTGCATGGAGCTGGGCAGCCTGGGGACCCTTAATGAACAGGACCTGGCATAAGCTGACCTTGAAGCCTGGAGGTCAGAGCCCATGTCTGCCCACAGGTCAGGGCCAGCTCACATCATGTGGACCCTGGTCAGCCTCCCTGGGGTGGCCCTTGACAAGGCTGCAGGTCTCATCTTGCCCTCCAGGGGGAGACATTGCACACAGACAAAACTCAGGAAACGGATTCCCCTGGTCATGAGCCGGGCTTTGCTAAGGAGGCGAAGGTAGAGCCCACTTTCCATCCCTTGCTCCAAAACATCCTTCCTGGCCCTCCCATGTACCTGCTCTGTCCCTTCCTGGGTCCTCTGAGGACCCTGTTCTGTGAGGGGTCCCTGTGCAGCTCCCCATTCCCCCTAGTACCACCCGTGGGGAAGGTGCGGTGACCACAAGACAGTCAGCCTCGCAGAGGACAGAGACCACCCAGGATGGTCAGGGAGAACATGGACAGGCCCTGAGCCTCAGCTCAGCCAACAGACACAGAGAGGGAGGGTCCCCCTGAAGCATTCCCCAAGGACAGTAGAGCCCAGAGCCACCCAGAGTCATTACAGTCCTCTCTTCCCAGGACCCACAGGACACCTCCCCCTCCATATCCAGGAGCTGCAGCTCCACCTGAGACCCCTGGGCCTGGGTCTCTGTCCCTGGGTCAGAGGCCAGGCTGGTGACACTAGAGACAGAAGGCTGGTCCCTCCCCAGTCATACCCCAGTGAGCCCCTTTCTATCCCCCAGAGCCACCTCTGTCACCTTCCTGCTGGGTGTCTTCCTACCTTCCCAGAGCGCTGGAGAGCATGGGGAAACCTGGAAGCTCACTGTGTTGCAAAGAAAATAATTACCACATTTGGATATGCCAGGGTTTTCTGTGTGCTGCTGACAGACCCATAGCCAGGACACAATAGAGGTCAGTGCTGGAGAGGGGGGATCCTCCTCCCCTGATGAGGACAGAGGTCCCGTCAGCCTTGATTCTCAAAGTGTGGTCTGGGAAACCAAAATGTAGACAGAAAGAAAAGAGAAAGTAAGGACAAAGGGGCAGGAACAAAGAAACAGAGCCTCCTGGGCAAACCCCGCCCCAGCACACATCATCAGACAAAGCTCCCGGCCCCAGGGAGGAGGCTCAGCAGAGAGGGTAGAAAACAGCAGAGCTGACAGTCACAGCAGCCCTGCCTGAAGCATTCCTGGAGCCCAAGCTCTCCTCCACAGGTGAAGACAGGGACAGTAGCAGACACCATGGGGCACCTCTCAACCCCACTTCACAGAGTGCGTGTCCCCTGGCAGGGGCTTCTGCTCACAGGTGAGGGGAAGACTCCTTGGGAAGGGGTGGAAGGAGGGTGCACAGAGAACGGCTAGGGTCCCCTGGGGAGGATGGGGCTCTGCAAGGGGAAAGAGGGCTTCTCTTGGAACCAAATAGAAGAGAGGCCATGAAAGAGGGATAGAGATCATAGAAGGAAAGTCTCAGTGATCTGAAACTGTTAGTGAAGAAACGATCTCCCATTTTTTACCTTTTCCAAGTGAATCATCAATGAGCAATAAATTTCAAAAACGGATGACAATAATCACAATTTAAGTCAGTGTGACAATTAAGGAAAACATTTTAAAAGAGGCATTAAACAGAGCCCTAAGCCACCAACCTCAGATATTGGCAATAAACCCCAGGATGTGAAGGGCCCTGGCAACGCTCAGGAACTCATCCACAGGAGTCTGCAGCCTGTCCCAGGCACTGGGGTGCAGCCAACATCACACAAATCCCTGCCGTCACAGAGCTCACGCTCTCATGAGTGGGGAAGACAGACACGCAAAGAGATCTAGAATGTGAGGTCAGGGGTAGACAAGAGCCCTGGAGGGAACAGAGCAGAAAAAGGTCAGAAAGAGAAGACCCAGGGTCTCTAGGGGAGATGTCAGGGAAAGGATCTCCCAAGAACACCCTGATGTAAGCAGGATCTGAGGGCAGTGGGGAGGGAGCCATGCAGATCCCTGGGGAAGAGCATTCCAGGGAAATGACAAGGTCAGAGGCAGTAAGAGAATGGGAGTCACACTGCTGTCCTTGACCCAGTAGGACACACACACTCCAAGGTGGAGGGGTGAAGAGACCTGCTCAGGACCCAGGGCCCCGTTTTTCCACCCTAATGCATAGGTCCCAATATTGACCGATGCTCTCTCCTCTCTCCTAGCCTCACTTCTAACCTTCTGGAGCCCGCCCACCACTGCCCAGCTCACTATTGAATCCAGGCCGTTCAATGTCGCAGAGGGGAAGGAGGTTCTTCTACTCGCCCACAATCTGCCCCAGAATCTTATTGGCTACAACTGGTACAAAGGGGAAAGAGTGGATGCCAAACGTCTAATTGTAGCATATGTAATAAGAACTAAACAAACTACCCCAGGGCCTGCACACAGCGGTCGAGAGACAGTATACTCCAATGCATCCCTGCTGATCCAGAACGTCACCCAGAATGACACAGGATCCTACACCCTACAAGCCATAAAGGGAGATCTTGTGAATGAAGAAGCAACTGGCCAGTTCCGGGTATATCGTGAGTGATTCCCCATGACCTCTGGGGTTAGTTCTACTTCACACACATGGGATTGTCAGGCCTGGGTTGTGCCTGTGTCCCCCTCTGCATTACACTCCACGTTAAGGTTTGAGCATTTAGTGCAGGACACACACTAAGGGATAGACACCAAAATATCAAATTTCTTACTCCAGAGTCCTGATTCTGCAGACACTTGCTTCAGAGGAAGGACAGTCTGATGTGGGTAACTTATCGAGGGGAGACCAGTCTCATTGTAGCCCCCTGGAACCCTCCTGGTGAACATGTCCCTAAGAAAGACCCAGTAGGACTCAGTCAGGGTCTGGCCTGAGGGGCCTTCTGGGATCCTCACAGACAAGCTCAGCCCTGGGAATCCTCTGCTCCAACACACTATCCCAAGGTTCTCGCCTCCTGGTGACCCTGAGAAGCCTGGGCCAGTGCTAGATTGTGGCCTCCTGGGCCAGGCTGACTGGGAACAAGAATTTGAGTTATCCAAGGGCTGTGGCTCCTAGAGCTGGTAACCAGCCAGGGTTCAGGCACTAGAGCCTCATTTGGGCAAGGACGGAGCCTCATCCTTCACCTTAGTCTCGGCCTGGAGAGGACAGATGCACAAGCTCCCCAGGCCATCAGCCAACTGCCCTGGGGGCTTAGGAGATGCCATAGGAAGTGCAGCATCCCCAGGAGGAGGAACAGAGGAGACAGGATGCTCCTGAAAGCTCCTTGTCCACCAGGGATCAGGCTGAGAGGCACTCTCACAGAATCCAACAATAATAGATGCTGTGACCGGGCGCAGTGGCTCATGCCTGTAATCCCAGCACTTTGGGAGGCCGAGGTGGACGGACTCTGAGGTCAGGAGTTCAAGACCAGCCTGACCAACATGGTGAAACCCCATCTCTACTAAAAATACAAAAAAATTAGCCGGGCATGGTGGCGCGCGCCTATAATCCCAGCTACTCAGGAGGCTGAGGCAGGAGAATCGCTTGAACCTGGAAGGCGGAGGTTGCAGTGAGCTGAGATCACACCACTGCACCCTAGCCTGGGTGACAGATCGAGACTCTGTCTCAAAAAAAAAAAAAAAAAAAAAAAGATTGTTTATTTGGGCAGCTCCCCTATGCCGAGCTGAGGTCAAATAATTACAAATATTTTAACGTTAATTCACAGACACAAGACAAGCCAAAACCTTTAACCATTTATACTGTTTTTCTGAGGTCTGAGGGGAAACTGAGCCACGTGGCAATAAATACAGTCACTATATCAAGGTCACACAGACCATAACTGGCAAATCAGTTACAGGAGATGTGTCTTCAACCACAGCCTCAACTTCTCCTCTACTCCAGGGGCCATATTTGGCATCTGTGGACCCCAATACCAGAGTTGGTTCAGTTCCTTTCTTCTTAGGCATCTGCAGCCCAGAGGGGAGATCCTGGTCTGGGGAGTGAGATCAAATGGAGAATTAACCAAGTTTTATTCTGGAACTTATTCAACAATTAGAGTCAGTGTCGGAAATGTCCGGGCCTGGGCCAGGCGTGGGGGCTCACACCTGTAATCCCAGCACTTTGGGATGCCAAGATGGGCAGATCACTTGAGGTCAGGAGTTCAAGACCAGCCTGGCCAACATGGTGAAACCCCATCTCTACTAAAAATACAAAAAAATACTAGCCGGGCGTGGTGGTGCGTGCCTGTAATCCCAGTTACTTGGGAGGCTAAGGTGGGAGAATCGCGTGAACCCAGGAGGCAGAGGTTGCAGTGAGCCAAGATCGTGCCACTGTGCTCCAGCCTGGGAGACAGAGCAAGACTCTATCTTTTTTTTTTTTTTTTTGAGACAGAATCTCGCTCTGTCACCAGGGCTGGAGTGTAGTGGTGCAACCTCAGCTCACTGCAAGCTCCGCCTCCCAGGTTCACACCATTCTCCTACCTCAACCTCTGGAGTAGCTGGGACTACAGGCGCGGGCCACCGCGCCCGCCTAATATTTTTGTATTTTATTAGTAAAGACAGGGTTTCACTGTGTTAGCCAGGATGGTCTGGATCTCCTGACCTCGTGATTCACCCACCTCAGCCTCCCAAAGTGCTGGGATTACAGGTGTCAGCCACCGTGCCCAGCCGAGACTCTATCTCAAAAAAAAAAAAAAAAAAAAAAAGTTCAGGCCTATCCCCTCAGACCCACGCCTCTGCTCCCTGGACTTGAAATCCTGTGTTTCCTGATGTGTTGGTGTCACTCCCACAGGAGGATAAAGGAAAGGACTTTGCTTTCTCTCCCCACTCACACCCTGCACCAGCCAGGGCCCAACAAGAAATACACACTCGCTCAGTAGTTCTCTCATGAATGAATGAATGATTGAATGATCCATAACCTCTTTAGAAACTGGATCTGGTTGCAGAATCCTGGGAGGTTCTTGCCATGCCTGCTCCCCATCCTTCCAGGGACTGAGACCCATGTTCCATCCCCTGACCATCTGCCCCTAAAGCCACATTTCATGTGACTCTCTGGGGCTGCTCGGCTGTGGGAAGGTTTTCAGGGCTCCCTGGTCTTGATTCTGGGACACCAGAGGCTCCTGGTTGCTGGGGTCTCTGAGGTCACTGTAGCCCCCACTGCTCACTATCATGGGCATCTCTGACTCTCTCTCTCTGCTCCTCCATGTCCTCATTTTCCTCTTCTTTTATCCCAGCTGAACTGCACCATTTCCTCCAACCTTAGGCCTTTCCCAGACACTCCCTCTTACAAGGCTGACTGTCCTGTTCCCTTCCTGCTCACACTGTGGCCAGGCCCACCTCCCAGGCAGTAGGAAAGGCACAGAAAACAACCCGGAGCAGCCGCCCCTGCCAGGTCCATCACAAGCCACTGTCCCCAGCTCACCAGGAGAACGAGCTTCCACTGTGTTCCCATCCAGGGCTCTTTCCCTCAGTGAGGCCAACATGAGTCCCGGAACAGGCCACAGGACAGGGACGAGCGACTCCCCCGTGCACTCTCTACACTGACTCACCAGGGGATCAGAGGCAGAAGGACAGGTCTGCAGTCCCCAAAGCCCATGGGCTCATTTCACCCATTTGACTCCCAACTCCATCCCTGTCCTGCTGTGGGCTCACATCCTCTACTGGTTCCTGGGACCTTCCCCAGGTGGAGCTGTCCAGGCAGGTGCTGTCTGATGGGTTTGCTGCCCATTCCATATACATCTGTGTCCTCATGATGACACCATTGTCATAAGGTGGGATCTCTCGGACAGGCAGATGCATTAGCCACTAGTGTCTCACTTAGACTCTGCCCAATTTGGATGAATTTGGTCAAACTCTAGTTGTGTTTCCTGAGGTTGAGAGAAAAGGAAGAAAGTATTTCACACGACTATTTTGGGTTCCTCTTCTTTTTACCTGAATTTCCACAGGAATTTGTAACATAGAACTCTTTCTAAATTTACTAACATAACATACATCACTTCTCCTCATATGGCATCGTTTCTCTCTTAATGCAATTGAGAACCCTCAGATATCCTTTCTGACAAATTCTGTCTTCCTAACAGGACCCAGGAGTTCCTTCTACCCAGGGAGTCACTGATTTCAAACTGACTTCAGCATCTTTCTTTGATCATAACATGATCCTATCAGACTTCAGAGCTTGGTTTAAGAGTTTATCATGCTCTCTAGAGAAATATTCCTCTTAGTAGTTGGTGTTAGATCCAGAGTATTAATAACAATTTTCACAAATGGAATAATCTAACTTCTCAAATTTATATGCCAGATCTACCAAACACACACAGTCCATGAGGGTCAGATTTTCAGCAAGTTCATGCTCCTTCCATTCCACTAGTCAGTTATTCTGCATTTGCAAAAAACCCACATATTTCAGAAAAGATCCACAGTGCTGTCACCTGCCCTTTTCAGGGGAAGAAGGGACATTAAAAACCAAAGTCAAGGAACATAGTTATGCTGTTAAATCCAGGCAGCTCCTGCCTGTCACCCTCACTCTTTTCTAGATCATTCCTTGGACTCTGCTCTATCTTTAGGAGTCACTGGCTCAAGTCAGTCATCATTAAACACCTGGGAAAAACTGCCCCACCTTGTGGTTCCACTGCCTGACGACTGAGCTGACCTTCAGGCTTGCCCCTGGTGTTCCCTGTGTTATTTCTGCTGAAACATAGAGTCCCAGGCCAGGCTGCACAGTATCCTCAGGGTTTAAGGACAATGGGAAGTCCCATCATTACCCATCTCTAGGATGTCCTTAGACAGGGAAGCTGCAGAGAAAACACACCTAGTGGGGCAAAGTAGGACTGTGAAGCTGGAAGGGAGCCAGCACCTGCACGTTCCAGGTGAGGACCCACAGGTGGGCCAGGCAGTCGTCAGCCAGTCAGGGAAAGACCAGAAGTGGTGGGGGCTATGAGTCCCAGTCCTGGGTCTGTCCACGACCCAACACTGCTGCTCAGTTCACACTTGAGAAAGTCTGTGCTTCTCTCACACAAAGCAGGCGGCCTCATAGTCTCTGAGCCCTCAGATCATCGTGCATCTGTCTTGTGAAACACACACTTGCCAGGCTTTTAAAGACTCAGGTTGGCTGAGAGGTGGGGAGATGCCAACTCTGAAAAATGCCTGGCCGGAATCCCAGCACTTTGGGAGGCCGAGGCAGGCAGATCACGAGGTCAGGAGATCGAGACCATCCTGGCTAACGGTGAAACCCCATCTCTATCAAAAATACAAAAAATTAGCCGGGCATGGTGGCACACACCTGTAGACCCAGTTACTCAGGAGGCTGAGGCAGGAGAATCACTTGAACCCAGGAGGAAGAGGTTGCAGTGAGCCAAGATCGTGCCACTGTACCCCAGCCTCAGCAGCAAAGCGAGACTCTGCCTCAAAAAAAAAAGAAAGAAAGAAAAATGCCCAGCCAGGCACGGTGGCTCACACTTGTAATCCCAGCGCTTTGGGAGGCCGAGTCAGGCGGATTGCCAGAGCTCAGGAGTTCGAGACCAGTCTGGGCAACACAGTGAAAGCCCGTTGGGCATGGTGGCATGTGCCTGTAATCCCAGTTACTTGGGAGGCTGAGGCAGGAGAATTGCTTGAACCCAGGAGGTGGAGGTTGCACTGAGCCGAGATCACACCACTGCACTCCAGCCTGGGCAACAGAGCAAGGCTCCATCTCCAAAAAAAAAAAAAAAGAGAGAAAAGAAAAATGCCTGTGGAGGAATCAAAGGTGCCACACAGGGCAATCTTCTCTCTGTTATCTGTACAGCGGAGCTGCCCAAGCCCAACATCACCATCAACAACTCCAACCCCGTGGAGGACAAGGATGCTGTGACCTTCACCTGTGAATCTGAGGCTCAGGACACAACCTACCTGTGGTGGGTAAACAATCAGAGCCTCCCGGTCAGTTCCAGGCTACAGCTCTCCAATGGCAATAAGACCCTCACTCTACTCAGTGTCTTAAGGAATGACACAGGACCCTATGAGTGTGAAATACAGAACCCAGTGAGTGCCAACCGCAGTGACCCAGTCACCTTGAATGTCACCTGTGAGTATTTTCTGTTCCTCTGTGGCCCAGGCCGCCAGCCCAAATCCACGCACCCAGAGGCCGGGCCTCTCAGTCCCTCTCAGGTCTAAGGACGCAGACCCTTAACTCTAGACACCCAGGCTGGCCATGACTTCCTGTCCCAAGCAAACCTGGGCAGTCCCAGCCTGGACCAAGAATAGGAGGGGAGGGGCTGCTCCTGTCCTGGGAGGCTCAGGGTCTGCAGCCTGTGATGGAAGAAACAGGTGAATGTCTCAGACCCAGACTCAGTGGACACAGCGGAGGTTTGGTTGGGACTTCAGGGTTGTGACTTGGTAGAGAGGAACACTGTGGCCCTTCTCCAGACCAGGAGCTTCCCCTTCCCTCTGATGACATCACCTGTGGCTTTATTTTATTTGCTCCAGATGGCCCGGATACCCCCACCATTTCCCCTTCAGACACCTATTACCGTCCAGGGGCAAACCTCAGCCTCTCCTGCTCTGCGGCCTCTAACCCACCTGCACAATATTCCTGGCTTATTAATGGAACATTCCAGCAAAGCACACAAGAGCTGTTTATCCCCAACATCACTGTGAATAATAGTGGATCCTATACCTGCCACGCCAATAACTCAGTCACTGGCCGCAACAGGACCACAGTCAAGATGATCATAGTCTCTGGTAAGTAATCCCCGGGGCATCGACACTAAGCTCTGGGGTACAAGCTCTCTGGTTTTCAAATAGGAGCGGAGAAGAAATTTTCTTTTCCAGCCTGTATCCAACGGGCAAAACAAGTCCAAATTCTCCCCTGAACCCTCTCAATTCATCTCTGCCGACTCTCTTCCCTTTGTTTTTCTGATTTCTCACAGCTGAACTTAGGTCCAGCCTGGAATGTGGGGAGGGGGTTCTCTCAGTCCCAGAAAGCCCCATGTAGCAGGAGGGGCTCCACAGATGGGAAAGCAGAAAGGGTCCTCAAGGTCAAGTTGCTTCTGTCACTGACATGTCCCTCTCTGTAACTTCTTGGCCTTCTTTTACCTACTCCATGAGACATAAGAAATATGTGAGGTTTTAAAACAGGTTCACATTAGTTTTCCCTAAATGAGAGAAGGAAATGCCCTTCATCAGTGATGAGCAGCTCAGACTTTGCTCCCTGCTCTACTCCCAGCTTGCCCGGTGATTGGCTCTGCCCTGACTCCATGTGGGGTAGGACGCAGGTGTGTGGGGAAGGTGGCCAGGTGGCCTGTTGTGAATCCAGCTAAATCAAAATGGCAGTCAATGGCTGGGTGTGGTGGCTCATGCTTGCAATCCCAGCACTTCGGAAGGCCGAGTAGGAGGATCACCTGACATTAGGAGTTCGAGACCAGCCTGACCAACATGGCAAAACTCCATCTCTACTAAAAATATTTAAAAAAAAAAAAAATTAACCAGGCATGGTTGTACGTGCCTGTAATCCCAGTCACTAGGGAGGCTGAGGCACAAGAATCACTTCAACCTGGGAGGCAGAGGTTGCAGTGAGCCGAGATGGCGCCACTGCACTCCAGCCTGGACAACAGAGAGACTCTGTCTCAAAAAAAAAAAAAGAAAAAAAAGGCTGGGCGCGGTGGCTCAAGCCTGTAATCCCAGCACTTTGGGAGGCCGAGACGGGCGGATCACCAGGTCAGGAGATCGAGACCATCCTGGCTAACAGGGTGAAACCCCATCTCTACTAAAAAATACAAAAAAACTAGGCGGGCGAGTGGCGGGCGCCTGTAGTCCCAGTTACTCAGGAGGCTGAGGCAGGAGAATGGCGTGAACCCGGGAGGCGGAGCTTGCAGTGAGCTGAGATCTGGCCACTGCACTCCAGCCTGGGCGACAGAGCAAGACTCTGTCTCAAAAAAAAAAAAAAAAAAAAGCAGTCAACACCTGATCCTCTCCTGGGTCAGGCTGCCTCCCTGAGCTTGTCCTGGCTCTGAAGTCACCAGCTGTATAAGGCTGTGGGCACAGCACGTGGGATAGCACAGAACACAGCAAGTGACCCACACTTGGAGAAATCCAGAGATTCAGCCACAGGGGCTCTGCATTGGAGAGAATGGGCAATGCCAAACAGTGTGTATTTGTAGAGAAGGTAAGAATATCAGCCTTTTGTTAACACTGTGCCTACTCTCTAGGAATCTCCTTCACTGTGATATTCTATCCACAGACTAGGAAGTAAAACTCCTCTTTACAGTGAGAAATCCTTTGGATTGGAACTTCTCCAGATACTAAGGTCGTGAAGACTGGATGGGCCAACTTCATTCTCTAAAAAATTATTTAATGAAAAAACACACTACCTTCCCTTTTTATGTAAAGTGACAGTCACAGGAAGGAGGCCTGATCACAGAAAGCTCCAGGAAAGGGTCACACAAAAGTCAGTGGAGGCCGGGCACGGTGGCTCATGCCTGTAACCCCAGCACTTTGGGAGGCTGAGGTGGGTGGATCACAAGGTCAGGAGATCGAGACCATCCTGGCTGACACAGTGAAACCTGGTCTCTACTAAAAACACAAAAAATTATCTGGGTGTGGTGGCAGGCGCCTGTAGTCCCAGCTACTCGGTAGGCTGATGCAGGAGAATGGCGTGAACCCGAAAGGGGGAGTTTGCAGTGAGCCAAGATCATGCCACTGCACTCCAGCCTGGGCGACAGAGCAAGGCTCTGTCTCAAAAAAAAAAGAAAAAAAAAAAAAGTCAGTGGGCAAAACATTCTACCTGATGATGTTACTCGGTCTGCACACTGAGAAGAGGATTCCAAGTGGGGATACACAGATACCTAGAGGGTCACTCTGAGACAATCTGGGGTCAGAAGGGAAGTGTAGCCCTCTCCTTACAGATCATCACCTGAACAAAGACACTTGACCTTCTGCAGAGGGTCAGGGCTATCCCCTGGTTGGTCACCTTTGCACAGCTCACTGTGGGACCTGAGAGCTGGCTAAGATCTCAGGGAAAGGAGCATAGCCCCAGGCCCCAGGCCCCAACCCTGTTCTCAGGAGGTTATCTCAGATACTCTGTTTGTCCACAGAACTAAGTCCAGTAGTAGCACAGCCCCAAATCAAAGCCAGCAAGACCACAGTCACAGAAGATAAGGATTCTGTGAACCTGACCTGCTCCACAAATGACACTGGAATCTCCATCAGTTGGTTCTTCAAGGACCAGAGTCTCCCGTCCTCAGAGAGGATGAAGCTGTCCCAGGACAATGCCACCCTCAGCATAAACCCTGTCAAGAGAGAAGATGCTGGGAATTATTCGTGTGAGGTCTTCAACCTAATCAGTAAGAACCGAAGCGACCCCATCATGCTCATCGTAAACTGTAAGTGACTCCTCACCCCTTCCTATATGTCCCTGGAGGATTACTCTGCCAATGGTGTGCAAAATGGATAAAACTCACATAAGGCAGAATCTCAATGAAGAGACCATTATAGCAAACAGAATTGCAAAGTGGTTAAGAGCTTAGGCTCTGAATCAAATATACTTAGTTTTTATGTTTTTTGTTTTTTGGGGTTTTTTTTTGGTTGGTTGGATTTTTTTGTTTATTTTGTTGTTTTGAGACGGGGTCTTGATCTGTCACCCAGGCTGGAGTGCTGTGGTGTGATCAAAGCTCACTCCAGCCTCAATCCCCTGGGCTCAAGCAATCCTGCCACTTCAGCCTCCAGAGTAGCTGGGACTACAGGTGTGCACCACCATGCCTGGCTAATTTTTTAAATTTTTTTGTAGAGATGGGGTTTCACTGTGTTGCCCAGGCTGGTCTCAATCTCCTAGTCTCAGCCTCCGCCTCCCAAAGTGCTGGGATTACTGGAATGAGCCACTGTGCCCACCCTGTATTTAACTATTCTAAGTACCTGTCATACAGATGGAAGCATGCAATATTTGTCCTTTTGTGTCTGGCTTACTTCATTTAGCATAATGTCTTCAAGGTCCATCTATGTTGTAGAATGTATCAGAATTTCATTCTTTTTGGAGACCGAATACTATTACGCTGTGTAGATAGATATATCACATTTTGCTTATCCATTCATCCATCTATGGACAGTTAGGTTGCTTCTACCTTTTGGCTATTATGAATAATGCTATTACACACATGGGTATACAAACATCTGTTCAAATCCCTGCTTTCAGTTCTTTTGAATAGATACGCAGAAGTGGAACTGCTGGATCAAATGGTAATTCTGGTTAATTTTGAAGAACCATCATACCATTTTCCACAGTGGCTATACCATTTCACATTCCCACCAGTAATGCACTAGAGTTCCAATTTCTCTACATCCTCAAAAATATTTGTTGTTTTTTGGTTTGGTTTGGTTTGGTTTTGTTTTTTATAAGGGCCATCCTAATGGTTGTAAGGTGGTATATCACTGGAGTTTTGATTTGCACTTCCCTAATGATTAGCAATATTTAGCATCTTTTCATGTGCTTATTGGCCATTTATCTTCTTTGGAGAAATGTTTATTCAAGTTCTTTGCCCATGTTTTAATTAGGTTGTTTGGGGATTTTTTGTTGAGTTGCAGTAGTTCTTTATATATTTTGGATATTAATCTCTTACCAGATACGTGATTCTCAAATATTTTCTCCCATTCTATAAGAGGTCTTTTCACTTTTGTGATAATGTGCTTTGATGCACAAAAGCTTTTAATTTTCATGAAGTTCAATTTCTCTATTTCTTCTTTCGTTGCCTATGCTTTTGGTGTCATAGCCAAGAAATTATTGCCAAATTCAAAGTTCCAAAGTTTTCACTCTGTCTTCCAAGAGCTTTATAGTTTTAGCTCTTACATTTGGGTCTTTTATGCATTTTGAATTAATTTTTACATATGGTGTTACATAAAGGTTCAATTTCATTCTTTTGCAGGGATATCCAGTTTCTTCAATGCCATTTGTTGAAAAGACTATCCTTTCCCCATTGAATGAACTTGGCACCCTTGTCAAAAACCATTTGGCTATGTATGCAAACATTTCTTTCTGGGCTCTATATTTTATTCCACTGGTTTCTATTTCTTTTTGCCAGTACCATACTGTTTTGATTACTGTAGCTTTTGGGTTTTGTTTGTTTGTTGTGTTGTTGTTGTGTGGGGTTTTTTCATTTAGTTTTGTTGCTTTTCTTTGTAGAGGTGGGGTTTCACCATGTTGCCAAGGCTGGTCTCAAACTCCTGAGCTCAAGCAATACACCCACCTCCACCTCCCAAAGTGCTAAGATTATGGGCGTGATGATTACCGTAACTTTGTAAAAAATTTTGAAACCAGGAAGTATGAGCCCTTCAACTTTGTTCTTTTTCAAGATTGCTTTGACTATTCATGGTCCCTTCAGAGTCTATATAAATTTTAGAATGAATTTTTCTATTTCTGCAAAAAATATTACTGGAATTTTGATAGAGATTGCACTGAATCTGTAGATCACTTTGGGTAGTACTGTCATCTTAACAATATTAAGTCTTCTAATCCATGAAAATGGGATGTCTTTTCCATTTATGTCTTATTTAATTTCTTTTGGCAATGTTTTGTATTTTCAGGGTACAAATCTTTCACCTCTTTGGTTAAGTTTATTTCTAAGTATTTTTAAAGCTCTTATAAACATAATTTTTTTCATAATTTTCCTTTGAATTGTTCATTGTTAGTATACAAAAATACAACTGATTTTTGTTTGATTTTGTATACTGCCACTTGGCTGAATTTATTATTCTAATAGTTTTTTTGTGGGATCTCTAGGGTTTTCTATATATAAGTTAGTGTATTCTGCAAACAGGTATAATTGTACTTCTTTCCAATCTAGATGCTTTTTTTTTCTTGGCTAATTGTTCTGTCTAGGTCTTCCAATACTACATTGAATAGAAGTGGCAAAAGCAGGCATCCTTGTCTTATTCTTGATCTTAAAGGAAAAGTTTTCAATCTTTCACCATTGACTATGATAGTAGCTGGGGGTTTTCACGTGTAGCATTTATTATGTTGAGAATTTCCTTCTATTCCTAGTTTCAGTGTTTTTTAGCATGAAAGAATGTTGAATTTTGTCAAATGCTTTTATCGACTCATTTTCATTACTGCTTATAGGTCTATTCAGATTTTCTATTTATTCAAGATTCTATCATGGCAGGTTTTGTGTTTCTAGGAATTTGTTCATTTCATCCAGGTAATCCAATCTGTTGGCATTCAATTACTCATAGTACTCTTATAATCCTTATTATTTCTGCAGAATTAGTAGTAATGTTTCACTTTCATTTCTGACTTTAGTAATATGAATCTTCTTTCTTTCTTAGTCAATCTAGTTACAAGTTGTCAATTATAATGATCTTTTTTGAAGAACAACTTTTTTTTTTTTTTTTTTTTTTTTTTTTTGGTTTGAGACAGGTTTTCACTGTCACCGAGGCTGATCATGGCTCACCGCAGCCTTAACCTCCCAGGTTCAAGCAATCCTCCTGCCTCAGCCTCCTGGGTAGCTGAAACTACAAACACACACCACCACCCCCAGCTAATTTTTGTAATTTTTTGTAGAGACAGGGTTTCACCATCTTGCCCAGCTGGTCTCAAATTCCTGAGCTCAAGTGATACACCTGCCTCAGCCTCCTAAATTGCTGGGATTACAGTCGTGCACCACTGTACCTGGCCTACAGTTATGAATTTCTTTCTTGCACAAGATTTTTAACTACTCTGAGCCTCGGATTCCTCAACCAAAAATTGCACTGAGAATGCCTGCTCCAGAGTATTGCAAGGCTTTTGGTTTTTGTTTTGTTTTTGAGACAGGGTCTCACTCTGTCACCCAGACTGGAGTGCAGTGGTGCAAACACAGCTCACTGCAGCTTCAACCTCCTGGGCTCAAGCAATTCCCCCACCTTAGCCTCCTAAGTAGTATATGCTATCACACCTGGCTAATTTATTTTTATTTTTGTTTTCAAAGAGACAGAATCTCACCATGTTACCCAGGCTGGACTCAAATTCCTGGGCTCAAGCAATCCTCCCATCTCAGTTTCCCAAAGTGCTGGGATTAGAGGTGTGAGCCACCACGCCTGGCCCCTTAGTGTTATTTTAAAGATTTAATGTAATAATAAACCTTCAGCAAAACACCACGCACAGAGGAAATGTTTCATAAATGTTAGCTGCTATTACTACTGCTATTATCATTAGCCTTGAAATCAGGTAGTCCTAGAGTCAAATCTCAGATCCACCTCTCACTAGCCCTCTGACTTTAGGTAAGCTTTTCACCACTCTAAGCTTCCATTTTTTCATATTTAAAATGGAAATAATGTCTACCTGACAGCACCATTTTATGGATCAAATGAGATACACGTAAAGCATTTAGCAGCACAGGGCCTGGCACACAGGAAGTACCCCACAAAAGTAGCTAACATAGCATTAATCACCAGCCTGAGTTGACTGGTGAGGGTTAAGCCCCAAATAGTTGCAACAGATATAAAGGAGAAATAGGCTGGACATAGTGGCTCACATCTGTAATCCCAACACTTGGAAGACCAAGGCTGGAGGATCTCTTGAGCCCAAGAGTCTAAGACCAGCCTGGGTAATATAGTGGAATCCTATCTCTACAAAAATTATTTTTCTAAATTAGCCAGGTGGGTGGGCGTGGTGGCTCACGCCTGTAATCCCAACACTTTGGGAAGGCGAGGCAGGCGGGTCACCTGAGGTTGGGAGTTCAAGACCAGCCTAACCAGCATGGAGAACTCCCATCTCTACTAAACATACAAAATTAGCTGGGCGTGGTGGCACGTGCCTGTAATCCCAGCTACTCAGGAGGCTGAGGCAGAAGAATCGCTTGAACCTGGGAGGCAGAGGTTGCAGTGAGCCGAGATCACGCCATTGCACTCTAGCCTGGGCAACAAGAGTGAAACTCAGTCTCAAAAAAAAAAAAAAGAAAGAAAGAAAAAGAATTAGCCAGGTGTGGTGGCATGTGCTTGTAGTCCCAGCTATTGAGGAGACTGAGGTGGGAGGATCACTTGATCCCAAAAGGCTACAATGAGCCATGATTGTGCCACTGCACTCCAGCCTGGGTGATAGAGTGAGAACCTGCCTCAAAAAAAAAAAGAAGAAGAAATAGATGCAAAAGGTATTATTTGTATATTTATTTTATATATATAGGGGGAGAGGCATTATACAAGAAACCCACCGGGACATGGCTATGATAAAATATGGGAAAGGGGATAAAAAGGAATTAAAGCAGAGTCTCAAGCCTGGTATGTCAGTTTCCATCTACCTAGATACACTGAAGATGAGATTAAACATACGAGATAATTAACTGGGGAAATGCCTGTGAGAGAAAGTGAGGCGAGAGTGAGAGGAACCTCAGACCATGATGCAGATCTGATTCCTGTGGAAGAGAAAGGAAGGAAGTTTTAGATTGCAGTGCAGTTTTTTTGTTTGTTTGTTTTTTGTTTTTTGTTTTTTTTTGAGACAGAGCCTCACTGTCACCCAGGCTTGAGTGCAGTGGTGTGATCTCGGCTTACTGCAACCTCCACCCCCGGGTTCAAGCGATTCTCCTGCCTCAGCTTCCTAAGTAGCTGGAATTACAGTCGCCTGCCACCACCCCCAGCGAATTTTTGTATTTTTAGTAAAGATGGGGTTTCACCATCTTGACCAGGCTGGTCTTGAACTCCTGACCTCGTGATCCACCCGCCTCGGCCTCCCAAAGTGCTGGGATTACAGGCGTGAGCCATGGCACCCGGCCTGCAGTGAAGTTCTAAGAGCATTTCTGCAAGGCTGACAGGGAGTCCTCCAGCCATTCACACTTCAGAGTAAAACAGTCATGCAGAACTGGGCTTGCTTTCATACCCCTGCTGGGAGCCAGTGGGAAGCCAGTTCTCTATGCAAAAGAGGTGGTGAATTCAGAATGCACAGACTCTCACAACTGAGACACTGAGAAAAAGATGCAACCACGAAAAAGGTGGAAAGTTCTAATCATATACAAAATAGCAATCAGCCTTTCTCACATTTCAAAGCCTTAAAAATGTCTGAGTGTAGAAAGGCCAGGGTGGAATTGACAGAAGAGAGATCATCAACCTAGAAACATGGTGACTGGGGCTGGGCGCGGTGGCTCACGCCTATAATCCAAGCACTTTGGGAGGCTGAGGCAGGTGGATCACAAGGTCAGGAGTTCAAGACCAGCCTGGCCAAGATGGTGAAACCCCATCTCTACTAAAAAAATACAAAAATTAGCCAGGCTTGGTGGCACATGCCTGTAGTCCCAGCTACTTGGAAGGCTGAGGCAGGAGAATCGCTTGAACCCGGGAGGCAGAGGTTACAGTGAGCCAAGATCTCCAACTGCACTCCAGCCAGGGTGACAGAGCAAGACTCTGTCTCAAAAAAAAAAGAAGAAGAAAAGAAAAGAAAAGAAAAAAAGAAACATGGTGATTGAAAAAAAAAATTGCAAGGATATAGTTAGCTAATCACTTTCCAGCAACCTTCCTACAACGAAACTGTATTCCTTGAAGGAACTATTAGAAACTACTTCATTCTGAGAGTTGTTTCCCAGCCCCCACTGTAAAATAATTTCACCTTCATTTCTTCTCTTTTCTTTCCATGACAGATAATAATCCAGCACAAGAAAATAGCCTCCCAGCTGGGGCCATTGCTGGCATTGTGATTGGAGTACTGGCCCTGGTTGTTCTGATAGTAGCAGCCCTGGCGTGTTTTCTGCATTTTAGGAAGGCTGGCAGGTATGATGGCCTTTCCTCTTGTTCTGTTTCCTCCAAGGCTGACTGCCATGCTTGGGAGAGGGAAAGAATTTCTTTGCCTGTCTCTGGGCCTGGATCTCATTCTCCTCCCACTAAACTTCTGCTTCTTGGCACTAATTCCCACAGGTTTCCTCTTCCCTGGTCTTCATGCTCCCTATCTCCCATTATCTCCTGGACAAGGCTATTCCAATCCCCATCTAATCTAGAGGAAGAGACTCAAGTATGTTTCTCTGTCCCCTAGTCAGGGAAAGCAAGGTCTAAGAAGGAAAACAAATGAAAAAATGGAAGAAGCAGCAGGAGAAAGCAAGTCACATGTTCTGTTGACCACAGCAGGAAGAGGAGGGAGAAATAGCATAGGAAGAGAACCTAAGAGAAAGCAAAAACAACCAAAGTCCTCTTGAACAATAAATAGAGAAGAAAAAAAAAAAAAGTATCTACCCTGGAAAACAAAATGGGAAAGGTTTTAAGGATAGAAGTAGGCATAGAAGCAGATGATAAACAATGAAACGAAATGTGAACATCCAGCAAACAGGAAAAGATTAAACATTAGAAGGGACTGTAGTTAGACTAAGGAATGAGGCCCTCAGAAGAAAGGCAGTATGAACATCAAGGACTCCAAGGAATTACCTGCTCACAGTGTCCTTCCTAACTCAAAGAACAAAGATCCTGTGCTTGGGAATAGCAGTCACAGTGTCTGATATTTATTTAGGGCAACCGACCAGCGTGATCTCACAGAGCACAAACCCTCAGTCTCCAACCACAGTAAGTAAAGCCACTTACCCAGTGAGAACTGGTATGTTCCACCACGTGCCCTCCCCTGGCAGGGAATCCTGGATTCCCAAACCACTCCCTCCCTTGTGAATTGTCACAGAAAGGATCTCTATTTCCCAACCCTAAGTGGCACAGGTCTTCCCACCCTTCCTAGCCACAGGAGTCCCCTGAGACACATCTGAGGAGAGAGGCTCACTCTGCCTTGGCCAGGCAGGCCTGAGGAAGATCCCGTGTTTCCAGGAGCCATTTCCTCAGCCTTACTCCTTCCACCTCCTGCCTCTATTACGGATGTGGGCACTCTCCCTTGGTGAGACTTTCCTTGTCTTGTGGGTGCTGTGGGTGCTGCCCCTCCTTGCCACTGGAGCATGTTGGTGAGAAATACATCTGGGCAAAAATCAAGGCCTTGTGAACTGGTAGAACTCTTCAGAAGTGGATTGTGGCCTCCTGTGGCTCTGCCCCTGCCGCCTCTCTGGTACTAACGTGCTGGGTCTGGACCATACACTCTGAGGGAAGCAAATTCCTTAACTAATCTTTAATCTCCCCACCCTCCAACTGCCACCCCCTTTAGCTAGAATCACCTTAAGTCAGCTTTGCATTTCCATGGATTGGTAACTCTTCTTTTGCTTTTCCAGCTCAGGACCACTCCAACGACCCACCTAACAAGGTAAGCATATCCGGTTTTCATGGGCTTATTTTCTCATGGAAATGACTCTGTAGAGAATTGGTTATTCCTGAAGACACAATGTAACATCAAGTTTGGGTTAATGTTTCTCAGTGCAACAACAAAGAAATATTTGTAATCACTCCCATGAGTCTACCTTGCAGCAAGAATGTGCATTTTGGAATTATTCCCATCCTGTGTCTGAATACTGGATGTTACTCTTAGTAGCTCTGTGACCCTTGTCAAGTAACCTAACCTCTTTGATCCTCAGCTTTGTCATCTGTAAAATAGGCATTCTGCGTACTTCAAAGAGAAGTTGAAGGGATTAAACAAGATAACCTACATAGAGCACCCAGCACAATGGCCTACAAAAGGAAAGCACTGAATCATTCTCACTCCCCTACCTTCAGTCTGATCCTGCTCTTACAGTCAAAATGATAATTTCAATTTTAATAGATCTGAGATCCTGTTTTTTATAATAATTGTATAGAAGTTTCCATTTTATGGCCGGGCGTGGTGGCTCACACCTGTAATTCCAGCACTTTGGGAGGCAGATCACGAGGTCAGGAGATCGAGACCATCCTGGCTAACATGGTGAAACGCCGTCTCTACTAAAAATACAAAAAATTAGCCAGGAGTGGTGGCGGGCGCCTGTAGTCCCAGCTACTCGGGAGGCTGAGGCAGGAGAATGGTGTGAACCCGGGAGGTGGAGCTTGCAGTGAGCTGAGATCACGCCACTGCACTCCAGCCTGGGCGACAGAGAGAGACACCATCTCAAAAAAAACAAGAAAAAAAGAATTTTTCATTTTCATTTTACCTTTTCTATAGAGCAAACACACATACTGAAAAATGCTAAATCACAATTATACTTTCACAATGTATGAACTTTCACAAGTTGAACACACCTAGGTAAGCAGCACCCAAATCATGAAATACTACACAACCTCCCCTTAAAAAGAAACCCTTCCAGCCAGGCACAGTGGCTCACACCTGTAATCCCAGCAGTCTGCGAGGCCAAGGCAGGTGGATCACTTGAAGTCAGGAGTTCTAAACCAGCCTGGCCAACATGGTGAAACCTTATCTCTACTAAAAATATAAAAAATTAGCTGGGCGTGGTGGTGGATGCCTATAATCCCAGCTACTTGGGAGGCTGAGACAGGAGAATCACTTGAACCTGGGAGGTGGAGCTTGCAGTAAACTGAGATCATGCCATTGCACTCCAGCCTGGGTGACAGAACGAGACTCCGTCTCAAAAAAAAAACAAAAAAGAAAGAAACTCTACCAGTCACTTCCCTCCAAAGAGCCAAACAGTAACCACTATCCTGACTTCTAATGCTCCAGATTAGTTTTGCTTGGTTTTGTTCTTACGTAAAGGAGAAATATAACATATCCTTATATGTGGCTTCTTCAACATTGCTTTGTGAGACTCATCCATATTGTTGTATGTATTTGTCGTTTACTGGTTCTCATTGCTGCATTATCCTATTCCATTACATATATACCATAATTTCTCTCTTCTAATGATCATTCATCAGGAGGTCAGCAAGCAGAGAATGGGTAACAACAAAAGCCCTTCTCCAGAGCTAAAATTTCAAAATGGTAACAGCTTGTGGTGCTGAATCACACCAGGCAAGGTGAGGCCCTGCCCTGTGTCACCAACTTAACTGATCATTACTTGTGCTTTTCAGATGAATGAAGTTACTTATTCTACCCTGAACTTTGAAGCCCAGCAACCCACAAAACCAACTTCAGCCTCCTCATCCCCAACAGCCACAGAAATAATTTATTCAGAAGTAAAAAAGAAGTAACGAAACCTGTCCTGCTCACCGCAGTGCTGATGTCTTTCAAGTCTCTCACCCTCATCACTAGGAGATTCCTTTCCCCTGTAGCGGTAGAGGGGTGGAGACAGAAAGAATTTTCTGCTACTCTTTCTTCCTAATAGGCACCTCCAGACTGCCTGGTCACAGCCCCTCCCTCAGTGTCAATAGATGAAAAGGTACATTGGGAGTCTGTAGGAAACCCAACTTTCTTGTCATTGAAATTTGGCAAAGCTGACTTTGGGAAAGAGTGGCCAAAACTTCCCCTCCCTTTCCCTTTTCCCCACCTGGACTTGTTTTAAACTTGCCTGTTCAGAGCACTCATTCCTTCCCACCTCAGTCCGGTCCTATCACTCTAATTCGGATCTGCCATAGCCTTGAGGTTATGTCCCTTTCCATTAAGTACATGTGCCAGAAAACAAGAGAGAGAGAAAGGCAGTAATGCCTTCTCCTATTTCTCCAAAGCCTTGTGTGAACTCACCAAACACAAGAAAATCAAATATATAACCAATAGTGAAATTCCACACCCTTGTCCACTGTCAGGGTTGTCTACCTGTAGGATCAGGGTCTAAGCACCTTGGTGCTTAGCTAGAATACCACCTAGTCCTTCTGGCAAGCCTGTCTTCAGAGAATCCACTAGAAGCAACTAGGAAAATCACTTGCCAAAATCCAAGGCAATTTCTGATGGAAAATGCAAAAGCACAGATATGTTTTAATATCTTTATGGGCTCTATTCAAAGCAGTGCTGAGAGGGAGGGGTTATAGCTTTAGGAGGGAACCAGCTTCTGATAAACAATCTGCTAGGAACTTGGGAAAGGAATCAGAGAGCTGCCCTTCAGCGATTATTTAAATTATTGTTAAAGAATACACAATTTGGGGTATTGGGATTCTTCTCCTTTTCTCTGAGACATTCCACCATTTTAATTTTTGTAACTGCTTATTTATGTGAAAAGGGTTATTTTTACTTAGCTTAACTATGTAAGCCAATCCGATTGCCTTAGGTGAAAGAAACCACCAAAATCCCTCAGGTCCCTTGGTCAGAAGCCTCTCAAGGTTTTTTTGTCAGAGGCTCCAAATAGAAAATAAGAAAAGGTTTTCTTCACTCATGGCTAGAGCTAGATTTCACTCAGTTTCTAGGCACCTCAGACCAATCATCAACTACCATTCTGTTCCAAGTTTGCACCTGTGCATTTTCTGTCTGCCCCCACTCACTTTCTCAGGAAACCTTGGCCTCTGCTAAGGTGTATTTGGTCCTTGAGAAGTGGGAACACCCTACAGGGACACTATCAGTCGTGCTGGTGGCATTGTTTACAACTAGAAAGCTGCACTGGTGCTGATGCCCCTTGAGGAAACAGGGCTGTGAGGAGGAGGATTGTAACTTAGGCCTAGCCTTTTTTAACAGCCTCTGAAATTTATCTTTTCTCCTATGGGGTCTATAAATGTATCTTATAATAAAAAGGAAGGACAGGAGGAAGACAGGCAAAAGTACTTCTCACCCAGTCTTCTACACCGATGGAATCTCTTTGGGGCTAAGAGAAAGGTTTTATTCTATATTGCCTACCTGATCTCATGTTAGGCCTAAGAGGCTTTTTCCAAGAGGATTAGCTTGGAGTTCTCTATACTCAGGTACCTCTTTCAGGGTTTTCTAACCCTGATACGGACTGTGCATACTTTCCCTCATCCATGCTATGCTGCATTATTTAATTTTTCCTGGCTAAGACCATGTCTGAATTATATATGAAAATTGTTCTATGTTTTTATAATAAAAATAATATATCAGACATCAACATACTGCCTCATGGTTGATACTACCTTAGACAATGTTTTTCTCTACAGGCAGAATAAACAAATTGTTCAATGGGGAGTCAGAGTAAAACTATTTCTTTTTTTTTCGTTTTTGAAATAGAGTCTTGCTCTGTCACCCAGGCTGGAGTGCAGTGGCACTATCTCAGCTCACTGCAATCTCCACTTTCCTGGTTCAAGCAATCCCCCATCTCAGCCTCCCCAAGTAGCTGGGATTACAGGTGCATGCCACCATGCCCAGCTAATTTTTTTGTATTTTTAGTAGAGATGGGTTTCACCATGTTCGCCAGACTGGTTTCAAACTCCTGACCTCAGGCAATCCGCCCACCTTGGCCTCCCAAAGTGCTGGGATTACAGGCGTGAGCAACTGCGCCCGGCCGTAGGCCATAAAACTATTTCTAAGTCTACAGATATTTGATCTAGTGATCAGAGAATTAGGTAAATTCATTTGCATACCTGCTAACAAAGTGAGTCTATCTGGGAGCAACAGACCACAGCTCCAACATGCCTGGGAGGAAGTGCCTACCTTCCTCTGGGACAGAAGACGATCTCATGAGTAAAAGACCTCCCAGCCTCTTCATTAGGGGCCAACAACCCTTCCCACTCTGGCGGCTCCAGTGAATTAGATGTAGCAATACAAGGGTCTCCACAGGTTCATTCACCTTCTAACTCTTCCTGGTTCCCAGTTCCTTTATTCTGCCCTCTAGGAGGGTCAGATCTCTTCTAACCTGAGTAGCCTTCATTTATTAATTCTGCTAAGTACTAAGCTATAACCTCATTTCCTTCACTTCCAAGCAATTGAAACACATGTGCTGTCTTTCCCTTTCCTCATCACCTAATTTTTCCTGGCCCTCTGCAGTGCCTCCATACCCAAGATCGCTGGAAACAGCACAAAATCAGTATCCATGTCTTGGCCAAATCCAAAGGCATTTTTACGGTCCTCACACTTTTTCCTTTTACAATATCTAAGATCACAGACAACTTTTCCATTCTGGAAAGTTCTCCTCCCTCCATATCCCACTTATGTACTGCTCCCCGACACCAGATTTAGTACTCAGACCTTTCTTATCTCCATCCACCCTCTTTCATCAGCTTAGTGACCTCTCTGGAGATGGCTCTTAATTTATATCTCTACCCCAACTACTTCTAGAACTCATGACACCCACATCGAAATACTGTGTGAAATTACCCATTTAAACAAGCTCTCCCACACAGCTCACTCATTTCTCCCAGTGACACCTCCTAAGTTTCCACAGCCCCTGCTCATTTGTTTCCAGATTCAATACACTGTGAAAGCCTCTTGATCCTTTTTTAACAACTCTCAGTTATACTGTTCTCACCATTCCCACAAACCTAACTGACCCAGACCCTCAACAGCACACAGTCTTGCTTGACTTCTTGTCTCCAGTCTCTCTAAAATCTTCCTTGCATACGACTGCCTCATTACCTTCCTAAAAACTAGTTCACGGCCAGGCGCGGTGGCTCAAGCCTGTAATCCCAGCACTTTGGGAGGCCGAGACGGGCGGATCACGAGGTCAGAAGATCGAGACCATCCTGGCTAACACGGTGAAACCCTGTCTCTACTAAAAAATACAAAAAACTAGCCAGGCGAGGTGGTGGGCGTCTGTGGTCCCAGCTACTCAGGAGGCTGAGGCAGAAGAATTGCTTGAACCCAAGAGGTGGAGGTTGCAGTGAGCCGAGATCGCACCACTGCACTCCAGCCTGATGACAGAGCAAGACTCCATCTCAAAAAAAAAGAGAAGATAAATCTTGAAAACATTATGCCACGCAAAAGAAGCCAGACACAAAGGAGCACATGTTATATAATGTCATTGTTCTTTTTCAGACAGGGTCTCACTCTGTCACCAGGCTGAGTGCAGTGGCACAATCATGGCTTACTGCAGCCTTGACCTCCCAGGCTCAAGTAATGCTCCCACGTCAACCTCCTCAGTAGCTGGGACTACAGATGCATGCCACCACCACACCCAGCTAATTTTTTATTTTTTGTAGAGAGGAGGTCTCGCTATGTTGCCCAGGCTGGTCTTGAACTGCTAGAGGCAAGTGATCTTCCCGCCTTGGCCTCTCAAAGTGCTGAAATTACAAGCATAAGCCATTATGCCCAGCCTATATGATGCCATTTAAATGAAGCTCAAAAACAGGCAATTCCAATTAATGGTGTTAAGAATTCACCCTAGAGGGTGGGATTAATGGCACAGGTGCTCAAGGGAACTCTGGGCTGATGGAAATGTTCTACATCTCAATTCAGGTAGTGATTGCATGGGTATACACACTTACCAAAAATCAACTTGTATACTTGAGATCTATATACATTTCAATGTATTTTAATTTTACTTCAACTTTTAAATATAAACTAAGGAAAGGAGCCAATAATTCAATCTATAAGGTACAAAGCACCTGTATTCATGTTCTATTGCTATACAATAAACCACCACTAATTTAGTGGCTTAAACAACACTTACTCATTAGTTTGCAGAATTCAGTTCCTTGAAGTCATAGTTTGAGTTCCCCATTGTCCTGTTGTCGGCCAGGGACTATTATTAGCTCCTAGAAGACCTTCTCAGGTCCTAGCACTGTGACCTCCTCCATCTTAGCCATGGAGAACCTCTCTCAAGTCAAATTCCTCTCACACTTGTACTCTCTCTAATTTTCCCTTCTGAGACCAGCCTGAGAAAACTCTCTGATTTTGCTTTTAAAAAGCTCACATGATTACATTAGGCCCACTCAGATCGTTTCCCTTCTGATTAATTCAAAATCAACTAAGTTGTAACCTTAATTATGTCTTCAAAATCCTGTTTGCCACACAAGGTAACATAATCATGGGTGTGATATCTCATCATTCATAGTTCCAGGTATTAGGGGCCATCTTAGAATTCTGTGTACCAAGCACACATAAAGCCACTGGTGCTTTCTGGAAGCTCCTTTATAATCCTGTTCAGAGGAAGTGGCAAAGAAGTCAAAAATGATCAATCCAACGTTTTTTTTTTTTTGAGACAGTCTCACTCTGTCACCCAGGCTGGAGTACAGTGGCACGATCTCAGCCCAATGCAACCTCGGTATCCTGGGTTCAAGTGATTCTCGTGCCTCAGCCTCCTGAGTAGCTGAGATTACAGGTGCATGCTATCACACCAGGCTAATTTTTGTATTCTTTTTATTAGAGATGGGGTTTTACTATGTTGGTGAGGCTGGTCTCAAACTCCTGACCTCAAGTGATCCACCTACCTTGGCCTCCCAGACTGCTGGGATTACAGGTGTGAGCCACTGCGCCTGGCCCCCAACTTTTATTTTTAGAGACAGGATCTCACTATGTTTCCCAGGCTAGAGTATAGGGGCAATCATGGCTAATTGCGGTCTTGACCTCCCAGACTCAGGCGATTCCTAGGTTCAGCCTCCTGACTAGGTGGGACCACAAGCGCATACCACCACATGGGGCTAATATTTTTATTTTTTGTAGACACAGGGTCTTGCTATGTTGCCCAGGCTGTTCTTGAACTCCTGAACAGAAGCAATCTTCCTGCCTCGGCCTAACAAAGCGCTGGGATTACAGGAGTGAGTCACAATTTAATGTGTAATAAGATACTGTTATTAGTCTGCTATAACAGACTATATGGCTGCCATATGACTATATGGCTGCCATAACCAAGTACCAGAAAGCCTAAATGACTTAAGCAACAGAAATTTATTTCTCATGGTTTTGGAGGTGCCTTCTTGCTATCTCCTCACATGGTCTCTTCTCTGTACCTACATATCTGTGGTGTCTCTCTCTGAGTCCAAATTTCCTCTTCTTTAAGGACATCAGTCAGAATGAATTAGGGCTCACCCTACAGGCATTATCTTAATCACCTCTAAAGCCCCTATTTCCAAATACAGTCACATTCTGAGGCACTAGGGGTTAGGGTTTCAACAGAAGAATTTTAAGGGAACACAATTCAGCCCATGACAGAGACCAAGGACAAAAAACAGAAACAAGAAAGCAAGGACCAGGCCAGGCGCAGTGGCTCACACCTGTAATCCTAACACTTTGGGAGGCCGAGGCGGGCAAATCACCTGAGGCCAGGAGTTCGAGACCAGCCTTGGCAACATGTGAAACCCCATCTCTACTAAAAATACAAAAAATTAGCAGGGTATGGTGGTGCATGCCTATAATCCCAGCTACTCGGGAGGCTGGGGCACAAGAATCACTTGAACTTGGAAGGTAGAGGTTGCAGTGAGCCAAGGCCATGCCACTGCACTGCAACCTGGGTGACAGCAAGAGACTCTGTCTCAAAGCAAAAAAAAAAAAAAAAGAAAGAAAGAAAGGACCCCCATTTCCTCCCAGCCTAGAAATGTCTGAGTCAAGGATATACCCATTGCCCTCAAACCTCTAGCAATGTTCATACACTGATAATAGCTAGCACCAAAGTTAACCCCTGAAAAACTAAGATTATCAGAAATTGAAAGGCATTCCAAGAAACCAACCAAATATCAAACAGGACCTTTTCTAGGTGTCTGATTATTTGTTTAACAAACATTTATTGAGGACTTACTATATGTCAAATACTAAGCTAGGTGTTGAAGAGAACATGAAGATTAAAAAATAAAGTCCTTCTGATTTGGATTCTGATTCAAACAATCCTACTATTTAAAAAAGAAGAGGAGGAGGGAGGGAAACAACAAAGGAAGGAATGAAACAAAGAACAAATAAATGAAAAACAGAAAGGAAGAACAATTATAAGGTAATTGCAGAAATTTGATCATTGGCTGGATATTTTATGATATTAAGGAGGAAATAATCTTTTTTTTTTTGAGACAGAGTCTTGCTCTGTTGCCCAGGCTGGAATGAAGTGGTATGATCTCCGCTCACTGCAAGCTCCGCCTCCCAGGTTCACAACATTCTCCTGCCTCAGCCTTCCGAGTAGCTGGGACTACAGGTGCCCACCACCACACCCGGCTAATTTTTTTGTATTTTTAGTAGAGACGGGGTTTCATCATGCTCACCAGGATGGTCTCGATCTCCTGACCTTGTGATCTGCCTGCCTCAGCCTCCCAAAGTGCTGGGATTACAGGTGTGAGCCACCGCGCCCGGCCCAGGAGGAAACAATCTTTTAGTGTGATAATGTTTTCTGATATATTTGTGATATTGTTTCTTAAAATGCCCTTGTATTTTAGGAGTAAGCTGAAATATCTACAGATGAAATGATTTGATGTCTATGATTTTCTACAAAATAATTCATAGTTGGAAGTGGGAATATAGATGACAAGAGATTGAATTGAAATGTTCATCACTGAAGCTGGATGATAAGTAAATGCAAACTCATTACATTATTGGCTCTACTTTTATAACTGTTTTCCGAGAATAAAAATTCCTTGCTCTCCAGAAGCTTATAATAAAAGGAGTCAGACATTCCAACAAATAGAATACAATGACAAAGTGTTGGGTCAGCTCCAAGGGCAGCAATGGTTCTGGGATAGGCAGAAGGAGTCAGAGTAGATATCAAAGAAGAGCCCCTCGTTGACCAGAGGCTTTAAGGAAGAGTATCTCAGGCCAAGGAAAGACAAGTGGGTACAAAGGCACATAGACATGAAGTAGCAGAGCTTCCCCACATGACTTACTAGCAGCCATGTTAGTGCAAGGGTAGGTTCTAGAACCAGACTACCTGTGCTGGAGTTCTGCTTCTGAGTGCCTGCTGTGAGACCTCAGGCAGGATATGTGTAATGTCTCTGTGCCTCAGATTCTTTACCTATAAAACAAGGATTAGAGCAATAGCAATATATACTTCAAGGGGCTGATGTCAGGAGTTGATGAATTATTTAATGTGTAAAATGCTTAGAAGACGGTGGGTAAAAAATAAATGCCAGCTATTAGCAATGGTAGCAGACTCCTAGCCTACAATACCGCACATTCTGAAAAATATCCTCCAATTTGTTAATGTATCTCCTTTTTGTTAGACTATAAACTTGTAAAATAAGGACTGTGTCTTATCTATCTCTTTATTCCTAAAAACTAGCCTAAGACCACGCCCATAGTAGGCCTTGATCAGGCAATTCTTTCAGGTGGCAGGGGAGGGACCATCAACAGCCTCTGTCTAACTCCCTCTTTATTTCTCCATGTGATACCCTCAATTCCTGAAATTCTCTGGCTTCCTTTAGCTTCCTTCCTTGTGTCTAACTCCTCCCCTATTCTGCTCCAGGGTTGTTCATTTATTAATTATGCCCTCTGGTCCCTTCCCTGGCAGGTGTTCCAGTGCTTCCTCTCTCTCTCCCCACAGATAAGATACTCCCTGAACAGCCTCTGCATTGCTTATTCTGCAATTAGTGAACAGTGAGGGAGGCTGAATTCCTAGATCATACCTATTCGTGAAAAGTAGAATCCTCTGGAAAAGAGAAAAGCAGGTCAGATGGCCAAAATGAAAAGACAAAAGCAGGTCAGATGCCAAAATATAAAGCCTTCAAATGTAGCCCCAGCTTGAGGAAATCCTGTAGACATGTTTGTACCATCAGCTAAAATCTCACTGTAATGTTCTGGGGGTTTAGAAACTGCTGGGGAGGAAGGAGGCCTGATGAGCAGGGAGCCCAGCTTTCTATCAGTTTTTGCAAACTTCAGTATTTCTTTTTCCTCTGCTAGTAAACGTCCTCATTTTCCCTCAGAGCAGACTCAGAGAGAAAGAAAATGAGAAGATCCATTTTCATATCTGGAGCCTGAGAACTGAGAACATATAAGACCGCAGATGGCTACTGACTCTAAAGATGAAGTAGGAAAGTCAGATGCAGTTCCCTCTGTGTACAAAGTGCCCTCTGCCCTGAGCCATGATGTGGGGCTGGAACATGATCCCAGTCTCCCCAAGAGTGGGGACTGCTGGTAGATCATTAACTACCCACAAGCGGAAGGAAAAAGAGACCTCCGAAGTACCTCTCTCTACCCATTCTCCCTGTTTCCTCTGAGAGGACAATTCAAGGCCGTGTCCCCAGCCTCAGGTTTAAGGGTTCTTTAATGCAAGAAGGGTGGGAGAGGGGACCACAAAGCAGAAACAGGACACTGGAGAAAACAGACTGACCATGCTTTGTTTAAAGGTCAAAGTCTTGTGAAGCATGCCAATCTTTCTTCATTGCTTGGGCTCTGTATGATGTGAGCCTTGTCCTGTACCTGGAGCACTATGTGAACCCAGAGTTTTTCTTGCTTGGGGCTAGAGAATTAAAAAGAGGTAACTGTTAAAAAAAAAAAAAAAAAAAAAGGCCAATAAACACAAGCAGAGTAGCAAGTATCTGAAATCCTAAGTGTGATTATAAGGAAGTGAAACTGGTTTTCTTGTAGGCCTCAGACTGGTTTTGAAAGTAACTCTACATGGCAAGTTGAGCAAAATATTTTGAGTAATGATGACAGAATTTTTTGGATAGATGTGTATTTATTCCCAGGACAACTACTTTTAAGGTGCCCATATTTATCTGGATACGATATACTTGTTAATAGAATCCTGTACCTATAACTCATATGAGTTTCATAACTTTTTTGTCTTAACTTACATAGGACTTAGGAACGGTTTAATACTAGCAGGAGTTTAAACAGGCCAATTTCCCCATTTGAAGCCTTCCTGGTTAACTCCATCAGCCAGCCCTGTTTGGTCCAGAGGAGAAGGAGAAGGAGTGGAAATGGACAGAAACAGATGTGACATTCTCCCACTTCCATTTAACCCAAGAAGGGCTTTATTATCTTTATCGGAGAATAAGGCTTTGCTCATTCACTGGCTACTTCACATCAGACAGAGAAACTTAATTAATGTAAATTATTCAAAGAACCAGCTGTAAAATTTATCACTAAATTAACAAAGTACAGGGCAAGAGTATTAGTTATTAGTGCTTCATGCATGTTTCAGCTTATTCTCTAAAGCTCAGCAACCTCTCTCTTCTTAAGAATTGTAAGTCCTCCATACTGTCAGAGGCGTTAGAACCAGAGCAACTCCATATTGAACTGGGGCTGGGTAAAATGAGGCTGAGACCTGCTGGGCTGCATTCCCAGGAGGTTAGGCATTCTTAGTTGCAGGATGAGCTAGGTCAACACAAGATCTAGGTCACAAATTCCCTGCTGATAAAACAGGATGCAGTAAAGAAGCTGGTCAAAACCCACCAAAACCAAGATAGTGATGAAACTGACCTCTGGTTGCCCTCACTGCTCATTAGACACTAATTATAATGTATTAGCATGCTAGAAGACACTCCCCCCAGCACCATGGCAGTTTGCAATTGCCATGGCAATATCTGGAAGTTACCCTACATGATCTAAAAAAAAGAGGAGCCCTCAGTTCTGGGAAATCCCTGTCCCTTCCTTGGAAAACTCATGAATAATCCACCCTATATTTAGCATATGATCAAAAAATAACCATAAAAATAGCCAACTGGAAGCACTCAGGGCTACTCTGCCTATGGAGTAGCCATTCTTTTGTTTCTTTAGTTCTCTAACAAACTTGCTTTCACTTTATGGACTTGCCCTGAATTCTTTCTTGTGCAAGATCCAAGAACCCTCTCTTGGGGTCTGGATTGGGACCCCTTTCCCATAACATCTTCCCGGGAACCATGAAGGGACAATACTGGAGAGACCTCCCAATCCAAAGGAAAATTATCCATGCAGCACCAATTGGCTGACTTTGGGTAAGTGCTGGGGTACATTTTATCCTAGGTAAAGGACAAAGTTGGGTTAGAGGCCCAACCTGAAAGGGTTAGAATCCCTCTTAAGACATAGCGGGTTGTGCTCGCTTCAGCAACACATATACTAAAATTGGAATGATATAGAGAAGATTAGCTAAAAGTTTTTATATATTAAAAGAGAAAAGGAAGGAAGAAAGGAAGGATGGGAGGAAGGAAGGGAGGAAGATGGAAGGGAGGAAGGGAAGGAGGGAGGGAGGGAGGGAAGGAGGAAGGAAGGCAGGCAGGCAGGCAGGCAGACAGGCAGGCATAAGGGGTTAAAAGGCCCATCACAGTAAAGGGCAAGGATGCTTGTCTGAACTTGGGCTAAAGGCTCAACTTAGGAAGGTCAGAGTCTCTCCTAAGACATAGGGAGTTAGAGGTCTCCCTTGGTAACATTCCTCTTGGTTAAAAATGGATTTGGTACTACAGGATGTTAACCACTATTCTCTTTGGATTAATCTGCCTTGCGCTCTTTGCTGAAAGCCACAAGTTACAGGATTAGGCATGTACAGGATTGTGGGACACAGGGAGCTTTTTTCTCCCTAAAGGGGGAAACTTGAGAGCCATTGAGACTACCAGAAAAGATCCCGTCAAGACTGACGATCAGCTGCCTGAATGTTTGATCCAGTGTCGCTGCAATGGGTGGGTCTTTCCCTGGCCCCTCTGAGCTCCTTGCCTCTCCCGCCCTGCTGCAGGCAATGCTTTTCTCCCTTCCCTTTCCTCTCTCTCTCTGTGCGCAAACCAGTTGAATGTATGGTAAAAATCACTTTTTATCTCCTCTGCAAAGTTTTCATTACTGGGAAAAAGGATTTATGAAGCTCATCTTAGGCTGTAACAAATCCAGTGTAATTTGTTCTACGAATTTGTTTTTCTGTGTCATTCTGTCATAAAAAGAGATACCATAGGATAGAATGCCAGCCAAGGACCCCTGTAAGCCCTCTGTTCAAGCCGCCCCAGAAAGCTGTTCAGTTACAAACACTGCAGGTTAATGAAACCAAAAAACAAAACAAACAAAAAACCTGGATGAGGTTTCTCCCTCACCTTATTTTATGCCCTTGGGAGTCTGACATTGTAACCCTGGTACTTTCTCTTGGTCTCTGCCATCTGGAGGGCAGGAATTTGGGGGCTCATGTCATAGCCCTAAAAATTACCTTGAGCAGTTAAAAGCCTTAGCAAGTTCAAAATTGGCTGCTCTAGGCTTCTTCTGGGAAGAGTAACAGAAACTGCCCAATGTTGTAGCTCAGTAGCTAAGATTTCTCTCTTTTCACAATGGTGGCCAGGGTTCAATTTCCAGCCTGGGGAATAAGTCCTTTCTGGTTTATTTGTGTGACCTTTGCCATTTATTAATTATCTGCCTCTCCATGAACAACTTCTTTTTTAATTTTTATTACTTTTTTTTTTTTTTGCCCATGACACAACCCTCAGGAGATCCTGAGAACATGTGCCCCCGTCCATGAACAACTTGACTCCCCTTCTCAAATTTTCCTTTCTCTGTGCTACCTTAACAGATTCCAGATCTTGTAAAAACTGCTTACCAGCTCTTTGGAAATACCTGGTACACCCACAGTTAAATCATAACCTTAGTTAAAACTTATTGGTTTCATCTGAGAAGTTACCTTTGGTAAAGTCCAAAAGCCAGAAATATTGACTGTTTGTCTTAACTAGAGTCTAGTAATAAGAGGTTTGGTTAAAAGGCAGCTTAATTTAAAGCAGATGTCCAAGCTATGCATACGTTTTAAAGGTGTTTATGTTTTTTTGTTTTTTTTTTGATCTTACTTTCCTGGAAAAAACAAAAACAAAAACTTTTTCTTCTCAGACAACTGAATTCTCTTTCTCCAGTTTTTATTCTTGCCACCTTCCTGCCTATATAAGAGGACCTAAGATAATTTCTAATAGCCTGGGACTCCTTGGGAAAAACAGAGGAGGTGACACAGACCCCATTTTGGGGAAAACTTCTCTTTTCTTCATGGAACCCCAGGAATTAAAAGTGGATAGGCCAGGCGCAGTGGCTCACACCTGTAATCCCAGCACTTTGGGAGGCCGAGGCAGGTGGATCACGAGGTCAGGAGTTCAAGACCAGCCTGGCCAAGATGATGAAACCTCATCTCTACTAAAAATACAAAAATTAGCTGGGCATGGTGGCAGGTTCCTATAATCCCAGCTACTTGGGAGGCTGAGGCAGAGAATTGCTTGAACTCCTGAGGCAGAGTTTGCAGTGAGCTTACACCACTGCACTCCAGCCTGGGCAACAGAGCAAGACTCTGTCTCAAAAAAACATAAAATAGGCCGGGCGCGGTGGCTCAAGCCTGTAATCCCAGCACTTTGGGAGGCCGAGACGGGTGGATCACGAGGTCAGGAGATCGAGACCATCCTGGCTAACGCAGTGAAACCCCGTCTCTACTAAAAAATACAAAAAAATAGCCGGGCGAGGTGGCGGGCGCCTGTAGTCCCAGCTACTCGGGAGGCTGAGACAGGAGAATGGCGCAAACCCGGGAGGCGGAGCTTGCAGTGAGCTGAGATCCGGCCACTGCACTCCAGCCTGGGCAACAGAGCAAGACTCCGTCTCAAAAAAAAAAAAAAAAAAAAACATAAAATAAAAGTGGACAGATGCCTCTCAAAATCTAAGGCTCTGTTCTGTTTTGCATTGCATTACCTGACGTTTTGACTTTTGGGGGTATCAGAAATTACTTTGCATTGGCCGGGCATGGTGGCTCACACCTGTAATCCTAGCACTTTGGGAGGCCAAGGGGGGCAGATCACCTGAGGTCAGGAGCTTGAGACCAGACTCAACATGGAGAAACCCCATCTCTACTAAAAATACAAAATTAGCTGGACGTGGTGGTGCATGCCTATAATCCCAGCTACTCAGGAGGCTGAGGCAGGAGAATTGCTTGAACCTGGGAGGCAGAGGTTGTGGTGAGCCAAGATCACATCATTGCACTCCAGCCTGGGCAACAAGAGTGAAACTCTGTCTCAAAAAAAAAGAAATTACTTTGCATTACAAGAGAGTTTTTAGCCTTCATGTGTAATAACTAGGTAGGAAATACACTTAAGGGACGGCTAATGGCAGTTATGGGGGAATACTCAGCTCTTCGCATGTTTGGACCAGAGAAACATGCTCTCAGCCACCTAAAAGGTATGGAAACATCTGCAACTCCCACTGAGAGATAGTCTCCCATGGGAGATGGGCTGTTTATCTCTTTTTTGGGATCCAGGATCCAGTATAAAAATGGGCCCCTTAATTATTGGGGATCTATTTTGCCTTCCAGCTGTGCTTCCTTATTAGGCCCTAGAAACCACATGCTTTTCTGGCATCGTTCTTTAAAAGGCTCCACCCTAAAGCCAGTCAGTAATTAACATCCTTGGAGAAATCTCTATGTGTAAGAGTGTATGCTTTTCCTAGCTGTCTTTTTTTTTTTTTTTTTTAGACAAGAGGTTTGCTCTTGTCTCCAAGGCTGGAGTGGCACCCACCACCATGTCCAGTTAATTTTGTATTTTTATTACAGGTGGGGTTTCACCATGTTGGCCAGGCTGGTCACGAACTCCTTACCTTAGGTGATCCACCCACCTTGGCCTCCCAAAGTGCTGTGATTATAGGCGTAAGCCACCGCACTTGGCCCTGGCTGTCTTAACTGAACTGTTATTCACACCATTTTCCTTGGTTTGAATAAAATATGAATTCTCTATTTTGTTTCATCTAAGAGTTGGCCCTTTGGAAATGTAATTTAGCATTGCTTAGCTGACAATGAGGACAGGGAACAGAAGAAAATAGAAACAAGGTAGAAAGAAAAAAAACAGTAGAGGAGAGAGGTGTGAAGAAAGCTATGAATATGAAGATGTATTTTTGGTAAGGAAAGTTATAAAGAAAAGAAATATTATGTGAGAAAAGATCTTGTATGGTAAATTCTTGTCCTAAAGTAGAATGACTGATTATTTAGGAAAGAGGGAAATATAAGACAAGTTAGAAAGTCTAAGCATGTCACACATGGTCTGTGTAAGTCATGACAGAGTTCATAAAATGGGAAAGAAAAACTTAAAAACTGGCAAATGAAAAATCTTACAACTACTGGTTCTGCTTCTGTCTGTGTATCTAAGTTTTGTTTTTTGTTCTTGTTTTTGTTTTTCGTCTGTGTATTTATATGTGTTGTGTGTGTGGTATTTATATAAAAAGCTCTGATTGGCTTAAAGAAAAATAAGTGCTGAAATCAAATATTTTGTCAGAAAAATAAAAACTTTAATGTCTTTTAATTCACATGACTTTAGTAATCTTTATGAAATAAAGAAACTTTTCAAGATTATTGGTAAAACACAAACATCTTCAAAACTTAGACATTTAGTCTAAATTAGTCAGGTCAAATACTGTCTTTGCTAGAAGGCTTCAGGTTATAAACTACATCTTTGACTTTTGATACTTGTACAACTTACCTACTTTGTAGCTAGATTCTAGATAAGGCCTGGGGACATATGGAGTTATCCATGCCCCCAACTGTGTTGGAAATAGTGAGACCTTATCTGCATTTCTGTCTGGTGTCCTAGGCTACACACCTGGTACATAAATAAAATTGCTTACTAACCAGGTCTTTCACCAAAAATAAAAGTTGCTAAGAGTTAACATTGTAACATATGTAATTGAGACTACTGGAGAAACAGTTTTACATGCAAGGTATATAAGGAAAGTAGAATGTGTTTTTGGTAAAAGATTGTAAGAAAGTATGGAGATGTGTTTCTTTCCCTAATTTAGAGAGTTAAAGGATAGAATAAAGCTTATGTTTGAGTAAGTTGTGAAAGGTTTATGAAAGGTTAGTGTTGTAAAAGAAATTATGAGAAGATATTGGCTAAAATTAAAGGAGTATTATTCAATTTATCTGTAAATTGAACATTGGAATAAAAGCATAACATGGCTTTCTTAGAGCATGGTTCTATTCTTTAACAACAACAACAACAACAAACCTGTAAAGTGTTATAAAAGGTTTATAACAATCTTACCTTATGATCAAACGATTAAGATTAGACAGATTTGCGTATAATTTTTTTTTTTTTTTTTTTTTTTTTTTTTTTTTTTTTTTTGGCCAGGCACTGTGGCTCACACCTGTAATCCCAGCACTTTCGCAGGCTGATGTGGGCAGATCACAAGGTCAGGAGATCAAGACCATCCTGGCCAACATGGTGAAATCCTGTCTCTACTAAAAATACAAAAATTAGCTGGGTGTGGCAGTGCACACCTGTAATCCCAGTTACTTAGGAGGCTGAGGCAGGGGAATGGCATGAACCTGAGAGGCAGAAATTGCAGTGAGCCGAGATCACACCACTGCACTCCAGTCTGGTGACAGAGTGAGACTCCGTCTCAAAAAAAAGGGGGGGCTGGTCTTAAACTCCTGGGTTTAAGTGATTCTCCTGCCTCAGTCTCCCAAAGTGTTAGGATTAGAGGCATGAGCCATTGCACCTGACCAGATTTGTCTGTTAGGTTTCATTAAGAACTAGATTTAACATCAATATAGTACACTAACATAAAGGTGAGATTTGGCTTTCTCTCTTAAACAAGATTTTTGTGCAATTTCTTTTTAATGAAAGATTTTGGTTTGCCTTTTGAATAAACTACAGGAAAAAGAATGAAAGAAAAGAGAAAGATTATTTGGAAAGCTAAGTCTTCCCTCTGTCAATGAGTAAAGGTTTTTCCCCTTTTTTTTTTTTTTTTTTTTTTTTCAGGTAGAGTCTCACTCTGTCACCCAGACTGGAGTGCAGTGGCACAATCTTGGCTCACTAAAACCTCCGCATCCCAGGTTCAAGTAAATCTCCTGCCTCTGCCTCCCAAGTAGCTGGGATTATAGGCATGCACCACCATGCCTGGTTAATTTCTTGTATTTTTAGTGAGACAGTGTTTCCCCATATTGGCCAGGCTGGTCTCAAACACCTGACCTTATGATCCACCCACCTCGGCCTCCCAAAGTGCTGGGATTACAGACATGAGCCACCGTGCCCAGTCAGGTTTTTCCCTTTTTAAAATCTTTGAGTTATCATTTTGGCTAAATGACTTACAGTGTGCCGGGATTCTTTTTTATATCAAGTATTTCAAACCTTTGACATTTGAAAACTTTCCAAAATCAAACTATAAATTGCCGGTTTCTGACCTGATTAATCCTTTAGATATTAGATACCCTAAAGTCCAAAAGAGACACATTTGGCTTATTTGGTATATTAAAATCATACAGGAAGCATTGTCAAATATGAAATAGTGTTTGGCTTTCTTTGGGCTGTATTTGTATAAATGTGTTATTGGTATGTTTTCCAAAATTATACTATAGTCCTATAATACTGATATGACTTAGTGTATATTATCAGTAATAATTATAATTGTTTTGTAAAATTGTTGTATGCCACAGAAGAACCATGACTGCCATAAGAATTTCTGTCATCCACAGACAATTGTTGTCTTATTTTGATCCTCTTTAAAGGGCAGTTTATAATCAGCTATAGGACTCTGACAAGTACTCTTAAATGCAGGCCTTTGATAACTTTGGAAAGTGTGCCATTAAAATAGAGAGGAAAGAACTTCAAAGACTCTCTTGGAAAACTAATGTGTACATAAATGTTGAGTGAAACAGGAATTAATTGCATAGACTGAACTAACAAAAGACGAAAATAATCTTTTTATGACTTTTTGCCTAAAACATTGCTGATCCTTTCTGTCTTTTCAGAGTCAAGAATACTTTTCTTTTGAGCTATTTACAGCTTTTAACAAGTAAAATACATTCCAATAAATAAAATTTGGAGCATATTTCTTTCTCTCTACCTCATTTCTCCAAAATTTGGAAACTGTAAGTATTCTTAACTATGGCAATATTTGCACAAGTACAATAAGAATCTGTTTTCTTTCGTAACAGGACACCACTGGAGACAATGGTTATTTTGTGAAGGCTTTGACTGGAATGGCATGCCAGGTGCAAAAAGACTACTTTTAAGGAATCAAAAGTTGACTTACAGAGTCAGAAAAAGCCCCCTGGGAAAACTGGCCTCGTGCCTTGTCTATGCAATCCTTGTACAGAGATCCTGACCTGTGGTAAGTAAAGAATGTCACTTTCTAAAGAATGTCACTTTTTTTTTTTTTTTTTTTTTGGGAGAGTGTTTCACTCTGTCACTCAGCCTGGAGTGCAGTGATACAATCTTGGCTTACTGCAACCTCCATCTCCCAGGTTCAAGTGATTCTCCTGCCTCAGCCTCTGAGCAGCTGTGATTACAGGCATGTGCCACCATGCCCAGCTAAATATTTTTTTGTATTATTAGTAGAGACAGGGTTTTCACCATGTTGGCCAGGCCGGTCTCAAACTCCTGACATCAAGTGATCAATCCACCTCAGCCTCCAAAAGTGCTGGCGTTACAGGTGTGACTACCACGCCTGGCCAAAAATGTCACTCTCTGGCCCAGGAGTCCCAATTATCCTGGGAAATTGAGAGGAGAGAAATGTACCCAAGTCATACAAGTATGTGAAGGTACAAACCCATGGCTGGGCTCAGTGCTTTAAAAGCTCTAATCCGAGATTCCTTATGGAACAAAGTTCCATCAAATCCAATTTAAAAAGAGCCTATATGGCAAATAATTACTCTTGCTGCACTTTATACAAACAATCAGACCTAGTATAATAAGACTAAAACTTAGTTTGCAAATAAATGAGTCCTACCATGATTTGTTTTTAATAAAAATGGGAATTAGAGAAAAATTATTTTTCAAAAACTGTGATACACCTGTTATTAGACTCTAGTCTCATCTGTTGCTTTTTGAGTTTTTTCTGCATTTTAGACTGACTCTGCTTCTTCCTGTAAACCAACCAGTGATCTCTGGCTGCTGCTCAGAAGAAACAAAAGGGGAAGGTAATGTAAAAATCTAGATCAATATCTTAATTCTGGGCATGTATTGGAATCAGCTAGTGACTCTGTATCAGCTTGGTTCCAACAACTGCCCTGTTCATGAAACACTTTCTTATTTAGTTCACTTGGAATAATTTTACTTATTTTGCTTTACTTTTGTGGAATATATTGCTCTCATATTCTTTGTGTAAAAATGCAAGATAAGCTTATTCAATGTTTTCTTAAATTGAGTACTTATTATCTTTCAGATATCACCTTTTGTCAGAACTCAGAGTTATGAAGGGCCCTCACTATACTGAAGCTTTCTGAGCTCCTCTCTACCCTGGATACAAGACACCCTAATAGGCAGGAATATCACTGCCCCTATTCAGCCTAAAGAAGTTACAGTAGATGGATCTTTGCCCCTCTGCAACCCTTAGGATTAAAGATTCCCTTGTAAAAAGGCGGGAAATATGTCAGAGGTCTTCAAACCAGAGCAACACCATCTTGAACAGGGTCTGGGTAAAATAAAGCTGAGACCTGCTGGGCTGCATTCCCAGATTAGGCATTTTTAGTTGCAGCATGAGACAGGAGGTCGGCACAAGATACAGGTCACAAAGAACCCGCTGATAAAACAGGATGCAGTAAAGAAGCCGGCCAAAACCCACCCAAACCAAGATAAAGATGGAACTGACTTCTGGTTGTCCTCATTGCTCTTTATACACAAATTATAATGGTGACCATGCTAGAAGACACTCCCACCAGTGCCATGACAGTTTACAAATACCATGGCAATGTCTAGAAGTTACCCTAAATGGTCAAAAAGGAAAAGGAACCCTCAGTTCCAAGAAATCGCCACCCCTTTCCTGGAAAACTCATGAATAATCCACCCCATATGTAGCGTATAATCAAGAAATAACCATAAAAATATCCAACCAGCAGCCCTCAGGGCTGCTCTGCCTATGGAACAGCTATTCTTTTGTTTCTTCTCTAATAAACATGCTTTCACTTTACTCTATGGACTTACTCTGACTTCTTTCCTGTGTAAGATCCAAGAACCCTCTCTTGGGGACTCGATCAGGACCCCATTCTGGTAATAATATAACCCAACAATTCCACTCCTAGGTATATACCCAAGAGAAATAAAAACATGTCTATACAAAAACTCACACACAAATGTCCAAGGCTGGGCTTGATGGCTCACCCCTGTAATCCCACCACTTTGGGAGGCTGGGGTGGGCACATCACTTGAGCTCAGGAGTTCAAGACCAGCCTGGCCAACATGGTGAAACAATGTCTCTTCTAAAAATACCAATATTAGCTGGGTGTAGTGGTGTGCACCTGTAATCCCAGCTACTCAGGAGGCTGGGCCAGGAGAATCATTTGAACTGGAAAGGTGGAGGTTTCAGTGAGACGAGCAACACTCCATTTCTTAGGGGAAAAAAAAAAAATGTTCATAAGCAGCATTATTTGTAATAGCCAAAAGCAGAAACAACTCAAATGTCCACCAACTGATGAATGGATTTACAAAATGTGGTATATACATACAATGGAAGATCATTTGGCAATAAAAAGAAATGGGGCTGGGCTCACACCTATAATCCCAAGAATTTGAAAGGCCGAGGTGGGAGGATCGCCTGGGCCCAGTGTTTGAGACCAGCCTGGGTAATATAGTGAGACTTCATCTGTATAGGAAAAAAATTTTAAGTAAAAAATAAAAAGAAATAAAGTATTGATATATATATGATACAACATGGATTAAGCTTGAAAATATTATGCTAAGTGAAAGAGGCCAGTCACAAGAACACATATTATTCCATTTATATGAAATATTGAGAATAGGCAAGTTCACAGAAACAAAAATGTAGATTAGGGTTCCCAGAGGCTGGAGAAAGGAGGCTGAAGGGTGGCGTGAAAAAAGGAGTGATTACTAATGGGTATAGGGTTTCTAGTTGGGGCGATGAATATGTTCTGAAGACTGATTATGGTGATAGTTACATAATTCTGTGACTATGTTAAAAATCAGGCACTTGTTCTTCAAGTCACCCACTTGGGGGTCTTCCAAGCATACTTTCTCTTTTTTCATTTTCTAAAGCCTTTTAAAAATAAACTTCTGGTCAGGCGCGTTGGCTCACACCTGTAATTCCAGCACTTTGGGGGACCAAGGCGGGTGGATCATCTGAGGTCAAGAGTTGGAGACCAGCCTGGCCAACATGGTGAAACCCCATCTCTACTAAAAATACAAAAAAAAAAAAAAAATAGCTGAGCGTGGTGGCAGGCGCCTGTAATCCCAGCTGCTCAGGAGGTTGAGGCAGGAGAATTGTTTGAACTCGGAAGTCAGAGGTTGTAGTGAGCCAAGATCACGCCATTGCACTCCACCAGGGACGACAAGAGCAAGACTCCACCTTAAAAATAAAATAAAAATTGGCCGGGCGCGGTGGCTCAAGCCTGTAATCCCAGCACTTTGGGAGGCCGAGACGGGCGGATCACGAGGTCAGGAGATCGAGACCATCCTGGCTAACACGGTGAAACCCCGTCTCTACTAAAAAATACAAAAAACTAGCCGGGCGAGGTGGCGGGCGCCTGTAGTCCCAGCTACTTGGGAGGCTGAGGCAGGAGAATGGCGTGAACCCGGGAGGCGGAGCTTGCAGTGAGCTGAGATCCGGCCACTGCACTCCAGCCTGGGTGGCAGAGCGAGACTCCGTCTCAAAAAAAATAAAAATAAAAATAAAAAAAATAAAAAAATAAAATAAAATAAAATAAAATAAACTTCCACTCTTGCTCTGGAAAAAAAAATCATTGAGGAATAGAATATACTTTAAATGGGTGAGTGGTATGGCATATAAATTATATCTCAATAAAGCTGTTTTTTTAAGGGAAAAAAAAAAAGAACATTGAAGCCTGGATAAAGACTGTACCAGCTGGATGGAGTTCAGATTCAGTTGTAATATCCCATAAGCCCATTAAGACCCATAGCCAACCTATAAAACTGCAATAATCTGAACTTTGGCTTTACTTTAAAAAAAAAAAAAAAAAACTAACATTGAGGCCTAGGACCTCATTTTTGACCATTCCCTACCAGCTCTGTGCCACTTGTTTAATTGATTTAATGAGAAACATACCCAAAGTAACGATGTGTATTTACTGAGCATCTATTATGTGATAGCTACTTTTCTAGGACCCAGGATTCAACAGTGAGACATGTAGTCCCTGCATACAAAATGCTTACACTACATTCACCACGTAATCTTGATAGGGCATGGTAAGCGCTACCCAGGGGTAAGTACTGGGTACTTTAGAAGCATGACCTGGGGTTGGGGTGTTAGCATAGCATAGCACAAAAGAAGTGATGTCTAAACCAAAGATAACTAACATTGATAAGAAAGAGACATAATGGGAGCATTCTAAGCAGACAGAATAAGTGCAAAGGCCCAGACACAGTAGAGAACAGGGGTATTTAAGGAATTAAAGTAGTGTTGTGTACCTGGAGTACAAGAATGGGGGTAAGGTGGGGGCAGGATTAGCACAGATGAAGCTGGAGAAGACTGAGCTCTTTTAAACTTGTAATATGACAAAAAAAAAAAAAAAAAAAAAAAGCTTGGGGGCCCTATTGAAGTGCATCCTGAGGGCAACAGAGAACCATTTAAAGGGCTTTAATATTGGGGGAAAATGTGATTAGAATTTTGTTTCATACACCTACTCCACCCACACTGCAGAAAATGAATTAGAGTGGCATGGAATTGGACTGAAGACAAACCAGTGGAATCAGAGAGAAAGCTATTGCAGTGATCTGGAAAAGGAAATGCCTGAATCAGTAGTGTGAGTAAGGTTGGAAAAAGAAGTGGACAGCTTGAGAGATATTTAGCAGGTAGTATTGTCAAGACTGAGTGATTGACTAGATGTGGGGGTGATAAAAGAGTAATCAAAGATGGTGGCCAGATTTCTGGGGTGGATCACTGTGGGGTACCATCCACTGAAATTTTTTTTTTAATTTTTTCAGACAGGGTCTCACTCTGTCACCTAGGCTACAGTGCAGTCGTGTGATCACAGTTCACTGCAGACTCAACCTCTGGGGCTCAAACAATCCCCACCTCCTGAGTAGCTGGTATATAGGCACATGCCACCATGCCGAGCTAATTTTATTTTTTAAGACATGAGGTCTCATGTTGCCCAGGTCACAGGTGTTAGCCATCGTGCCTGGCCATCTCTCTCTTTAAATAGAGATGGGGTCCTACTCTTTGCTTGGTCACAAACTCCTGGACTCCAGCAATCCTCCCGCCTCAGCCTCCCAAAAGTGCTGGGATTACAGGTGTGAGCTGCTGCACCTGGCTAAAATTTCATTTTAAACAATCAGGTTTAGAGGCAAGTTAAGTTCAGCTTTTTGAACATGTTGCATATTCAAAAGTAGATGCCCAATAAACTGTTGAGATATACAATTCAAGAGAGATGGAGGGCTGGGTGCCGTGGCTCACGCCTGTAATTCCAGCACTTTGGGAGGCCAAGGCAGGAGGATCACTTGAGGTCAGTAGTTCAAGACCAGCCTGGCCAACATGGTGAAACGCTGTCTCTACTAAAAATACAAAAACTAGCCAGGTGTGGTGGTGGGCACCTGTAATCTCAACTACCTGGGAGGCTGAGGCGTAAGAATCACTTGAACCCAGGAGGCGGAGATTTCAGTGAGCAGAGATCATGCCACTGTACTCCAGCCTGGGCGATAGAGAGAGACTCTGTCTCAAAAAAAAAAAAGAGAGAGAGAGAGAGATGGAGGACAGGCACAGTGGCTCACACCTATAACCCCAGTGCTTTGAAAGGCTTAGGTAGCTGAATAGCTTGAAGCCAGAGGAGTTACAAGATCAGCCTGTGCAACATAGTGAGACCCTGTCTCTACCAAAAAAAAAAAAAAGTTTTTAATTAGCTGGGCACAGTGGCTCACACCTGTAATCCCAGCACTTTGGGATGCTTAAGTGGAAGGATTGCTTGAGCCCAGGAGTTCAAAGTTATAGTGAGCTATGATCGCACCACTGCATTCTAGCCTGGGTGAAAGAGTAAGACCCCATCTCTATTTAAAGACAGAGAGAGATGGCCAGGTGCAATGGCTCACAGAAGGTGAGGTGGGTGGATCACAAGGTCAGGAGATCAAGACCGTCCCGGCTAACATGGTGAAACCCGATGTGTACTAAAAATACAAAAAATTTGCCTGGCATGGTGGCAGGCACCTGTAGTCCCAGCTACTCGGGAGGCTGAGGCAGGAGAATGGCGCGAACCCAGGAGGCAGAGGTTGCAGTGAGCAGAGATCATGCCACTGCATTCCTGCCTGGGTGACAGGGCGAGATTCCCTCTCAAAAAAAAAAAAAAGAGAGAGAGAGAGAGAGAGAAAGAGACAGAGAGAGAAATGGGCCATTCATCAGGTATCAATTATAACTGAAGTCACACAGGGAACATGAGTATATAGAAAGAGAAGGGGACATAAGGATAGAACCCTAAAGACCACTGACATCAGAGAAGGTGGTAAGGAAAACTCGAAAGGAACGGCCAGAGAGGTAGAAGAGAACCCAACAGCATGAGGGCCAGAGAGCAGCAGTTCCAAAGCAAAGCACTGGTGGACTGTGGTAAGTGTGCTGCAACGCCAAGTAAAACAAGGGTGAGAAAGGGTAATTCTATTTTGCAACTGTGTCATCATTGGCAACCCTGGTAAGAGTAGTTTTGGTTGCACAACAGGAATTAAGTCTACTCCAGGATGCTCAGGAGTAGATGGGAGATAAGTAAATGGAGATAGTAACTATAAACTCTTTTTAAGTATTAGTTTAGGCCAGGCACGGTGGCTCAAGCCTGTAATCCCAGCAATCTGGGAGGCTGAGGCGGGCAATCACCTGAGGTCAGGAGTTTGAGACCAGCATGGCCAATACAGTGAAACCCCATCTCTACTAAAAATATAAAAATTAGCCAGCCGTGGTAGTACATGCCTGTAGTCCCAGGCTACTTGAGAGGCTGAGGCAGGAGAATCGCTTGAACTCAGTAAGAGGAGATTTCAGTGAACCAAGATTGCACCACTGCACTCCAGCCTGGGCAAAAGAGTGAGATACCATCTCAAAAAATAATAATAATAATAACAATAAATAAATAAATAAATGTTTAGAATAAATAAATAAATGTTTAGAAACTAACTAAATGTTAGTTTCTAAAAAAAAGAAGAGAGTGATACGGTAGAAGCCAGTAAGAGAAGTAGAGTTCAAAAGAGGATATTTTTAATATAAGACAGGCTTAAATATATTTAAATATTAAAATATTGAAACAGATGCAGAGTTTTTAGTTTCCTATTATGATCATGCTCTTTCTTCTAACTACTTCCTTCTCACAGGAAATTATTACCGAAATACATTGAGCCTAGTCCTGTGGTTTGCTGCATAGAATGCCAGTCACTGAGTCAACAAGTATTGCCAGGAAGAAGGGCTTGAATCAGGTGCTGCAATGAAGGACAACAGGAGATGAAGTCTCAAATCTGTGTCTCTGACAGACTGAAATTGGGGAGTTTATATAGCAGGGAAAGTGGGAAAACAGGAATTAGGGAGGGGAAGGGAAGCAGTCATGATGGATGAGTCTGGTATCTCATTGTCTGGGTGTGAGGATCTCATGAGGTTCAGTTCCTTGCCTGAGGGTAGGTTTCCTAAGGAAGGAACTCAGATGAGACAAATATCAGTTTAGAGTTTTAAGACTAGGGAAGGTCAATTTCTATGTTTATTCAAAAAACCTGTAAACATTAGTCCTGTGGGACAGTTGCACTGGTTTCAAAATCTGGAAGGGAAGAGCTAGCTGAAGACAAGATAGATCCTAAGTATTTTAAGGCAAACCAACGTAGAGGTCCTGACTTACCAACATTTCAAACATAGTGCCTCCATACTGCGTTAAAATCTGCTCTCCTATAACCAGGTCTTTTCTCTGCTTATGACCACATATAACATAAAACTACTGATTTGCTCATCATCTTTTAAACAAATCATATTCTTCTAAAATAGGACTTTCAAAACTATAAATAGTTGCTAACTTAGAAAAATCCAGTGGAGACTGCAAATGGTTTCCTTCTTTCTCTCTTCTTATGTTAGCAGTAGAATCTCCATTGCTACTTCTGTGGGAGTGCTTGTTTGTTAATGTTTTGAGAGAAACTGTGGTTTCCTTTTTTTTTTTTTGAGATGGAGGCTCTTGTTGCCCAGGCTGGACTGCAGTGGTGCGATCTCGGCTCACCACAACCTCTGCCTCCTGAGTTCAAGCAATTCTCCTGCCTCAGCCTCCTGAGTAGCTGGGATTACAGGTATGCACCACTATGCCCAGCTAATTTCATATTTTTAGTAGAGACAGGGTTTCTCCATGTTGGTCAAGCTGGTCTCGAATTCCCTACCTCAGGTGGTCCGCCCCCCTCAGCCTCTCAAAGTACTAGGATTATAGGCGTGAGCCACCGCACCGGCGAAACTGCAGTTTCAAACATGGAAAAGGGAAGAATCTGTCAAAGCAGTAAGCGCACAGGAATGCTAACCCTAGGACTGACTCCAGGTAGGGTTGAGTAACTCCCATTGGGCAGTTACTCAAAGATTTTGCCCCCACTGTGCCTAAAATTTTCATCCCACTTTATTAAACTACACGATATTTCATCTAATTCATTTAGCAAATGGTTCTGAGAAGATTACAGAGCTTTCAGCTATACATGAATCACTTGTAAAACTGCTTTTCCCCCACCACCTAGCTTCCATCTAACACACTGAGTTGGGAGCTTTAATGGGAATGGGGTAGGGTTGGGAAAATGACTCAAAAGCAAAGGAAATTTCGGCCATAAATGAGAAACAAGATAGGCCTGGATCAGATATTAAAGTAGAGGGATAAGGGTAGCATCAAAGTCCTATATACCTTAAATCTTAGAAGAGGGAGAAGAGTTTATAAGAAGAGCATCATTTTAAAGTGTGCCTCATGTTAATCTTGTGCCAGGAATGGTAGATAACTCTTTTCCCTTCCCTGGGATATTTCTAACATTTAGAACCCAAGTGTAGTAGGGTTCTCCAGAGAAGCAGAACCAACCGTGTGTGTGTGTTTGTATATAAAAAGAGCTTTATTATAAAGAATTGTCTCACACAATTATGGAGGCTGACAAGCCCCAAGAGCTTCAGGGTGAGCTGGAAAGCTAGAGACCCAAGAGAGCCAGTTGTATAGTTTCAGTTTCAGTCCAAAGGCCAGCAAGGCTCAAGAGCTGATGATTCGGTTTGAGTTTGGAGACAGGAAGAAGCCAATATCCCAGTTGAAAAGTGGTCAGGAGGCCGGGCGCGGTGGCTCAAGCCTGTAATCCCAGCACTTTGGGAGGCCGAGACGGGCGGATCACGAGGTCAGGAGATCGAGAGACGATCCCGGCTAACACGGTGAAACCCCGTCTCTACTAAAAAATACAAAAAAAAAATAGCCGGGCGAGGTGGCGGGCGCCTGTAGTCCCAGCTACTCGGGAGGCTGAGGCAGGAGAATGGCGTAAACCCGGGAGGCGGAGCTTGCAGTGAGCTGAGATCCGGCCACTGCACTCCAGCCTGGGTAACAGAGCAAGACTCCGTCTCAAAAAAAAAAAAAAAAAAAAAAAAATGGTCAGGCAGGAGGAATTCCTTTACTCAAGGGAGGATAAGTCTTTTTGTTCTATTCAGGCCTTCAACTGATTGGATGAGGCCCACCCATATTAGGGAGAGCAATCTACTTCATTCAATCTATCAATTTAAATTTTAATCTCATGCAAAAATATCTTCACAGAAATACCCAGAATAGGCTGGGAGCAGCGGCTCAGGCCTGTAATCCAGCACTTTGGGAGGACAAGGCAGGCGGATCATGAAGTCAGGAGTTCGAGACCAGCCTGGCCAAGATGGAGAAACCTCATCTCTACTAAAAATACAAAAATTAGTCAGGCGTGGTGGCATGAGCCTGTAATCCCACCTACTCAGGAGACTGAGGCAAGAGAATTGCTTGAACTTGGGAGGTGGAGGTTGCAGTAAGCCGAGATCACGCCATTGCACTCCAGCTTGGGTGACAGAGCAAGATTCCATCTTGGGAAAAAAGAAAAAAAAAAGAAAGAAAGAAACACCCAGAATAATATCTGACCAAATACCTGGCAACGTCATGGTCCAGCTAGGTTGACAAGTAAAAGTAACCATAACACTAAGTTAGTAATACAGCTCAGCCACATTGTCCATTCAACACTTACAAAGACCTGTGCTAGACACTCTGGAATACTCATAGCTAAATTACATACGATTCCTTCCTTCTAGTGTAAGAATGATAACCCATATATAATTCTAGGTAGAGAGCATTAAGTACCACAAGGGTACTTAGTCTAAAAATTGAGATGACTTGGATAGGGAGAGATTATTTTTTCCATAAGGTTTCATGAAAAGCATTTCAGCAGGGCACTGAAGAATGATGATAATGGCATAAAGGAGAAAACATTGCTAACGAAAAAAGGAAACATAAAAAGACAAAGAATCAGGAAACCATGGCAAGTCATCTAATTTAACTGTTATTTATTTATTTATTTATTTATATTTAGATGGGGTTTCACTCTGTTGCCCAGGCTGGAGTGCAGTGATACGATCTCGGCTCACTGCAGCCTTGACCTCCTGGGCTCATAAGTGATCCTCTTAACTCAGCCTCTCAAGTAGCTGCAACTATAGGTGTGTACCACCATGCCCAGCTAATTTTGTTTATTTTTTGTAAAGACAAAGTCTCGGCCAGGCATGGTGGCTCACGCCTGTAATCCTAGCACTTCGGGAGGCCGAGGTGGGTGGATCACGAGGTCAAGAGATCGAGACCATCCTGGCCAACATGGTGAAACCCTGTCTCTACTAAAAATACAAAAATTAGCTGAGTGTGGTGGTGCATGCCTATAGTTCCAGCTACTGGGGAGGCTGAGGCAGAACAATCACTTGAACCCAGGAGGCGGAGGTTGCAGTGAGCCGAGACCACACCACTGCACTCCAGCCTAGCGACGCAGTGAGACTCTGTCTCAAAAAAAAAAAAAAAAAAAAAAAGACAAGGTCTCACTACATTGCTCAGGTTGCTTTAGAACTCCTGGGCTCAAGTGATCCTCCCACTTTAGCCTCCCAACGTGCTGGGATTACAGGTGTGGGCCACCACACCCTGCCAATTTTATTCTTTTTTTTTTTTTTTCCCAGAGACAAGGTCTCACTCTGTCACCCAGGCTGGAGGGTAGTGGCACAATCATGGCTCACTCAGCCTTGACCTCCTGGGCTTAAGTGATCCTCTCACCTCAGCCTCCCAAGTAGCTGGGACAGCAGGTGCATGCCACCACACCTGGCTGATTTTTTAATGGAGATCTTGCTTTGTTGTCCAGGCTGCTCTTGGATTCCTGGCCTCAAGCAGTCTTCCTACCTTGGCCTTCCAAAGTGTTGGGATTACAGGCATCAGCCACTGTGCCAGCCAAATGTATTTTAAAGTATATGAGGAAGAACAAAAGCGATTTGTATAACAGGAGATAGCAAAAGGATTTCAGAACTTCCCAATCTCCCCAGTAGGTCTTTCTAAAAACCTTTGGCCCAGAATCTTTCTGAAACTGTTTCAGTTCAACTGCTAAATACTTCTGGGAAGTAACTTACTTCCATTCTGCTAATTCCTGCCATTTCCTAGAGCTTCCCTCCTTCTCAGGCCTTAGATATGTCCAGTACCCCATTAGGCTCTAGATTTAAAAGGCTTTTGAAGAGGAATCTGAGCACCTAATCAACATTTACAGCATATTTCATGAAACATATTTCAAATACAAAACAATTTCAAATTCATGAAACTAATATCTATCATTGCCTAGTATGTATCATGTATTGTGATAAGTCCAGAGACTACAAAAATGAGTAAAAATATGTTTCCTGCCCTAAAGGAAGCCACTGTCAACTTTGGAACAAAGACTCTTCACAAAATGGAAAATGCCTATGGAGACATCTTGAGAAGAGCCAAACATATCTTCTGGCCGGGCACGGTGGCTCACGCCTGTAATCTCAGTACTTTGGGAGGCTGAGGTAGGGGGATCACTTGAGGTCAGGAGTTCAAGACCAGCCTGGCCAACATGGTGAAATCTCATCTCAACTAAAAATACAAAAATTAGCTGGGCGTGGTGGCACACGCTTGTAATCCCAGCTACTCAGGAGGCTGAGGCAGGAGAATTGCTTGAACCCAGGAGGCAGACTGCAGTGAGCCAAGATCACAACACTGCACTCCAACCTGGGCGATTGAGTGAGACTCTGTCTCAAAAACTCTGTGTGTGTGTGTGTGTGTGTGTGTGTGTGTGTGTGTGTGTATGTGTATGTGTGTGTGTATATATATCTTCCATGTCAGTTCTAACCAAGAAAGCAATTTTGCCTGATTTGTGACCACAGGAAAAAGGGTGCTCACTTTACTTTCAAATCAATGCCCAGTCACTGTTAGCGCAAGCCACAGCAGTGGAGCTAACCAACACATGATGTAAAATGCCTTCTGTTTGCCTGGTGCTACGACAAGTATCACAGGCAAGATCCCTGAAGATGGAAAGGGGCATCCCACAGAAGAAAGCAGCAATCACAGCTAATGCAACTTATCCTGCTTCTGGGCTTCATCTTCCCCCAACTCACTGATTCAATCTGTCCTCCACTTTGACAGTCAAAGAGATCACCCGAAAACACAAGTCTGCTAATGTCAATGATACTGCCTTTGGAAACATTATAACAATGAAAAAAATATGGCAGTAAGAGATCTTATCTAACCATGCTCCCCCATCTTGTCTTTCCCTTAATCATTCTTATGCTTAGGCTAAACTAACTTTGGGAGACATTTAGCTTATAGTTTAAATGATAAGAAACCTTCCCCAAAACTCAACCACCTTTGTAAAGTTAATGAATGGCCATCGGTCTAGGGGGAGGAGAGGAACCTGAATTCTGCTAAGCTGTAGACTGGTCACCAGATATGCCCTGCACATAACATCACTGTTGTAAATTGGCCTTTTGAGATATCTTTTCAGGTTTTTTGCATGTCTGACACCCAGAGCTCTACCTGGACCTGCCAACTCCACTCCTGTGGCCCTACCCAGAAGCAACTCAGCTCAAGAGAGCAGCTTCAAGACCCTATGATTTCATCTCCACCCAAACCAATCAGCAGCAAGCACCCATTACATGGCCACTCCAACCCCTTCCCCTAAACGCCTTTGAAAAACCTCTAACCTATGAGCTGAAGATGAGGCTGATTCAAATAACAATTCCATCTCCCATGTGGTGTGGCCAGCCTTGTGTCAATTAAACTCTTTTGTCCCACCCCCATAAACTCTTTCTTTATTGCAATGCTGTGGTCATTATTTGTGCAGCGGGCAGGAAGAACCCATTGGGTGGTTACATCAATCCCCTGCCTAAAATCTAGGTGTAGTTCTCCATCACCTTGAGGATAAAATCTAAACTTCTTCACCAAGCATACCAGGCTCTTCATAATCTGGTCCCTGATTATTTCTAATCACTGTCCCTGTGTACTATCTGTGACAACAGGCTCAGCTACTTGCAGTTCCCCGAACATATCACTGACTTTGCACTCCCTCACATCACTGACTTTGCATGTATTGTTCCCTCTGCCTAGACAGCCCTCCTCTCAATTTCTACTCCTCTTTCAGAACTTAGCTCTTAAAAATAGAAAGAAAAAAGAAGAAAAGAAAATGTTTCACTGTTCTCAGCATTCTCATCCCAGGATGAGTTAGTGAGCCCTCCCCTGTGCTCTTACAACACTTGTTTTGTCCTTTAATCATAACGCTTGTCATTCTTTTTTTTTTTTTTTTTTTTTTTTGAGACACAATCTCACTCTTGTTGCCCAGGCTGGAGTACAGTGGCACGATCTCAGCTCACTGCAACTTCCACCTCCCGAGTTCAAGCAATTCTCCTGCCTCCGCCTCCCAAGCAGCTGGGATTACAGGTGCCCATCATCACGCCTGGCTAATTTTTGTATTTTTAATAGAGACGGGGTTTCTCCATGTTGGCCAGGCTAGTCTCAAACTCCTGACCTCAGGTGATCTGCCTGCCTCAGCCTCCCAAAGTGCTGGGATTACAGGCGTGAGCCACTGTGCCCAGCCCATGCTTGTCATTCTATTCTGTAACTGTTTGACTTGCCTCCCTTATAAGACTATGAGCTCCTTAAGGGCCACCATGTTTTTATTCCCATTAATACACTCGGTACCTAATATAGTGCTTTGTAGCTAGTAGGCATTCAGGAAACTACATGCTTATTAAGGAATTCAATGAATGAATGAATAGCACCAAACATTTACTGGATTCCATGTGTGAGGCACATGGTAAAGTGTTAAACTTAATCAATGTATTGAGTTTGTGAAAGGAAAATAAAATCCTGGGATCCCAAATTCACTATGCCAAAGGGAAAAGTTAAGCTTGGGAACTGAGTCATGCAGAAACTGCCTTCTTTTTGTTCCTAAACAGACAGCTGTAATTTCACAGGCTTACATTATCTTATGTAAAATGTAGATCTGTTGAGCACTAGATAAATGCATAATTGACTCCCCCCCCCCATTCCTTTTTTTTCACATGTAAAATGTGAATTCACTGAGTGCTAATGTAAAACAGTTACATTCACTTGGGAGCCTCCCAAGAATGTAATTGTTTGCCTCACTGCCTACCCTCCTTTTTCTTTTTCTTTCCTCCTCCTCCTCCTGCCTGCTGTTTCTCCTTTAAATATTGAAGTCCTCAAAACCATCTTTGGAAAAAGCAAGGCCACAGATTCTACTGCAACAGGTCTCTTTTTCTCCAGGTGCATCCTCAACCTTGGCAAAATAAACCTCTACATTGATTGAGATCTGTCTCAGATACTTTTTGGTTTATACGTATCTGTAATATAAATAGTATCTGGCCAGATACTAAAAAAATCAGTAACTGCAGGTGCAGTGGTTCATGCCTGTAATCCTAACACTTTGGTAGGCCCAGGTGGGAAGATCATTAAGCCCAGGAGTTCAAGACTAGCCTGGGAAACATGAGGAGACCCTCTGTCTCTACAAAGAAGAAAGAAGACAGAAAAGAGAAGAAAGAAGAAGGAGGAGGAAGAGGAGGGAGAGGAGAGGGAAGGGGGAAGGAGGCGGAGGAAAAGGAAAAGAAAAGAGAAAGGAAAAGAAAGAACAAGGAGGCCTAAATTTGGGGAAAAAAAAAACTCTGAGAAAGCACCTGCCTAACCTCCCTCAGGAGACTCTGGTGAAAAGCAAATGTGATAATGCCTGTGAAACTATTTTGTAAATTGAAAAACTATACAAAACACCTAAAGAGAAGCAATAATGTTATTTCTGCCCTTCTTAGGTTATTTCAGAACAGGAATGGTATAAACCTGAAGTCTACCAAATAATCACTCCTTTCCTGAAACATTTTATCAATTTATTCACTTCTCCAGGTGCCCCAAGTTAGGTGTCTCCTGAGATGTATCTTGCAGAACTCAAAACTGTTAATAGAGTTATAATGTCAAAGTACCTATAACATACAATAAAGGCCTTCCTCACCCACACAGAGTCTCTCACAAGAGGCTTCTTCCCTGATATTGCACTGGCTTTCTAAACAATCCTCCACCTACAGTTTTTCCCCTTCATACCAATTCTGCATTTTATCATTAAAATAATCTTCCTGGCCAGGTGCGGTGGCTCACGCTTGTAATCCTAGCACTTTGGGAGGCCAAGACGGGAAGATCACAAGTTCAAGAACAGCCTGGCCAATATGGTGAAACCCCGTCTCTACTAAAAATACAAAAATTAGGTGGGCATGGTGGCATGTGTCTGTAATCCCAGCTACTCGGGAAGCTGAGGCGTGAGAATTGCTGAACCCAGGAAGGCGGAAGTTGCAGTGAGCCAAGATCACACACCACTGCACTCCAGCCTCGTGACAGAGCAAGACGCCATCTCAAAAATAAATAAGTAAACAAAGATAAAAATAAAATAGTCTTCCTGTATCATAGAATCATAAACTCTCTAGCTAGAGAAACTCCTCTACAATCACATGATCCAAACTTCTTACTGTATAGATGACGGATCTAAGGCACAGAGAAATTAAAAGAATACGTCACCAAATCAAGGTCATAATATGAATGTTATTCCCCTCCTCAAAAACCTTCAGATAAATTCCAAACTCCTTAGCACAGCATTCAAAGCTCTTTACAACCTGACCTCAACCCACCTATTCAATCTCATCTCCCTCTCATATCCCCTACAAGCCCTTGGTTCCAATCTTCCCTATCCTCTGAACTGATGCTACTTGGCCTCATTCTGTTCTTTCTCTGGAGTGTCCCTCCACCTTCTTCTCCAACCTTTGCAGGTTTGCAACACTCACTTGTTCAGAAAGCCTTCCCTGGCTTAGCTCATAGGGCAGCTCTCATACCTCTGAACTCCGAAAGCCTTCACAGTCCATGACACTTGTTGGCTGACGTTATTGCGAAAGTTTCCCATTCACAATAATTGCACCTCAGATAAACATCATTGGTTTCAATAACACCACTGCGCACAACCAGCCAGTATTATGTTACATGCATTCCCAACATTGTGATCTACATGACTTTCTATCTTATTACCTCTCATCCCATCTAGACTGCAACCTCCTTAAAGGCAAGAGATTGTACTTGATATTTTTCCACAGCCCCCAACTGCACCTAACCTGTGACTGTGAGTGTTTACTGAGCACCTATAGTGTGTAAGTTCCTGTTCTAGGGCGTTTGTGTACGTGATGTCATTTGATCCTCATAATTCAGCCAGGCACAGTGGCTCATGCCTATAATTCCAGAATTTTAGGTGGCTGAGGTGGGAGGATTGCTTGAGCCCAGGAGTTTCAGATGAGCCTGGGCAACACAGAGAGACTTCGTCTCTACAAGAAATTTAAAAATTAGCCAGGCATGGTGTCGCACACCTGTAGTCCCAGCTACTTAGGAGGCTGAGATGGGAAAATTGCTTGAGCCCAGGAAGATGAGGCTACAGTGAGCTGTGATCAAGCCACTGCATTCCAGCCTGGTAACAGAATGAGCCTCTGTCTCAAAAAAGATCCTCATAATTTTCTCACAAATGAGAAAAGTGAGGCTCAGAAAAGAGTAAACTGTCAAGATCACACAACTTAACTAAAAAGTGGCAGAGCTATAGTGAAATGCAGGTTCCTCGGCTTCCAAAAAAACATTTAGCCAAAAACCATGCTGCCTCTAACCCAGTTGGTGACTTGAATGGGACAGGTGCACCGGAACTGCTCAGTGACTGACCAAGCCATTCACAAGCCCAGGCAGAGGCCCAAAGTATACACGACAAGGAATCAAAGCAGGCTTGATGCTCCCTTCCTCTAAAGCCCAGATTTGGGTTTCCCCAGGTCCCTGCAAGGTCTCCTTAGTTTCTTGGCACTGACTGTTCATCTTGTGCCAATTTACGCAGAGGCCCCACTCTGTTCCCCAGGTAGCTTATCTGGGAGCCCTGACCAAATGGGTAAGACAGCAGGATACAAAAAGCCAGATTCCTCTGAAGCAGTGAGAAAAGTGATTCTTGAGCAACTGGCTCACTGGAAAGGAGCCCTTTCCTATGGCCACCCTGCTCCTGTGTTTTCCTTTCGGGGCCTGTTAGGCCTGTCAGGCAACTTTGGGATTAGGGAAACAAGACTTTTGCCAACAAACTGTGTCTAACAGAGTTGGAGTGGGAGAAGCCCTGACACCTTGCAAACCCCGGGACAGCGGGAAGACCCGTCTCTCTCCTGCCTTGCCCTGACTGAGGGCCACATCCTCCATGTGCCCGTGGGGAAGCACAGCTTGGAAAATAGGCTTTTCTACCCTGGCGGCAACAGCTGCCATTTACTGCCATCAGTTATTTAATTTAATAACTGATTGCCAAGCTCTATACCTGGTGCTTTAAATGTTTGTGTTTTGGGGGTTTTTGTTGTTGTTGTTGTTGTTGTTGTTTCCACCCCCCCCCCAATCCTTGTTAACATTCTGTGGACCACAGTCCAGTGCAGTAGTTAAGGACACAGGCTCTGAGGTCGGGCTTCCATGTTCAGAATCCCAGTTCCACAACTTAAGAATTGTGTTGCCGGGCGCGGGGGCTCAAGCCTGTAATCCCAGCACTTTGGGAGGCCGAGATGGGCGGATCACAAGGTCAGGAGATCAAGACCATCCTGGCTAACACGGTGAAACCCCGTCTCTACTAAAAAATACAAAAATCTAGCCAGGCGAGGTGGCGGGTGCCTGTAGTCCCAGCTACTCGGGAGGCTGAGGCGGGAGAATGTCGTAAACCTGGGAGGCGGAACTTGCAGTGAGCTGAGATCCGGCCACTGCACTCCAGCCTGGGCGACAGAGGGAGACTCCGCCTCAAAAAAAAAAAAAAAAAAGAATTGTGTTAATGTGGGCATGCTGCTTAACTTCTCTATGCCTCAGTTTTCTTATCTGAGAAATGACAACTACAATAGTACCTAATTCCTAGAGATGTATGGGGATTAACTATATTAATAAATATAAAGTGCTCAATACAGTAGCTATTATAGCTATTACATGATATCATCTTCATTTTACGAATGTTGCAATTGAGCCCTAGAGAGCTTAAGTCAGTTGCCCAAGATCACACAGATAATAGAGAACAAAGTGGATTTAAATCCAGGTCCAGTCTGTCTGACACCAAAGGCACCAAACCCCCAGTGCTTGAAGTCTCCCTCTCTGTATCTTTCTCTCAAGCTGAACTATACTTACAGAGCTGCTGGGGTGGTTAAAGAGCTACCACAGGACCCAAGTTAGAATTAAGTTCCCAGGGTCACCCTGGAGAAGTGAAAATATGTAGGGCCCAGAGCTGCCATTAAGAATGTGGGGTTTGGGGCCAGACATGGTGGCTCAGACCTGTAATCCCAGCATTTTGGGAGGCCTAGGTGGGTGGATCAGCTGAGGTTAGGAGTTTGAGACCATCCTGGCCAATATGGTGAAACCCTGTCTCTACTAAAAACACAAACAAAAATTAGCTGGGTGTGGTGGTGGGCACCTGTAATCCTGGCTACTCAGGAGGCTGAGGCAAGAGAATCACTTGAACCCAAGAGTCAGAGATTGCAGTGAGCCGAGACCACACCATCGCACACCAGTCTGGGCAACAGAGACTCCGTCTCAAAAAAAAAAAAAAAAAAAAAAAAAAAATGTGGGATTTGGGCCAGACGCAGTGGCTCATGCCTATAATCCCAGCACTATGGAAGGCTGAGGCAGGGGGATCACTTGACCCCAGGAGCTAGAGACTAACCTGAACAATATAGCAAGACCCCGTCTCTACAAAAATAAGTTAAAAAATTAGCCACATGTGGTGGCACACACCTGTGGTCTCAGCTACCCAGGAGGCTGAGGTGGGAGGATCGCTTGAGCCCAGAAGGTTGAGACTGCGGTGAGGTGTGTTCACACCACTGCACTTCAGCCTTGGTGACATAGCCAGACCCTGTCTCAAAAACTAAAAAATAAAAATAAAAAAAAGAATGTGGGGTTTGGGCTGAGCACAGCAGCTCAAGTCTGTACATAATCCTAGCACTTTGGCAGGCTGACACAGGAAGATCACATGAGCCCAGGAGTTTGAGACCAGTGTAGGCAACAAAGTGAGACCCTGTCTCTACAAAAAATTAGCCAAATGTGGTGGCATGAGCCAGCTGCTCCGGAAGCTGAGGCAGGAAGATCACTTAAGTCCAAAAGGTCGTGACTGCCATGCATCGTGATTGTGACAGGGTACTCCAGCCTGTGCAACAGAGTGAGACTCTGTCCCAAAAAAAGAAAAAAAAGAACGTGTCGTTTGGAAAATTTTCACTCACCCTACCCCCAGTGATTTTACACAAGTGACATCAGGCTGAAATGATATCAAAAGCAGTATTAAAAGAGGAAAGAAGTCACGAAAGGGCATCATGAAGAATTAGAAGAATGGGAGAAAACAGGGAAGGAAGTCCCAGCTGCCACTGCCTTTGTGCCTCTGTGTGGTGGAGGGGACAGCAGCTTAACGTACGAGCCTCAGACAAAAACTTGGCACCAGTTGGTCTGAGCATGTCTTTTTTAATTTTTTATTTTGAGACAGGCTCTGCCTTCTGTCACGCAGGCTGGAGTGCTGTGGTGCAATCATGACTCACTGCAGCTTCGACCACCAAGGCTCTAGTGATCTTCTTGCCTCAGCCTCTCAAGTAGCTGGGACTATAGGCATGTGTCACCATACTCAGCTAAATTTTTTAATTTTTTTTTTTTTAAGAGATAAGGTCTCGCTATGTTGCCCAGACTGATCTTGAACTCCTGGGCTCAAGGAGTCCTCCCACCTCGGCCTCCCAAACGATTGGGATTAAAGGCACGAGTCACCGTGCCTGGACTGAGCATTTCTTGTGCATCTTTCTCCACATATACCCCTCCCCCCCTTTTTTTGAGATGGAGTCTCACGCTGTCACCCAGGCTGGAGTACACTGGCATGATCTCGGCTCACTGCAACCTCCTCCTCCCGGGTTCAAGCAATTCTCCTGCCTCAGCCTCCTGAGTAGCTGGGATTACAGGCATGTGCCACCTCGCCCGGCAAATTTTTGTATTTTTGGTAGAGATGGGGGTTTCACCATGTTGGCCAGGCTGGTCTCAAACTCCCGACCTCAGATGATCCACCCACCTTGGCCTCCCAAAGTACAGGGATTACAGGTGTGAGCCACCATGCCCAGCCTTAATTTTTATATTTTTAGTAGAGACAAGGTTTCACCAAGTTGGCCAGGCTAGTCTCTAACTCTTGGCCCCAAGCAATCCTCCCACTTCAGCCTCCCAAATTGCTGGGATTAAAGCCATGAGTCACCATACCTGGCCCTGCCCCCTTTAACTACTGCCCAGCATTCCAGTCTGAATGGAGAGAAGTAATTATAGTTCCCTAGGGATGGCTCCACAAGGCTCAAATTGCCCTGCCATCTAGCTACTACTGTTTGTAAGAACAACTAACAAATCCCACTTCTGGTCCCCCAGGGAACATGCACTCTTTCTCCACCTCTGGGTGTGCTTGAGGCCATGCTGTTGTATCTGGAGAGCTGAGGGGCAAGCTGAGTGATAACTGCAGTTGCCACCCCCACCACATTCCCCGCCACAGCCTTTCTTAAGGAGCCCAGTATCTTGCCTTCCCGTGGCCACTGTGTCCTAAAAGGGAGAGTCAGAAAGTGGCAAGGGGCTGGACTCACACCCCACTCTCCTGTGTCAGCTGCTGCGTGTCTGAGCTAGCCTGCCTGGTTCCAGAGCTCCCAAAGGCTTGCAAGAGAGAGAGTTGGGTACTGTGAGAATTAGCCCCAGAAGACCGTGTTCAAGAAAAGATAAACCATTCGTTCCTGAGGAAAGGGATCCTATTTTATTTATCTTTGAGAATTCAGGACCTGGCCCTTGTTAGATACATGAAAAATATCAGTGAAATTTGTTTTTAAAGGGCAGAATGCCTAAACGTTGGTTAGAAACAAGCCATAAATCTGACCAGGTTCCTGCATGTCAACGTGTCGCCAGTTTTCCGGGAACAGGATGATACCTCTGTCACAGAAACGATCAAATCCTCTAGGTCCAACTCATAAATCCAAGGGTGTGATGGCTAAACAACCAACATCTGATTTCTGAGAACTGACCTTGGACTGTTCAGAAGGTCTGAGAATTTCATCCTCCACCTCCCAACCCCTCACATGATTCATACCCAGGAATAAAACAAGGCGGATTTCGGACTGGATTAAGAAAATTTCTAACATCTTATCCAGCCTCTGACAAGCTACCAGGACATTGCACAAAAAGCAGAAACAGAGAGAGAGCAAGCCCAGCTCCTAAATCACTTTCTCTCAGCATCAGCACATCAGCAGCCACTGATCCACATTCTGACCCACACGCATGCACCAGACACATGTAATACACTCACAAAGCTTCACCTTAAACTCTTAAGTAGCAGTGACATACAAGCCATTATCACAGCACTCAGAGTCTCACATGTGTTACAGGAGCTCCCCAGACAATACTTACCAAACTGTAAGAATATACCTCCACCCACCCTTCACCATATCTGTATGAATACTGGGAGCTGTAGCATGCACATGTGTCTCTCTGTGCCCTGGATCTGTCAGGTTCTATGGAAAAGGGGAAATATGAAACAGAGACCCTGACGGCTATGAAAAGAATTTCCTGCTATTTGCTTCAAAGACACATAGGCAGGAAACAGTTAGGAAATCTATCAAAACAATTATAGCCTACTCTAGAAACTGAATATTAGAGAGGCAGGCAGAACAGGGAGGGAAGTCACGTCATTACCAGAACATATGAGAAGTCTGTGCAATGGCAGGGAAGCTACCAACTGGGCCTCCTTCCCCAGAGCCAAGGGAAGCTCCTGCCTCCAGAGACTCTCCTCACTACACCCACAGTGGGCCTCTTCAGCCCACAGAAACACAGAGCTATTTAAGAAGAGATGCAAATAAAGCTCACAACTTGTTCTTTTTTGGGGAGGGAGGCACACGTGACAGAAAAAGCCGCATTCGGGGCTCTGCCACACCTGCTGCAACCTACCACTGCTAATCATAAAATCAGAACTTGAGAACACAAAAGATGATCTCACTCAAATCCAACAGTTTACAGATAAGAAAACTCCCGTCCAGAGTGAGCGAGTGACTTTCTCATGGTAACAAAGAAAGTTGGTAGCTTAGCTGACACAGAATGAGGCCTCCTCACTCCCAGCCCAGAGCCTTTCCTTCACTTCTGAATCTTCCTGAGGCCAGAGTGTGTGAACTTCCCCAAAACTGAGCTGCGTAAAACTCTCTGATGTCCTCACCCAAGGCAGTGGGTATAAATGGATTGGTCCTCCAAACTTGCTAGTGGATGAGGTGGAAGCAGAAAGATTAATACTTCCTCCTGTTTGTCTGTCTTGCTCAGCTCAGGGCCCTAGGGCAGTCACAAAAGATGAGGACACGTGAAGACTGCAGCTGCAGGTAACAGGATTCCCGTTTCACATCCCAGGCTGCAATTCCACTGTCCCCCATCCACTGCTCTCAGCAGTCCCCACTTTTTTTTTTTTTTTTTTTTTTTGAGACGGAGTCTTGCTCTGTCGCCGGGCTGGAGTGCAGTGGCCGGACCTCAGCTCACTGCAAGCTCCGCCTCCCGGGTTCCCGCCATTCTCCTGCCTCAGCCTCCCGAGTAGCTGGGACCACAGGCGCCTGCCACCTCGCCCGGCTAGTTTTTTGTATTTTTAGTAGAGACGGGGTTTCACCGTATTAGCCAGGATGGTCTCGATCTCCTGACCTCGTGATCCGCCCGTCTCGGCCTCCCAAAGTGCTGGGATTACAGGCTTGAGCCACCGCGCCCGGCCCAGTCCCCACTTTTGAGCAGATTGAGGTGAAGCAGCTAAACTTCATGTCACTCCACCTCCATGGCAGAGCATGGCAGGCCCAAAAGAAGTCACAACTAAAACTGCTCCCCTCCCAGGGCTCATTGCCCAACCGAGCACCAAACCACATGAAGGTCCTCAGCTGGGAAGTTCCCCCACAGGACAGAGAGAGAAGTGAAACCCATCTCAGGGGAGAAAAACCAATGAAAGACAAACGTTAAGAGGTGCTGCCTCACAGTGCCTTCTCTGGTATAAAGGCAAGCGGTCCTCCCACCCCACCCCTCCCTCCAAGAGCCCAGAGAAAGAAAGAGAGCATGGACCACATTATTGTTTTGGGTTTTGTTTGTTTGTTTGTTTGTTTGAAACGAAGTCTCGCTCTTTCGCCCAGGCTGGAGTGCAGTGGCGCGATCTTGGCTCTCTGCTACCTCCACCCCCTAGGTTCAAGCAATTCTCCTGCCTCAACCTCCCTAGTAGCTGGGATTACAGGTGTGCACTACCAAAGCCCAGATAATTTTTGTATTTTTAGTAGAGACAGGGTTCCACCATGTTGTCCAGGCTGATGTCAAACTCCTGGGATTACAGGAGTGAGCCACTGCGCTGGCCTACATTGTTAATTTCACAGAGGAACAAGACCCAAACTGTGGTGACTGAAGAAGCCAAGATTCCATTTCCTTCCAGAACCAGACATTCAGCCTGAACTCAGTAGGTCTCAAACATCAATGTTTGAGAAATTCTTCTTTCAGTTGGCCCAAGTGAGAACTACAGATCTCAGGTTTTTTTGTTTTGTTTGTTGCCGTTGTTGTTGTTGTTGTTGTTTTGAGACAGTCTCACTCTGTTGCCCAGGCTGGAATGCAGTGGCGCAGTCTCGGCTCACTGCAACCTCTGCCTCCCGGGTTCAAGCAATTCTCCCACCTCAGCTTCCTGAGTAGCTGAGAGTACAGGTGCACACTCTCATGCTCAGCTAATTTTTGTATTTTTAGTAGAGACAGGGTTTCACCATGTTGGCCAGGCTGGTCTTGAACTCCTGACCTCAAGAGATCCCCCGTCTCGGCCTCCCAAAGTGCTGGGATTACAGGCGTGAGTCACCCCGCCTGGCCTAGATCTCGGTTTTTGTTGTTGTTGTTATTGTTGTTTGTTTTTGAGACAGAGTCTCACTCTGTTGCCCAGGCTGGAGTGCAGTGGCGCCATCTCGGCTCACTGCAAGCTCTGCCTCCTGGGTTCACGCCATTCTCCTGCCTCAGCCTCCCCAGCAGCCAGGACTACAGGTGCCCGCTACCACGCCTGGCTAACTTTTTGTATTTTTAGTAAAGACGGGTTTTCACCGTATTAGCCAGGATGGTCTCAATCTCCTGACCTTGTGATCTGCCCGCCTCGGCCTCCCAAAGTGCTGGGATTACAGGCGTGAGCCACTGCGCTCGGCCTAGATCTCAGTTTTTAACAAACATTCTCGAAGATTCCAATACAGATGATCCAAGGACCACTCTATGAGAAGTCCTACCCTGTTGTCGATCTGGGAGTCAACCTGAAAGTTGACACTTTCTGTACCTGAGCTGCATTTTATCTATGTCTTCGTTAAAGGTAAAAGGAAACAAAACAAACAAACACAGAAAAGGCCAGGCGTAGTGGCTCACGCCTGTAATCCCAACACTGGCAGGCCGAGGTGGGCGGACCATGAAGTCAGGAGTTCAAGACCAGCCTGGCCAACACAGTGAACCCCCGTCTCTATTAAAAATACAAAAATTAGCCAGGTGTGGTGGTGCATGCCTGTAGTCCCAGCTACTTGGGAGGCTGAGGCAGGAGAATCGCTTGAACCTGGGAGGCAGAGGCTGTAGTGAGCCGAGATTTCACCACTGCACTTCCAGCCTGGGCGACAGAGTGAGACTCTATCTCAAAAACAACAACAACAACAACAGAAAAGTATAGAATATACTGAACTACACTGAACTGCTGAGTGATTAAGACCACATGCTATGTAGTCCCCCAGGCGGCCTGGCTTCATATTCTGGCTCCAGCATACAAGCTGCAAGGCCCTGGGCAAATGACTATACCTCACTACCCTCATCTGTAAAATGGGGCCAATAAAAGTACCCACCGCATGTGCTGTTGTGAGGATCAATTGAGGTCATCTAGTTAAAGTGTTTAGCACACTGCCTGGTATGTACTGAGCACACAATATTTGTACTATTAGTACACAATATTAGTTACACTAGCTGTGTTAGATGTACTAATTGTAAACATACAATATTTGTTGGCTATTAGCATTTAATATTGTCATATAAACATATAAAACTCATTACTCATTACACTCAGGCCGGGAGCAGTGGCTCACGCCTGTAATCCCAGCACTTTGGGAGGCCGAGACGGGCAGATGACCTAAGGTCGGGAGTTCGAGACCAGCCTGACCAACATGGCGAAACCCCCTCTACTAAAAATACAAAATTACCGGGCGTGGTGGCACATACCTGTAATCCCACCTACTCAGGAGGCTGAGGCAGAAGAATCACTTGAACCCGGTAGGTGGAGGTTGCGGTGAGCCAAGATTGTGCCATTGAACTCCGGCCTGGGCAATAAGAGCAAAACTCTGTCTCAAAAAAGAAAAGAAAAAAAAACTCATTACACCCAAGAGACTGGATAGGCCAAGTAATTTTTAAGCAGTAGAGAGCCTTCCAAGGAGACATCTAGATGTGGTAGCCTGGCTTTTGGCTTCATCCTTCTAAGCTACTTCTTCCCCTTTACCCTCCTAGTCTCACCTCTCCCCCTTCCAACCCATGGACACAGTGTTCTCAGCAGAACTGTACATTTGCATTGTGCTTTTTATAGTTTACAAGGAATGCTAACATATTTTACAGCATGTGTTTCACCTGCTTGCTCTTCCCTATTATCTTTCTCCAAAAGTCCTTCCTTCACTGTCCTCTTTTCACCTCTCCATTCATTGATTCACAGTCCCCATTTTCCAAAAGACCTATTGGTAGTAAATATGTGACCCCTGGGCTAAGAATATCTATCCAGCCAAAACCCTGAAAAATCGCTCTGATCAGAGAACAGGGAGGGAAAGAGTAGAAAACAGCCATGAGCTCAATGCAGGAGAGCAGGTGTGAAGTTCCCACAGAGGCAGAGACCTCCCCAGCTCACTCCTTCTTTCCTCTTCATCATCTACCACTCCTTGGCTCCAGCCCCAGCTGTATTCTTCCCACTCCCCACACAGTAGTTCCACCTGGATGGCCCATAGGCATCTTACCTAACATCCAAAACTGGATTTAGCATTTCAGTCCCTAACCAACCTAGCCCCGCCCTTATCTTGGTGCTAATGACATCTGGTCCACCCAAATGCCTAAACTAGACACAGCTCAGAGCCATCTTCAGACACCTCCTTCCCATCTCCTCCTCCCCTCTGGTCACTCACAAAGACCTCCAACTCTTCCTCAAATGGCTCACGCCTATCCCCCTGTTCTCCATGCCCTCTGATCTCGCACTTCAGATCTGTCTCTCATGTGGACTCTCCACAGCCACACTTCTCCTAGAGTATATGTCCTGAGACACAGGTCACTTCCCACTTAAAGCCTCTGGTAGTTCCCCACTCACAAGAGTCCAGACTCCTTAAGCTGGTGGTCAAGACTTTCACAGTCTGGCAGGACTCTGCCCTTCCTGCTATCAAAGAGCACCAAAACAAGACCAGAACAAAAATATCCACCCTCTCCACTCTTGCCTAAAAGGCCAAAGAGCACATAAAGCCTGAGGGTTGGTCCCCTCTCATAAGGACATTAGCCAAATTGATTTCTTCTGAGCGTGGGTCCTTGGGCCCTGAAGGAATGATATAGATTTCAATGAGGAAGAGGAAAGAAAATGCATGGCCAGAGCAGTCAAGCTGTAAGGGCTTGAGTTAATCTCAAATCTCATTTTGCAGAAGGCACAGCTAAGGCCTAGATAGGCAAATCTACTCATTCAAAGCCAGAGCTCAGTCACCAACACCACGACCCAGGTCCTGGCCCACAATTCTGCTGCTTCTGCCAGCAGGCCTAGAAGACTCACTCAAGAACAACTGTCTTGGATTCCCACAGCTTTCCCCTTTCTGTGGTCACAACTCAGGACTCCCTACCCTGCCCCACAAGCCTGCAGATTCTGAGATGACCGGGAAGGAACAGAACAGGAAGGTGTGAGCTTTGGCACCAGTTCAAGGTAGAACTGTACGGGCTAAACACAGGGCCTTTGATTATAGAAAAAAATAGGCCCATTGTCTTGGTGGGTGGAACCAAAGCAGAGCAGCATCTAAGAAACCAGTTTCTTTGTGTCCAGTGATGAGGACTTAGCCCTAAAATATTAGGATGGGGAGGGAGGAGGGGTGAAAGGGACACATATTTTAATACGATAGATTAGCAAACTAATACAGGAACAGAAAACCAAATACTGTGTCTTCTCACTTATAAGTGGGAGCTAAATGAGAACACATGGACAGAAAGAGGGGAACAACAGACACTGGGGCCTACTTGGGGGTGGAGGGTGGGAGGAGGGAGAGGATCAGAAAAAAAAAAAAAATGTTGGGTACTATGCTTAGTACCCGAGTGACAAAATATCTGTATAGGAAACCCCTGAGTCACAAGTTTACTTATATAACAAACCTGCAGGCCAGGCACAGTAGCTCACGCCTGTAATTCCAGCACTTTGGGAGGCCGAGGAGGGTGGATCGCCTGAGGTCAGGAGTTCCAGACCAGCCTGGCCAACATGGTGAAACCCTGTCTCTAATAAAAATACAAAAATTAGCTGGGTGTGGTGGCGTGCGCCTGTAATCCCAGCTACTCGGGAGCCTGAGGCAGGAGAATTGCTTGAACCCAGGAGACAGAGGTTGCAGTGAGCAGAGATCGCGCCACTGCACTCCAGCCTGGGTGACACAGCGAGACTCTGTCTCAAAAAACAAAAACCAAAAACTTGTACATGGAGCCCTGAACCGAAAATAAAAGTTTAAAATATTTTAAAAGAAAATTTAAAAAAAAGAGGCAATTACAAGAGTTCTTACCCCTAAGTTTTGCTTGTTTCCTCACATAGTGCTTTATACAAGGTCCTCTGATTCCCCCAGGATCTAGGAGGGTTGGGGAAAGGTGTAGCTATCTGGAGGATAGAGGAATCAAGAAGAGATTTAGATGATTCCATTATGAGGCTATTAGTAGAGAAAGGAGCCACTCTATGTTTCCCTAATTGCTAGTAAAGAAAAACAAAAAACAAACAAAAAAAAACTCAGGGCTATATATCCCCCCTTTCAACAAAGGAAACAAACAAACCTTCCTACTAAGTTACTAAGTACAGGTGACCTGTTCCGGGACTGGGGCCCTGCCCACCTCAGCATTGTTAAGAAATAATAGGAGGAAAAAAGCAGAAAACGCTGAGCCCTAAACAACAGATTTTAGGAGCACATTCTCCCCTGCCACCGAGTCTGAAACTCCTTCATATTGATTCCAGGCTCCCGGAATGTCCCAGTTTACCCCGTAAGATGTCACTGAACACATTCCTTGATGACTAGTCATTCCTTTGAGTTTGATCCATGGAAATGATGGACCATTTAGATCGAAGGATAAGGCCCTCTCTTTCTGCCTTTGCAAAAACTATGCCTATAATGTCCCTCCTGTCCTTGGCAAATTCATCCTTACACTCAGAGGCATGCCTTCTCAGTGATCTTCCAGAGGATTTCACAGGTACATTGAAATACTTCTATTTATAACATCGCAATGTAATTGTTACTCGCGTCCATGTGAAGAGAGTCTACTACACAGGCACTTGGGTGTAAGTGGGCTGAGTCTGAAAAGAGAGTCAGCAAAGGGAGAATAGGGTGGGGCAGTTTTCCAGGATTTGGGTAGGTATCGGAAAATTACAGTTAAAGGTGGTTTTCAAGACTCTTGTAGGCAGTGGTGGAGGTCACAAGGTGCACGGTGGAGAGATCATGAGACTCATTGTCCAGGAAAAAGAATGTCACAAGGTCAATTGGTCAGTTACAGTGGGGCAGGAACAAATCACAATGGTAGAATGTCATCAGTTAAGGCAGGAACTGGCTCTTTTTACTTTTGTGGTTCTTCAATTGCTTCAGGCCAGCTGGATGTATACGTGTAGGTCACTGGAGATATGATGACTTAGCTTGGGCTCAGAGGCCTGACAGTAATTATCTTTAATTTCTTACCTTTGAAAATTAAGACAAAAAGTATGAAAGAAAAAATAACTATCACTTGTATTCTATTTTCCACCCATAATCTAGACCTAATCATTGTTTAACATTTTGGCCTATTTTTTCCAGTTCCTTTTTTCTGTGTAGCAGACTGTAACCTCCTGGAATGTAAAAACTACATACATTTTTCCCGGTTCTTACAGTTCTGGAGGTCAAAAGTCCAAAATAGATCTTTCTGGGTTAAAATCAAGGCATTGGCGGTGTTCTTTCTGGAGGTTTTCTTCTGGAGGCTTAAGGAATGGATCCTCTTCTTTGCCTGACGCAGCTTCTCGAGGCCACCTGTATTCCTTTGCTCATGGCCCCCTTCCATCTTCAAAGCCAGCAGTGGCCAGTGGAATCTTCCTTATACTACATCATTTTCACTCTGACTCTCCTGCCTCCCTCTTTCACTTATAAGAATCCTTCTGATTACAATGTGCCCACTCAGATAATCCAGGATAATTCCCCCAACTCAAGATTCTTAACTTCATCTTATCTGCAAAGTCTTTCTACCAAATAAAGTAAAATGCACAGGTTCCAGGGAGTAGGATGTGGATATTTTCAGGAGGCCATTATTCTGCCTAATACAGGTACCTTTTATAAACTTCACCAACAACAAAAATTTGCCTTGCCTTCCTTCTGTGTCTCACTTTTCTGTCTGAATCATAGGCAAGAGCACAAACTTTGAGGTGAAATACCCTAGCACTGCTACAAACTGGCTGGATGATCCTACCATTCACCTTGCATCCCTCAGCCTCTACTCATCTGCAGCACAAAGATGACTCTTACTCCATCAGAGGATGACAATAAAAGAGTAAATTAAAATGTGTAAGGCATTGGCCAGGCGCAGTGGCTCACACCTATAATCCCAGCACTTTGGGAGGCCAAGACAGGTGGATCACAAGCTCAGGAGTTCAAGATCAGCCTGACCAACATGGTGAAACCCCATCTCTACTAAAAATACAAAAATTAGTTGGGTGTGGTGGAGCACACCTGTAATCCCAGCTACTCAGGAGGCTGAGGTAGGAGAATCCCTTGAACCAGGGAGGTGGAAGTTGCAGTGAGCCAAGATCACGCCACTGCACTCCAGCCTGGGCGACGGAGCGAGATTTCATCTTTAAAAAAAAAAAAAAAAAAAAAAAAAAAAAAAAAGATGTGTAAGGCATTAGACACAGAGCCTGGTACCTGGTGAGCCCTCAGTAAACATTTTTTTCAGTCTTTTCCTTTTGCCATCCCATTTCTCTCACCCTCACCCATCTTCTTGGTCTCCTTTCTTTTCAGTGACTTGCTCACTCTAAACTACCATTTAGAAAGCAGCCACACTACCCATTCTCTTGTCATTCTGCTGGAAAGTTCTTGTGATGGAGTCTGCTATCTACTCAAGACAGTCCACATTATTTGTATGGAGAGGTCTGTTTAAAACAAGAAGTCCTTTTCATGTTCACATAAAATTTTTACATGCTTCCTCTTAACGTACACATACCAGTCCCAATTCTGCCCTGCTAATTCATATATGCATTTCCTTATTTCACTCTTCTTCAGTCTCTTTTTTGAGACAGAGTTTCATTCTTGTCACCCAGGCTGCAGTGCAATGGCACGATCTCAGCTCACTATAACCTGTGCCTCCTGGGTTCAAGTGATTTTCCTGCTTCAGCCTCCTGAGTAGCTGGGATCACAGGCACACACCACCACGCCTGACTAATTTTTGCATTTTTTAGTAGAGATGGAGTTTCGCCATGTTGGCCAGGCTGGTCTTGAACTCCTGACCTCAGGCAATCTGCCCACCTCCGCTTCCCAAAGTGCTGGGATTACAGGCATGAGCCACCGAGCCTGGCCCAGTCTTTCTCTTTACATCTTATAAATAAGGATAGTACCTGCTGGGCGCGGTGGCTCACACCTGTAATCCCAGCACTTTGGGAGGCCGAGGCGGGCGGATCACGAGGTCAGGAGATTGAGACCATCCTGGCCAACACGGTGAAACCCCGTCTCTACTAAAAATACAAAAAAAAATTAGCCGGGCATGGTGGCAGGCGCCTGTAGTCCCAGCTACTCGGGAAGTTGAGGCAGGAAGAATGGCATGAACCCGGCAGACAGAGCTTGCAGTGAGCCAAGATCACGCCACTGCACCCCAGCCTGGGCGACAGAGTGAGACTCCGTCTCAAAAAAAAAAAAAACGAACAAACAAAAAAAGACTGAAGCAGAGAAGTTTAGTAATGTACCAAGTGTCACTCAACTCCATAATTTAACCTCATCCTCCTCCCCATGGGGCAGAGGACATCCTAAGATTTCCAAGGTCTCCTGAATGACATCCACCTTTCAGAATGATTTTTGCCCCCTTTACTCTCAGGATTTGACAAACAGCCAGCATTTTGTTTTCTGTCTCACCCTTCACTTATGCAGCTGTTCCCTAACACCACACTCACAACTATGCAGCCCTGAATAAAAGCTGGCTTTTATGAACCTCAATCTCTTTTGGCAAAAAGGAAGGCCAGGTTCTGGCCGGGCGCGGTGGCTCAAGCCTGTAATCCCAGCACTTTGGGAGGCCGAGACGGGTGGATCACAAGGTCAGGAGATCAAGACCATCCTGGCTAACCCGGTGAAACCCCGTCTCTAGTAAAAAATACAAAAACATAGCCGGGCGAGGTGGCGAGTGTCTGTAGTCCCAGCTACTCGGGAGGCTGAGGCAGGAGAATGGCGTAAACCCGGGAGGCGGAGCTTGCAGTGAGCCGAGATCCGGCCACTGCACTCCAGCCTGGGCGACAGAGCAAGACTCCGTTTCAAAAAAAAAAAAAAAAAAAAAAAGGAAGGCCAGGTTCCCAGTTCTCATAAAAAGTAATTTTTTTTTTTTTTTTTTTTTTTTTTTTTGAGACGGATTCTCACTCTGTTGCCCAGACTGGAATGCAGTGGTGCAATCTTGGCTCACTGCAACCTCTGCCTCCCAGGTTCAAGCGATTCTCCTGCCTCAGCCCCCTGAGTAGCTGGGATTACAGGTGCACACCACCACGCCTGGCTAATTTTTGTATTTTTAGTAGAGACGGGGTTTCATCATGTTGGTCAGGCTGGTCTTGAACTCCTGACCTCGTGATCCGCCCTCCTTGTCCTCCCAAGTGCTGGGATTACAGGTGGGAGCCGCCGCATCCGCTGTAATTTTTGCTGAATTGTTAACTATTTGTACAGTCATTCTCTAGCTGTAAAAGGGGTGCACTAGGGACAGATAATGTCATGAGAAGGAAGCAGGAGGAGGGAAAGTAACTGGAATGATCACAAAGGGGAGAAGATTTGAAATCCAGAAACAGTCATAAAACACACCCAGAGTGTGTGGCCTTTGAGCAATGACAGTCCCACCTGCCTCTTTCCAGGCCTAGTGGCCTCTGACTTCCTTCTCAGTTGCCCCTCCCAACCTTGCTTTCTTAGACCAATACTAATGGCCAGGGAGGTGGGGCCAGGCCAGAGCACATAGCACTGAGTGGTGGGGATGGAGGAGCTGAAGTGGCAGAATAATGACTCATGCGGACCTGACTCACCCAGGTATACATCACCTGGGCAGGGAATGGAAGAGTGAAGGGCTGTGCAGGACGCATGGTTTAAGGCGTTGTACTAGGGAGTGGTACTTCCTCACTGCTGTCTCACTGACAGCAACAGAGTGGGTGTGGAAGACATCACAGCTTTTTCCTATTTCAAAACCCACTGTCCCTCCCTTCTCCCTCTATCCAGTTACATTCCTCTGCCCTTAGGTCACTTATTTACTCAGTTGTATTCCAAGGAAAAAACAAAATCGCAGTTGAATTTCTTAAAGATCCAAGCATTCGGTTCCGTTAAAGAGCGTCTGTCCTCTTAGTGATGACCAGGCACAAATCTTTTTAAAAGGCTCTGCAGGAAATTTTGATAAGAGCCTTCACACCACCCACATACTTTCTGGGAATCACTGAGCTATTAAAGTGATGAGGAAAGAATCTGCTATATGCTGTGCTGGGGACCTTTATGTTTGCATCTGATCTAAGGGTCACAATGACCCTTTGATGCAGGTACTATTACCCCTCTATTCCAAGATGTTGATAAACTTGTCCCTTATCTCAGAACTGGTTAAGGGTGGAACTGCTCAAAGGATTCAAACTCACATATTTCCGAATCTAAAGCTCATGGTTCACTCCACACCGTGGTACCTACCAGAATTCAAAGAAAGGAAGGATGACCGCTTCTAACAGGAAAAACTATGCAGGCTTCGATGAAGAGACAGGGTCTCAAATGGGCCGTAGGACAAAGAATAGCTCAGGAGGCTGAACAGGAAGGCAAGGGTATTATACAGGAAGGAGTTAAAAGAATTAGAATAAGATCAGGCATGAGAAAGTAAAACGTAGGTTAAGTCCTTCCATGAAGATCAATGGAGTAGATTGAGGCCATGCTATGGGGGCTTTAAATGGTAGCCTAAGGAACAGGAACTTGATCCTAGATGACAGCAATCACTGGAAAGCTTTGAGAAGGTCACAAACATGACCATATGGTATTTCCAGGAAGATTACACTTGACAGTATTATTAGGCAAGATAACTTGGAGAAGTGGTTCTCAGCTTTGGCAACTCAGTAGAATTACCTGGAAGTTTTATTTTCCTTTCTTTACTTTCTTTTTTATTTCATTTTATTTATTTTTTTTTTTTTTTTTTTTTTTTTTTGAGACGGAGTCTTGCTCTGTCACCCAGGCTGGAGTGCAGTGGCGCCATCTCAGCTCACTGCAAGCTCCGTCTCCCGGGTTCACGCCATTCTCCTGCCTCAGCCTCCCGAGTAGCTGGGACCACAGGCACCCGCCACCACGCCCGGCTAATTTTTTGTATTTTTAGTAGAGATGGGGTTTCACCGTGGTCTCGATCTCCTGACCTCCTGATCCACCTGCCTCCGCCTCCCAAAGTGCTGGGATTACAGGTGTGAGCCACTGCGCCCGGGCCTTTCTTTACTTTCATCTGAAATAATTTCAGACTTTCAGAAAACTTCTACAAATAGTCAGGGTCCTCATATACTTTTCACTCAGCCTCCCCTAATGTTAACATTTTAGATAACCACAGTATAATCATCAAAATCAATAAATGATCACTGATACCATACAATGAATGAATCTGTAGACCTTATTCAAATCGCCTTTATCTTCCCACTAATGTTCTTTTTCTGGACCAGGATCCAATCTAGGATCAGACACCGCATCTCATTGCTCTGTCCTCCCAGTCTCCTTTAATCTGGGACAGGTCCTCAGAATTTCTCTTGCCTTCATGACCTTAACATTTTCAAAGAGTATTGGTGAGTTATTTTGTATAATGACCCTCAGTTTGGGCTTTTCTAGTTGTTTCTCATAATGAAACTAAAGTTATATACACTGGGTAATAATACTACAGAGGTGATGCTGTGCCTTCTCCATCCATCATATTAGAATGCCCTAAGATGGGCCGGGCGCGGTGGCTCAAGCCTGTAATCCCAGCACTTTGGGAGGCTGAGACGGGCGGATCACAAGGTCAGGAGATCGAGACCATCCTGGCTAACCCGGTGAAACCCCGTCTCTACTAAAAAATACAAAAAACTAGCCGGGCGAGGTGGCGGGCGCCTGTAGTCCCAGCTACTCGGGAGGCTGAGGCAGGAGAATGGCGTGAACCCGGGAGGCGGAGCTTGCAGTGAGCTGAGATCCGGCCACTGCACTCCAGCCTGGGCAGCAGAGCGAGACTCCGTCTCAAAAAAAAAAAAAAAAAAAGAATGCCCTAAGATGTAGATATCTCTGATTACTGGAGATGTTAACTTTGAGCACTGGGCTACAGTTTCCTCACTGTAAAATGACCATTTTCCTTGGAAGCATTCATAAACAACCAGTGCCTGGGCCACATCATGCACTAATCAAATCACACTCTCTTGGGGGAAGTCACAAGCATTGGTAGGTTTTAAATGCCCTACAAGTGACTCTAATCAGTATCCAAGGTTGGAAACCCATAGCTTAGACAGTGAAGATTAGAATCCTGGAAATCAGCTAGGAAGCCATCCTTGGGCTTCACTTTTTAAAAGAACATCCAGTTACAGGCACAATAAATATATCTGAACATGGGCATGGCCCCTTTGTAGGAAAATAGGAAGGTTAAAAAGCCCCTGATTGGCCGGGTGCAGTGTCTCACGCCTGTAATCCCAGCACTTTGGGAGGCTAAGGCAGGCGGATCACGAAGTCAGGAGATCAAAACCATCCTGGCTAACACGGTGAAACCCTGTCTCTACTAAAAAAAAAATACAAAAAAATTAACCAGATGTAGTGGCGGGCACCTGTAGTCCCAGCTACTAGGGAGGCTGAGGCAGGAGAATGGCGTGAACCTGGGAGGTGAAGCTTGTGGTAAGCCAAGATTGCACCACTGCACTCCAGCCTGGGTGACAGAACGAGACTCCATCTCAAAAAAAAAAAAAAAAAAAAAAAGCCCTTGATTGGGAAAGTGATGGGTGAGTAGGCTGCTGTCCAATAAAAAGAGAAGGCAGAACCCCAAGTAAAGGGTCCAGCCCTTCTGGTCCATTTTCTCTCCAGATGTCAGAGAAACCTTTGCTCCAGTGAAAGTACATACTATGTAATTTTAATATCCTAAGCCTGACTGACACGGCCTCCTAATTGCCACCGACAGGGAGGGAATTATGAGTCATGTGATATAAATATATGACCACACATGCAAAGATGTACACTTCCAGGTATGATTGAAAGAACAATTCACAGAATCCAGATCAGAGGTACATTAACTCCCTAAACCATCCTGTCCTCCCAATTCGTTGTGGTTTTTTTTTTTTTTTCTCTTGGTCTATCACCCAGGCCAGAGTGCAATAGCGTGATCATAGTTCACTACAGCTTTGAGCTCCTGGGCTCAAACGATCCTCACACCTCGAACTCCAGAGTAGCTGGGACTACAGGCACACACCACCACACCCAGCTAATTTTTTATTTTTTCGCAGAGATGGGGTCTCGCTATATTGCCCACACTCCCACTTGGTCTTCTGTCCCGAATCTCTTCGGAAGTAAGAGAGTAAAGACTGTTGTAATTTTAATGAAACAGGAAAGTGTGTACACATCTCCTGTAACGAGGCTGTTTAAGCAAAAAGATAATGGGTTCAACTTCCTCAGTTATTATTTTGGCATTTCCATAAAGAGATATCATCAATCTCTCCCTTAGAGAGACCACGGATATCGTGAAAAGGAAACACCAATTCAACCAAAACCCAGAGGCAGGAAGGACCCTGACGAGCAGTCCAAGGTATTCACATGCCTGCCAGGGTCTGGTGCTGCTGGTGCAGAAGGAACTGCTATTGGTACTAGCTGAAAAAAAGAGACAGCAGCTCTAATACTCAGTGGGTAGTAAAAAAAGAATTCACTCAATTCACCTTTGATTCTCACACAGCCAATACCATTCCAGCCTCCCCATGGAGTCTCACTGAGAGGGCTGGCACATAATTAAATGCCAATACATGGGTAAAATAATTTATAGAAGTGAGGGATCAACTGGGTCAGGAATGGCTGGGAAAGGTTTCATGGAACAGACGGGATTCAGGTGAGGTCCTGAATGGTTCAACCTTAGGAAAGCAAAGACAAGGAGAAACACACGCCAAGAGAACCAGGTGGCAGGCACCACTGTAGATGCTAGCTTTGAAGAGGGTTCAGGAATGAGAGTGGGTTTGCAGATGTTGTTTTACTTTTTTTTTAGTTTTACATTTGGGGGTACACAGTAGGTATATATATTTATGAGGTACAGATTTTTTTTATTTACCCCTCTCAACCACCATGTGGGGTTATTTCACAGGATGATGTTGATCCTCAAAAAGGTGAAGTTACTTGCCAAGGTTGTTGGTGGATGTTGGATTAGAAACTCAGTGAGTCTAACACCGGAGCCCATGCCACCACCACTACCACTGAGAGAGACCAGAACGGAGTACGTGTAGGGAACAGGAAGGAGCAGGAAGAGCTAGAGCAGAAAGAGATGGTTAAAATACAGGGAAGTGGCCAGGCACAGTGGCTCACGCCTGTAATCCCAGCACTTTTGGAGGCCGAGGCAGGCAGATCACGAGGTCAGGAGATCGAGAACATCTGGCTAACACAGTGAAACCCTGTCTCTACTAAAACTACGAAAAATTAGCCGGGCGTGGTAGTGGGCACCTGTAGTCCCAGCTACTAGGGAGGCTGAGGCAGGAGAGTGGCGTGAACCCAGGAGGCGGAGCTTGCAGTGAGCTGAGATGGCGCCACTGCACTCCAGCCTGGGCAACAGAGCGAGACTCCATCTCCAAAAAAAAAAAAGCGGGGAAGTTAGGTGAGCCTGCTAAAGGGGGATCATACATATGTTGTGGAGGCCTGAACACTGGACACAGACATTCGAACTTGATCTTGTGAATTACCGAAGAGTTACTGAAGGTTTTGAGTAAGGGCAGGACCAGTCAAAGTGACATGTTGAGCCAAGCCCAGAGTGGGTGATAAAAATGAGGCTCTGAGTTCCTAAGCTAAAGAGATGCCACCAACAACAGTGAAGGGGCCATGTGATGCATGAGGCAAGGACTGGACAAAAAGGCTGAAACCCTGGGTTTAAACGCAAAACGTCATGCAGTGAGGTCATGGCTATGGAGGGCAAGTTCTATTCTTTCTACGCACCTCAGTCTCTCCTCATCCATAAATCAGATGCAGTGAGAATTAATCTCTAAATGATACTCAAGCCTTGCAACTCAACGTGTGGTCCACCAACCAGCAGCAATGACATCGTCCAAATGCTCTTTAGAAATGCAGAATCTTGTGAAAATGCCAATCACAAAAAAAAGAGATGCAGCATCTCAGGCCCCACCAGAAGAATCAGAATCTGTATTTAAACAAGATCTTTGGGTGATCTGTGAGCACATTAAAGTTTGTGAAGCATTTCGTCTAGATCTTTTTTATTTTGTATTCATTTTTGGAGTTTTTTGAGACACAGTCTCATTCTGTTACCCAGGCTGGATAGCTTAATGCAACCTGGACCTCCTGGGCTCAAGGGAATCCTCCTGCCTCAGGCTCTCAAGTAGCTTGGGCCACAGGCATGTGTCACCGTGCCCGGGTAATTTTTTTTATTTTTTGTAGAGAGGAGGTCTTACCATGTTGCCCAGGCTGGTCTGGAACTCCTGAGCTCAAACCATCCTCCTGCTTCAGTCTCCCAAAGTGTTGGGATTACAGGCATGAGCCATTGCACATGGCACTTCCAGTTCTAAAACACAATTACTTCACACTCACCTCAAATGCTGTTACTTCACAAGAGGAAAAAGGAAAATAAAGTTTACCTTTAGCCTCATTCATGCCCTTAATCCTAATGGTGTCAGACTGGCCCACGTCGGAGCAGAGGTTTTAGGAAACACCAGTGAGGCAGTGCTGCCACCTTGTGACCATCACTAGTAAATGCACTTAACCCTTGTAGCCAGCAAAGGAAGTGGGAGGGCTGGCAAGCGCAAAGGGTAGGGGGCAAAGTCCAGGTCACAGAGGAGATAAAATCACAATCGCCCACAAAGACAGGAAGTAACTGTCAGAGAGCTCAGCCTGCATTATAGGGCGGTGTCTCATTGCAAAGGACAGTTTGTATAATACCTAATATGTGGTATCAGTGGGAAACCTGGTTTCAAGCCAAGCTCTGCCCTTGTAACCTTAGAAATCACTCACTCTAACAGGTATTTTCAGACACCCAGCTCAGGCCTGAACTCCACCAGTAAACTTGTAATTTCCCAAGGAAACTTACTTTACTGTGACAGTTCTTTTCCATCCTGAGCCAAAATGTGTCTGAGACACACTCACCAATCTTCATCCTACTCTCTGTAGGCTGAAATAAGTCTAACTTCATACTCTTTACCGTCCTCAATCTTCAGGAAACGTAGAAGGGACTAATGGTCTTTTAAAGACACACCTCACCAAGCTTAGTCTCCAACTTAAAAAGGACTGGACAGTACTTTTACCTCTTGCCCGTCTCAGAATTAGAGCCTGTCCTCGAGATGCTACAGCATACAGTCCATTTGAACTTTTATATGGACGCACTTTCTTGCTCGGCCCCAACCTTGTCCCAGACACCAGCCCTCTAGGTGACTATCTTCCAGTCCTCCAGCAGGCTAGACAGGAAATTTGCCAGGCTGCTAATCTTCTCTTGCCTACTCCAGATTCCCAGCCATATGAAGACACCCTAGCTGGACGATCAGTTCTTGTTAAGAATCTGACCCCTCAAACTCTACAACCTCGATGGGACCGGACCCTACTTAGTCATCTGTAGTACCCCCACTGCCGTCCACCTGCAGGATCCTCCCCATTGGGTTCACCGTTCCAGAATAAAGCTGTGTCCGTCGGACAGCCAGTCTAATCTCGCCTCTTCCTCCTGGAAGTCGCAAGTACTCTCCCCTACTTCCCTTAAACTCACTTGTATTTCTGAAGAAGAGTAATAACCCTCATGAGCCTAATACGTCCCTTCATCCTATTAGGTCTATTCATCCTTACCCTACTTTTTGCAACAGGGCTTTACGCAGTCACCCCCACTACTTGGACTGAGCCTCCAAAAACTTGTCATCCCTACTATCTTTTGTCTAGTCATACTCCTATTCACCGTTCTCAACTACTCATAAATGCCTTGCTCTTGTTTACACTGCCGGTTTACACTGTTTCTCCAAACCAGCACGCTGATATCTCCTGGTGCTATACCCAAATCACCACTCTTAACTCCTTCTTAGAGTGGATAGATGATCTTTGCTGGCAGGGCACCCTCCAATACTTCTACCCTGATGAAGTTCTATTCTTTACTTTTATGCTCACTCTTATTCTCACTCTCATTCTTATGCCACCCTCTACCTCTCCCCAGCTATCTCTACCACACTATCAATTTCACTCACTCTCTCCTAGCCGTCTCTAATCCTTCCTTAGAGAACAATTGCTGGCTTTGCATTTCCCTTTCTTCCTGTGCCTACACAGCTGTCCCCACCTCACACACAGACTAAGCAACACCTCCTGTCTCCCTACACCTCCGAACTTCCTTTAACAGCCTTCACCTTAGCCCTCCTGAAGAACTTCTTTACTTTCTAGACAGGTCCAGCAAGACCTCCCCAGACATTTCACATCAGCAAGCTGCCACCCTTCTCTGCACTTACTTAAAAAACCTTTCTCCTTATATTAACTCTACTCACCCCATATTTGGACCCCTCACAACACAAACTACTATTCCTGTGGCCACTCCTTTATGTATCTCTTGGCAAAGACCCACTGAAATTCCCCTAGGTAACCTTTCATCTTCTCGATGTTCCTTCACTCTTCATCTCCAAAGCCCAACTACACATATCACTGAAACAATTGGGGCCTTCCAGCTCTGTATTACAGATAAGCCCTCTATGAATACTGGCAAACTTAAAAACATTAGCAGTTATTTTTGCTTAGGAAGACACTTATCCTGTATTTCACTCCATCCTTGGCTACCTTCCCCTTGCTCATCGGACTGTCCTCCCTCTTGTTTGCTTATACCCAGCCCCGTAAATAACAGTTAAAGTTTGCTCGTAGATACCCAACGCTTTCTCATACGCCATGAAAATCGAACCTCCCCCTCTAAGCAGTTACCCCATCAGTCCCCATTACAACCTCTGACGGCTGCCGCCCTAGCTGGATCCCTAGGAGTCTGAGTACAAGACACCTCTTCTAGTATTCCTTCTCATCTCTTTACTTTGCATTTCCAGTTTTGCCTTGCACAAGGTCTCTTCTTCCTCTGTGGATCCTCTACCTACATGTGTCTACCTGCTAATTGGACAGGCACATGCACACTAGTTTTCCTTACTCCCAAAATTCTATTTGCCAATGGGACCAAAAAGCTTCCTGTTCCCCTCATGACACTGACACGACAGAAAAAAAAAAGGTTATTCCACTAATTCCCTTACTTATCGGTTTAGGACTTTCTGCCTCCACTATTGCGCTCAGAAATGGAATAGCAGGCATTTCAACCTCTGTCACGACCTTCCATAGCCTCTCTAATGACTTCTCTGCTAGCATCGCAGACATAGCACAAACTCTGTGAGTCCTTCAGGCCCAGGTTGACTCTTTAGCTGCAGTTGTCCTCCAAAACCGCTGAGGCCTTGACTTACTCACTGCTGAAAAAGGAGGACTCTGTATATTTTTAAATGAAGAGTGTTGCTTTTACCTAAATCAATCTGGCCTGGTATATGACAACATAAAAAAAACTCAAGGATAGAGCTCAAAAACTCACCAACCAAGCAAGTAATTACGCTGAACCCCCTTGGGCATTCTCTAATTGGACATCCTGGGTCCTCCCAATTCTTAGTCCTCTGGTACCTGTTTTTCTCCTTCTCTTATTCGGGCCTTGTGTCTTCCGTTTGGTTTCTCAATTCATACAAAACCGCATTCAGACCATCACCGATCATTCCATATGCTACTTTTAACAACCCCACAGTACCATCCTCTGCCCAAGATCTCCCCACAGCCTAAACTTCTATTCCATGTAACCCATTATAAAATTTTCTTTAAGGTGTCCACGCAGCCCCTAATCCCACTCGAAGCAGCCCTGAGAAACATCACCCATTATCTCTCCATATCACCCAAAAAAAATTGTTTTCGCTGCCCCAACACTTCAACACTATTTTATTTTTCTTATTAATATAAGAAGACAGGAATGTAAGGCCTCTGAGCCCAAGCCTGCATGTATACATCCAGATGGCCTGAGGCAACCGAAAAGTACAGAAGAAGGAAAACAGCCAGCTCCTGTCTTAACCGATTGACCAACCTTACCACATTCTATTATGTCTTGTTCCTGCCCTGTCCCAGCTGATTGATCGATCAACCTCGTGACATTCTTCTTCTGGACAATGAGTCTTATGATCTCCCCACCATGCACCTTGTGACCCCTGCCCCTGCCTGCAAGAGAAAAACCCCCTTTAACTCTAACTTTCCACTGCTTACCCCAGTCCTATAAAACCGCCCCATCCCTAACTCCCTTCACTGACTCTCTTTTTGGACTCAGCCCACCTGCACCCAGGTGATTAAAAGCTTTATTGTTCACACAAAGCCTGCTTGGTGGTCTCTTCACGTGGGCACGCATGACACTAACATTTTTTCTTTTCCTTTTTTTTTTTTTTTTTTTTGAGACAGAGTCTGGCTCTATCGCCCAGGATGGAGTGCGGTGGCGCGATCTCGGCTCAATGCAACCTCCCCGTCCTGGGTTCAAGCAATTTTCCTGCCTCAGCCTCCCGAGCAGCTGGGATTACAGGTGCCTGCTACTGCACCCAGCTAATTTTTGTATTTTTAGTAGAGACATGGTTTCGCCATGTTGGCCAGGCTGGTCTCAAACTCCTGACCTCAGGTGGTCTGCCTGCCTCTGCCTCCCAAAGTGTTGAGACTACAGGCATGAGCCACCACGCCCGGCCAAGTCTAACACTTTTTCACACAACCGACCTTCAAATATTGGTAAACAACCTCAGCCGGGCACGGTGGCTCACACCTGTAATCCCAGCACTTTGGGAGGCCAAGGTGGGTGGATCACCTGAGGTCGGGAGTTTGAGACCAGCCTGACCAACATGGAGAAACCCTGTCTCTACTAAAAATACACACACACAAAAAAAAACAAATAGCCAGGCATGGTGGTGCATGCCTGTAATCCCAGCTTCTCGGGAGGCTGAAGCAGGAGAATCGCTTGGACCCAGGAAGCGGAGGTTGCAGTGAGCCAAAATTGTGCCATTGCACTCCAGCCTGGGCAACAAGAATGAAACTTCTTCTCAAAAATAAAAATAAAAAAATAAAAAACAACCTCTATGTGCCACCTACCCCGTCTTCCCTCAGCCATTTCCCATGTGGGTTCACCTGAAGCCCCACACCCTCTGCTCACTTTCCCACAGGTAAGTGAAGTGCAGCAACCACAGCTGACACTCCGAATCCTCAGGGTGGTCCCCAGAGCAGTAAAGCCACAGGACCCCCATCCCCATCCTGGCACCTCACGCCTATCTAGAAGCTGAACGCCACATCAGTTGATCTGGGGACGCTGACTTTCCCTGCTTCTACTGCTGCTCAATCATCCCACATGTGTGCAGGTGTCGACTTTTTATTCAGTTTTATTTTGTAAGAAATATTTATCGGAGCCTGCTGTGCACTGTCACTGGAGAGACAAAGGTGAAATCACACCTGGTCCTGCCTCACAGAGCTCCAGGCTATGGACAGAACCCACTCAAAGTCAGACCATCACCATTCAGTGAGAAACACCGTGACAGACATCAGAAAAGGGTTTTCTTTTTAAAAAAAACAAAACAAAACTTTTTATAGAGACAGGGTCTCACCATGTTGCCCACACTGGTCTCAAACTCCTGGGCCCAAGCCATCCTCCCACCTCAGCCTCCCAAAGTGCTGGGATTACAGGCGCCCATCCAACACAGGCTTTTTGACTCATCTCACTAATCCCCTGTGAGTAATCTTCCACTCTTGGTTTCCTGGGATCAGTTTTCTTCATTTCAAGCTCAAAGTGAAAAAGAGAATGCAAATTTCCTTGATGGTCCTTTGTGCGGTCACAGCTCAACCCGGCATGTCCTCCTGGCTAATCCAGGGTGCTCAGGGCTCCCACTTCACTCTGAACGTCCTCTCTCCTATTGGAGCTCACCACATCTGCACCTGCAGCAGCCAGGTGGCTGTACACTAACAGAAAATCCAGCGAGTCAGGAAACTTGATTTACTCCCTTAACTTTGAGGTTAGTGACTGTGTTGTTGAACTAATCCTATAATTTCCCTGAACTTTAATTTCCACGTCTGTAAAGTGGGGCAGGTGGATTCGGTCACCCCAGGTGCAGCTGTATAGTGAGAGCTCCTCAGAGGCAGCAGCACACCTGATCTCAGCATCCACCGTCTAGCAAATACCAGGCACACACTAGGCACTCAAAGCCTCACTGAATATATGTGTGAATAAATGACTATATGCGAGCCATGTGGATCATGGTCAAAGTCAACAAATATTTCTGAACGTCTACCAAGTACACTGTACAACAGGGAAATAAGTAACCCACACAGGACGGTGTTTTCTCCCAACTTCCCCTTACCTCCTTCCTGGGGAAGGGAGGGCCTCTGTACATCAGAGAGACTCTTGATACAAATAATGTTCTTGAGATGTGTTATAAGAAGTTGTCGGCCGGGCGCGGTGGCTCGAGCCTGTAATCCTAGCACTTTGGGAGGCCGAGACGGGTGGATCACGAGGTCAGGAGATCGAGACCATCCTGGCTAACATGGTGAAACCCCATCTCTACTAAAAAATACAAAAAACTAGCCGGGCGAGGTGGCGGGCGCGTGTAGTCCCAGTTACTGCGGAGGCTGAGGCAGGAGAATGGCGTAAAACCCGGGAGGCGGAGCTTGCAGTGAGCTGAGATCCGGCCACTGCACTCCAGCCTGGGCGACAGAGCGAGACTCCGTCTCAAAAAAAAAAAAAAAGTTGTCATGTTAACAAGAAAAAAGTCCATTTGTCTTGGGGGTGTTTTATATTAATAGACCTAATGGACCCAAAGCCCCCTCCAATGGGACACAGGATGCAACACCCACCCCAAGTGCATGGAGGGGAAACCAGATGGAGTGAACAGACAGGGAGCAGGACCTGGGGAAGAACAGTGAGTAAAGAGACTGAGACACCCGGAGGAAGGTCTGAGGAGGAGCTCTTGGCCCCTGCAGTGGCCTCGGTGTGGACTGATGCAGAACTCAGCAGCACAAGTAAAGTGGCCGCACCAGGCTCCATTTGTACATGGGATGGTTTTTCAGTAACATTTGCTTTCTGCTAATGGGCTGCATTTTCACACACTTTTTTTTTTTTTTGCTCCAGGGGGCACCTCTCCTACAACACGCCCCTGCTCTGCACGACCCTCCTCTCTGCCCTCCACCAACCCAAATCCTCCCCCATCTCCAGCTCAAGTTCCACCCGACCAAGTCCCTCTCAGTCCCCCTGCACTCTTGCCACTTGGAGAGATGACTGCACTCATATCTCTGGGCTTTATGAAATGGATGTCATGTCCCTGGTTAGACTTGAGCCTCCTGAAGGCAGAGACCATTTTTATATTTTCCAGAAAGAAGCCACATCCGTGATTTGCATCAGAACAAGCTTAGGCCCAGCCTGAGCCTTCAACTTGGACACAGGCTCAGTCCTAGCAGTCCCTGGCCCCTGCAGTGCTTTATAAACACTGCAGTAGCAAAGTCCACAATCAACTCTGTGACAAGTCAACAGGCCGAGATAATTTGAAAACGTGGAGAAAAAAGAATGGTCAAACAAAAGCAAAGGGCTTTGACTCATGCCTTTCCTCTTTCCTCCTCTCAAGGAAACAAAGTCACACCCCCTGTTCTCACTCCTGCCTGGAGGCTTCCAGGGAGGGCTCCCTTGTTTGCCTTCCCTTCAGCCCCCATGAATATCACCCAGCATTCAAGCCCAGCCTCTCCTCTCCCTTTGCGCACATTTCCTAAAGTCTCAAATAAATGTCAAGTTTCGTGAGTGCTGATATTCTATGCCCCTAATGTTTACTTCCAGTATTATTACCTTTCTTCTTTGACCTGGGGCCATTTCCAAAGAAGTGCTGGAGCCAGGCGCCCCAGCAGCTGGGCAAACACACTTCAGGGCTCCTTCCCTTCTGTGGCTCCTGTTTCTCAAACCCTCTGGGACCTGCAGCTCTGGAGGTCTCTTCCCCCAACCCAGTTCCCTCTCCTTTAGACCAGAACAGCTAAGCCATGGCCACCTTCCTGATGGACACACAAGGAGGCCTGGTGTCACCCACTGCTCCAGGGCGGTGTTCTGGGCAGGGGAGCTGCCTCTTGTCCCAGATCCTGCTCTGCTGCTACCTTATGTGGCTACAGAATTGAAGGGAATTGTGAACAGAGAGAGGACAGAGCAACTTCCCAGGCAACAACACTACTATTGCTGATATTTTTAAAAGGATGGGAGCAGGAGGGGAAAGAGACCTTGTCAAAGTCTCGCCTACCAACACTTAGCAGCCACTTTCCTGTCAAATATTCAGATAGAGAGGGTCACTGAAAGGTATAAGGAAATCCAAGCAAGAAAAAAAGGTTTGAGGAAGAAATCATGAGGCACTGGGGTGTGAGGAGGCGGGAAAGAGTACAGGAGAGAACTGGCACGGCTGCCAAGTTATCAGTCACCTTCTTATGTTCTTAAGAATGCTGCATTTCTTTTGTTTGACCAGTTTCACCTCCCAGATTCCCATAAAGCACATGGTCTAATCTGTTACCTAAGAGCAAAACAGCGTCACCTCACCTGTTCTCACCCTCAAATGGGAACGCTGGCCTGGGACTAAAGCATAGACCGCCAGGCTGAGTACCCTGACCTGAGTCATCCCCAGAGATCAGCAGCCTCCAACAGGGAACCTTCCATTATACTCTTCAAGCAACTTAACAGCTGCACCAACCGTTGCAATGAAAGTTCTAATCTCTTCCTTCCTCCTGTTGCTGCCATTGATGCTGATGTCCATGGTCTCTAGCAGCCTGAATCCAGGTAAACAAGACTGTCTATGAAGGGGAAAATGAGGGGAGGAAATGTGGCAAGACAGGCCACAGACACATCAAAATGCAGCTTCTCTTAGCTGTGGGGTATTGGGGTGAGTGAGCCTTTCTCAATGCCAGTTTCCTCCTTTACAAAAAACAGAAAACTGTACTTACACCCAAACGATGTTGACAGAGTTAAATGAGATATTGTATGTGAAAATATCTGCAACTGGCCGGGCGCAGTGGTTCATGCCTGTAATCCCAGCACTTTGGGAGGCTAAGGCGGGCAGATCACAAGGTCAGGAAATTGAGACTATCCTGGCTAACACGGTGAAACTCCATCTCTACGAAAAATACAAAAAAATTAGCCAGGCGTGGTAGCACGCACCTGTAGTCCCAGCTACTCAGGAGGCTGAGCCTGGAGAATTGCTGGAACCCGGGAGGCAAAGGCTGCAGTGAGCCAAGATGGTACCACTGTACTCCAGCCTGAGTTACAGAGCGAGACTCCGTCTCAAAAATAAAAAAGAAAAAAAAAAGAAAATATCTGTAATTGTAGCTGATCCTCCTCACACACACAGGTATGTATGTATGTATATATATACTAGCTCAACAAAGATTTGCTCCCATGTCTTCTCCCCCAACCCTTTTCCAAAAGAGTAACATAATTATCATGGCTAAACTTAATGATGGTGGTGGGAGGGTGTTGAAGGCAATGGTACCTTTATAGAAGATCAGGAAGTCCTTGCTTATATTCTTTACAGTGCACCGGAATGCCACCAACATGTCTTAATGCTATTTACTGGTAATGAAATAAACTAGAAAAAGCCTGTCACCAGGTAGTGTCCATATTTGAAGCTTTATTCGTAGCAAGCCCTGCTGTAACAGCTCACATTTTGGGAAGCAGACCTTAGCTTAGGGGTTGCAAATCTGCTCCAGCTTTCACTATAAAGTGGCCCAGCCCTTCACAGAGCAACCACGAAGAACAGACCTGACCCCCATGTATATTTCTGCTTGTGAGCACCATCTCCCCAAAGGCCACTTTGAGGTGAAATGGCTTTGCTGCATACTCAGCACCAACTTGGTCCTAAAATCAGGAGGCATTCTCCCTTCTCCACTCCAATTTCCAACATCTCTTCCTTTGTAGAGAGAGTGCTCTGGAAGCTGCTAAGCCCCATAGCCCTAGGGCCTAGACCACTATTCCAAAAGGGAAGACTTTTCCATCACTATGACAGACACCCATGCTACAGTCCTCTGCCTGAACTCAAAGCTCTAGTCCCAACCTGTTTTTCCAGTGTACCTCCCTCTACTCACTAAAAAATACTATTCTCCACCCAAACTAACCTGTTTGCTCTTCGCTGAACATGTATTGTGTTTTCCCATCAGCTCAACTTTGCTCAGACACCCAACTCAAAACCACCTTCCACAGCTTCCTTCAGTTCCTCTCACAGGCAGACATGTGGTCTCCCTCCTGAGAGCCAGCTTAGCCCTGCTGGACACTCTCTTCTTGCACTCATCATCTGCTGCCTTATATTGACGGGCCTCATGTGCCTTTCCTGCCTCTACCCCCTGCGTCGGCTGCAAACTACTTGGTGGCACGGACTGGTGCACTGTTTCCATATCCCTCACGCTATTCAGCTCAGTACTCAGCGAACATTAGATAACCTCAAGAATGCATCCTCAGGTTTCTAAATCAAACCAGGGCTTCATAGCAGCTCTACTGACATTCGGGCTAAACAGTTCCTTGCAGTGGGGGCTGTTCTGTGCACTGTGAGATGTTCAGCAGCATCCGCGTGGCGTCTCTCCACTACACGCCAATAGCAGCCTCCCCTCTCCCTCATCCAAACCCATTATGGAAGCCAAAAATATCTCCAGACATCGCCAAATGTCCCCGGAGGGGGATCCACCCTTGGTCAACAACCACTGCTCTACACCAATAGTTCTCTGCATGGCCACACTTTTAGACTCACCTAGACCTTTACACTCAGCCTGGAAGTCAGGGGGACCTAGATCTTGACTCTGCCACACACTTGGCAACCCTAGACAAGTCGCCTCACTTTTTTGAGTTTCAGTTTTATCATCTTAAAATGAAGAAAATACCACTTGTCACACACACTTGTGAAGATTAAATGATCCGCAGTGTGACCTAGAAAGGGTTTAATAAATGGACTGAGTAAAATTTCTAAGTCGCTCCTAAAGGACAAGGGTGAGGAACTGGGGAAAGCTCCCTGCGCCACCAGGAGGCACCATCACAAACCACGTCGCGGGGGTGGCAGCCGGGCTCAAGCCTTGTTTCCCAGCCAAGAGAAGTTTTGCAATGTAGGCCTGAGTCTGAGCTACTTAGTGGCTAAAGGAAATAATAGCTCCTCCATCCCCAAAATAAATCTCAGAATAAAGTCTAATCTTATTTTATCTCTTAATCACATACATGCTCAATATGCTTTTCACAGGGTTAAGGGAAATAAAAATAAGTGAGAATATATGAGGTCATTAGGAAATAAATTACTTATAATAACAGATTCATTAATTGTAATATTATTTAATTATAAAATTACTTATATCAGACACATTAAGAACTCCTATATCACAAGCATTGTTCTAAGCACTTCACACTTATTATCTCATTTGTCCTCACAAATCTAATGCATTTCTTACTTTTTCTTACTTTTCATTTTTCAGACTTTGAAAAATATTATAAAAATAGAGTTCCAGTATAGCCTTCATCCAATTGTTTTCAAACAATATCTTATGTAACCATAATACAATTATTAAAACCAGGAGATTAGCATTGATACCATAATATTAACTAATCTACAAATGTTCAAATCTTGCTAATCGTCCCACTCATGTCCTTTTTCTGCTCCAGACTCCAATTCGGGATCCCACTGAATAAAATGTCAGATCTCCTAAGTCTCCTCCAACCTGGGATAGTTTCTCAGTCTTTCCCTCTCTTTCAGGACCTTGACACTTTTGAAGAGTACTAGCCAGTTGTTTTGTAGAATGCTCCCAGAATATGGGTTTGTCTGATATTTCCGGCTACGCATTTTAGGCAAGAATACTTCAGAAGTGATGTATCCTTCTCTGGACATCCCAGCAAGAGCCCCAGGATGTCGGTATCTCTCATTACTGATGGGGTTCACTTTAAGCACTTGGTTCAGGTGGTGTCTGCCAGGTTTCTCTACTGTAAGGTTACTATTCGTCTCATTGTAATTAATAAGTATCTTGCAGAGAAACACTTTGGAAATATGTAAACAGCCTGTTTCTTCTCATCATACTTTTTTTTCTTGTTGTTCACCAGTTAACAGCATCATCATACTTTTAACATTAATTTTTAGAATCTATGGATGATTGTTTCCTACAAAGAATTATTACTGTGGTATTGGACAAATAGTGATTTTCTACTTCTATTGTTCCTTCTACATTTATCTAATCGGAATTCTGCCATAAGAAAGAGTTATTTCTTTTTCTTTCTTTTTTTTGTTTTTTGTTTTTTGTTTTTTGTTTGTTTGTTTGTTTTTGAGATAGAGTCTCACTCTGTTGCCTAGGCTGGAATGCAGTGGTGTGATCTTGGCTCACTGCAACCTCCACCTTCTGGGCTCAAGCGATCCTCCCACCTCAGCCTCCTGAGTAGCTGAGACTACAGGCACACACCACCACACCCGGCTAATTTTTGTATTAGTAGAGACGGGGTTTTGTCATGTTAGCCAGGCTGGTGTCTAATTCCTGGCCTCAAGTGATTCCCCCACTTCCACCTCCCAAAGTGCTGGGATTACAGGTGTGAGTCACCATGCCCAGCCTTTTCTTCCTTATTTATTTGTTCAGTTATTTATTTATATCAGCATGGACTCATGAGTATTTATGGGTTGGAATCCATTACTATCATTATTTATTATGTTGCTCATATTGTCCCAAAATTGGCCACTGGGAACTCCTTCCAGTTGGCTTCTATGACCTTTAGACATGTCTCCATCATTTTTTGAGCAGTTCCTTCATTTCTGACACCACAAGAAGCTTCGGGCTCCTCTTGTGTTTTTCTGTCCCAGCCCTGGATCAGCTATTTTTCCTGGAAGCCCTAGTTCCTTTCATGGGAGAATGATATTTACAGACCATGGGCACTGACTGATAGGCCCATTGCTAGCAGGTGCTGGTGCTTCTAGGCCCTCTAGTGGTCAGAGCTGGGAAATAACACACACGCACACTCATGTACAGTAGTCCCCACTTAATCGCAGTTTCAGTTACCCGCCAACTGTGGCCCCAAAATATTGTTATGTTATCTTGAGAAACAGAGAGAGAAAGGCCACATTCACATCATTTTTATTACAGTATATATATATATATAAATTTTTTTTTTTTTTTTTTTTTTTTTTTGAGACAGAGTCTCACTCTGTCACCCAGGCTGTAGTGCAGTGGTGTGATCTCGGCTCACTACAAGCTCTGCCTGCCGGGTTCACGCCATTCTCCCGCCTCAGCCTCCCAAGTAGCTGGGACTAAAGGCATGCGCCACCACAACCGGCTACTATTTTGTATTTTTAGTAGAGACTTGGTTTCACCGTGTTAGCCAGGATGGTCTCGATCTCCTGACCTCGTGATCTGCCTGCCTTGGCGTCCAGAAGTTCTGGGATTACAGGCGTGAGCCCCCTCCCCAGCCTATTACAGTATATTTTTTAAATTGTTCTATTCTATTAGTTATTATTAATCTCTTACTGTGCCTAATTCATAAATTAAATTTTATCATAAGTGTATATGTGTAGAAAATATATATATATATAGGGTTTGGTACTATCTGAGACTTCAATTATCTTGGGAGTCCTGTGGATAAGGAAGGTCTACTGTACTATTATTAACCACATCTTACAAATTAGGAAAATGAGGCATAGAAAAGTTACACAACTTTGTCCAAAATCACAAAGCAAGTATATAGTGGATCTGGGAAATGAAAATAGTGACAGATGCACCATAAATCCTAACAAGTGGAAGTAACTTATTTACACATCGACATCAGCAGAAAGCCACAAGCCCAATATTCCAGCATAGACACTCTCTTTGGAAAATAACCAGAATTCCACAGCAATAACCACAATGATAACCATCATGTACTCAACACCCGCCTGGGCACTGGGCTCCCACAGCAGCTCACTTATTCCCAACAACTCTGCGAGGAGGATTTTACCATCCTCCTTTTACAAATCAGGGAATCGAGGATCATAGAAGCCAAGTGACTTGTCCAAGTTGACATAGTTAAGTGATAGAGCCAATAGCTGACCCCAGGCCTATCTGGATATAAAGTGCACGTTTATGCCACTGTATCAGTGGTTCCCAAAACTGATTTTAGGTGCAATGTAAATAAGCTTCTTTTTACTTTAATACTTCTGTGTTTATTTTAATGCATGTTAGGAAAAAAACTAAGCATACATCAAACCTGTAATTTCACAGATAATATTGCATAGGATGAGGATGTTTTGCAAAATAAATTTATTTAGAGAAAAAGTATAAGGCTGGGCACGGTGGCTCAAGCCTGTAATCCCAGCACTTTGGGAGGCCGAGACAGGCGGATCACGAGGTCAGGAGATCGAGACCATCCTGGCTAACACAGTGAAACCCCATCTCTACTAAAAAATACAAAAAACTACGGCGCCTGTAGTCCCAGCTACTCGGGAGGCTGAGGCAGGAGAATGGCATGAACCCAGGAGGCGGAGCTTGCAGTGAGCTGAGATCCCGCCACTGCACTCCAGCCTGGGCGACAGAGTGAGACTCCACCTCAAAAAAAAAAAAAGAAAAAAGAAAAAGTATAAAGTGGCCAGGCATAGTGGCTCATGCCTGTAATCACTTGATGTTAAGAGTTCAGGACCAGCCTGACTAACATGGTAAAACCCGCTTCTACTAAAAATACAAAAATTAGTCAGGCATGGGTGGTGGGTGCCTATAATCCCAGCTACTTGGGAGGCTGAGGAAGGAGAATTGCTTGAAACCTGGAGGCGGAGGTTGCAGGGAGCCGAGATCGCAACACTGTACTCCAGCTTGGGCGACAGAGTGAGACTCTTGTCAAAAAAAGAAGGAAGGAAGGAAGGAAGGAAGGGAGGAATGGAAGGAAGGAAGGGAGGGAGGGAGGGAGGGAGGAAGGGAGGGAGGGGAGGGGAGGGAGGAAGGGAGGGAGGGGAGGGGAGGGAGGAAGGAAGAAAGAGAAAGAAAGAAAAAAGAAAAAGCATGAAGTAAATAATACTAAGGGTGGTTTAAGCTATAGAAAAAAATCATAAAGATGGTCTAAAAATGTCTGAAGTTTGGGAGACATAATACTATAGCACCATGCAGCTTCATTTTCAGTTTCCTCTGTGAAACTAGGGTCATATAGCAGTGCAGAATAAAACAATAGACTAAGAATCTTGTACCTGTAGCTGGGTGTGGTAGTGCTTGGGAGGCTGACGAAGGAGGATCACTTGAGCCCAGGAGTTTGAGGCCACACTGTGCTGTGATCATGTCTGTGAACAGCTATTGCACTAGCCCGGGCAACATAGCAAGACCCTGGTCACTAAAAATAAAATAAAATCCTGGACCTGGGTTTCAGCCCTAGATATGTCCCCATTACCTTTATGAACTTGGGCATTTCATTTGCTCTCTCTGGGACTGTTTCCTCATCTTAAAAAAAAAAAAAGGAGGCCGGGCGCGGTGGCTCAAGCCTGTAGTCCCAGCACTTTGGGAGGCCGAGACGGGCGGATCACGAGGTCAGGAGATCGAGACCATCCTGGCTAACACGGTGAAACCCCGTCTCTACTAAAAAAATACAAAAAACTAGCCGGGCGCGGTGGCAGGCGCCTGTAGTCCCAACTGCTCGGGAGGCTGAGGCAGGAGAATGGCGTAAACCCGGGAGGCGGAGCTTGCAGTGAGCTGAGATCCGGCCACTGCACTCCAGCCTGGGCCACAGAGCGAGACTCCGTCTCAAAAAAAAACAAAAAACAAAAAAAGGAGATAGTGATTTAATGAAATTAGTACAGCCCTTGGCCGGGCGCAGTGGCTAACGCCTGTAATCCCAGCACTTTGGGAGGCCGAGGTGGGCGGATCACGAAGTCAGGAGATCGAGACCATCCTGGCTAACATGGTGAAACCCCATCTCTACTAAAAAATACAAAAAACTAGCCGGGCGAAGTGGCGGGCGCCTGTAGTCCCAGCTACTCGGGAGGCTGAGGCAGGAGAACGGCGCGAACCCCGGAGGCGGAGCTTGCAGTGAGCTGAGATCCGGCCACTGCACTCCAGCCTGGGCCACAGAGCGAGACTCCGTCTCAAAAAAAATAAAATAAAATAAAATAATTAAAAAATAAAATTTAAACATTAATACAGCTCTTTTGAAAGCAATTCTTAACTTTTGACCCAGTAATTCCACTTTGGGAACTCTCTCCCAAGAAAATAATCTAAAATTTGGAAAACAGTTATAAGAACAAAGAAATTTACCAACTTCTAAAAAATAAAACTTTCTAAATATTCAGCAATGGGAAAGCAGTTAAATAATTTGGAACACATAATTATTGAGAGTATTATGCATTCATTAAAAATGTGTTATAAAGATAACACAGCAACATGCCTATGAATGGAAAAAGAGAATGTGTTTACATTCTATGGTTATCACTACATTGTATAAAAAGCATATGCAGGTAACAAATATGCCAAAATACCAACAGTTTGTAAGAATAGTAATTTCTCTGTTTGTACTTTCAAAATTTTCTCCAACAGTTAAATTACATTTAGACTGAAAAAAAAACTTCAGAATTAAGGAATTCGATTAAATAATCTCCGGGATTTCCTTCAGGGCCTAAAATTCTGTGGTTTTTCTCTGGAACTAGGAGTAGAGGTCAGGCAAGAGTAAAAATGTTAGAAAAGTTTACATGGCAGGGGCTATGCCAGGTTAAAGTACTTTGATAACACTCAAAACAGCACATGAGAACACTGGAAAAGCAGCCCTTGGGGAAATGACGCAACCCCCTCCATCTGTGTGACAGAAGTCTGGGAAGTAGGAGGCCTGAATTGAGCCATATGATCTCTAAGGGTCCCCTCCAAACAACATATCCATCCACGTATTGAACAAACATTTACCAAATGCCTACCATGTGTCAGGAACCACGTAGCTGAATGACTATTGAGCCAATGGTTCAGAGTCTAGTGAAGGAGAAAGATTTTATGTTAGTTTGCTAGGACTGCATTAACACAATACCACAGACTGGGTGGCATAAATAAGAGAAATTTATTCCTCACAGTTCTGCAGGCTGGATCTATGAAATCAGGGTGCCAGCACAGCTGAGTTCTGGCAAGGGTCCTCTTCCAGGCTGCAGACAGCGGACTTCTCCTCTTATCTTCAAGAGGTGGAAAGAGAATGAAAGAGCTCTATAGGATCCCTCCTACTTTTTTTTTTTTTTTTTTGCGACGGAGTCTCACTCTGTTGCCCAGGCTGGAGTGCAATGGCATGATCTTGACTCACTGCAACCTCTGCCTCCCGGGTTCAAGCAATTCTGCCTCAGCCTCCCCAGTAGCTGGGATTACAGGTGGCATGCGCCATCACACCCAGCTAATTTTTGTATTTTCAGTAGAGACAGGGTTTCACCATGTTGGCTAAGCTGGTCTTGCACTCCGGACCTCGAATGATCCGCCAGCCTCAGCCTCCCAAAGTGCTGGGATTACAGGGATGAGCCACCATGCCCAGCCTAGGATACCTTACTTTAAAAAAAAAAAAAAAAATATATATATATATATATATATATATATATATATAGTAGAGACAAGGCCTCGCTATATTACCTAGGCTGTCTTGAACTACTGCCCTCAAGCAATCCCCTTGCCTCAGCCTCCCAAAGCACTGGGATTACAGGTGAGAGCCACCACACCTGGCCTATGTCCCATTCATAAGGGCCTTTTTTTTTTTTTGAGACGAAGTCTTACCTTGTGGCCCAAGCTGCAGTCCGTTGATGCAATCTCAGTTCACTACAACCTCCACTTCCCGGGTTCAAGCAATTCTCCTGCCTCAGCCTCCCGAGTAGCTGGGACTACAGACGCATGCCACCATGCCCAGCTAATTTTTGTATTTTTAGTAAAGACAGGGTTTCACTATGTTGGCCAGGCTGGTCTTGAACTCCTGACCTTGTGATCCACCCGCCTCGGCCTCCCAAAGTGCTGAGATGACAGGCGTGAGCCACCGCGCCCGGCCCAAATCTCCTTTTATTATAAGGACACCAGCCAGACTGGAGTAGGGCCCACCATAACAGCCTGATTTAATCACCTTTTTAAAGGCCCTATCTCCAAATACAGGCATTCTGAGGTACTGGGGGTTATGGATTCAACATGTGAATTTCAGGAGACACAATTCAGTGCATAAAAGATTTCAAACAACAACATTACAGTGCAATAACAGAACTGCATTCAAATACAATAGGAACCGCATGAAGGCATAATTCATTCTGACAGGAAGTATCAGAAACCACCATAAAGGAGGTGTCATCTGAGCCAAGTTCTTACTTGAGAATCTCAAGTCTATAAACCATCATCCTTGATTGTCATAGGAATTTTTTTTTTTTTTTTTTTTTTTTTTTGAGATGGACTCTTGCTTTGTCGCCCAGGCTGGAGTACAGTGGTGCAATCTTAGCTCATTGCAACTTCTGCCTCCTGGGTTCAAGAGATTCTCCTGCCTCAGCCTCCTGAGCAGCTGGGTCTACAGGCGCCCGCCACCACACCTGGCTAATTTTTTGTATTTTTAGTAGAGAGGGGGTTTCACCGTGTTAGCCAGGATGGTCTTGATCTCCTGACCTCATGTTCCACCTGCCTCAGCCTCCCAAAGTGCTGGGATTCCAGGCGTGAGCCACCTAGCCCGGCCTGTCATAGGAATATTTTAAGTATCAAAAAATGGAGATAAGATAGAATCAGAAGATAAAAACAGGCTCGGATAGAGGCCAAAAGAAGAATGTATTTGTTCCAGAGGAACAAAGGTAAATACCATCATTTGATAGCTGAACTGGGACTCTGGATTCAAATACAGCTACTTGGGGTGGGTGTGATGGCTCATGCCTATAATCACAGCACTTTGGGAGGCCAAGACGGGCAGATCGCTTACACCCAGGAGCTCCAGACCAACCTGCGCAACGTAGCGAAACCCTATCTTTACAAAAAATACAAAAACTAGCCAGGAGTGGTGGTGCATGCCTGAAGCCTCAGTTACCGAGGAGGTTGAGATGGGAGGACCAACCAAACCCAGGAGGTCGAGGCTGCAGCCGTGACTGCACCACTACACTCCAGTCTGGATGACAGAGTGAGATCCTGTCTCAAAAATCAAACAAACACAAACAAACAAACCCAGCAACTTGGAGGTCAAGGGAAAATCTTGGTTTATGGAATAATCTCCTTGCTCTCACTCTTTTAAGTCATGAGGATTTTAGTGTGAGGTATGGGGAGAGGTCGGGAGGCTTTGACAAAGCCCTACCTTTTATCCTCTCTTCCATCTAGAAGCCATTCTTTCTCCACCTACCTTCAGCTACGCTTTTCCCTAGGCCAGATGTTGTTTAATCATGAAATTTTTTAATATGGTTACATATAGGCCGGATTTTAAACCTCAATTCCTCATTGATTAAAATACCCCTCAGCTGGGCACAGTAGCTCATGCCTATAATCCTAGCACTTTGGGAGGCCAAGGCAGGAGGATCACTGGAGCCCAAGAGTTCAAGACCAGCCTAGGTAACGTACCAAGACCCCATCTCAAAAATATAAATAAAAATAAAATATTCGTCTCTTAAAGTAACCTAGATTCTTGAAGTAAAAATGGAAAAATGGAACTGTGCTGACCTAGGTAGCACAATGCTGGGAGGATCATTTCTGTTCCCTTTCCAGTGTCTGGATGTGACCTGTTTCCTTCCGACAGGGGTCGCCAGAGGCCATAGGGACCAAGGCCAGGCTTCTAGGAAGTGGCTCCAGGAAGGCGGCCAAGAATGTGAGTGCAAAGGTCAGTAACTCAGCATCAACAACAGCGATGGCATCACCATGACCCCAGCTCTCTCCCTTGGGCCCCTCTGAGACCAATGCAGATGTTATCTCAGCTGACTTCACCCATTCCCCTCTCCACAACCTGCCACATGCAGCACCCGTGCCCGCTTTCTTCCTGACTCTCAGGCAAAAACTGGACTTCTCCAAGGTCTAGGGGGAAAGCCAGCCAATGTCAGGCTGCCCCCTGCCCCTTATCCTTTTCCTAAAGAACCCAGGGCTACCGCCCAAAAGGCTTTTTATTTTTTCCTGGCCTTCCAAAAGCTTCCTGAATCCTATTCTCAGCCTTATTTTACTCATAGGTAAGACTGAAAGCAGAGAGACAAAATGGCTTCCCCAAGGGAAAGCAGCCACTGGAAAGCAGACACCCAAGCCTTACTCCTCATTCTTTGGAGTAATGATATTCTGATGCACCCTCCAAACCTGCCACCAAACCCTTGCCCAAACAGGTCAGGAAAAACAACTCAGAAATACAAGCATTCAAATAGCCGGATGGACACTGTTCTGTGTTGACCCCTTTTCCTACCCCATTGCAGTAGAAATTCAAGGCACAGAAGATGGCGATTAAAGCTTCGTCCTACTCCCTCCTATCATATGTATTAACTCTCCCATCTAAGCAGCAGTGCTGTTGTTTCAGATTGGTTCCTGAGAGCCCCGAGAAGAAAAGTCATGACAGTTTCTGGGCTGCCAAAGAAGCAGTGTCCCTGTGATCATTTCAAGGGCAATGTGAAGAAAACAAGTAAGTTTGCAGAGGATGATTTTCCTTATACCACAGTCACTCCGTGGAATCACTAGGGATGAAGCACGGTTGAGAATAGAAAAAAGAGGTGAAATTAAGACCAGGATAAGCACACAACTCAGCCCTTTCTACTCAATGTCAACTTGTCAGGAAATAGGAAGAGCAGGAAAAGCAGGATACAATTCTCCTGATACTGGAAAGGTTTAACCAAATTCTTAGATTTTAAAACCTCACTTTTACCAAAGTGGGGGTAGATGGGGCTGTTGGAGACCTGGTAATTAATCTCTGAAGATTACACCAGTGTCAGTATCAAACAGAATTTGACTCCTCCCTAGTCTAGCAGTTTTGTGTTTGTTGTTTTGTTCTGTTTTTTGAGTGGGGGTCTTGCTCTGTTGCTCAGGTTGGTCTCAAACTCCTGGGCTCAAGTGATCCTCCCACCTCAGCCTCCCAAGGATCTGGGGTTAGAGGTACACACCCAGTTTAGTCTACCAGTTTTTAAGTGTCATATTAAAAAGTATATTGGCAGCCAGGCACAGTGGCTCACGCCTGTAATCCCAGCACTTTGGAAGGCCGAGGCAGGTGGATTGCTTGAGGCCAGGAGTTCAAGACCAGCCTGGCCAACATGGTGAAACCCTGTCTCTACTAAAAATATAAAAATTACCTGGGCATAGTGGTGCACGCCTGTAATCCCAGCTGCTCGGGAGTATGAAGCATGAGAATTGCTTGAATCCGGGAGGCGGAGGTTGCAGGGAGCTGAGATCACGCCACTGCACTCTAGCCTGGTTTTGAACTCCTGGGCTCAAGCTATCTGCCCACCTCGACCTCCCGAAGTGCTAGGATTATAGGCGCAAGCCACCATGCCCGGCCAGATTTCTTAAAGGTCAGACTAAAGCAATACATATAGTATAATCTCATTTTTGTTTTTAAAATAAACCATTGTATTTATATACCAGAAGGTATGGAAAAATATGTAGCAAACTATTAACAGTGGCTAGCCCTGGAAAATGTGTTGTAGAGGCTAGGGTGGGGATTTAAAAATGTTTTTCCACTGGATGAGTCTTATTTTTATAATCTTTAAAACTCTCATAAAAATTAGATGTTGGCTGGGCACAGTGGCTCACGCCTGTAATCCTAATATTTTGGGAGGCCAAAGTGGGCAGATCACCTGAGGTCAGGAGTTCAAGACCAGCCTGGCCAACATGGTGAAACCCCGTCTCTACTAAAATAGAAAAATGAGCCAGGCATGATGGTGGGTGCCTATAATTCCAGTTACTCGGAAGGCTGAGACAGGAGAATTGCTTGAATCTAGGAGACAGTGGTTACAGTGAGCCAAGATCAAACCACTGCATTCCAGCCTGGGTGACTGAGCGAGACTCCATCACAAAAAAAAAATTAAATGTTAAGGCCAGGCATGGTGGCTCACGCCTGTAATCCTAGCATTTTGGGGGGCCGAGGAGGGTGGATCACCTGAGGTCAGGAGTTCCAGACCAGCCTGGCCAACATGGTAAATTCCTGTCTCTATTAAAAATACAAAAATTAGCCAGCCATGGTGGCAGGCACCTGTAATCCCAGCTACTCGGGAGGCTGAGGCAGGAGAATCACTTGAACCTGGGAGGCAGAGGTTGCAATGAGCAGAGATCGTGCCACTGCACTCCATCCAGCCTGGGCGATAGAGCAAGACTCCGTCTCCAAAATAAAAAATAAAAAGAAAGAAATGTTAAAAATGTTTTTAACACTAGCCTCTCCCCTTTATTTGCACCCTAGGACACCAAAAGCACCACAGAAAGCCAAACAAGCATTCCAGAGCCTGCCAGCAATTTCTCAAACAATGTCAGCTAAGAAGCTTTGTTCTGCCTTTGTAGGAGCTCTGAGCTCCCACTCTTCCTATTAAATATTCTCAGTCAAGAAGACAGTGAGCATATCTACCAGACACTCTTCTTCTCCCACCTCACTCTTCCACTGTACCCACCCCTAAATCATTCCAGTGCTCTCAAAAAGCATGTTTCTCAAGATCATTTTGGTTGTTGCTCTCTCTAGTACCTTCTTCTCTTATCAGTCTTATCCTGTGCCCTCCCCTTACCCAGGCTTAGGCTTAATTATCTGAAAGATTCCAGGAAACTGTAGCTTCCTAGCTGGTGTCATTTAACCTAAATACAATCAGGAAAGTAGCAAACAGAAGTCAATAAATATTTTTAAATGTAACAGATCAAAATTGTTTCTTTCAAATGGGGTCTCCCAATTCACATCCAAATGACCCATTTTACTCTATTCACTGCAGACTGCATGCAGATTCTACACATAATTCTCCCCACCAAGACCCTCACTCTGTCTCCATTGGCCTACTTGTTCATCTTTCACTCATTCAACAAATCTTTCTGAGGTAAGAGCTAGGTAGGACAAAAAAAAAAAAAAAAAGTATACCAATGAACCGGACATGGTCTTACTAAAGATAATATAGGTTTAAAAAAAAAATGGCACAGTTTCTTAGCACTTAGGCAGCCTTTGGTATTTATAACTACTATCATCACCATTACCACCATCGTTATCAGTTATCATCATCAGTGGTCACTGTCTTTGAGTTTCCAATCTAGTACAGGATCATAGTTCAGGGCTAGAGAGATGGCATGGAGTATCTCAAATGTCATTCAGAAGGGCCTCAAGCTATAAAGATGGGAGGGCATGACATTAGTTTTTAGCATGGGAGTTAAATGATCAGAGTGACAATATAAGGAAATTAAACTGCCAACCTGGCTGGGCGTGATGGTTCACACCTGTAATTCTAGTACTTTGGGAGGCCTGGGGCGGGAGGGTGGCAGGCGGATCACTTAAGGTCAGGAGTTCAAGACCAGCCTGGCCAACATGGCAAAACCCCATCTCTACTAAAAATACAAAAATTAGCCAGGCGTGGCGGTGCGTGCCTGTAGTCCCAGCTACTTGGGAGGCTGAGGCAGGAGAGTCACTTGAGCCCAGGAGGTGGAGGTTTCAGTGAGCCAAAATAGCACAACTGCACTCCAGCCTGGGGAACAGAGCAAGACTCTGTCTCAATAAATAAATAAATAAATAAATAATCTGGCAACCATTTGTAGGAAGGAACAAAGAAGGAAATAATTATTACAACAACTACAGAGACTGCCCCCTGAATGACGCTTTCCTCAAACATCAGAATGAGAGAGGAAAAAGGAACACTTATCCAGCATCTGGCTTCTATCATCCCAGATGACACAGAAGCCTAAACTGGGATGCTTGCCTTATGAGAAGAAACATTTTAACTGAGTGGTGGGTGGGGTGGGGCCCTGGGGCCCTATTTATGACACAAGAGAGCAAGCCCCTCCCTTCTTGTAAGAGAGTGCTGGGCACATAGCCTCCTCCTATTCCTAATCCTCCCACCAAAGAAAGAGGCACAGAGTTCACTACTTAGTGGGGGCCAGCTGTGATCGGCCCACTGCCAGCTGCCTTAAAAAGGAAGACCAATGATGCCAGGATGGAGTGAAACCCAAGGGAACGTGCCATCATGAGGAATCAATGAGATATCTGTGAAGAGAGAAGGCTGGGTGGGAGCCCAGAAGGATGAAACCTGGAAGATCAATATCTCCCGTGAGGGAAGTAACAATGGAGCCAGGTTCTAAGTCAGCATCTAGGCCAGACTGGCAACCTGAGCCACACCAGAGGCCTATAACCACGCCAGAGCCAGAAAAGACACCCATAGCCCAGCCAGAATCGAAGACCCAACAGGAGCCTGATTCAAGGCAAAGACCCCTCACCCAGCAGGAGACCCCTGCACAATATGATGCTGAATCCCAGAAGGATCCTAGAGCCCAACAAAAATCTGCTTCACAAGAGGAATTTCTTGCCCCACAGAAGCCTGCACCACAGCAATCACCTCACATCAAAAGGGTGCCCCTCACTCAACAGGAACCTGCCTCCCAGCAGGGACCTGGGCTAGGAAAAGAATCTACAACTCAACAGGAGCCAGCATTGAGAGAAAGACATGTAGCCCAGCCAGGGTCTGGGCCAGGAGAGCCACCTCCAGTTCAACAAGAAGCGGAATCAACACCTGAGGCCCAGGCTAAACCTGGAGCCAAAAGGGAGCCATCAGACCCGACTGAATCTACATCCCAAGAGACACCTGAACAGTCAGACCAGCAAACAACTCCAGTCCAGGGAGCCAAATCCAAGCAGAGATCTTTGATAGAGCTGGGATTTCTAACAAAACTGCAGGAACTATCCATACAGCGATCAGCCCTAGAGTGGAAGGCACTTTCTGAGTGGGTCACAGATTCTGAGTCAGAATCAGAGGTGGGATCATCTTCAGACACAGAGTCTCTAGCCACGATGGGTGGAATGGTGGCCCAGGGAGTGAAGCTACCCTTCAAAAGAAAATCTGGTTATAAAGTGATGTCAGGATATGGTGGGACGTCGCCACATAAGAAAACCAGTGCCCAGAATCACAGACACTACCAGGATACAGGTGAGTTTGAACCTGGAGGAATTGAAGCCTCTCAGGGACAGTCATTCATTTACTTAAGAAATACTAAAAACTTATGGTGTATCAGGTTAGCTCTGGTTATCCTTCAACAATCCTGAGATAAAGATCAACATTCCCATTATTAAACAAACAAAAAAAAAGCCGGGCACAGTGGCTCACGCCTGTAATCCCAGCACTTTGGGAGGCCAAGGCAGGTGGATTGCTTGAGGCCAAGAGTTCAAGATCATCCTAGCCAAGATGGTGAAACACCATCTCTACTAAAAATACAAAAATTAGCCAGGCATGGTGGCGGGTGCCTGTAATCCCAGCTACTCAGGAGGATGAGGCAGAGAATCGCTTGAACCCGGGAGGTGGAGGTTGCAATGAGCCGAGATCGCACCACTGCACTGCAGTCTGGGTGACAGAGTAAGACTCCATCTCAAAAAAAGAAAAAACGAAGTCTCACTCTGTCGCCCAGGCTGGAGTGCAGTGGCATGATCACAGCTCACTGCAGCCTCAAACTCCTGGGCTCAAGCGATCCTCCTACCTCAGCCTCCCGAGTAGCTGGGACTACAGGTGCACCACCATACCCAGCTAATTTTTACATTTCTAGAGACGTGGGCTCGCTATGTTGCCCAGGCTGGTCTCGAACTCCTGGCCCCAAGCAAGCCTCCCACCTCGGCCTCCCAAAGTGCTGAGATTACAGGCATGAGCCACCGAGCAACTGGCCAACATCCTCATTTTCTAAATGAGGACACTGAGGCAGAAAAATAAAGAAGTAAGGGTTCTTGCACAGGGCCATGCAGTTAGGAAGTGGCAAAGTCAGTATTTGAAGCCGGGGTCTTTCTCCCCTGGACCAGGCTCCCTCCCTACAGAGGATCTGGGGAAAATCAAATCCCAGAGTGGCAAGGCACTCTGGGCTAGGGACCAGGAGACGAGGAAAGTGGCCCTCTTGCCAGTATTCATTCATCCATCCACAGAAACTGACCAAGCACCAGCTCTGGGGCAGACACAGGCATAAGTCCCAGCAATACAATGCCAGATGGGACCTTACCCTTCTGGAGTTTCCATGCAGGCTAGGCAGAACATCGGGGCATCAATAGTCTCTCAGTTTACCAGGTCTGTCCTCTGCTGCCAGGAAGACACCTGCTTCCTGCCAGGTTGCCCCCATAGGGGACTCAGTCCAGCCAGGCGGAATGGCCTTGCGGGTTGTGTTCTCAGCAAGGAGGAGCTGGGAGGAGGTGCGGGAGCCGCCAAGGTCTCAGGCAAGGTCAGGGGCTGACGGCAGGAAAGTTGGGGGAGCAGCATCAGAGGATAACGGGCCCAAGGCTCTGGGCTCGCTGCAGGCGCTCTCTCGCCTTCTCTGCCTCTTCCCGGGGCCCAGTGCTGCCCCCTGCCTGCTTCATAGGAGCCCCAGGAAGCTCGGATCTTCCTTCTCTAGGCTCAAAACCCCTGCTATGGAGAAGGGAGGAATGCAAGTTTTATCTCTGGAACTGGAGGTTACTTGTTGAAGTCCCCTGTCGTGGGGGGAAAAAGCAACGCAGCCCTAATCCTGAAGTTGAGGGCATCTGTGAGGCCCTGGTCCAGAGGGCAGGCAATGGCGGCCCCACCGCCCAGAAGCCAGTCCGTCCTGTCTCTCCCAGAGCTGATAAGAGGATAACGCGTTTCTCAGAGCCGGGGCTGGTGGGTATGCTTTGAGAGGGAAGGAGGAGGGGCAGCAGGCAAAGACAGGGATCGAGGTCTGCTCTCCCCAGTGCTGAGGATGGAAAGCTGTTTCTCCAGGCCTCCAGAACACAGTCTCAAGGGATGCCCGCCCCACACCGCCACGGCGGGTGAGGCCGCCTCTCAGGCGGTCCAGAAGCAGTTAGCTGTGTGCGTGTGCGCAAGCCTCGAGCCTCCTATGTTTCCCGCCTTTTCTCAGGCATGCGTCGTTCCCTCTACCTCCGCTCTTGGGCCGGCCCGCGGCGTGAAGCTAGTGCGCAGGCGCCGAGCGTCCTCGCCACCACCACCCACCACCCCCATTCTCGGAAGCAGGGATTGGGGGGCGGAGACAGAGGGAGAAAGATCCCCCAGGAAAAGCGCAATAGGAGAACTAGGGGCCGTGAGAGGGAAGGCGGGGCTCCCTCCTCCAACGGCTCTCAGGCACAGCCACGCCTCCAGCGCTGGCGCCCCGCCTCGTCTTTGACTTGGCAGAGGACCTGGCCCGCCCCCACCCCAGGCGGAGGCCCAGAGGCGCCCCACTTTTACCCCTTCAAAAGGCGGGCCGGGCCGCGTTCTAGGGGATCCCTCCCTGGGAAGGTGAGTGGGATGGCGAGACTGAGCCAGCACATGGGAGGCTTCCCAGCACGTGGGAAGATTGGGACTTCCCTGCTGGGGTGCTCCCCGCGGGGCTCCGCACTAGTCCTGCCCGAAGGACGCTTTTCGCCGCCCCCAGGGCTGCCTTTTTGTTGGCCGCGAGCCCTTTAATGCGCGATGGGGGGGCGGAGCCAGATCTTAACTTCTGGCGGTTGGGGGCGGAGCACGGCAGCGGAGGGAGACCAGGATTGGCTAGGGAGCAGGACCCAGAGAATAGCAAGCTCGGGATTGGGTAATAGGGGGGCCCGACGGTAGTGTGTAGCGAGGATTGGCCCCCTGGGCAGGGCCTCGCGGCTGGAATTGGCCCCCGCGCGAGGACCGCGGGGAATTGATGGAGTCGGCAGGGGGAATGGAACCCGCCGAGGCCGCTATGGCCCCGGCCTCGAAGAATGCCAAAGAGGTCTCGAGGAGCCGCGGTCGCCGGCGGTGGCGAAAAGGCAAGGCCAAAGGTGAGCGCGCGGAGACCTGGAGCAGCCCGGAAGGAACCTCGTACATCCTGCGGGGGAGTGGGGACAGCGTGGACTGGCCCACTGCCAAGAGGAGTGGGGGGGTCTACGGACTGGCCCATTGCCGCTTGCGGGGAAAACGGGATGATCCACTGTGAGGAGGGGGTGATGTGAGAGCCGAGAGGCCCACCCTGGCACAGGGACTAGCTGACGCCCGGATCGGCTTGGGAGCAGAGTCCGGAATGCGAGCCTCGTGGACCCAGGTTCCCGCTCGGATTCCGTATTCGCTGTGTGACCAAGGGCAACGGCTGCCCTCAGTGTTTTTCCACCTGGGGAATGGTTCAAAAGCGCCGATGTTCAGGGCTCCAGCGCTCTTGAGAGGATAAGGGGAAAGGAAGTTAGCAGGTGTTACTCAAAGAGGAAGTCTAGGGGTGAGTCAAGGAGAGGTAGGAGGAAGGGGTACCCATAGTGGAGAGTGCAGCGGGGCCAGTAAAGCTCATCGCAGTCCCGGCCTCCCACTCGGCAAGTCAGTCCATCCATCCATCCATTCATTGTCAGCCCACCTGCTTCAGCCAGCTCCACTGTGGCCTAGCCCTGGCCCCTACCCTTTCCAGGACAAATGGCCCTGGCTTGGCTTCAGACCTGCAGACCTGCACACCTGCCTCAGGAAAAGGGAAGGCCTGATTTCTCTAGGGTGTCACATTATTTTCAGGTCTCAAAAGGCAGAACAAAGGCTGACAGACCAACAGAAATGCTGCAAGCCTCAGGCAGGGGCAGGTCCTCAGTTACAAGCAGTTATCAATCAGCATGGGGACCTGTGGGAAGTTCCCATGCAGGAAGGAAACTAACACCACCCCTCAGCCCCCGGGACCCCAAACTCATTGCTTCCCCTGCCATAGAACACATCATTAGCCCAGAATAGACCTGGAGTTGGCTCCAGACACACGCAGGCTCAGACAGGCTCAGAGGGCAGACAGACTGAAGCCCAAGGGCACTCGCTGTCACAGCAAGACACTGAGCCTCACACCAGCATAGCATACGCAGAGGCAGTACAGACTGTAGTTAAGAAACGTGGGCGTTGGAGATCTGGTTCCTCAGGCTGGGAGCTGTGATGTGCTGGGCAGGAGACTCCCTCTTTCCCTGCCTCAGCTTTCTGAGCTCTAAAATGGGTATGATGATAGGAGTACCTCCTTTTGTGAGGTTAGAGTGAGTGTAGAGCATTTGGCACAGGCACACAGCAAACCCTCAGGAGAACTGAAGGTTATTGTTACTGTTAGTCCTCACTAGACAGTGAACATCCTAAAAGCAGGACTGTATCTGCCTTGTTTACCCTGTACTTCCAGAGCTTGGTATGCCAGGCAAATAGGCACTCAAATATTTATTGGATTAATAAGTGAAGGAATGTGTGAACTGTAACAGAGATCATAATACTCATGCTTCCCTTGGGGTTGTCATGAGGAGTCAGAATCCAGTTGGGCAGGGCTCCCTGCAAAATGAGCCATTCACAAAGGCTCATTCCTGCAAACTCTAAGATTTGCCTGTCATTATTTCCTAAGGCCCCGCCCTCGTGCCAGGCTTTAGATAAATTAATCAGACCTCACTCCTGCCTCAAGGGCATCTGGGCTGGCTGGAGCAATCCTCGTCATCAGTTTCATCTTGCCAGTAACTGGATGAGGCTAGTGTCCTTATGATCACCCCATTTCCCAGATGATGACACTGGGGCTCTGAGGGACCAAGGCCGCCTAGGCTTCCTTACTTGGCCAGTGAGGGCAAAGAGATGGCTGCCCCAGCCTCCTCCAGGCAGGGAGTTTGTGGGCCCACAACTGCTGTGGGCCCAAATTTGATTCTGGGCCCAAGAGGTTCCAGTCACACAAATTCGTTCAGCAGACATTCATTGAACACTGAGCTGTGCTAGGCCTGGGCTCTCGGTAGCAAGAAGAACAGCTTCACAGTTGAGCTGGGGACACAGATGTTACTCAGATAAGACTATGGGCCGGGCACAGTGGCTCAAGCCTGTAATCCCAGCACTTTGGGAGGCCGAGACAGGCGGATCACGAGGTCAAGAGATCGAGACCAGCCTGGCTAACACGGTGAAACCCCGTCTCTACTAAAAATACAAAAAACTAGCCGGGCGAGGTGGCAGGCGCCTGTAGTCCCAGCTATTTGGGAGGCTGAGGCAGGAGAATGGCGTAAACCTGGGAGGCAGAGCTTGTAGTGAGCTGAGATCCGGCCACTGCACTCCAGCCTGGGTGACAGAGCGAGACTCTGTCTCAAAAAAAAAAAAAAAAGACTATGATTGTAAACTGTCATAAATACAACAGAGAAAAATACCCTGGGAAGATAGAATTGGGAGGCTTCCCAAGGAGGCAATATTGGACCCAAGGATGGACAAGCGTTAAGTGTGCAGGGGGCAGGCAGGGGAACAGAGTGGACAGGATGGAGAAAGACCTGAGGCTTGAGGAAGCATTGAGTTACAGTACAGAGGGAGCTCAGCCAGGGCCAGGAGGAAGAGGAAGAGGAAACAGCTCAGGCAGGTTAAGAGAGGAGGATGGTAGCTGGGTACAGTGGCTCACACCTGTAATCCTGGCACTTTGGGAGGCCAAGGTGGGAGGACCCCTTGAGTCCAGTAGTTTGAGGCCAGCATGGGCAACATAGCAAGACCCCACCTCTTTTTTTTTTTTTTTGAGACAGAGTCTCGCTCTGTCGCCCAGGCTGGAGTGCAGTGGCACGATCTCGCTCACTGCAAGCTCCGCCTCCCGGGTTCCCACCATTCTCCTGCCTCAGTCTCCCAAGTAGCTGGGACTACAGGCGCCCGCCACCTCGCCCAGCTAGTTTTTTGTATTTTTTAGTAGAGACGGGGTTTCACCGTGTTAGCCAGGATGGTCTTGATCTCATGACCTCGTGATCCACCTGTCTCGGCCTCCCAAAGTGCTGGGATTACAGGCTTGAGCCACCATGCCCGGCCTGCAAGACCCCATCTCTACCAAAAATACAAACATTAGCCAGGCATTGTCGGGTGTACCTGTAGTCCCAGCTACTTGGGAGGCTGAGGTGGGAGGATCAATTGAGCCCAGGAGGTTGAGGCTGCAGTAAGCTGTGATGGCACCACTGTACTCCAGCCTGGGCAACAATGAGACTTTGTCTCAAAAAGAGAGAGAGGCCGGGCACGGTGGCTCACGCCTGTAATCCCAGCACTTTGGGAGGCTGAGACGGGCGGATCATGAGGTCAGGAGATGGAGACCATCCTGGCTAACATGGTGAAACTCCGTCTCTACTAAAAATACAAAAAATTAGCCGGGCGCAGTGGCGGGCACCTGTAGTCCCAGCTACTCGGGAGGCTGAGGCAGGAGAATGGCGTGAACCCGGGAGGCGGAGCTTGCAGTGAGCTGAGATCACGCCACCGCACTCCAGCCTGGGCGACTAAGCAAGACTCCATCTCAAAAAAAAAAAAGAGAGAGAGAGAGAGGAGGATGGTACCTGGCTTGGGAGGCCATGTCCAGGATTGGGGGCTTTATCCTGAAAGCAAAGGAGAGGGTGAAGGGTTGGAAGTGTGTGAACAGATTTATGTTTTAGAAGGATCCTGTGGCTGCTATGCAGACAACAAAGAGAACAAAATCAGAAATATATAAAGAGCTGTCACAGTCACCCAGATAATGATGCTACAGCCTGCACCAGGGAGGAGGCAGTGGAGGTGGGGAGAAGGGCCAGGTTCCAGAGGCCTTTGGTAGGCAGAGTGGGCAGGACTAGGGGATGGATTACATGGGAGATGGTGTGCGGGGAGGTGGCCAGGATGACATCCTGGGTTCCAGCTTAAGCAAATGGGGAGAGGGTTGTTCTCAACACACACGCAGAGACCAAGACATGCACAAGCATGTATATCCGTTTATACATAAACAAATACGCCCACACAAGCTCACAGGCCAAAAGAAACAGAGACACAGATACATTCACAGGCTAAGAAACACACATAGGCCATGACACTTGCATACAAACATTCATACCTTCAAACGTACCAGTGCCGACGGACACAGGCCAGGACACGCTAGCCATGACACATACCTGCAGAGGTGCATATGTACACGTGAACCCCAGACACCCTCACACCTGACCAGAAAGCATATACTTTGAAGCACAGACAGAGGGAGCAGCACACAGAAACAGCAGAGATCAGCAGCGCTGCCCTGGAGCTGCCCCCTGCTGGCCGTGTGACCCCAGGTGGTCACGTCACCTTTCTGTACCTCAATTTTGTCATCTGCCAAAAGGGATGATAATGGTCCCTCCCTCATGGGTTGTGGGGCAGGTGACATGAGTCACTTCGCATACAACACATAAAGAAATCTCATCACCTCCCTTGAGAATGAAAAAAAAAAAAACCCACAAGAAAAGAAATCCCAGCACTTTGGGGGACCGAGGTAGGAGGATTGCTTGAGCGCAGGAGTTCGAGACCAGTCTAGGCAACATAGCTAGATTTGATCCGTATTTCTAAATTCACACACACACACACACACATACAGAAAGAGACCAGGCACCAGGCACACAGAGACTGTTGGTGCAATGTTTGCTCTTTTATTCAGCCACTCATTGTCCCCGCCTGCATCTGATTCTAGGCTTCCCGACTTCAGAAGCCTTTGCTTCCTCCCAGGCCCCAGACCTGGCCCTTCCTCCATCCCCCATCCACCCCCACCCCACTTCCTTCCCCACCGCCCTCCTTATTCCTGTTCAGTCCCCAGGAGTCGGATTCAGCTGTCCAGAAGCTCTTTAGGGCAAAGAAAGGTCCAGTGCCCAGTAAGTGGGACACCCCCCAAAGCCAAATCCCCTCTGCCCTACCTCTGCCCTAGTCTGCACCCACGGCCCCAGTGGGCCTGCCCCTGCCCCAGTGCCCTCTGCCAGGGATTCCTGGCGAGTTTCTGGCAGCCTCAACATCCCTTCCTGCCAGCTCCACCCAGCCCAGCCCTCAGGGAGCAGCCTGGAACAGGACAAAGGGCAGAGCTCTGGAGTCCCTAGTGCCTGGGTCCAGCCCCTTCCCCACTCCTTTGTGTAGTCACTTGTTTTGTCGGAAATGTCACCTCTCCTCATCTTTTTATCTTTTTTTTTTTTTTTTTTTTGAGACAGAGTTTCACTCTTGTTGCTCAGGCTGGAGTGCAATGGTGCGATCTCTTCTCACCGCAACCTCCGTCTCCCGGGTTCAAGCAATTCTTCTGCCTCAGCCTCCCGAGTAGCTAGGACTACAGGCATGTGCCACCACACCCGGCTAATTTTGTATTTTTAGTAGAGACGGGGTTTCTCCATGTTGGCCAGGCTGGTCTCAAACTCCCGACCTCAGGTGATCCACCCGCCTCGGCCTCCCAAAGTGCTGGGATTACAGGCATGAGCCACCACGCCCAGCCCCCACTCCTTACCTTAAAAGATCCCTACCAGCACGGATGCTACCACTTTACCAAGGGATGGCAGTGCACCAGGCACTGCCTAAGGGCTGAATAAAACAGGCAAAAGTCCCTGCCCTCAGGGAATTTACAATCTAGTGGGGGAGATAGAGAGCAAACAATATAAATTCAGGCATGTCTCAGAGATATTTGGGGTTTGGTTCCAGACCACTTGATAAAGCGAGTCACACAAATTTGTTGGTTGCCCAGTGCATAGAAAAGTTATGTTTACACTATCCTATACTCTATTAAGTGTACAATAACATATGTCTAAAAATACCATGTACATATTTTGTTTTTTTGTTTGTTTTTTCTGTAGAGACGGAATCTCACTATGTTGCCCAGGCTGGTCTTGAACTCCTAGCCTCAAGTGAGCCTCCTGCCTTGACCTCCCAAAGTGCCGGGATTACAAGCATGAGCTACCACAGCTGGCCCCATACTATGCTAATGATCATCTGAGCCTTCAGCAAATCCTCATCTTTTTGCTGGTGGAGGGTCTTGCCCCAGTGGTAGTGGCTGCTGACTCACGAGGGTGGTGGTTGTGGAAAGTGGCTGTGGCAGTTTCTTAAAATAAGGTAACAATGAAGTTTTCTGCTTCAATTAACTCTTTCACAAAACAGTTCTCTGTAGCATGTGATGCTGTTTGATACCATTTTGGCCACAGTAGAGCTTTCAAAATTGGGGTCAGGCCAGGCACAGTGGCTCACGCCTATTATTCCAGCACTTTGGGAGGCCGAGGTGGGCAAATCACCCAAGGTCAGGAGTTTGAGACCAGCCTGGCCAACATGGTAAAACCCCGTCTCTACTAAAAATTCTAAAATTAGCTGGGCATGGTGGCAGGCGCCTGTAGTCCCAGATACTTGGGAGGCTGAGGCAGGAGAATCACTCGAACCTGGAAGGCGAAGGTTGCAGTGAGCCAAGATCGCACCATTGCACCCCAGCCTGGGCAACAAGAGTGAAACTTGTCTCAAAAAAAAAAAAAAAAAAAACAGGGGCAGTCCTGTCAAAGCCTGCTGGTGCTTTATCAACCAAGTCTATGTCATAGTCTAAATCCTTTGTTGCCATTATTCCTGGCTATCAAATGTATTTCTTTTTTTAATTTTTTTTTTTTTTTTTTTTTGGAGATGGGGAGGGTCTCACTATGTTACCCAGGTTAATCTCAAACTGGTCTCAAGCTATCTTCCTGCCTTCGCCTCCCAAAGTGCTGCAAGTACAAGTATGAGCTACCGCACCCAGCCTACAAAATGTATTTCTATTTTAAAATGTATTTCTAGTTTTTATTATTTAATAAGACTTAGAGCTAGGCATGGTGGCACATGCCTATAATCCCAGCTATTCAAGAGGCTGAGGCAGGAGGATCACTTCAGGTCTGGTGTTCAAGACCAGCCTAGGCAACACAGCCCTATCTCTTAAAAAATACAAAAAGTTAGCCAGGTGCAGTGGCTCTCACCTGTAATCCCAGCTACTCAAGAGCCCAAGGCAGGAGGATCTCTTGAGGCCTGGAGTTCAAAACCAGCTACCTAGGCAACGTCGCAAGACTCTGTCTCTAAAAACCTGAAAAAAAAAAAAAAATGAACCAGGCATGGTGGTGCCCATCTGTAGTCCCCGCTACTCAGGAGGCTGCAGTGGGAGGATCACCTGAGCCCAGAAGTTCAAGGCTGCAGTGAGCTATGATCGCACCACTGCACGCCAACCCGGGCGACATAGCAGGAATCCATCTCTAAAACTGAAAATTAAAAAAATAATAATAACAAATAATAAGACTTAAAAGTTGAAATTATTCCTTGGCCGGTGGGCTGCAGAACAGATGATGTATTAGCAGGCAGGAAAACAACATTAATCCACTCGTATGGCTCCACCAGGGCTCTCTGGTGACCACGTGCATTGTCATTGAGAAATATTTTGTTTTTTTCTGTGCAGTCCGTCTCAACAGTGGGCTTGAAATATTCAGTAAACCATGCTATAAACAGACATGCTGTCATCTAGGCTTTGTTCCATTTAAGAGCACAGGCAGAGTACATTTGGCGTAATCTTGAGGGCCCTAGGATTTCTGGAATGATAAATGAGCACCGACTTCAACTGAGTCACCAGCTGCATTAGCCCCTAATAAGGGGGTCAGCCTGGCCTTGAAGCTTTGGAGCCAGGCACTGACCTCCCCTCCAGCTATGAAAGTCCTAGATGGCATCTTCTTCCAATACGTGGTGGTTTCATCTACACTGAAAATATGTTGCTTAAGGCAGCCATCTTCATCAGTGATCTTAGCTAGATCTTCTGGATAACTTGCTGCAGCTCCTCCAGCAGCACTTGCCACATCACCTTGCAATTTTTTTTTTTTTTTTTGAAATGAAGTTTCTCTCTTGTTGCTCAGGCTGGAGTGCAGTGGCACCATCTTGGCTCACTGCAAGCTCCGCCTCCCAGGTTCAAGTGATTCTCCTGCCTCAGCCTCCCAAGTAGCTGGGATTACAGGCATGTACCACCACCATGCCCAGCTAATTTTTTGTATTTTAAGTAGACACGGGGTTTCTCCATGTTGGTCAGGCTGGTCTCAAACTCCTGACCTCAGGTGATCTGCCTGCCTCGGCCTCCCAAAGTGCTGGGATTACAGGCGTGAGCCACGGTGCCCGGCTGTCACCCTGCGCTTTTATGTTACAGAGATGCCTTATTTCCTTAAACCTCATGAATCCACCTCTGCTAGCTTCCAACCTTTTTTCTGCAGTTTCCTCACCTCTCTCACCCTTCATAGAATTGAAGAAGGACAGGGCTTTGCTCGGGATTAGGCTTTGGCTTAAGGAAATGTGGCTGGTTTGACCTTCTATCCAGACCATTCAAACTTTCTCCATATCCACAATAAGGCTGGTTCACTTTCTGGTTTGTTTTTTTTTGTTTGTTTTTTTTTGGTTTTTTTTTTTTTTTTGTAGACAGAGTCTCACTCTGTTGCCCAGGCTGGAGTGCAGTGGCGTGATCTCGGCTCACTGCAAGCTCCGCCTCCCAGGTTCACGCCATTCTCCTGCCTCAGCCTCCCTAGTAGCTGGGACTACAGGTGCCCACCACCACACCTGGCTAATTTTTTTGTATTCTTAGTAGAGACGGGGTTTCACCGTGTTAGCCAGAATGGTCTCAATCTCCTGACCTCGTGATCCGCCCACCTCGGCCTCCCAAAGTGCTAGGATTACAGGCGTGAGCCACCACACCTGGCCAAGGCTGGTTCACTTTCTTATCATTCACGTGTTCACTGCAGTAGCACTTTTAATTACTTTCATGAATTTTTCCTTTGCATTCACAACTTGGCTAACTGGCAGAAGAGGCCTAGTTTTTAGCCTGTTTCTGCATTGGACATGTCTTCCTTACTAAGCTTAATCACTTCTAGCTTTTGATTTAAAGTGACAGACACAAGACTTTTCTTTCACTTGAACACTTCGAGGTCATTGTAGGGTTATTAATTGGCCAGATTTCTATTTTATTTTATTTTATATTTTATTTTTCATTTCATTTCATTTATTTGAGACAGAGTCTCGCTCTGTTGCCCAGGCTGGAGTACAATGGTGTGATCTTGGCTCACTACAACCTCCACCTCCCAGGTTCAAGGGATTCTCCTGCCACAGCCTCCCGAGTAGCTGGGATTACAGGCACACACCACCACACCTGGCTAATTTTTTATTTTTAGTAGAGATGGGGTTTCACCATGTTGGCCAGGCTGGTCTCAAACTCCTGACCTCAAGTGATCCACCTGCCTCAGCCTCCCAAAGTGCTGGGATTACAGGCATGAGCCACCACACCCGGCCTCAATAGTGTATGTCTCAGGGAATATGGAGGCTCAAGGAGAAGAGAGATGGGGGAAATGGCTGGTCAGTGGAGCAGTCAGAACACACACAACATTAATCGGTAAAGTTCGCCCTCTTACGTGAACATGGTTGGTGGTGCCCCCAATTACAATAGTAACACCAGAGATCATTGATCACAGATCATCATAACAGATATAATAATAATGAAAAAGTGTGAAACACTGTGAAAATTACCAAAATGTGACACAGAGACACAAAGTGAGCTCCTGCTGTCAGAAAAATGGTGCCAAAAGACTTGTTTGAAACAGGGTTGCCACAAATCTTCAATTTGTAAAAAATGCAATACGTGCGAGGCACAGTAAAGCAAGGTATTCCTGTAGTAAATTGTATAATATGCTAGACGGTGACAAGTGCCACAGAGAAAAATCACCCAATACACCATCTCAGGAAGGCCGAGTGAGCCCACAAAGCAAACCGCATGCAGAACACATGGGCCATGGCCCCACTTATAAACCTGTCTCCCATCCTGAGCCAGCAGAATGACCAAGTGCAGTTTCCAGATGAGGAAAACAGACTTATCCAGTGTTGCCAGCAAGGGCTTGGGCCATCATCCCATTTTCTCTTTCTTTCTTTCCTTCTTTCCTTCTTTCCTTCTTCCTTTCCTTTGTCCTTTCCTTTTTTTTTTTTTATTTTTGAGACGGAGTCTCGCTCTGTCGCCCGGGCTAGAGTGCAGTGGCATGATCTCCGCTCACTGCAAACTCCGCCTCCCGGGTTCATGCCATTCTCCTGCCTCAGCCTCCTGAGTAGCTGGGACTACAGGTGCCCACCACCGCGCCCGGCTACTTTTTTGTATTTTTAGTAGAGATGGGGTTTCACTGTGTTAGCCAGGATGGTCTCGATCTCCTGACCTCATGATCCACCCGCCTCGGCCTCCCAAAGCGCTGGAATTACAGGCGTGAGCCACCGCACCCGGCCTCCTTTCTTCCTTTCTTTTCTGACAGAGTCTCGCTGTATCGCCAGACTGGAGTGCAGTGGCATGATCTCGGCTCACTGCAACCTTCACGTCCTGGGTTCAAGCCATTCTCCTGCCTCAGCCTCTCAATAACTGGGACTACAGGCATGCGCCACCATACCACTAATTTTTGTATTTTTAGTAGAGACGGGGTTTCACCATGTTGGTCAGGATGGTCTCAATTTCCTGACCTTGTGATCCACCCACCTTGGCCTTCCAAAGTGCTGGGATTATAGGCATGAGCCACCGTGCCTAGCCCACATCGTCCCATTTTCACAGCTGCAAGCCTAACACTGACTCCTGAGACCTCTGTCTATCCATCTATCTGCCAGCCCTGGGAAGGGGCAGTCCTCTCCCGAGCTAACTAGCCCCTCTGCCCTCACTCTGCCTCTTCATGCCTTCCTTCCTGCTTCAGATATCCACTGAGCATCTGCTATGTGCCAGATCCCATGGTGGGCCCCAGGGCCACCTGGGGGATGACAGTCCGGGACAGAAGATTCACCTCCAGCCAAGCAAATGACCCTATGGCCTCAGGGCCCCTCAGTCACACAGGCCCCTTCTAAGGCCCAATCTTTTTTTTTTTTTTTTTTTTTTTTTTTTAAAGACAGAGTCTCACTTTGTCACCCAGGCTGGAGTGCAGTGGCACGATCTTGGCTCACTGCAAGGTCCGCCTCCCGGGTTCACGCCATTCTTCTGCCTCAACCTCCTGAGTAGCTGGGACTACAGGCGCCGCCACCACGCCTGGCTAATTTTTTGTATTTCTAGTAGAGACGGGGTTTCACTGTGTTAGCCAGGATGGTCTCGATCTCCTGACCTCATGATCCGCCCGCCTCGGCCTCCCAAAGTGCTGGGATTACAGGCGTGAGCTACCACGCCCGGCCCAAGGCCCTAATCTTGTACTTGTAATTCTGTATTTCTTCTTCCCAAAGGGCCACGCCCCTGTGCCTTATAAGTTTCATAGCTCCATAAAACCTAGTCCTGTCCTGGGGGAGATGAACAAACGTAGACAAATTATAAAGTGTCAAATGGCAGGATGGAACAGAACTAAGTATCATGGCAGAAAATAATGGGGGCATGCATATCTTAGATGGGGAGGAGCAACTGGGGAGTACCTGTTTGAGGTGACAAGCTGAGGCCAGACAAGGAGTGTGTGGAATGACACAGGTGAATGACATGGGTGAAGCATCTCTCTGAGCCTCTGTTTCCCTATGTGTGAGGTGGGGATGCCAATCACAGCAGGGTGGGCTGAGAGGGGTAAGTGGCAGATCCAGGGTACCCGGTATGTTCAACCACCCAGTAGGACCAGCAGGCAGCTCAGGCCCCTAGCTGAGCCTGGCACTGCCCTTAATCGGCTTTTGTCCTTCCAGGAGGGACAGGCAGGGCTGGCTACCTCCTCTCTCCCCCCAACAGCTGGGGCTGGCTGTGCCAGGGCCAGACTAGGAGGCGGGAGCTGAGATCACTGGGCCTTTGGCTTCCTGAGTCCTCTCTGGGGAGAGAGAGGGCAGCCTGGCTGGGTGAGAGGGGACAGTTTGTTCAGGACTGGGGCTGGGACTCCTGGGTCCTAAAGGATGAAGGGGCTGGGGCCCTGGACTCCTAGGTCTGAGGGAGGAGGGGCTGTGGGTGTGGACTCCTGGGTTCTAAGGCAAAGGAGCCTGTAGCAGGACTACCAGTTGAGCTGAGTCTGTGAGCAGGTGGGGGGCAGGGCAGGGAGCTGGGCCCTCTATCTGTTTACAGCACGTGGTCCTCACTGATCTTTCTTGGGGGGAGGTGGCTTGTGCGGCTACACCCTGGGCAGGCCAGCCCCGCCTCCGGGTTTATAGCCCCAGGCTGCTACTGGCACAAGCCACAGACCAGCAGTCTCAGCCCAGGGGAGCTCGGAAGATGCCTAGGAGGGGTGAGTGTGCAGCCAGCTGAGAGACAGGAATGGCCGCTGCCAGGCCCCAGGACCTAGAAGGGAAAGGAAATACCTTCTTCTAGGGGAAGAGGCAAGCTGCTGGGCTTTGGGAGGGAAGTCCCTGGAGTAGATGGTAGCATTCCACCAACGGCAGCTTGTTCAGGACCTGAGTGACAAGGCATTCCAAGAAACAGGACGGCCTGAATGCCTGGGAAAGGATCTCAGAGGGAAGATCATTGGGGACTGGGAAGTGTGGTGAATCAGACGTAGTCCAGGGCAAATTTTGAGATGTGGTTTCCAGAGTCCTGGCGGGGAGCCCCACGTAAGTGTGGCTGTGGACTCAGAGAGCTGGGTTTACAAAAGCTCTGCCACTTGCAGTGCAGCTTTAACCTCCTCACTTAAAACCTGAGCCTCGGCAGGGCGCGGTGGCTCATGCCTGTAATCCCAGCACTTTGGGAGGCTGAGGCAGGCAGATCTGAGGTCAGGAGATCGAGACCATCCTGGCTAACATGGTGAAACCCCGCCTCTACTAAAAATACAAAAAATTAGCCGGGCATGGTGGTGGGCGCCTGTAGTCCCAGCTACTCAGGAGGTTGAGGCAGGAGAATGGCGTGAACCCGGGAGGCGGAGCTTGCAGTGAGCTGAGATCGCGCCACTGCTCTCCAGCCTGGGCGACAGAGCGAGACTCCATCTCAGAAAAAAAAAAACCTGAGCCTCAGTTTCCTCTCCTGTAAAATGGGGATGCTGGCAACAATAGAGATTTGAACCTAGGTGACATGGGTCCCAGAGGGTTAGCACGCTAAAGCAGCAAACACACAGAAAGCTCTCAGCCCGGGACCTGCACGGATATGCTCAAGGTCGATAACAGCGATGAGTATCGCTGTTCCAGGCAGGGGAGCAGGGCTGGCCATGCAACCCAGGACCCGTGGACAAGGCTGAAGGCCAGGGGACCCCACTGGGGGAGAAGCAAGACTGAGTTTTTGGGATCTCTCAGAGAAACAGGGAGGGAACTGGGATTTGGAGGGGCTTCCACAGCCAGACTTGAAGAATGAGGAATGACTCATCAGTGAAGTCTAGAATTGTGAACTCCTGAGTTCAGGGAGAGCTGCGCTTGGGGACCAGGGTCCGGAGAGATGGGAATGGGAGGACTCGGGCTGAACTCTCCCAAATGTTGTTGGAGGGGAAGGGCCTGTGGGTAGCACTTGGGGCCTAAGAAGGAAAGATGGGATGGGTCCTGAGAGTGGGGACCAACTGGAGGTCTAGACTTCTTGGAATCTAGGAGAAGGAGTCTTGGGCCCGAGGAGAGTTCATGGAAACAGGTGCCTGGACTCTTGGGTCCCTGGAAGGAAGAAAGGACTGGCAGCCTCCTGGATCATAGGAGAGATGAATGAGTTAGGGAAGCAGAGTCATGTGGGCTCAGGGAATGTCTGGATTCCTGGGTCCGAGGGATAGGAGGCCAGGGCAGCAAGTTTCTGAGTCCCAAAGAGGTGACAGCAGGGGCTCCTGGATCCTGAAGAGGAAGGGTCTGGGGCTTTGACTCCTGAGTCTGAGGGAGGAGGAGATGAGGGCCCAAACTACTGGCTCCTGAGGAGGGACAAAGGCACTGGGAACTGGGGCCCCAAACTTCTGATTCCTAGAGACAAGAGGGTGACCTCTTGTGTCGAAAGGAGGAGGAACCTGGGGTCCTGGGCTCCTGGAACTGAAATAAGACAGTGCTGGGGTCTGAAGGAGGAGCGGATAAGCTATGGCCCAGACTCCTGGGCTCCAGCTGAGCAAGGCTTGGTCCAGCCCCGCCTAACAGGCCTCCCCACCTACCCACAGCCTCGAAGCTCATCTACAACATGGACCTGCACACAATGACACAGTCGCTGGTGACTCTGGCGGAGGACAACATAGCCTTCTTCTCGAGCCAGGGTCCTGGGGAAACCGCCCAGCGGCTGTCAGGCGTTTTTGCCGGTGTGCGGGAGCAGGCACTGGGGCTGGAGCCGGCCCTGGGCCGCCTGCTGGGTGTGGCACACCTCTTTGACCTGGACCCAGAGACACCCGCCAATGGGTACCGCAGCCTGGTGCACACAGCCCGCTGCTGCGTGGCACACCTCCTGCACAAATCCCGCTATGTGGCCTCCAACCGCCGCAGCATCTTCTTCCGCACCAACCACAACCTGGCCGAGCTGGAGGCTTACCTGGCTGCCCTCACCCAGCTCCGCGCTCTGGTCTACTACGCCCAGCGCCTGCTGGTTACCAATCAGCCGGGGGTGCTCTTCTTTGAGGGCGACGAGGGGCTCACCGCCGACTTCCTCCGGGAGTATGTTACGCTGCATAAGGGATGCTTCTATGGCCGCTGCCTGGGCTTCCAGGTGAGCCCCCTGCCCCGTGCCCCGTGCCCCTCTGGGCCCACGATGAAGGCACCTGGTGGCCCCTGGCCTGGCCTATAATATGGTAAAGTAACCACAGTGGTCAGCATTATCGGACTCAGCAAACAGCAGGTACAGAAAGGGGAAGTTGGCTGGAGCTCAGACAGAGCTGCACCAGGGGTCTCAAACTCATGGGCCCTAGGTCATATCTGCTGGGTAGTAAGAAATCCAACTTGCAGAGCTTTTTCACCACGATATCCACTACTCTCTGTTGTCCTACACACAGGAGATACATTCACTCTGTTACCTGTCTGGCCCCTGAAGTCACTTGAGGTTGAGACCCCTCAGGGAGGGATCTGGAGCCATGTGACCCTGTAGTCTTTCTGGCCCTCTCTGGGCCTCCCCTCGCCTCAGCCTCCCCCTCCCACCCCATGTCTGCAGGCTTCCCTGCAGGCTAGCCTGTTCTCAGCAACCCAGCCCAGGTGTTCCTGGAAACCTCCCCTCACCAGGGCTGAACCCACGAGTATTGATCAGCCCAGCTGGGCCAGCCAGCTCCTCCCTGTGTCCCAGCTGTGACCCTAGAGTCATGAGAAAGAGATCCTGGGGCTGCCCGAACCAGCATCCCAGCCATAATAGCCAGGCATTCAGGTGCCCTCTGGCCTACTGGGCACCTGGCCAGGGGCAGGGCCCAGCTCTGCTGTGGTACAGGGCAGTCTCCCCTCTAAAATGTCAGCCTCTGGGAGGGCAGAGGCCTCCCCTGTCTTGGTCACTGGACCAGCCCGGTGTCTAGCATGCAGTAGGACCTTGGCCAGTGTAGAGTGAACACAAGAATGCACCAGTCCCTTGCCTTGGCCTCCTGTGGCTCCATTTCCTCTGATCCTGTGTCCCCATTGTCTTGTGTTTTTTTGGTTTTTTTTTTTTTTTTTTTTTTTTTGTATTTTGTTTAATAGGGATGGGGTTTCATCACGTTGGCCAGGCTGGTCTCAAACTCCTGACCTCAAGTGATCCGCCCGCCTAGGCCTCCCAAAGTGCTGGGTTTACAGGCATGAGCCACCGCACCCGGCCCCCACCATCTTTCCTTAACTGCCTGTCTGCTCCCAAAGTGCTGGGTTTACAGGCATGAGCCACCGCACCCAGCCCCCACCATCTTTCCTTAACTGCCTGTCTGCTCTGTCAGACGCTGTCTCCCCCTTCCCCTGTGGTGGCCGGCTGGCCCCATGTCTAGGCCTCAGTCACCCTCTCTGGCTGTCTTTCTGCCTCAGGTCCCTGTGCCTGGGGGGCTGTCTCTGGCCATCTCCCTGTTCCTGTCTTCCGGCTGCCCCCTCTCCCCATCCATCCTCTCTCTGACTTTCAGGAAGTCCCTGCACCATCCTACTCCCCACCTCACAGCCTACCAGTGGCACCACCCTGCACTGAGAATGAAATCCAAATTCCTCTGCCCAGGACCTGCATGAGCCCCCTTTGCCTCTCCAGTGTCACTGCCTGCCCCTCTCCCCACTGCTCACTCTGCTCCAGCCACACTGGCCTCCTGGCTGTCGCTACCCAGGTCAAGCACCAAGCATGAGCTCACCTTTTTTTTTTTTGAGACGGAGTCTCACTCTGTTGCCCAGGCTGGAGTGCAGTGGTGTGATCTCCACTCACTGCAACCTCTGCCTCCCTGGCTCAAGCGATTCTCCTGCCTCAGTCTCCTAGGAGCTCACCTTTAAGCCTTCACGCTCTCTGTGCCCTGTGCAGGGAACACCCTCCCCTCGCTTCAGTCAGATCTCTCCTCTGAGACCCGCTAAGTAGCCTGACCCCTAGTCATCGCTCGTGTCCTCTCCACTTACTGCCTTTTTTTTTTCTCAAACCATTCATCATTCCTTGTTTTGATACTGTGCATGGCTTTGCTTGTCTGCTGATCATTTGTTTTCCGTTTGAGAACATCAGGTCCTTGAACCAGGTGAGAGCTATGCCCAGCACACAGTAGGAGCTCATGAAACATTTACTCAATGAACGTGTCTTCCCTGCACATCCCTGTGCCTCGCTCCTGCCCTGTCCCCATCCCTCTCCTGAGCGGTGGGTGACGCAGCCGCGTCTCTCCACAGTTCACACCTGCCATCCGGCCATTCCTGCAGACCATCTCCATTGGGCTGGTGTCCTTCGGAGAGCACTACAAACGCAACGAGACAGGCCTCAGTGAGTCCCAGCCATCTGCGGGTTCTACTCGCAGCCTACCCTCCTGGCCCTCCTCCCCACTCCTGCCCAAGTAGCCTGACCCACTGGGGCTCCCTGACACCCCTTCCGAACCCCAGGTGTGGCCGCCAGCTCCCTCTTCACCAGCGGCCGCTTTGCCATCGACCCCGAGCTGCGTGGGGCTGAGTTTGAGCGGATCATACAGAACCTGGACGTGCACTTCTGGAAAGCCTTCTGGAACATCACCGAGATGGAAGTGCTATCGGTGAGGGCCTGTTACCGATGGGGACACTGAGGCCCAGAGACCCATCTGAGGCCACAGTAGGTCTCTGTGGGGCTCCAGGCCCAGGAATGGCACACAACGGGAAAGACTGCGGATCAGAGGGAGGGGTGAAGGGCACCCCTGCAGGCAGACCCTCCCCAGCACCCCTTCTGTCCCCTCCCTCCAGTCTCTGGCCAACATGACATCGGCCACCGTCAGAGTAAGCCGCCTGCTCAGCCTGCCACCCGAAGCCTTTGAGATGCCGCTGACTGCTGACCCCACACTCACGGTCACCATCTCACCCCCACTGGCCCACACAGGCCCCGGGCCCGTCCTAGTCAGGCTCATCTCCTACGACCTGCGTGAAGGACAGGTAGGGTTTCAGCCTCAGCCAGGGACAGGGACACAGCCGAGAAGCACGGGCAGCCCCCGCCTTGGCATCCCCATGGAGGGGTGCAGCCCTGGCCAGCTCTCCCCAACCTCACACACCACCTCCCTCCTCACCCCCAGGACAGTGAGGAGCTCAGCAGCCTGGTAAAGTCCAACGGCCAACGGAGCCTGGAGCTGTGGCCGCGCCCCCAGCAGGCACCCCGCTCGCAGTCCCTGATAGTGCACTTCCACGGCGGTGGCTTCGTGGCCCAGACCTCCAAATCCCATGAGCCCTACCTCAAGAGCTGGGCCCAGGAGCTGGGCGCCCCCATCATCTCCATCGACTATTCCCTGGCCCCCGAGGCCCCCTTCCCCCGTGCGTTGGAGGAGTGCTTCTTCGCCTACTGCTGGGCCATCAAGCACTGCGCCCTCCTTGGTGAGCCTCAGACTCCCACAGCCACCTGCATCTGCTCCCATCCTGCCCAGCCTGCTTCAAGCTCCTCCAGCCTCAGCCTCACACTTTCTACCTTCCTCACCCCCACACCTCCCAGCTCCTGCTCACCCAGGTCCTGCCCAATCTTCCGCCTCAGCCAGTTTATCCTCTGTCCCCGACTGTGGCACCCAGACTCTCCATCTCCTCCACCTCCACTTCCCACCCACTGTCCTGTCTCCTTGGGCCTCTGCCATCCCCCTCTGGTAGCTCCAGGCCCTGCTTTCCTGTCCTGCCAGCCTCCTGGCCCACAGTCCAGCTTCTCTGACCTCCCTCTTTGAAGATCAGCATCTTGGGAGGACACTGAGGCACAGAGCAGGGTGTGGCCATGCCCCAGAGCACAGAGCCTGCAGCCCAGGCCCTCTGTGCTGAGCCTGAACCCTGACCTTCCATTCCCATCCTCTGAGGCCCCCCTCCTGCAACAGGTCTGAGCTCGGCTCGCCTTCCCCACCACCTGCCCTCGCTGCTCCCAATCTCCAGCCCCGACAGACTTTCCCAGCACTTCCCTGCGCCTCCAGGTCCTGAGTCATCCTGATCCTCTGTCTACCACATGAGCCCAAATCTGCCTCAGTCTGCCAGTCTCTAAAACTGCAGTCTGCTAGGCCTTGGAGTGCCCCATACCCCACCTTGGAGAGCCCAGTTCTCCCAGCTTGAGTTCCTCCCTACCCTCCCTCCCCAGTCTCCTGCCCCTGCCAGGCTGTAACCAACCACCCCTCTCCCAAACCAGGCTCAACAGGGGAACGAATCTGCCTTGCGGGGGACAGTGCAGGCGGGAACCTCTGCTTCACCGTGGCTCTTCGGGCAGCAGCCTACGGGGTGCGGGTGCCAGATGGCATCATGGCAGCCTACCCGGCCACAATGCTGCAGCCTGCCGCCTCTCCCTCCCGCCTGCTGAGCCTCATGGACCCCCTGCTGCCCCTCAGCGTGCTCTCCAAGTGTGTCAGTGCCTATGCTGGTGAGGCCCACACCCTCAGCAGGGAAACAGGACTGCATGGATATCTGGGTCCTGCAGGGATGGGCTGGGGACCGGGACTCCTGTGATTGAGGAAGGAGAGGCCAGGCAGAGGAATCCAAGACTCCTTGTCCCGTGTGTGTGTGTGTGTGTGTGTGTGTGTGTGTGTGTGTGTGTGTGTGTGTGTGAGAGAGAGAGAGAGAGAGAGAGAGGGAGAGACAAGGTCTCGTGTCGCTCAGGCTGAGTGCAGTGGCTCAAACACACCTCACTGCAGCCTCGACCTCCCAGGCTGAAGCAATCATCCTGCCTCAGCTTCCCAAGTAGCTGGGACTACAGGCGTGCACCACCACGCCCATACCCACGCCCAGCTAATTTTTGTTTTTCGCTATGTTGCCCAGGCTGGTCTTGAACTCCTGGGCTCAAGCCATCCTCTCGCCTTGGCCTCCCAAAGTACTAGGACTATAGGAGTGAGCTACTGCGCCCAGACTCCTTATCCCTTTTGAAGCAATTGGATATTCTCACGTCCCTGGGGCCACAGATGCCTGAAGTTCTGGGTGTTAAGACTGGGCCCAGAAAGAGAGGAAAACAACTTAGCTCCCCACATATACTCTGCAGGTGCAAAGACAGAAGACCACTCCAACTCAGACCAGAAAGCCCTAGGCATGATGGGGCTGGTGCGGCGGGACACAGCCCTGCTCCTTCGAGACTTCCGTCTGGGTGCCTCCTCATGGCTCAACTCCTTCCTGGAGTTAAGTGGGCGCAAGTCTCACAAGATATCAGAGCCCATAGCAGGTGAGTGATTCACTCCCATCACCTGCCCAGCCAGGGTGGGCAGAAGGGACAGCCTAGCACAGCAAAAGTCCCAGGGAAGATGCTGGGCATGGTGGTTCAGGCCTGCAATCCCAGCACTTTGGGAGGCTGAGGTGGGCAGATCACTTGAGGTCAGGAGTTCAAGACCAGCCTGGTCAACATGACAAAACCCTGTCTCTAGTAAAAATACAAAAAAAATTAGCCGGGTGTGGTGGCACACGCCTGTAATCCCAGCACTTTGGGAGGCCAAGGTAGGCAGATCACTTGAGGTCAGGAGTTCAAGACCAGCCTGGCCAACATGGCAAAATCCCTTCTCTACAAAAAAATACAAAAATTAGCAGGGTGTGGTGGTGTACACCTGTAGTCCCAGCTAGCAGGGAGGCTGAAGCCTATGAGAATCGCTTGAACCTGGGTAGCAGAGATTGCAGTGAGCCAAGATTGAGCCTCTATACTCCAGCCTGGGCAACAGAGTGATACCTTGTCTCAAAAAAATTTTTTTTAAAAGAGTACCCTTACTGGGCTGTGGTGAGGTCTGCCTCCACCCATTTGGGTCAAGTGGCCAGCACAATACGTGGCACCCAGTAGGTGCTATTAGAAGATGCCAACACCCCTGGTGTGCCCATTCTGTCCCAGTGACCCTCTGGGCCACAGAGCACTTAAGTAGTTACTATCACATTGTTTTGCACCTCGCCTTCGTGGATTTATAAAGACAAGTAAGGCTGGGTGTGGTGGCTCACGCCTGTAATCCCAACACTTTGGGAAGCCGAGGCCGGCGGATCACTTGAGGTTAGGAGTTCAAGACCAGCTTGGCCAACATAGTGAAACCCCATCTCTATTAAAAATACAAAAATTGGCCAGGCGCGATGGCTCATGCCTGTAATCTCAGCACTTTAGGAGGCTGAGGCGGGTGGATCACAAGGTCAGAAGTTCAAGACCAGCCTGACCAACATGGTGAAACCCCGTCTCTACTAAAAATACAAAAATTAGCCAAGTGTGGTGGCAGGCGCCTGTAATCCCAGCTACTCAGGAGGCTGAGGCAGGAGAATCGCTTGAACCCAGAAGGCGAGGTTGCAGTGAGCCGAGATTACACCACTGCACTCGAGCCTGGGTGACAAAGTGAGACTCTGTCTCAAAAAAAATAAAAGTTAGCTGGACATGGTGGCACACCTGTAATCACAGCTACTCAGGAGGCTGTGACAGGAGAATTGCTTGAACCCAGGAGGCGGAGGGTGCAGTGAGCTGAGATCGCATCACTGCACTCCAGCCTGGGCAACAGAGCAAGACTCCATCTCAACAAAAAAAAAAAAAAAGAAGTAAAAAACTGAAGCTGTAGGGTCTTGGCCCTCGTGGTAGGCAGTGTAGGTCTGATAAAATGAACAGATCTGAGGCCAAGCTGGGCACACCAGGTGGGCTGAAAGTATATCTTTAGCATCATTTGGGCACTTGCTTGCCTAGTCATGTGAAGGGATAAAACTGAAGAACACAAAGGAAATTTGGGGAAGCAGATCCATGTTGGCTACAGGTGCCAGACCCCTAAGAATTGGATACACGCTGGAGACTTGTTAGCTCCCTGTGAACACAGCCTCCCTTCAAGCCACTGGGCCTGCTCACTATTCAAGTCACTTTGATCCATTTACACCCTGTGGTAAGTGTAATCCCAGCACTTTGGGAGGCCTGGCCAACATGGCAAAACCCCGTCTCTGCTAAAAAAAAAAAAAAAAAACCACAAAAATTAGCTGGGCATGGTGGCACATGTCTATGGTCCCAGCTACTCGGGAAGCTGAGGCACGAGAATCACTTGAACCTGGGAGGTGGAGGATGCAGTGAGCCATGTTCTCGCCACTGCCCTCCAGCCTGGGTGACAGAGCGAGACTTTGTCTCAAAAAAAAAAAAAAAAAAAACTGATATACTGTGATTCCCAGTGGGTAGCAGTACCTAATCCCACATCTTAACCCACTGAGTCCTGCCACCTATGAACCAAGGACTATTTTCATTTCCTTGATCTAGAAGAAAAAATAAGTTCCTAGAAGTAAACTGCACCTAACCTTCCCAGTCACACACACACACACACATCCTTCACTAGGACACACAGCCCCACTGCCAAGACCCCCGCCCCCATGACCACCTGGGGCATCTGGAACTCCACCCATCCCCTAGGCGGGAGTCTGGGGAAACAGCCTTTCACAGCCCTCCACAGGTGACTGCCCTTCCCATTGCATTCCCTGCCAGCCACACACACCCAAACTAACGGAGCCAGGCCTATCTGCTCCCCCTCTCTCAGAGCCGATGCGCCGCAGTGTGTCTGAAGCAGCGCTGGCCCAGCCCCAGGGCCCACTGGGCACAGATTCTCTCAAGAACCTGACCCTGAGGGACTTGAGCCAGAGGGGAAACTCCGAGACGTTGTCGGACACCCCCGAGATGTCGCTGTCAGCTGAGACACTTAGCTCCTCCACACCCTCCGATGTCAACTTCTTGTTACCGCCTGAGGATGCAGAGGAAGAGGCTGAGGCCAAAAATAAGCTGAGCCCCATGGACAGAGGCCTGGGCGTCAATGCCGCCTTCCCCGAGGGTTTCCACCCACGACGTTCCAGCCAGGGTGCAACACAGATGCCCCTCTACTCCTCGCCTGTAGTCAAGAACCCCTTCATGTCGCCACTGTTGGCACCCGACAGCATGCTCAAGAGCCTGCCACCTGTGCACATCGTGGTGAGTGCCAGAGGGGGCCGGCACAGGTGCATTTAGAGAGGAGCAGGGCACCCAGGGAGGAGCGGGACCGGGCACAGGTGCACCTGGGAAAGACAGCTCTGGAGTGGGGAGAAAGGGACAGGCGTGTGCCCAGGAGAGAACAATGCCCCGAACAAACGGGAGGAGGACAGGAGTCAGGGCTGCCTCCGTTTTATTTTGCAATTTTGAGTACCAAGAGACAGGATCAGTGGGGCAGCCCCTTGGGCTTGGAGAATCAGAGGGAAAAAAGGTGGGTTTGGCGGGGTGGGGAGGGAGAGGCTGGACAGAGGCCAGGGAGCGCAGTTCAAGTCATTCTCCCTTCCTTCCCACCACTCCCCCACTTCCCTCATTCTCTCCCCAACTCCTCACCCACCATGTCTCCTGCCTCCGTCCACCCCTGTCTGTATCCATATTTCCTGCTCCCTTTGTTCATCAAACCCCTCCTCGCTCTACCTGACCCCGGTCTGTCGGTCCCCCACCCTCTCTCCACGTCCGTCCTGCTGTCCCGTAGGCGTGCGCGCTGGACCCCATGCTGGACGACTCGGTCATGTTCGCGCGGCGACTGCGCAACCTGGGCCAGCCGGTGACGCTGCGCGTGGTGGAAGACCTGCCACACGGCTTCCTGACCCTGGCGGCGCTATGCCGCGAGACACGCCAGGCCGCGGAGCTGTGCGTGGAGCGCATCCGCCTCGTCCTCACTCCGCCTGCCGCGCCCGCGCCCGCCCCACCTCTGGTCTGAGCCGCCCGCCGGATCCGGGCTGCGCGGGGAAACGGGGGCTGCGGGGGGCGACACTAAAAGCCTGCTGTTCCCATCTGCGCCGGCCTCCGTCATGAATGCGCTCCGGGCCGGGCGGGTGGGGGCGCGGGCTGTGCCTTACTTAAGTCGGGGGTGGCAAGGGGGCGGGGCGGGGGCCCGAAAGCAGAGACCCCCGCCACGGGGAGGGGGACGCGCACACACACCGGTCACCGAGACGGCTGGACCTGCACACCACCGCTACCTTCTGCTGCTGCTGTGACCGCCGCAGGGACGGGGACTGGCCCTCCCTTGCAGGTCGGTTTGTCTGTCTGTTGTAAATAAAAGTATTTAATTAGTTTGGCCTCTCTCAAATACGGTGGGGTATTTGCCCACCAGGGGGCAGCATCGGACTCAAGCGGCTGGGAACCAAGAAACCTGGAATGAGGAAGGAGTGTGGGGGCCTGGATTCTTGGGACCAGAAGGGAGTGGACTTCCTGGTAACCCAGACCCACCTCCCCTCGGACTTCATCCAGGTATACTGCCAGGAGATGCTGGGTCCTCAGCTCCCCCCCTTGAAGACCTTCGGTTAGCTGGACTCCCTCTGGTCCCAGGGAGACCAGGCTCAGCATACATCGGGGGAAATAAAAGTTAAAAATAGGCCGGGCGCGGTGGCTCACGCCTGTAATCCCAGCACTTTGGAAGGCCGAGGCGGGCGGATCACAAGGTCAGCAGATCGAGACCATGGTGAAACCCCGTCTCTACTAAAAATAGAAAAAATTAGCCGGGCGCAGTGGCGGACGCCTGTGGTCCCAGCTACTCGGGAGGCTGAGGCAGGAGAATGGCGTGAACCCGGGAGGCGGAGCTTGCAGTGAGCCGAGATTGCGCCACTGCACTCCAGCCTGGGCGACAGAGCGAGACTCCGTCTCAAAAAAAAAAAAAAAAAAAGTTAAAAATAATGTCTTGGGTCTCAAAGGCTCCAGTGACCCAAACACCCTACAGAACTGGAGCAAAGTCAGCAGGAAACCAGAAACAAACTGGCACTCAAAATACTGTAAATGCCGCCAGCCACAGAGGTTCACGCCTGTAATCCCAGCACTTTGAGAGGCAAGAGGATGGCTTGAGTCCAGGAGTTTGAGACCAGCCTGGGCAACATAGACCAGTCTCTACAAAAACATTTAAAAATTAGTCGGGCGTGGTGGCACAACCCTGCAGTCCTAGCTCCTCAGGAGGGTGAGACAGGAGGATCACTTAAGCCCAGGAGTTCGAGGTTGCAGTGAGCTATGATCGCCACCACTGCACTCCAACTTGGGCAAGAGTGAGACCCTTTTTCCAAAAAAACAAAAACTGGAAATGCAAGCTCTGTCCAACTGTGACAATCAGCTCTTGGACCAACTCTCTGGCCCCTTGTAAGCCCTGAGTTTGGAGTTGAGATGATTTATACCCAGGACGTTCCTTCAAAGGGCTTCTGATCCTGGATTCAGAGAGGGGGGAAGAACAGACACAGGCTGTCACAGTCCCTGGGGTTCCACCTGTGGTAGTCAGGGAGGGCTTCACAGAGGTAGTGATCTGAGCTTGACACTAAAGGATGAACAAAAGTCTGCTAGGAAGAAAAAACATTCCAGGTTGTGAGAGCCAGCTGGCAGTGATCAAAGCTGCCACCTGGCTAGAAAAAGCTTCCACCTGACCAGAAGGTCAGGTGCAAAGTGGGGAGGGGCGTGAAGGGCCTGGAGTGGTCAGCAGGAGCAGGGCCTGAAGAGCCTGGAGCATAATTTGGACTAAACTGGAGGGCAGTGGGGAGCCACCGGAGCGCTTTGAGCAGGAAAGGGCCAGGGTCAGCTCAGGGCACTAAAAGATTCTGCTGGGACACTGGGGGATGGACAGAGAAGGGCAAAACTGGAGTCCTGCAGGCCAAGAAGGAGGCCTGAGCTGGGGCAGGAGCTGTGAGGGTAGGGAGTGGAGGTGGAGCATCCCAGAGCCATAAAAGCTGGGAAGAACAGCATTTACTGATGAGGTTACAGGACAGCAAGGGGACAGAGATGACACCCAGGTCTAGCCATGGGAGCAGGTGGACGGTGAAGCTGTCTCTTCAATAGGAGGAGGCCCAGGTGTGTGTGTGTGACACGTGAGACCTGCTGAGGGCCATTCTGGACATGATGAGCTGGAAGGTCTCAGGAAGACAATCCAGGAGGCAACAAGGGTCAGAAGTGCAGGCTGGGGCTGGGTGCGGTGGCTCATGCCTGTAATCCCAGCACTTTGGGAGGCCGTAGTGGGTGGATCACCTGAGGTCAGGAGTTCAAGACCAGCCCGGCCAACATGGCAAAACGCTGTCTCTACTAAAAATACAAAAATTAGCCGGGTGTGGTGGTACATACCTATAATCCCAACAAATTGGGAGGCCGAGGCAAGAGAATCGCTTGAACCTGGGAGGCAGAGGTTGCAGTGGGCTGAGACTATGCCACTGCACTCCAGCCTGGGCGACAGAATGAGACTCTGTCTCAAGAAAAAAAAAAAAACACACACACACACACAATGCAGTCTAGGTGGAGCCAAGGGACTGGAACCTTTCCAGGAAGCCTGGGCAGGTAGGACAAGCAACAAGAGGGCTAGGACAGAGACAGCCCTGAGGATCACGCCCCCAGTAAAGGGGTGGGCAAGGGTGGGCAGTGGAAGGCAAGGCTGGAGGGTTCTAAGGAGCAGCCGGAGAGAGAGGAAGCTGCCCAGGAAGGAGGATGTAGGGCGAAGGGAGTTTCAGGGAGTGGACCAGGTCAGATGAGGATTAAAATGTTATCCTCAGGTCTCAGCAATAGGCAGGTGACCTCAGTGACCTTGTCCAGAGCCACTGCAGGGTCATGGCGGTTGGGCAGCCAGACATAGTGCATTGAAGAGGGAGTGGAAGGTAAGGGATTGAGCTAGTGGGCGCCACAAGGGAGCTTGATACAAGGCGCCTGTGTTTAGAGATGCTAGACATGTTTGAATGCTGGAGGGGTGGGAGAGACTGAAGCTGCAGAAACAAGAAAGTGGTTTCCTGGGGGGTGGGTGAGAAGCAAGGGATCCTCAGCTCAAAGGTCCTCGTTCACCCAGCAAGTGACTTCTGAGTCAGGGCCTGTGCTGGGGCAGGGAGCCCCAGGGAGCTCCAGCCTGGGCAACAGAATGAGACTGTGTCTCAAAAAAAAAACACACACACACACACAATGCAGTCTAGGTGGAGCCAAGGGACTGGAACCTTTCCAGGAAGCCTGGGCAGGTAGGACAAGCAGTTCTGTAGCCCAGAACTCTTCCTGAAGGTCCAGGTCCACTGGCCTGAGTCACTGCTCCCCTTGTCCAACTCATAGAACCCCTTGCTCACCTCTGTCCAGTCACTACCCATCAACCTGCTCCTCTTTCCTGTCCCCACCTCAGGGATGGCTCCATTGTCCTCCAGGCCAGAGCTCTGGGTCTCATCCTGGACACCCCCTTGTCCCATAGCCCATCAATCCCCACTTTCTGTTCTCTCTGCTTCCGGAATCTCTTTATTTATTTATTTATTTATTTATTTATTTATTTATTTATTTTTCTTCTTTTTTTTTTTTTTTTTTTTGAGACGGAGTCTCACTCTGTCCCCCATGCTGGAGTGCAGTGGCGCAGTCTCAGCTCACTGCAAGCTCTGCCTCCCGGGTTCACGCCATTCTCCTGCCTCAGCCTCCCGAGTAGCTGGGACTACAGGCGCCTGCCACCACGCCCGGCTAATTTTTTTGTATTCTTAGTAGAGACGGGGTTTCACTGTGTTAGCCAGGATGGTCTCGATCTCCTGACCTCGTGATCCGCCCGCCTCGGCCTCCCAAAGTGCTGGAATTACAGGCGTGAGCCACCGCGCCCGGCCTATTTTTTCTTTTTCTTTTTTTTCTTTTTTTTTTTTTTGGAGACAGGGTCTCACTGTTGTGCAGGTTGGAGTACAGTGGCATGATCTTGGCTCACTGCAGCCTCGACTTCCCGGGCTCAAGTGATCCTCCTGCCTAAGCCTCCTCAGTAGCTGGGACCACAGGCACGCACCACCACACCCGGTTTTTTTTGTCTGTTTGTTTGTTTGTTTGTTTGAGACAGAGTCTTACTCTGTCACCCAGGCTGGAGTGCAGTGGCACAATCTCAGCTCACTGCTGCAACCTCCACCTCCCAGGTTCAAGCAATTTTCTGCCTCAGCCTCCTAAGTGGCTGGGATTACAGGTGCCCACCACCACGCCTGGCTAATTTTTTGTATTTTTAGTAAAGAGGGGGTTTCACCATCTTGGCCAGGCTGGTCTTTAACTCCTGACCTCGTGATCCACCCACCTTGGCCTCCCAAAGTGCTGGGACTACAGGCATGAGCCACCGTGCCCAGCCACACCCAACTAATTTTTTGTAGAGATGAGGCTGTCACTGTGCTGCCCAGGCTGGTCTTGAACTCCTGGCCTCAAGTGATCCTCCCACCTCAACCTCCCAAAATGCTAGGATTACAGACATGAGCCATGGCACCCAGTCTTGCCTCCTGAATCTCTATCTTATCCCCTCGGCCTCTTCCCTGATCCAGGCTCCACTCTCTCCTGCCTGAATCCCTGCCAGAGCCACCTCCTGGGCTACTGGCTTCCAGTCTCATTCCTCCAGTTCTGGTCCAACTATGACCTTGTCCTTCGCTACTCTCAACCCTTCCATGGCTCTCCACTACCCCCTCACCCTCAGGACAAACTCCAAGCTCCTCAGCGTGGCCTCTGCCCATCTCTTCAGCCTCCTCCAGCCTTACAGTTCCCCTGCTGGCCACACAGACTTGACTGGCCTTCCGCTTGGGCACCTGCGCACAGTACTACTCCTGCATGCCTCCCTGTCTTGGGTCACGCTGAAACACCCTCCCCACAACCACTTTGCAAACTGGCACCCCCACTTTGCCTGGCATCTCCTGCTCCTCCAAGATCCAGCTCCAATGGCCCCTCCCCTGGCAACCCTTTCCCGACCACGCCAAACTCAAAAAAGTCTCTCCTGGGCTCCCCACCGTCTCTGCACACCCATGCCCATCGATGTCCGTCCTCCCATCTGGCCCGGGCTCCTTGAGGGCACGGCCCAGGCCTGACTCATCTTGGTCACCAGCATCGCCCACCACAAGGCTTGGCACACCAGAAGACTCAGGAAATGTTTGTCTAACTAAGTAATAGGTGGGAGAGTGTGTGAGTGAGTGGCTAGACGAGGGAATCCGTGAGTGAGTGGCTAGACAAGGGAATCCGTGAGTGAGGGAATTAAGGAGGGCAGGAAGGGCTGAATGGATGAGGAGCAGGAAGGCAGGAGCAGACGAGAATCAGGCGTAGGGTGTGAGGAACGGATGAATAACTGAGATCCAGCATCCCGGTCTCAGTTTCTCCAAGAAAGCAAGATGGGTTCGCCGGGACTGAGCACCCCCCTCCGCCTCGAGCCTCACCAAGCCTCACGGTTTCCCACCCAAGCTATGTCCAGACTCCCAATACCAGGCGTGCTGGAAAGGGCTTACCCGGCCAGACCCGCAGAACCGGTTCCCTCGCGAGCCCGCTGGGCCCTCTGCGGAGTGGACCCGGATTCGGATCTCTCAGGTTCCGGGTCTATTGGCCGACTGATGGGGGCTGGCAGAGACTGGCGTCTCCGAAAGCCTATCGCTGCCCGAGTTGGGCTGTGGGCCCCGCCTACTAGGCAAAGCGTCCTGAGTGGCCCAGGGAGGTAGAAGGCCGAGTGTCCATTGGCTGGAAGATAGTGACTGACGTCAGGGATAGCTTATCGCAGCCAGACTCCAAAGAAGCGCCTGGCGTGTCGGACCCGCCTCCGGAGGGACTGAGTCAGGATGGGAGCCCTGGGCGTAGACGGTCGCCGAGTGGCCGCGAATAGAGTTTCTGGCCCTCAGTACCTAGGCTGTTTGCTGACCAGATCCTTGGGTCTTCAGGAAGGTTGGGGATTTGAGAGTTCAGACTCCTTGGTTCTGAAGGAGGAGAACCCTGGGACCCGAGGAAGGAGGGACTAGGGGCCCGGACTCCTGGGTCAGAGGGAGGAGGGGGCTGGAAACCTAAAGGTTTGATGTCTAGGAGCGGGAACTACGGGATCTTGAGTCACTCGCCCGCCCAGGGATGACAGGTTTGGGGTTCAGGATTTTATAAGGCTATTTATGGTAAGGGAGCCAGGCCTTACCCCCAGGCACGTGGAGGTAATGAGGTGGAGCTTGGAATAGAGAGGGAGAAGGAAGAGGCTCAGGGGAAGCTCTGGCCTAGATATGCCCTTTCCTCATCCCGAAAAGGGAAGTCAGAGGCAGGTGCTGTCTGCAAAAGGAACCCAGAACTGGAGGAGACTGGAGACTCACGTGAGACCACGAGAAAAACAGAGATACCAAAGGGGAAATAGCAAAAATAAAACAGTAATAATAATAGAGCTCTCTTGTACTGAGTTTACTGTGGCCTGGTTCTGTGCTGAGCATTTTACATAATTATCTCATGTCTTCCTCGTCACAGCTCTGAGAGATTGGATTATTACTATTATTATTATCCCCAGTTTACAAGTGAGAAAATTGAGGCCCAGTGAGGGAGAATCAAAATACAGATGTAAAGATACAAGAGAGACACAAAACACACATGGAGATAAACAAAGAGTTACAGGCCCAGAGAGAAAAAAGAAAATGCAGGCAACAAACAAAAGGAGAGGAGCCAAGAGCTAGGACTCCTGGGGCTGGGGGAGTGGAGAGCTGGAGACTCTCGGACTCCTGGGTCCTGGGGAAGGCAGGGCCAAGGATGGGATCTCCCAGGTATTTTCCCCCGCGAATCCATGATACTAAGCTTGTCCAACCCTTCTGGCTGTGGGTGTGAGCCCGGTTGGGGTCGAAAATAGTGATTAGGAGGTGCAGATGCATCATGAGCCTATTAGGAGGTGATAAGAAAATGATTCATGGCAGTGCCCTTAGCCTGGAAGGGACCTTTCCCCCACGGCCTCTGTTCTTTGGTCTGGACAGATCTGGCCTTTTCTGTCCCTCCCCATCGCTGCATCTCCGTCACTCAGAACTGTCACTGAGGCCCATTGTGGAGGCAGAGGGCCACCCTGGAGCAGCAACAGCTTCCCTGGTGGGCATTCATCTCTCTGGGTCTCTCTGCTTTCCCCCAGACCCTGAACCGACCAGAGGTCCTGGCACATTGCAGGGGCTCAGGAAATGCTCATGGAATGAATGGACGGAGATCCCCATCTCTGCGCAGCTCTTCCTCTGTCCCCATCCAGTTACGTTTTTCTGTGTCACCATCACGTCTCTTAGCCTCCCCCTCGCCTCACCAGTCTCCTCCCACCTTCCCTTTCAACCTCACCTTTCTCCTCGAGCCACTGGGCCCACTATCCCCATTAGGGAGAAACCAAGGCTCATTTTGGAAGATCTCTCTCCCAGGGGTCACGTACAGGACATTATGTAAGGGAGTGGCCTCACAGCTGAGAGAAGGGTTCTCAAGAGTCCAATTACAGACACACTGCCAGCACCGCAGTCAGAAATGCAAGATCACACCAAACGTGTGCCTTCACAGTTTGTGTTAGATTTGATCTTGCATTTACACCCACACAAAGAATCACACACACACAGTAATACAATCACCTACAAGCACAAACACAAATACAGGCACACAATCACAGAATCACCCGTGATCACAGCACACAAGAAATATCCTATTCCACATGCAAAACAGACACCCCGGCCGGGCGCGGTGGCTCAAGCCTGTAATCCCAGCACTTTGGGAGGCCGAGGCGGGCGGATCACAAGGTCAGGAGATCGAGACCACAGTGAAACCCCGTCTCTACTAAAAATACAAAAAAATTAGCCGGGCGCGGTGGTGGGCGCCTGTAGTCCCAGCTACTCAGGAGGCTGAGGCAGGAGAATGGCGGGAACCCGGGAGGCGGAGCTTGCAGTGAGCCGAGATCGCGCCACTGCACTCCAGCCTGGGCAACAGCGTGAGACTCCGTCTCAAAAAAAAAAAAAAAAACAGACACCCCAGCGATGAAATTACATGACCAGTCACTGAGAGGCCACTCATCCAGCTCCTACCAGAAGGAACTGAGCAAAGACCTGGGTTAATTCCCTACTGTATCCCCGGCAACCAGAAGAACACATCATCGTCATCAGCAGCAACAACAAAAAATGTTTCCTATGTGACAGGCACAATTCCAAGCACTTTTTTTTTTTTTTTTTTTTTTTGAGATGGTGTCTCACTCTGTTGCCCAAGCTGGAGTGCAGTGGCGGGATCTCAGCTTACTGCAATCTCTGCCTCCTGGGTTCAAGCAATTCTCCTGGCCCAGCCTCCCAAGTGGCTGGGACTACAGGCACACACCACCACGGCCGGCTAGTTTTTGTATTTTTAGTAGAGATGGGGTTTCACCATCTTGGCCAGGCTGGTCATGAACTCCTGACCTCAGGTTATCCGCCCACCTCAGCCTCCCAAGGTGCTGGGATTATAGGCGTGAGCCACCGCGCCCAGCCACACTTTTTATTTAATGCTCTCAACAACCTTATTTGCAACAACCCATCTTATAGGTGGGAAAATTGAGATCCAAAGAAGTTTAGTGACTCGTCCAAGGTTTCACAGCCACTGACAGGCAGTCAGAATTTGGTGGGTTTTTTGTTTTTTTGTTTTTTTTTTTTTTAGATGGAGACTTGTCCTGTCACCCAGGCTGGAGTGCAATGGTGCGATCTCAGCTCACTACAACTTCCGCCTCCTGGGTTCAAGCAGTTCTCCTGCCTCAACCTCCCGAATAGCTGGGACTACAGGCACATGCCACCACACCCAGCTAATTTTTTGTGTGTGTTTTTACTAGAGACAGGGTTTCACCATATTGACCAGGCTGGTCTTGAACTCCTGACCTCAAGTGACCTGCCTGCCTCAGCCTCCCAAAGTGCTGGGATTACAGGTGTGAGCCACCATGCCCAGCCAGCAGTCAGAATTTGAACCCAGGCTGGGCACAGTGGCTCATGCCTTTAATCTCAACACTTTCGGAGGCAGAAGCAGAAGGATTGCTTGGGCCCAGGAGTTTGAGACCAGCCTGGGCAACATAGCAAGACTCTGTCGCTACAAAAAAGTTTTAGAAATTAGCTGGCATGGTGGTGCACACCTGTGGTCCCAGCTACTCAGGAGGCTTGAGTCAGGGAGGTCAAGGCTGCAGGGAGTCCTCCCACTCACTGCACTCCAGCCTGGACAACAGAGTGAGACTTTGTCTCAATAAAAAAAGAATTTGAGGCTGGGCGTGGTGGCTCACGCCTGTAATCCCTGCACTTTGGGAGGCCGAGGCAGGTGGATCACCTGAGGTTGAAAGTTCAAGACCAGCCTGCCAACATGGAGAAACCCTGTCTCTACTAAAAATGCAAAAAATTAGCCGGGCATGGTGGCGCACGCCTGTAATCCCAGTTACTCGGGAGGCTGAGGCAGGTGAATTGCTTGAACCTGGGAGGTGGAGGTTGCGGTAAGCTGAGATCTCACCATTGCCCTCCAGCCTGGGAAACAAGAGCGAAACTCGGTCTCAAAAAAAAAAGAATTTGAACCCAGGCTTTCCCAGGCTTTCTGGCTCCAGAGTCCATCACATAAGGCTACCATTCAATAAATAATTGCTGCCTTAATCCACCAGAATTACAGAATCACAGTAACTGCGAACACACCCAAACGGCAGCGCAGTGTGTGGACTCACAGGAGGGCAATACAGACACACAAATAGAAGAGACCCTCTCATATCACACCACAGACCACAGAAAAAGCACAGAGACACATCATGATAGTCAGGGATTGTCATGAAAATTGGTCACAACCACACACAGAGACACAACACACAGAAACACAGGGGCACACCCAGAGCTCCCCAAGTCCCTCCTGTTCCGCTCCCAGCCCCGCTGGGCTGGCCCTCAAGGAAACAGCAGGTTGAGGATGGGAAGGGGGGCCACCCCACTTGTCCGCTCAGCCCGACCGGTTCCACCAGGGCCACAGATGGCACAACCCACCTTGTGAAACCCAAGTGATGACTGACCCATGTTGGGCAACTGGACTCAGACCTGGTCTGGATGCCTGGGTTCTGGGGAGAAAGGGCCTGGGAGCCTGGACTCCTGTATTTCCAAAGGAGGAGGGGGTTGGGTGCCCCATTCCTTCTAAGGGGGAAGAGGAGGATTGGGACCTGGACTCTCAGATCCTGAGGATGGAAGGCTGGGGCCTGGACTCCTAGATTCTGCGAAAAGAGGGGGCCGGAGTCCTGGATTCCTCTGTCTTTGATGGTAGGGTTCCAGATTTAGCAAATAAAACTATAGGAAGCCCAATTTAATTTGAATTTTAGATAAATAACAAATACTTTTTTAGTATAAATATGTCCCAAATACTGCATGAAACATACTTATACTAAAAAAAAACTGTTTGTTGCTTATCTGAATTTCAGATTTTACAGGACATCCTGTATTTTATGTGGCAACCCTGTTTGAGGAGGATGTAGGCCGATGCCTGGTGACTGGGCCACCATCACTCCTCAGCCCCCCAGGAGCTCCTCCTCCTGCTCACGGCCCTCCTCGCCCCCAAGCAGGCCACCTCACAGCTTCCCCAGTCTCTATTTCCTCACCTGCATGAATTGCTAGATCTAATTGGGGCCCCCAGGCTGTGTCAGGAGTGAGAGAGGAAACTTGAGGACAACTCAGAGTGTCATCCTGGGAGCCCTAGGGTCCTCGGAGATGACTGACCTTGAGTCACCTGCACCCTTAGTCTGGACAGCAGGGGGGATGGGGCCCTGTGGCTGCCTCCACGGGGCAGTTCTGGAGATGAAGAGAGATGGGAAGCGAGATTCAGAAGAGATTTTGACTTAGGAGACAGAGACCCTGGGATAAGGGCATAGAGACACAGAGCCTGGAAGGAGAGGGACCCAGAGATGGAGAGACAGAGATTTGGAAAGAGATTTGCAGAGATGAGGAAAGAAAGAGAGATTCACAGCTGGAAAGGTGAAGATGCAGGGTGAGAGACAAAGATTCAGAGATGGGGAGACAGGGATGTTAGGACACAAGTGGGAAGGAGATGTTCCCCAGACATCCAGGCTCCAGGGCCAATGATGGACGTGCACCGGCAAGACAGTGAGCGCTGCCAGGAGTTCTGGGGACAAGGAGACTCAACCCTCTGGGTGGTGCTGGGAGACCAAGGCTTGGGTCCTAATGTGTTGGAGGCAGGGAGGGGATACCTCGGATCCCAGGCTAGCAGGGCGATCCACCTGCCATCACCCCATACCGTAGGGTGATGACACCACCTTCTCTGCAGGTGACACCCCAGTTTTCTAGTACCTCCTACATTTTTGGGGTGACACCCGTGCTGAGAACCCCACCCAGCTCTAACACTGCTTCCCTCACTGAGTCACCTCCCAACCCCGTCAGGCCTGTTGAGGGGAGACTTTGGCGACTCAGGCATCCAGGCCCCCAGCTCCTTCCCTGCTCAGGAGCCCAGCAGTGTGGAATCCCAGGACCCCTACCTTACTGAGGGATGTGCTCCTGGTCTCATGAGACATGGGAGTCCGGGGCCCCAGCCCCTCCTCCCTCAGACCTCAGGGTCCAAGCCCCCAGTCCTTTGCTCCATTAGGACCCAGGAGTCCCGGGTGACGTCCATGTCCTTCAGGAACTGCGGCTTTTCAGTTCCCACCCTCCTCCCTTCCCAATTTGGAGCTGGGGTGAGGTGTGTTTATTTACTTTGGTTCCAACATGAGTCATTCCCCAAAACACACTGCCCCCCATGTGTCTCCTGGCTTGAATGGGGAGGACATTGTCCCCCTCTCCCAGGAAAGTGGGGACATCACTGAGAGTCTGATGAGAGACCCTGAAAGGGGAGCCCCACACAGCACTCTCTCGCACTCCACCTGGCCTTTCTCTCTCCCCACCCATCACCTCTCCCCATTTCCCTACCCTCTAAGCCTGTTCAGTGATTCCCCCACCTGCCTCTCCACTTTTCCATCTCCATCTCTCTTCTGTCTCCCATCTCCCCATTTTTTTTTTGAGACAGGGTCTCGCTCTGTCACTGAGGCTGGAGTGCAGTGGCAGGAACACGGCTCACTGCAGACTCAACCTTCTGGACTCAAGCAATCCTCCTGCCTCAGCCTCTCAAGTAGCTGGGACTACAGGCACATGCCACCATGCCCGGCTAATTTTATTTGTATTTTTTGTAGAGATGGGGTCTCCCCATGTTGCCCAGGCTGGTCTCCAACTCCTACGCTCAGGCGATCCTCTCACCTCAGCCTCCCAAAGTGTTGGGATTACAGGCGAGAGCCACCATACCTGGCCCATCTCCCCTCTTCTTGTTATTTCTTTTCACATTTTTGTGCTCCTGTTTCTTGGCACCTCTCCATCCCTCTACATCTTCCTGTGTCTCTCCCTTCTGTCTAGAGGGACTTCCCTGCCTGCCCTTCTGACACTGTGTTTCTGTCTCTCCCTCTCTTTTGGTCTCTGCACATTGACGCAGCTGTGGCCCCCCACACCTCTACCCCACCCCACCCTGCCGCCTTCTCTCCCCTCAGTCCTGGGAGCTGAAGCAGGAGGGGAAGTGGGGTGATGGGAGTGGAGAGGGAGGGCGGGAAATCCCAGTTCGGGGAGAGGGTCGACCAGACCGGCTTGGCTCCCTGGGCACCTCTGTCAGAGCCCCGCCCAGGGCTGTGTGGCCGCCCATATAAGTGGCTCTGGGCTGAGAGGGAGAAGTCAGTGCCTGTGTCTCCACACCTCTGTCTCCATCACTGCCTCACGGTCCTGCAGGTAGGAGCAACCCCTCTACAGCCCTCTTCTTTGAAGTTGGGTGCCTCTGCTCTGATCTCCCTCCTCCTCATCCCACTCATATCACTCTGTCTCCTTTCGTATCTCTGAATGTCTGTCTCTCAGGACATCTCTGTCCTTCCCAATGCCCCCAAATCCCTCCTTCTTAACTGGGGTGGGCTGAGCTGAATTTAGAAGTCCTGTGGCCCAGCATCACCTCTATGAACCCCCTTGGCCTGGGCCGTCAGACGCGGGGTGTTCCTCCTCATGTCTCTGAGCCTCAGTGTTCATCTGTGAGATGGGCTTGCAGAGGAGTCAAAGTGCTGGGCACATGTGGGCGTTACTGGTGACATCTCTGTGGGCACCTGGCTCTGATATTTCTCCCCTTGTCTCTGACTCTGTCCATCTCCATTTCTTACTCTCTCTCAAGCTCTACCTCGGGTATGGGGAGGGTCCTCTGCCATCTGTCGGGCAGTTGGAAAGCAATGGGCGAGTTTCTCGCCCCCACCCTATCCATTCCCTACTCCTTGTCTCTCCTGGCCAGCAGGCTGACTTGGCCTCTTTCTCCCCAGCTCCTCTACCCCTGAGAGCCCAGCCCCCGGTGCCCCAGTCCCTTGCCCCCACCTCCCCAGTATCCAGTGTCCCTTGGACAGACTCTGCCACTGTCGCTGCAGCCACTTCTGCCGTCCCCAACGCCACCTCCTCAGGGCCAGCAAGATGCAGTTTGAGATGCACGACAACGTGAAAGGCAAAGGTGGGATCACTGGGTGGACCAGCAACCCTCTCAGTACTGGAACCTGGCCGCCTCCCTCCCCTGGGCACCCTTGCTTCGAAGACAGACGGCGCCTGCTTCCACCCCAGAGGCCCCAGAAATGCTGCAACCCAGAACCCAGGCCCAGACATGGAGGAGGAGGAGGCACTGCCAGGCCCCACCCAGATGTGGTTCCCACCCTTCCTCGGATGTGCAGGAGACCCCCACCCCCAGCCTAACCAGACGTGCAGGACCCAGTAGCAACAGGGACAGACTGGGGTTGCCGGTACCCAGATGTGGCAGAAGGGAAGGGGGAGGCACAGTGGTGCCCCTTCAGTGGGCGGCCTGGTGGCCCCGCCCAGACTGCCCGGCAGAGGGAAGGGTGGCAGAAGTGCAGGGCGCAGGAGGTGCTGCGAGGCTGCCAGCTGACCCCTACCCTCCCACCTCTGCAGCTATGTCCTACCCCGTGACCAGTCAGCCCCAGTGCGCCACCACCAGCTGCTACCAGACCCAGCTCAGTGACTGGCACACAGGTCTCACGGACTGCTGCAACGACATGCCTGTCTGTGAGTGCCTGCCTGCTCCCTCTCCAGGCCCAGTGGAAGGCGGGTTTGGGGGAAATTAGGAGAGGGAAGCTCAACCTCCAACCTCCTCCCACCGCTTGCTAACCCCACTCCCACCTCCCTTCCTTGGACTCGGAATTCCCACTCTTTAACACTCACCCTTTCCTCAGACTCCCAACACTCCCTAGGATACTACCTCATGCCTTCCTACACTCAACTTCTCGGGCCCTCAACCTCCCCCTTGCACTCTTAGCTTTCCTCACTGTGACGCCCAGCTCCCTCTTCAAACCATAACTCCTGGCCCAGTGCACTGGCTCACGCCTGTAATCCCAACACTTTGGGAGGCCGTGGCAGGTGGATCACGAGGTCAGGAGTTCAAGACCAGTCTGGCCAAGATGGTGAAACCACGTCTCTACTAAAAATACAAAAAATTAACCGGGTGTGGTGGCGGGCGCCTGTAAACTCAGCTACTCGGGAGGCTGAGGCAGAAAATTGCTTGAACCCGGGAGACAGAGGTTGCAGTGAGCCAAGATTGCGCCACTGCACTCCAGTCGGGGCAACAGTGTGAGACTCCATCTCAAAAAAATAAAAATAAAAAATGAAATTAGCCAGGGGTAGTGGCACACACCAGTAGTCCCAAGCCATTCGGCAGGCTGAGGCGGGAGGATTGTTTGAGCACAGCAGATCGAGGCTACAGTGAGCCGTGTGATCACACCATTGCACTCCAGCCTGGATGACAGAGCGTGACTTTAATTTAGTTTTCTTTCTTTCTTTTTTTCTTTTCTTTTTCTTTTTCTTTTTCTTTTTTTTTTTTTTTTTTTTTTTGAGACGGAGTATTGCTCTGTCGCCCAGGCTGGAATGCAATGGCACAGTCTAGGCTCACTGCAACCTTCGCCTCCCAGGTTCAAGCAATTCTCCTGCCTCAGCCTCCCAAGTAGCTGAGATTACAGGCGCACACCACCACGCCCGGCTAATCTTTGTATTTTTAGTAGAGACGTGGTTTCACCATGTTGGCCAGGTTGGTCTCAAACCCCTGACATTGTGATCCTCCCGCCTCGGCCTCCCAAAGTGCTGGGCTTACGGGCGTGAGCCACCGCGCGCGGCCTCCAATTTCTAAAAACAGAGGAAGAAGAAGAAGAAAAAGAAAAACCCTATCTTCCAATCGCTAAGCCATCCTCTCCTTGGACTAATTCCCTCCGGGACCTCTCCTTGGCTGGGACCCTCATGCCCCTCTGCGACTAATCAGCCGTGCCCCTCCCCGGGGCGGAGCCGTTGGGAGGCCCCGGCTGGCCCGCCCCTGACCGCCTACGCCCCACCCAGGTCTGTGCGGCACTTTTGCTCCTCTGTGCCTCGCCTGCCGCATCTCCGACGACTTCGGCGAGTGCTGCTGCGCGCCCTACCTGCCCGGAGGCCTGCACTCCATCCGCACCGGCATGCGGGAGCGCTACCACATTCAGGTGCGCGCGGGACTGGGGACCCGCGGGAGCAGGGAGCTGGGGACTGGCCTCCTGGGACCCACGGTAGGGCTCCTGACCGCTCTCTCCCACCCTCTAGGGCTCCGTCGGGCACGACTGGGCGGCCCTCACCTTTTGTCTGCCCTGCGCACTCTGCCAGATGGCGCGGGAGCTGAAGATCCGAGAGTAAGGAAGTTCCCTGTCTTCCCCGTCCTTTTCCACCAGTCTCACCTCTGGCCTTATCTGGCCACTCCTGGGAGGGACTGCCTCACCACCCCTGTCTCGCTGCCAGAAATACACCCACAATAAAAACCTGAAAACCAACTCCGCCTACATCCATTTTGTCCCAGGGTAGGAATCTGGGTGGAGAGAGAGGATTGGTGAGAGAGGTGGGGACACTACAGATGCCTACGTGTGACCCCGCCAGGCAGTGTGTGACTTTGGCAAGTTATCCCTCCCAAACCCCAGGCGCCCTCACCTTAACAAAGTAAAACCACTAACGCTTTAGCTGCAGACTCCCTGCGTGAAGCTGCCTGCACTCTGAAAATAAGCAAAACCAGAAAGTCAGTCTTGGGAGGGCGGGGGCACTGAAGTTCAAAGGAACAACACAGGAGAGCGCCCTTGCTTGCTCCATGCCTATGGACTGTTTGGCCTGCACACAATTCGAACAGGCGTCGGCGACTTTTGTCTCCAAAGCAGAGAACTTCCAAGCTTAAGGCTCTCTGGAGCTAAAAAGGAATATTTTTTTATTTTTTTCTTTTTTCTTTTTTTTTTGAGACGGAGTCTCACTCTGTTGCCCAGGCTGGAGTGCAATGGCGCGATCTCGCCTCACTGTAAGCTCTGCCTCCCGGGTTCACACCATTCTCCTGCCTCAGCCTCCCGAGTAGCTGGGACTACAGGCGCCCGCCACCACGCCCGGCTAATATTTATTTTTTTTTGTATTTTTAGTAGACAGGGTTTCACCGTGTTAGCCAGGATGATCTCGATCTCCTGACCTCGTGATCTGCCTGCCTTGGCCTCCCAAAGTACTAGGAGTACAGGCGTGAGCCACCGCGCCCGGCTCCTTCTTCTTCTTCTTTTTTTTTTTTTTTTTTTTTGAGACGTAATTTCGCTCTTGTCGCCCAGGCTGTAGTGCAATGGCGTGATCTTAGCTCACCACAACCTCCGCCTCCTGGGTTCAAGCGATTCTCCTGCCTCAGCCTCCCGAGTAGTTGGGATTACAGGCATGCGCCACCATCCCCAGCTAATTTTGCATTTTTGGTAGAGAGGGGGGTTTCTCCATGTTGGTCAGGCTGGTCTTGAACTCCTGACCTCAGGTGATCCTCCCACCGTGGCCTCCCAAAGTGCTGGGATTACAGACATGAGCCACCGCGCCTGGCCTAAAAAGGAACTTTTAGGAACTGTCTACTTCAATCAATGCTCTTTCCTGCAAAAGCAACCAACAGCAGATCAAAAAATGTTCAGGTCTCAAAATTGGACAGACCTGGGATCTAATCTTGACTCCTCAACATTTAGCTGTGTTATCTTAGTGAATTCATAAACCTTTCTGAACCTGATTCCCCCTCTGGGGCTAACAATCCCTAGCATGTCATATGGCTATTGTGAGAACAAGAGATGGAATAGAGGGAAAGGCCAAAATGTGAACTCAAATCACTGTGGGCTGGATGTGGTGGCTCCTGCCTCTAATCTCAATGTTTTGGGATGGCTGAGGCAGGAGTATCACTTCAGGCCAGGATTTGGAGACCAGCCTGGGCAACACAGCGAGACATCTCTACGAAAAATTTTTGAGCCAGGAGCAGTCACGCCTGTAATCCCAGCACTTTGGGAGGCTGAGGCAGGAGGATCGCTTGAGCCCAGGAATTCGAGACCAGCCTGGGCAACATGGCAAAACTGTGTCTACAAAAAATACACAAAAATTAACCAGGCATGAGGCTGGGCGTGCTGGCTCATGCCTGTAATCCCGGTATTTTGGGAGGCAGAGGCAGTTGGATCACCTAAGGTCAGGAGTGCAAGACCAGCCCGGCCAACATGGCAAAACCCCGTCTCTACTAAAAAAAAAACAAAAATTAGCCAGGCATGGTGGTGGGTGCCTATAATCCCAGCACTCAGGAGGCTGAGGCAGGAAAATCACTTGAACCCGGGAGGCAGAATTTGCAGTGAGCCGAGATTGCACCACAACACTCCAGCCTGGATGACAGAGCAAGACTCCTTCTCAATCAATAAATAAATAAATTAGCTGGGCCTGGTGACGTGCACCTGAAGTCCCAGCTAATTGAGAGGCTAAGACAGGATGATCACTTGAGCCCAGAAGGTGAAGGCTGCAATGAGCTCACAGGATGAGACCCTGTCTAAGAAAAAAATAAGAAAAAGAAAAAATTTCTTAAAATTAGCTGGGCAAGGCTGGGCTTGGTGGTTTACGCCTGTAATCCCAGCAGTTTGGGAGGCTGAGGCGGGCGGATCACGAGGTCAGCAGATAGAGACCATCCTGGCTAACACAGTGAAACTCCGTCTCTACTAAAAATACAAAAAATTAGCGGGACATGGTGGCGGGCGCCTGTAGTCCCAGCTACTCAGGAGGCTGAGGCAAGAGAATGGCGTGAACCCAGGAGGCGGAGCTTACAGTGAGCCGAGATCACGCCACTGCACTCTAGCCTAGGTGACAGAGCGAGACTCCGTCTCAAAAAAAAAAAAGTTAGCTGGGCATGTGGCTCACACCTATAGTTCCAACTACTCTGGAGGCTATGGTAGGAGGATCGCTTGAGTTCAGAAAGTCAACGCTGCAGTGAACTGTGATCACGCCACTGCACTCCAGCCCAGGTAACAGAGAAAGACCCTGTCTCAAAACAAAACAAAATCATTGTTTTTTGTTTTCTTAAGACAATCTCGTTCTGTCACCCAAACTGGAGTGCAGTGGCACCATCTCAGCTCACTGCAACCTCTACCTCCTGGGTTCAAGCAATTCTCGTGTCTCAGCCCCACAAGTAGCTGGGATTGCAAGCGTGTGCCACCATGCCTGGCTAATTTTTCTATTTTTAGTAAAGACAGTGTTTCACCATGTTGCCCAGGTTGGTCTCAAACTCCTGACCTCAAGCAATCCGCCTATCTTGGCCTATCAAAGTGCTGGGATTACAGGGGCGAGCCACCACACCTGGCCAAAATCATTGTTATTATAATATGTATAATATAGCAACTATTCTAATTTTTTTTTTTTTTTTTTTTTTTTTTTGAGGCAGAGTCTTGCTCTGTCGCCCAGGTTGGAGTGCAGTGGCCGGATCTCAGCTCACTGCAAGCTCCGCCTCCCGGGTTTACGCCGTTCTCCTGCCTCAGCCTCCCGAGTAGCTGGGACTACAGGCGCCCGCCACCTCGTCCGGCTAATGTTTTTGTATTTTTAGTAGAGATGGGGTTTCACCGTGTTAGCCAGGATGCTCTCGATCTCCTGACCTCATGATCCGCCTGCCTCAGCCTCCCAAAGTGCTGGGATTACAGGCATGAGCCACCATGCCCGGCCTATTCTAATATTAATATATTACTATTATTTGCTGTTCTCTCTCTCTCTCTTTCTCTGGAGCTGTATCCACTCATTGAGTGACATCTTCCCTCGGGATATCTAAGAACCATCTCAAATCTAACATATATAAAACCTAGCTGCTGAGGTACCCCAATCCCCAAACCGCCTAGTCTTTGCCATGCCAGGAAACAGCAAACTCTACCCGTTCCGTTGCTCAGTCACTTTCTCTCTCACCCAGTGTCCAATCTGTCAACAAATGCTGCTGGTTCTCCCTTCAGAATATATCCAGAATCTCACCACTTCTCCCTGCTCTGCTATCCCGACCTTGTTCCAGCCACTCTCCTCTTCAATACGGACACAGGGGCTTCCTCACTGGGCTTCCCACCCTCTTCTACCCCTTTAGCCTCTTCTACCCCTTTAGCCTCTTCCTCCCAGGGGAATCCTGTGAACACCTACATCAGAGCCCATTCCTCCCAGGCTCAGAATCCTCCCATGGTGCCATCCCTGACAGAGTGGAAGCTTGAGTCCTCACCGTGGTGCAGGGACCTGCAGGATATGGCTCTTGTTCCCTCTGTGACCTTGTCTGCCTGTCTCCCCTTATTCCCTCTCTGCGCCAACCACATGAGTCTTGTTTCTCTGAAATGTCAGGCACACTCCAACCTCAGGGCCTTTGCACTGGCTGTTCCCTCAGCCTGGAATGCTCCTCCCTCAGATGTCCCTCTGGCTCACTCCCTCATTGCTGCTCATGTGTCATCTTACGAGAGAGGCCTTCCCATCCCACCTATGTTAAATAGCAAGTCCCAGGCCAGGCGCGGTGACTCAAGCCTGTAATCCCAGCACTTTGGGAGGCCGTGGTGCGTGAATCACTTGAGGTCAGGAGTTCACAACCAGCCTGGCCAACATAGTAAAACCCTGTCTCTACTAAAAATACAACAATTAGCCAGGCATGGTGACAGGCACCTATAATCCCAGCTACTTGGGAGGCTGAGGCAGGAGAATCATTTGAGCCCGGGAGGCAGAGACCGCGCCATTGCACTTCAGCCTGGGCAACAAGAGCAAAACTCCGTCTCAAAAAAAGAAGAAAAAAAAAAGCAGTGCCAACCCCCTGCTCTCTCACTACCTTTTCTATCACTTTCCAGCATCCAGCATCATTTACTTTTTATTGGGCACCACACTGGCTTATCAGCTCCATGAGGGCAGAGACCTTGTTCACTACTCTGTCCCCAGCTCCCAGCACAATGCGGGGCCCATTGTAGGCAATCAGAAGACACTGGCTTAGAAAAGGGAAGCAACTTTGGAGGTAATGTGTGGGGCAACGGAGACAGGCTTGTGAGTGGCTCGTCTCTTAATTAGCCCTGAGTTCTTAGGCAACAGAGCTTTTGAATGGGCAAAATGGAAAACCAAGCCAGCACCTCCCAGTGATGACAGGAAGATTAAGACTCACATCAAGCACCCAGCACAGTGTCTGGAGGGCTGTAGGCTCTCAGTAAAATATTCCCTCTATCCCTGAAATCCCCAAGGGGTTGGGAGCCACACATAGCCTAGAACTCAGGCATCCAGCCTTCCATGCCCAGACTCTCTCCCACCTCAACATATGCCACTTGCACTCAGGTATGTGCAGGCAGAAGTGATAGTGGAGGGCTGACGTGGAGGGAGGAACACGTACCATAGGGCATTTGTGAGAGTCAGGGAGCGTGGCTATGCATCCCAGAGAAAAGGCCCAGTCATGGTGCAAATCGTCTTCTCAGGAGGTTGAAGCTACAGTGCGCCAAGATCACATCATTGCACTCCAGCTTGAGTGATAAAGCAAGATCATCTCCGAAAAAAAAAAGAAAAAAGAAAATACCGTGTTATTCCTGGCCCATAACGGAGACTCACACACCCTCTGAGTCCAACACATCGTCCTCCTCTGCTGAGCACCTGATGAAGCAACCAGCTTGCACTTAGGAGCGGGGTTGTGCAGAAAAGATTACATTGTTTAACACACCCAGCAAGATGCCTACGCTGCTGAGGCTGATGGAGGGATCTCCAGCTCCCACCTGGGAGGAATCAGGGCTTTTGTTTGCCCAGGTGCATACCAGGTAAAGCAGCTCTCACAATGCTTTCAGTTTTGGCTATGACTCTCATCAAAGTAGAGAAAGCTCATTGTTCTAGGGTCTCATTTCATTCTCGGCCCTGTCTGGTTCGAACCCTTCTATCAGGGCCTGGAATAAAATCTGTGCCTGAGTTAGGCATGGTGGCTCACACCTATAATCCCAACACTTTGGGAGGCCAAGGTGGGAGAGGATCACTTGAGCTCCAGAATTCAAGACCAGCCTGGGCAACATGGTGAAACCTCATCTCTACCAATATTACAAAAATTAGCTGGGTGAGGTGGTACACGTCTGTAGTTCTAGCTACTTGGGAGGCTGAAGTGGGGGGATCGCTTGAGCCCAGGAAGCTGAGGCTTCAGTGAGCAATGATTGCACCACTTCACTCCAGCCTGTGTCACAGAAAAAGAGACACCCTGTGTCAAAAACAAACAAACAAACAAACAAAAAACCAAGGCCAAGTGCGGTGGCTCATGCCTGTAATCCCAGCACTTTGGGAGCCAAGGTAGGCAGATCACTTGAGGTCAGGAGTTTGAGACCAGCCTGGCCAACACGGTGAACCTTGTCTCCTCTAAAGATATAAAAAAATTAGCCAGGCATGGTGGCACATGCCTGTAATCCCAGCTACTTGGGAGGCTGAGGCACACAAATCACTTGAACCTGGGATATGGAGGTTGCAGTGAGCCAAGATCACACCACTGCACACTAGCCTGGGCGACAGAGTGAGACTCTGTCCGCTCAAAAAGCAAAACAACAAAAAGCCGTAGCTGGGACCAAGGCAGCCTATTTCCCCTCCTGAGCCAAACTGGGGTCTCCCTGAGGAAGATCTAGGGAAGGGTCAAAAGCCACTGCCCACGTCTCCCCTCGGCGCATCCCTTCTGGGAAACAAGAGCTGTTTATTGGTATTTATTATGCTTCTGTTGTGGCAGACCCTTCCCCCTTCCGCCTTTAGGAGGGGCAGTCAGGAACAAAGCCATCCCAGCTTGGAAGTGGTACCATCATAAGGGCAATTATCCAAGTTATTCAGTGTTCAGGGCTGCATCAGAGTTGAGAGCCAGCCCTCCTGAGACATGTGCAGATGCACTCAGACACCTGGGTCTTGCCCATACTTTTTATTTGTTAATTTCGTCGCTCCCCTCTTCTTCCGATGTGGTCCCAGCCACCTCTGACATGCATGCATTGGCAGGGCCTCTCACACTGAGGCTCCACGTGAAGGGAAGATGCAGAGTCCAGTTTCTCCAGGAGCTAGTGATGGAAGTCTTGGGAAAGGAGAGTCCCAAGTTCAAGAAGACAGCTAGGGTCAAAGGGAGGGAGGTCCTCAAAGGGTAGAGAACAGGAGTCCAAGGAGGTGGCTCAGGTGTGGCGTCGCCCCGCGGGAGAGCCCAGAAATCTTCCAGATAGCACTGTCTGGAACAGGGCTGTGCAGTGACGGTACCAGCATTTTCATCCCCAACCTCAGTGTCCCCCATGCCCACCTGGGGTGGGATCTCAGGCAGAGGTTTTGTCCCCTCTGAGGCTCCCCCTGAACACGCCTCTGTTGTTCCAGCATTCGCTGCGTGACCCTGGTCCCGGTGAGGTAACACCACTGCTGAGCTTTGTCCCTGCAGCCTGGGGATCCTGCTCACCTCTAGGCTGTCTCATGATGCCATCTGTCTCTTCCCAGCCACTTCCCTCGCCAGCACTACCAATCCCCCTACTCAATTTCTGCTGTTGAAATATTCAGTGTTTCTGTATCCCTAGTTGGACCTGAGTGAAGAGATGTCTGAAGGGCATCTCATGTCAAGAACCAGACTCTGATCTTCCTCACAAGCCCCACTCTCCCCCATTCAATTAACGACCCCCTCAGCCATCCACAGTTCAGGCCACAAAGCTAGGGGTCATCGTGGATTTGTCTCCTCCCTCACCCTGACGTCCACACCATCATTATATTCTTCCACACACATCCTGCATCTGAGCGGGACTCACTCATTGCCACCACCCTATTCCAGTCCACCATCCCTGCTGCCCCTCTTGTCCCTCCAGTCCATTCTCCACAGCACAACTAAGTGACCTCTTAAATTTTTTGAGATGGAGTCTCACTCTGTCGCCGAGGTTGGAGTACAGTGGCGCAATCTGAGTGCACTGCAACCTCTGCCTCCCGGGTTCAAGCAATTCTCCTGCCTCAGCCTCCCAAGTAGCTGGGACTACAGGTGTGCGCCACCACGCCCGGCTAATTTTTGTATTTTTAGTAGACACGGGGTTTCACCATATTGACCAGGCTGGTCTCAAACTCCTGACCTTGTGATCAGCCCGCCTTGGCCTCCCAAAGTGCTGGGATTATAGGCATGAGCCACCGCACCCAGCCCTCTTAAATTCTGAAATAGGTACATCGGATCCTGTCACTCCCCTTCATCAAACCATCCAACAGCTTCCCGTTGCCCTGAGAATAAAACCCAAAACCCTGTGTGGGGTCCACAAGGCCCTGGGTGATCCAGCCCCTGCCTGTCCCCAGTCTCATCTCCTCACACTTGATCTGGGTCACACTTGCCAGTTTTCCAGTCCTTCCAATAAAACAAGCCTGCTCCCACCCCGGGGCCTCTGCCTTCACTTCCCGAAGCTCTTCCTGTGGCTGGTTCTTCTCAGGCATTCTCAGTCTAGCTTCTCTGAATGTCCAGCCGACTTCACCCCGTCGTCCCTCACTGCCACGTCCTCTGGAGGCCTCACGGCACTTCTCCCTCTCTGAAACCATGTTACTCGTGTGTGCACATGTGCAAGTGTTCATGTGTGTGTGCATGTGGGGTGTGTGCGTGTGAACTGATTGTCTCCCTTCACTAGAACCTAAGTACCATGAGATCAGGGAACCTCGTCTCTCCATTCCTGCTTTGCCCCATGCCTATGACAGTGCCTGACAGAGTAGGTACTCAATAAATAGCTGCTGAATGCAGAACAAAGGAGGCCCCGTCGGGGCACCCCTGAGGGAAGGGAGCCAGTGGTCTCCAAGGAGACAGTGTCCAGGGGCCCCCAGGTGAAGGGCCCCCAAGTCCAAGGCGGCCCCACTGGGTGACCCAGCTGCTGTGGATGAGGACCCTTGGCATGTCAGAGGGACATGCTGGTGAGGTTGTCCTGGCTCAACAGTCCCTTCCGGCCCACACCAGCCCCATGCCCACTGCCCCCAGCAACCCCGCCACCCCCACAGTACTCATGCAGCCTGTGCCGCAGTGTGACGAGGGCTGACCCCAGGCAGGCGCCGTTGGGTGCATGGGGCCCGCCAGGCAGCTGGAGCAGCAGGGTGGCCACGCCGGCCATGCCATCTTCTGTGGGCTCGAGGGTGATGGGCCCAGCTCGCAGCCCAGCAGTGGTGGCAGGGATGGCTGGCGGGCAGCAGCCCCCTCCCATGGGTCCCCAGGGACCACCGGCCCCTGTCAGCAGCAGGGGTGCCAGGAAAGGCTCAGAGCGGCGGAAGGCGGGTGGTGGGAGCCCAGCTGGCTTCCAGGCGGGGGCCAGGGCAGTAGGGTCAGGTGGGAAGCAGACAGTGACCTTGGCGAAGGGGCGGCTGGCCATCTTGGTCATCTCCTGCAAGTGCCGGCGTTGCTCCTGCCGCTGATCCAGAGCCTGTTTGGCCTTCCAGAGGAGCACACAGAGTGAGAGGAAGAGGAAGAAGCAGGAGAAGAAGACGGAGAAGAAGACAAACAGGTCGATGTGGGCCTGGTCCTGCCGGAAGAAGAGCAGACCCTGCGAGTCGGCTGAGCCGTTGGTGCCGGGCCCACTTGGGTCTCCCACACCCAGCAGCAGCAGGTAGAAGCGGCTCGACTTGAGGGCATGGTGCTCGTGCGGGTAGGTGATGACCAGCCGGTCCCGCACACTGTGGACCACCAGCACTGCCGACGGCTCCGTCACTGTCACGTAGGTAATCAGGCCCTGAGGCCACACCTCCCGTACCCGTGGCTCTGCTGGGGCGCCCGGTCCACTGCTGGCTCCTGCTCCTCCTGGATCCCCGGCCCCCCGGGGCCCACCATCTGCAAGGGGTGGCGGAGGTGGTGGGGGTTGGGATGCCTGGATGTGTACTGTATGGACGCCAGTGTCAGGGGCCACACGGACCACGAAGGTGTCAAAAGAGGTGGAGACATAGAGGTCCACGGCCCCAAAGGTCACGTCCAGCGTCAGGCGGATGTCCACGTTGGTGAATTTGGGCTGCACACCAAAGAGGACAGTGCGGCCAGGGCCTAATGCCCGGCGCTTGGGCTCATGGAAGCAGTTGGTCTGCGACGTGGGGTCCAGGCAGCACTCCTGCTCCACTGAGATGAGGCGGTAGCACTGCTGGCCGCCCAGCGGGTTCCCATGGAATGATTCTCGGCACTTAGCACACTGCGGGCAGAGTTAGAGGCGGTGGCCATCAGGGCTGAGCACGGTGCCAGCCTGTCCCCCAAGCAGCAGTGACGAATACTCTATACCTACTGCTAAGTAGCCATTGCCCTGGGCCTCACCCCCACTGCCCCAGTCACTTCCCTGTGACCCCCGGACCTTCTCTGCCACAGTGTAGACCTTGCCAGGACCTGACACTCCAGCACTGCTGCCCCTGGTGTCACCCTAGTGACCTGAGCACCCTGATACTGAGGCCTCTGGCACTCTGAGGCACAGCAACAAAGAACACTGCTGCATTCCGGCTCTACCTCCTTGCTAGCTGTGTGGCCTTGGACTAGTGACTTAACCTCACTGAGCCTGAGCACACAGACTTAACCCATGAGCTCTGCACATAGGGAGTAACCATGGCTTGCTCACAGGACCGCTGAGATCATGTGCATGGCACTTGGCGCAGGGTCAGCCAGCCTCGCCCGCCTGCCTGGATGCTTCTATACTGTGCCAGGGGTCCTCCCACCCCGGGGCCTTTGCACTGATGGACCCTCTGCCTGCATGGTTCTCCTCTCACGTGCCAGCTTGTGGGGCCCCCTTGCCTCCTTCAGGTCTTTGCTCAAGAGCCTCCTTCTCACCTAGGCCTTCCCTGGCCACTGTGTCCTGTGTCTACCATTCCCACTCCCCAACAGCCCTAGCCCCTGCTTTCTACTTAACTTTCCTTAGCGCTCATCACTGCCTAACACATGAGCATCTGACTTGTTTGTTCATTTCTGGATGCCTCCATGAGAATACAAACTCCTAAAAACAGAATATTTGCCTGCTTTGTTCCATACTGTGTCCCCAGCAACCCACACAGTGCTTGCCATATACTAGGTGCTCAATGACTATGTGCTGAATGAATGTGTGGCTGGATGGATAACGGCTAAGATTCCTGTGGCTTAGTGGAAACCACTCAAGTTCTGAGATCAGATCAGGGTCACTCCAGGCTCCAAGCCTAACTGACCACCTGATCTGGGGTGATACTTCTTTTTTTTTTTTTTTTCTGAGACAGAGTCTTGCTCTGTTGCCCAGGCAGGAGTGCAGTGGTGTGATCCTGGCTCACTGCAACCTTTGCCTCCCACGTTCAAGCAATTCTCCTGCCTCAGCCTCCCGAGTAGCTGGGATTACAGGTGCCTGCCACCACGCCCAACTAATTTTTGTATTTTTAGTAGAGAAGGGGTTTCATCATGTTGGCCAGGCTGGTCTCGAACTCCTGACCTCAAGTGATCTGCCCGCCTCAGCCTCTCAAAGTGCTGGCATGAGTCACTGTGCCCAGCTAGGACATTTGATGTCTCTGAATCTGTCTTCCTCTTAAGTCTGTACCCCACTGAGGCCCCAGCACAGTCTTGCAAAGTCTTTCACATCTATGCTGTCACCACTGTCTACACAGCACAGCATCCAGCTCTGTGGCAGGTGCTCCTGGCATTCTAGTTATTACTGCAATCACTATTAGAACCAAGAGAAAACAGACGCAGTGACTCATGCCTGTAATCCCACTGCTTCGGGAGGCTGAGGCAGGAGTGCCGCTTGTGCCCAGGAGTTCGAGACCAGTCTGGGCAACACAGTAAGACCCCCCATCTTTAAAAAAAAAAATTTAAATTAGCCAGGCATGGTGGTGTGTACCTATAGTTACAGTTCCTCAGGAGGGTGAGGCAGGAGGATCACTTGAGCTCAGGAGTTCAAGGTTGCAGTGAACTATGATTGCACCATTATACTCTAGCCTGGGTGACAGAGTAAGCCCAGTATCAAAAAAAAAAAAAAAAAAAAAAAAAAAACCCAAAAGCCTGACCAGGCACGGTGGGTCATGCCTATAATCCCAACACTTTGAGAAGCCAAGGTGAGTGGATTGCTTGAGCTCAGGAGTTCAAGACTAGCCTGGGCAACATGGTTAAAACCCCATCTCTAAAAAAAAAAAAATTAGCCAGGTATGATAGCGCAATGCTTGTAGTTCCAGCTACTCAGGAGGCCGAGGTGGGAGAATGACGGAAACCGGGGAGGCAGAGGTTGCAGTGAGCCGAGATCGCACCACCGCACTCCAGCCTGGGTGAAAGAGCCAGACCCTATCTCAAAAATAAATACATTAAAAAAAAGAACCGGCCAGGCGCAGTGACTCACGCCTGTGATCCCAGCACTTTGGAAGGCTAAGGTGGGCAGATCATAAGGTTAAGAGATTGAGACCATCCTGGCCAACATGGTGAAACTCCGTCTCTACTAAAAATACAAAAATTAGCCAGGCGTGGTAGTATGCGCCTGTAGTCCCAGCTACTCAGAAGGCTGAGGCAGGAGAATCCCTTGAACCTGGGAGGCGGAGGTTGCAGCAAGCCAAGATCGCGCCACTGCACTCCAGCCTGGTGACAGAGTGAGACTCCGTCTCAAAAAAAAAACAAACAAACAAGAAAAACTACTACTTCTGAGCAGCCAACAGACCTGGTAGAGGAGGAGGTCTGATTTAATCTCTGAGACTCCCTGGTAAAAGCCAATAGGCCTTTCCCTTATCAAGAAGGCAGAAACTCTGGGCTGGGTGTGGTGACTCACGTCTGTAATCCTAGCACTTTGGGAGGCCAAGGCGGGCGGATTGCCTGAGCTCAGAAGTTTGAGATTAGCCTGGGCAACATGGTGAAACCCCATCTCTACTCAAATATAGAAAATCAGCCAGGCATGGTGGCACATGCCTGTAGTCCCAGCCACTCAGGAAGCTGAGGCAGGAAAATCCCTTGAACCCAGAAAGTGGAGGTTGCCGCAAGCAAAGATCACACCACTGCACTCCAGCCTGGGCAACAGAGCAAGACTCTGTGTCCAAAAACATTAAATTAAATTACAAATTAAAAAAATAAAATGTAAAAGGAGAAATTCTGGCCCAAGATAGAAATGTTAGGGGTCAGTAAGGCTTGTAAAACTGTTGCCATTTGGGGTGGAGTTGCATCTTTGCAGCTATTATGTTTCCATAGATGGGCAAGGGAGACTGAGAGCAAGGGACTTTCTCATCCCTCTGGGACTGGAGAGAGAAGATGGCTGGGTGAGGTGGCGGGAACTGCACTCTGAGGAGGGAGCCTGGGACATTATAGAGGCAAGTCCGGAACACAGCAGCCACCCAGGTGGCCAGTGCAGGCGCTCCAGGAGCCTCTGTGCAGAAGAAAAGGAAATGCACTCCAGGGGAATTTGAATCTGGGTATTAAATGATATGAGATCTCTGCTAGCCTCAGTTCATCAGAGGGGGTCTGCCAACTGGGAAGAATCTGCCTGAAAATGAAGCCAATGCAGAGGAAAGCAGAGTCAAGATGCAGAGAGACTCCTGATGGCATTGTGTGAGTACCTGGATCCAGCCAGTCCTGAAGGCAGACCCCAGACCCTCAGTTCTTAGAGTCAATACATTTCCTTGTCTTCTGTTTTTTTTTTCTTTTTTTTTTTTTTTTTTTTTTTTTGAGACGGAGTCTCGCTGTGTCTCCCAGGCTGGAGTGCAGTGGCGTGATCTCAGCTCACTGCAAGCTCCGCCTCCCGGGTTCACGCCATTCTCCCGCCTCAGCCTCCCAAGTAGCTGAGACTACAGGCGCCCGCCACCACGCCCGGCTAGTTTTTTGTATTTTTAGTAGAGACGGGGTTTCACCATGTTAGCCAGGATAGTCTCGATCTCCTGACCTCGTGATCCACCCGCCTCGGCCTCCCAAAGTGCTGGGATTACAGGCTTGAGCCACCGCGCCCGGCCTTTTTTTTTTCTTTCTTTCTTTTTTTTTTTTTTGGAGACAGAACCTGCAGCCTCCACCTCCTGGGCTCAAGCAATCCTCCCACTTCCACCTCCCAAGTAGCTGGGACCACAGATGTGCACCACCATGCCAGGCTAATTTTTAAATTTTTTTCAGAGATGGGGTCTCACTATGTGGCCCAGACTGGTCTTGAACTCCTGGGCTCAAGTGATCCTCCCGCCTCAGCCTCCCAAAGTTCTGGGATTACAGGCATGAGCAACCATGCCCAGCCCATTTTCTTTTTTCAGTGCAGCTACCATGAGATAGATTTTCTGGCATGTGCCACCTTTAGCTGTGACTACTTGTAATGGAGACTGTCTCCCAACCAGTCTGAGAGTCCCCCAGAGGCTCATATCTGGGTCCCCAGCATCACCGCCCAGGTCCTATAACTGAATGGGGCTCAGGAACAGTCTGTCAAGCTGCCCTTGATCCCAAAACCACTGATTCAGAACCATGTTGTCAGTCCTGCCCGAGCCTGGCTACCTCATCCCAGCCCTGACCTCTACAAGGTGTAAGGCCCTTGGCCTATCACTCGCTTCTGCAGCCGCACCTGGTACTTGTAGCAGTCTCGACGGTCACTGGGGGAGCTGCCCTGGCATGTGCCTGTCTCTGTGTTGTTCTGACACGGACAGCCCGTCCCATCCTGCTCGTTACATGTGTCCGCGTGGCCGTTACACTGGCATCTGGGGAAGAAGTTGAGGGTTACGGAGCCCCCATGGCCTGCAGCGGTCCAGGATGGACACCCTCTATGTGAGCTCAACTCTGTGCAACAGGCCAGAAGAGGAAACTGAGGTTCACAGAGGTCAAGCTGTTTGCCCAAGGCCACAAAGCAGTTAAATTGCCATTGGGATTGGAACCCAAGTTGCACAGACTCCAGCACTCACTGAACACCCAGAAAGAAGGAGATGGAAAGGGGAGGTTGTTCCAAGGCCTCTGCCCTCAGCCGTCCCATCTTGTTCTCGATCGGGCCGCTCTGTGGCCTGCACTTCAGCACTAGCCTTGGAGGTAGGCAGTGGCATCACATTCCAGTTCCTTCCCTACCCCGAACTTAGCCTGGGCGCTCCCTGGGGATGTCATCCTCTCCTGACTAGGGGCGGAGGACTAAGGAGGGGGTCTGGCTCTAGAGTTTCTCCCAGTGAGAAGGGCCGGATCTCCGGCACCCCCGTTCCTCTTACTTAGTGCACTTCCCGTCCAGGAGGAAGTAGCCCTGCAGGCAGCTCTCGCATTTCTCCCCATAGCTGTTATTCTGGCAGTTCACACACATGGCCTCGTCTTCACTAGGACCCTCTGTCACCCAGTTTTCAATCTGGCCAAGGAAGGACAGTGTGATCACAGAAAGGCATGGACCAGCCCACTCCTTCCCTCAGACCCAGGAGTCCAGGCTCCCACCCTCTCCTCCCTCAGACCCAGGAGTCCAGGCCCCAGCCCTTCTTCCCTCAGACCCAGGAGTCCAAGACTCCAGCCTCTATGCTCAGACCCAGGAATCCAGGCCTCCAGCCCCTCCTCCCTCAGACCCAAGGGTCCAGGTCTCCAGCCCCCTCCTCCCTCAGACCCAAGGGTCCAAGTCTCCAGCCCCCTCCTCCCTCAGACCCAGGAGCTCCCCAGCCCCTCCTCCCTCAGACCCAGGCATCTGACCCCACTCTCTTTCACCTCCTCTGGGTCCAGTGAGTACTTCTGTGGCTCTCCCTTGGCCATTTCGAACTCCTTCTTGGAGATGCAGACGTGGCTATTTCCACGACAGAAGGTGTGGCAAGGCCGGCAGGTCCCGCCCCCAACAGCTGAACCCACAAACAGCGGGAGGCACTGTTCACAGTGGCTGCCCTGAGAACCAAGGACAGGGTGGTCAGAGAGACTGGAGAGTCACCTGGGGTAGGAGGGCGTGAGGGGCACAGGGGCTGGTTCTGAGAGCCCATGGGAGGGCAGCAGAGGCTCGGCTACCTGGTTTGGACAATCCCAGCCTCCTTGGGATTTAGCCCCTGCCTTCCCTTGCACACCTGCAGCCCAAAGTCCTGAGCTCAAAAGCCCTTCCCTCCATTATCTCAAATCCTCCTCCACGTGCCTGTCTTCCTGGCCCAGCTCCTACTCCGTCCAGGGCAGATCCTCTGGGATCCAAACCCAGGCAGCGTCCCCCAAGTCTCCACACATCTCCCTGGGACAAGGCTCTGGCTTATCTATTCCTGGCTTATCAGGGCTCAGAATGAGATGTGAGCTGCCTGAGTGTGGGAAGAAGGCAAGCAAGGGCCTAGGTCCCAGGGTCAGGGGTCTGAGGCCCCAGAAGGCCCACCTTGGTGTGGTTGCGGCAGAGCAGGCAGTGGTCGCGCGCCCCAACACCAGCACATTCACTGTGGCGGTTGCAGCGGCATTCTGTGGAGCAGTTGCGGCCCACAAAGCCAAAGTGGCAGCGGCAGTGGTCGGGCTCCACGCATGAGCCGTTCACGCAGCCCTGGGCGCACACAGGGCGGCACAGCCCTGTCACGCTGCAGGGGCAAAGTGGGGGTCAGGGCAGGTGGCCACCCTCCCCATGGCTCCATGGCCTAGCGCCCAACCCACTACCCCACCCTCTTCTCAACTGGCTGCTCATCCCTGCTCTGTCCCATTGCTATCTCCTCTTCAGGATCTAGCCCACCACCCGCTCCAGGTGTAGCCCACAACCCCTCTCCTCTTTTGAGGGTACCCTATTCTTTTTTTGATTTTTTTGTAGAGATGGGGTCTCCCTATGGGCTGGTCTCAAACTCCTGGCCTTAAGTGATCCACCTGCCTTGGCCTCCCAAAGTGCTGGTATTACAGGCATGAGTCACTGTGCCTGGCCACTGGGGTACCCTATGAAACTCATTCTTCCCTGCTCAGTCTCACCACACTTGCCCTTCCGGGATCAATCCCACTGCCTTCATGCCTCAAGCTTTCTTTTCTTCCATCCTGCTTGGCTCTAGGCCTCATCCATTACTGCTCCCACAGACTCTCCCACCCTAGCCTGTCTGGCCCCGCGCCACCTGCAGCCTCACTTGTCCATGGTGTAGCCTGTCTTGCAGCTGCACTCATAGCCATGGGGCTGGTCGTGGCAATTCTGCGTCTCGTTGCAGTCGTGGTGCCCGTTTGCACACTCGTCCTCGGGGGGGCAAGACAGGAAGGCCCAGGAGGCCCCCGGACGCCCACACGTCAGCCCTAGCACCAGGGATATAGCATTTTACCTGGACCTCTGTACCACCTGCCCCAGCCGCCTAGGCCCTCCCTCCTGCTTCCTCTGAGTCCCACCTCTGGGTCTGGCCCAGTACCCCCATGTTCACTGTATCAGACACCAGCCAAGGGCCAATCCCTCTCCCCCATGTCCAAAGCCCTCTCACCATCACGGGGGCCGCTGAGTCCACCCTCCATGCAGCGGCCGCCTCCATCCTGCCCCCCCCAGGCACACCAGCCACAATGGGGGCGCCGCAGGCACGAGGCACACTGGGTTGCCTGAGCACAGCCCAGGGAGCAGCTCTCAGGTCCCCGGAGCAGCCGCCCACAGCCTCCGGCCATACATCGCAGTGGCAGGTAGGAAGGGCTCAGACACTGTATGGGGAGGGGAGGGGGATGGGGATGCAGGGAAGAGAGAGGTGGGGAAATAAGGTTAAACAAACACATTCTGGGTATCTTCCCAGACCACACCCTCTTTGAGGTCTCGCCCCTCCCTGGCCACAGACAGGTAGAGCAAAGTGGACACTAACTGGGGTCTTCAGGTTTTCCCTCTCAAGCATTTGTAACTACACCCCAAGGCTGGAAGTCGGGCTAGGGAGGATCTTGAAACTGGAAGGTTGCCTGGCCGCAGTGGCTCACACCTGTAATCCCAATACTTTGCGAGGCTACAGTGGAAGGATCACTTGAGCCCAAGAGTTCCAGACCAGCCTGGGCAGCACAGTGAGACACCATCTCTACAAAAAATAAAAAATTAGCTGGGCATGGTGGCACACACCTATAGACCCAGCTACTTGGGGGGCTGAGGTGGAAGGATTTTGTGGGCCCGGGTGGTTGAGGCTGCAATGAGTCGTGACTGCACCACTGCACTCCAGCCTGGACAACAGAGTAAGACCCTGTCTCAAAAAAAGAAAATAAACTGGAAGATCACGTAGACTTGGGTAGAAGGGATTGTTTAGATAAGCAAATGATGATCAAAGAAAGAGGACGCAGACAGACAGGAAAAGAGCAGGCTGCAGAAAGAGACAGAGATGAGAACCACGTGCCCCAAAGACAGATGGAAAGGCAGCTGTCCAGGCTCTGTCTCCAGTTCCTCATGAGGCCCTGCTGTACTTTCTACCCTGGGTTCCAACAGGTACCACTGTATTGGTGGAGGGAGTTCCCCTCCTCACTAAGAGCGCTTCTGTTTCTTCCAGGTAAAGGAACAATGGCAACGATCCAAGAAACAGATAGAAAAGAGTATCAGGAGTGGGGCTGCAAACCAGTTTCTTAGAAAAATGTAATCCCAGCACTTTGGGAGGCCAAGGCGGGTGGATCACGAGGTCAGGAGATCGAGACCACCCTGGCTAACACGGTGAAACCCCGTCTCTACTAAAAATAGAAAAAATTAGCCGGGTGTGGTGGCGGGTGCCTGTAGTCCCGGCTACACAGGAGGCTGAGGCAGGAGAATGGCGTGAACCCGGGAGGCAGAGCTTGCAGTGAGCCGAGATCGTGTCACTGCACTCCAGCCTGGGCGACACAGCGAGACTCGTCTCAAAAAAAAAAGAAAAAGAAAAAGAAAAAGAAGAAAAAATGTGGCTGCTGAGGCAAAAACAAAAAAAAGGCTTCTCCCACCCCACACTGAGAAGCTGATGAGTCCTTGGTTAGGGGGTGGGTAGCAACTCACAAGCCATATTTATATGTCAGGACCCCAAAAATGTGCACAATGAGATTCAGGCTCTTGGGAACTTACCTCAGTGTATAATACAGGCATTTTATTTATTGCTTGGGCCATAAGTGAAGTATAAGAGGAAAGAGATTAATCTGGGCTGGCTGCCTGAAAGCACTTAAGAAAAGGCAAAGCAACCATGGAATCCTAAAATAGAAAACCCTGACTGCTGTGGCTGGAGCTCTGAGCCCACTGAGGGGCCTGCAAAGAGCTGAGACTTGCTGAACTGCCAGAGGCAAATTCTCTGCTGGGCTGGGCTTCCAGATCTAAATTTAGGACACTTGTTGGCAGATGGTGGGACAATCTGGGAGGGGTAGAGCACCCTGAATCCTCAGTCCTGGACAGCACTTTCTGCTGTGATCTCCCTAGTGACCAAATGCAAAGATGCCCAACACCATACACTGCATTTCCTGAGTTCATGGAAAAGGTGTATGAACATAAGTTCTGAGAGCAGGACTCTAGCTCGTCTGCTGACATTCCCCCCAGCCTAGCAAAGTGCCCAGCAGAAAGAAGGTGCTCAATGATAAATTCGCTGAAGAGAGGGAGGGTGGATGGGAGGAAGGAGGCAGACCAGAGAAGGGTGTCTTCGCTGCCTGCCCCAGACTCACAGGCCAAAGTCATTAAAAAGAACAATGCTGGGCCAGGCGGTGGCTCACACCTGTAATCCCAGCACTTTGGGAAGCCAAGGCAGGTGGATCAAAAGGCCAGGAGTTCGAGCCCAGCCTGGCCAATATGGTGACACCCGGTCTCTACTAAAAATACAAAAATTAGCCGGGTGTAGTGGCATGCGTCTGTAGTCCCAGCTACTCAGGAGGCTGAGGCAGGAGAATCACTCGAACTCAGGAGGTGGAGACTGCAGTGAGCTGAGATCGCACCATTGCACTACAGCCTAGGCGATAGAGCGAGACTCCGTTTCCAAAAAAAGAAAAAAAGAGGCCGGGCGCGGTGGCTCAAGCCTGTAATCCCAGCACTCTGGGAGGCCGAGACAGGTGGATCACGAGGTCAGGAGATCGAGACTATCCTGGCTAACACGGTGAAACCCCGTCTCTACTAAAAAAAATACAAAAAACTAGCCGGGCGATGTGGCGGACACCTGTAGTCCCAGCTACTCGGGAGGCTGAGGCAGGAGAATGGCGTGAACCCGGGAGGCGGAGCTTGCAGTGAGCTGAGATCCGGCCACTGCACTCCAGCCTGGGCGGCACAGCGAGACTCCGTCTCAAAAAAAAAAAAAAAAAAAAAAAAAAAGAAAAAAGAACAATGCTGGAAGGTTAGAATCAGGCAGCCCTTGAGCCAAATCACAACAGGTCTCACCTGTTATGTTTGATTTGTGTGGTGGAATCTAAGCCAACACTTCTTTTTTTTTTTTTTTTTAGACAGAGTTTTACTCTGTCACCGAGGCTGGAGTGCAGTGGCACAATCTCAGCTCACTGCAACCTCTGCCACCCAAGTTCAAGCGACTCTCCTGCCTCAGCCTCCCGAGTAGCTGGGATTACAGGCATGTGCCACCGCGCCTGGCTAATTTCTGTATTTTTAGTAGAGACAGGGTTTCACCATATTGGTCAGGCTGGTCTTGAACTCCTGACCTCATGATCCACCCACCTTGGCCTCCCAAAGTGCTGGGATTACAGGCGTGAGCCACAGCGCCCAGACTAATTTTTTTTGTTTTGTTTTCTTTTGTTTTAGAGATGGGGTCTCGCTCTGTCACCTAGGCTGGAGTGCAATGCCATAATCATGGCTCACTGCAGCCTCAACCTCCCAGGCACAAGTGATCCTCCCACCTCAGCCTCCCAAGTAGCTGGGACTACAGACACACACCACCATACCTGGCTAATTTTTTTTTTTTTGTAGAGATGAGGGTTTTGCTATGTTGCCCAGGCAGATCTCGAACTCCTGGCCTCAAGCAATCAATCTGTCTCAGCTTCTTGAAGTGTTGAGATTATAGGCCTGAGCCACCACACCCAGCTAAGCCAGCACTTTAAAGCTATGAGGTTTCATAGAAGGTCTGGCAAAAGTCCCCTCTCACATTCACATACACCATCAACACTATGCTCGTCTGGCCCCTGTGAGCAGGCTGTGCTCTCCAATTCACTGGCCCCACCTCATCCCCTTGCCTCCCTCCTGGCCACTCCCCAATCTCCTTAGCCATCCCAGCTCTTCAGGCATGTGAGAACCTGGCAGGCACCAAGAGGCTGGGGGAACAGTGCATGCCCACAGGACTGTGGGTATGCCTTCTGGTTCCTGGAGCTCCCACAAAGATAAATGATGGAAATTTCAATAATATCTGGGGAGTACCCATACCACCAGTAGAACCCCAGGCTTGGAGACAAGAGGCCCCTGCTTTACCACAGACCAAAATCACAGGAGCTTCTGCCCTTCTGGCCACATCGAGAGCCCCCATGGGGAGTTCCCGCAGCCACCCTCTTGGTGTGTCCCACACAATGGAGACTGGGAACCCTCCCAGTGGCAGGACTTGGGTCAGCCAGATTGGCCCTCTCACCACTGCTCATTACAATAACAATGATCATGATCATTAACCATTTTTTAGTCCTTCCTGAATGGCAGGCATTGCTCTATGCTCTAAGTAAATTATCCCCCACTTAAATGGTACAACCTCCCTAGGGGACAGGATCTAGTGAAATGATTCCCATTTTAGCTAACTCTCCCTGAGGTCTCGGAGAGGGGAAGTCACTCATCCAAAGTCAAACAGCCAGGAAGTGGCCAAGCTGGAGTCAAACCCAGACCCCACTGACTTCACAGCCTGAGCTTTTGATCACAAGGCAAACTACCTCCCGGTGAGAGCTAATGTACCACTCCCAGGCAGGGCTCCTAGCACTGGATGCCAAGGTCTGTGGGATTCTTGGTCCTCCACACCCTGCCCTCCTGGTCTCGGATTTCCATGAAGCATTGTTGGTTTCTTTAGTCCACCTCTCAAAATGGCAAGTGTCCCACATCCCTGCACTGTTGTCTACTAGTGTCTGGGTGGCTGGACTGATCACTTAGTTCATGGGTTGTGGGATGGTGAGTAGTTTTGCCTCCAGTGGGTCTTGCACAATCGAAGTATGAATGAGGAGTGGACTCTGGCTGAGTGACAGTGCTTCCACATGGGACAGTGGGAGGTGAATGTGTCTTGTCTCCCACTGGGGGGCAGTGGGGTGGGGTGCGAATGCCTTTGTCTGCCACCGCAACAGTTTAATCATGTCAGGCGGAAGCATCTTTGGAATGGACTTTCTGGAAACAAGAGAGCATGCGCTGGGCAGTCCAAGGGGTGGACTGTCACGGGTACACACATGCCTGCCTAGGCCACACCCACCTTCAGGAATGATCTCTCCACCCCACAGCCTAGAAGAGGCCTAGATCTGACCTGCCACATTTGAACGGCATGCTCCTAGCCCTCCCTGGCCACATCCCACTACACCAAGGCTGGACATGTAGCTCGTGCACTAAGTCAGAGTTTCTCCTCGAGAATGTGAGCTAACCGACAAACACAGAGATGAACGTGGTCTCTGGAATTAGAAGGCATCTATACTGGGAGTCAAGGCCACCATCTGAGGCCATGTGTGTTGACATCAGGCCGAGAGAAAGCAGACAATGGAGAAGTGCAGAGAACAGCTGAGAAGATTATGGGTCATGTGGCCTGAGAGCGGCAGAGCATCAACACTTCCTACTCTCAGAGTCCATCAAATACCCCCACTTCCTTATAACAAAACCAGCTCGAGGGAGTGTCTCTTTCTTACAACCAAAAGTTCCATCGGTAGAGAGAGAAAGAGAGGAGGGAAACAAAAAATGTTTGGGAGGTTGAAGAGGAAAGTATTAAGAGTCGTGGATGTGAACCTATGAATTATATCAACAAAATTAACAATAAAAATTAAATTTAAAAATGTTTAAAGTCATGGAAAGGATGAGGAGACCATGATACCATGGACAAGAGTTGGAGAGGCAGAGGCTGGGGGCTGGGAAAGTGGAAACACACAGAAGCATGGCTGGAGGACACAGCAGGGACCCTCACAAGGCAACGAGGGAGGAAAGAGATGGTGGCACCAGAAGGAAGCAGGACTGTGGCTAGAGCCAGGGAGATGGAAGGAGGAGGGTGGAGGAGATGGTGGAAGAAAGGTCCCTGCCAGGGCAGAGAGGAGGGAGACCTGCCCGGGCCCTTGCCTGGCATGGTCCTGGCTGGGTACAGTACCTGCTGCAGGCTGCTGCTCCAGACACAGTGCTGCCAGCCCCCATCCGCTCCCTTAGAGTCCAGGCAGGAGGTGCAGTTGGGTAGGAGGTGACAAGGGGTGGGGCAGGGCAGTGGGGGTGATGATTCCACCGGCATGGGGGACACATTCAGCAGAGAGTGGCTGAAACAGGTCCAGTCATAGGTGGGCTGCACGGACAGGATGCGGCGGGTCTCCCCTGGGGGTGGGGCATGGGGATTAGAACCTCAGACCCAGGAGATCACAAGCTCAGCCCCTCCTCCCTCAGACCCAGGAGCTCAGGCCCAGCCCCTCCTCCCTCAGACCCAGGAATCAAGGCCCAGTCCCTCCTCCCTCAGACCCAGGAGTCCAGGCCCCCAGCCCCTCCTCCGTCAGACCCAGGAATCAAGGCCCAGTCCCTCCTCCCTCAGACCCAGGAGTCCAGGCCCCCAGCCCCTCCTCCGTCAGACCCAGGAATCAAGGCCCAGTCCCTCCTCCCTCAGACCCAGGAGTCCAGGCCCCCAGCCCCTCCTCCGTCAGACCCAGGAATCAAGGCCCAGTCCCTCCTCCCTCAGACCCAGGAATCCAGGCCCCCAGCCCCTCCTCCGTCAGACCCAGGAATCAAGGCCCAGTCCCTCCTCCCTCAGACTTAGGAGTCCAGGCCCCCAGCCCCTCCTCCCTCAGACCCAGGAGTCCAGGCCCCAAGACTCCCCTCTCAGGAACTGGGCCCACTGCTCACCCGTCCTCTTGAACTGCCGTGTCCACATGCATTTGCCCTCCCGCGTGCACTGCTCGCAGTCGGCAGCCCCGCACGCAGCCTCGGAGCAGTTCCCTGCCCAGAAGACCTCTCGCTGGTTGATCCGACAGTCATTCTCAGAGGTGCAGGACCCATTGCGTCCAATGCAAGCACCCTCGGGGCAGTTGGTACACCACTTACAGCGGGGAGCGGATGCCTGGTGAGGGAAGACAGGCTGGATGGGGCCCTCAGCACCCCTCCTGAGCCAGCTGAGAGCTCGGTGGTTCCTGAGACCCTGGGGTGGGTGGGACAGTTGACCAGAGTGGAGACCAGGACCTCCCTGCCCTACACCTGCCGCTTCTCATCCCCGTCTCCCCCACCACTCACCTCTCCATCTCCAGGTTGCAGGGTCCGAGGATGGCGGGCCAGGCACTCACTGCAGGTCCGGAGACGTCGACATTCCTCTGGGGAGCGAGGCATTGGGGAGCAGGGGGAGCCCCCACAGCCCAGTCTAAAGGGAATGAGGCCTGGCTCACTCACATCCATCCAGACCCCCTCCTTCTGCCTCCCAGACACTGTCCTGCAGGTCCCCAACCCTGCATCCCAAGCAGGACACAGCACAGGCCTCCTAGGCCTGGCTCTCCCTACCCCGACTTGGTAATAGATGGTCCCACATCCACCTGTCACCCAGACCGCAGATGCTGGACCACACCACAGGTCCTCCCACCCATGCAGCCACCGAAGACTTCTGCCTCCTCGATTTCTCTCTGACCATCCCCTCCTCCCCATTCCTGCAGCCCCTTGCCCAACCTGGTCCCCACCTGCAGCCTCTCGTTACTCTACCCCTCACAACAGCTCCAGGGATCTCACTGCCTAGGTCCATCCCTGCCCTGTCCTGCTCCGGCCTTCTTCCATGGCTCCCTGCCCTGCACAGTGAGGGTCCACAATCCCTTACCCCAAAGCCCAAGAGGTACACACATTTCAGACTGTTCTGGATTTTAGAAGAGCAGTGGGTGTACCCACTGTTACACAACACCTCCAGTAGGGTCTGGGGGAAGGAGCACCCCGTAATCAAACCATTAACATTCTTGTAGTAACTGACAACACACCCACTGGGCGAATAAGGCTCACTATTAGCCTCACGTCAGTGAGGGTGACTGGCAGCCAGGTGAGTCTGTGCTAAGCTTAGGAAAGCATTTTCAGTGTCCAGGATGTCTGGATTCCCGGAACCGCAGCTGAGGAGTCTGCGGAGCTGGATGGAGCCAGTGCCTCTGCCAGGCATGGGAAGCCCTGTCTGAGCTGACCCCCTCCGGCTTCCAGTCTCAGCCTCACTTCTGAATCACTGATGGTCTCCACTCTACCGTTCTTTTATGGCCCAGCTCAGACTCAGCTCCTCCAGCAAGTATTCTTGCATGAGACCCCAGTCCCAGGCAGGTGTCCCCACTCAGAGCTCCCCCGGCCACCCTGCCTGCGGTGATTCACCCCTTTCCTGAACCAGACAGTGTACTCCTGAGGCCTCTATCCTGGTGTGGCCTAGCACAGGACCCCCTTCAGAGGGCTCCACTCCCCACTGCCTGCCATGGTCGCCATGGTTACCTGTGGGCCTGATCCCCGGACAAGCAGGCCCCATGGCACCAGGTGCAGGCCCCAGACTGGTTACAAGCTTCGGGTGAGGACAGCAGGCGGCAGGGGTCAGGGGGCAGGGTCAGTGCCAGCAGGCGGCCCAGGGCCACTCCCCCGAAACCCCCGGAGATGTACAGGCGGCCCCCGACTGCTGCCACAGCATGGGCCACAGACTCCTCCACTGGGGGTCCCACAGAGGCTGGGCCTAAGGAAAGATGGGGTATTCAGACAAAGAGAGAGCAGGAGACTCCAGGAAGAGACCCACACCATGATGCCAGTCAGAGAAGGATGCAGGGAGAGAGGAGAAACACAGGGTCAAAGGAGAGCAGAAACAAGACCAAATGTGGTGACTCACACCTCTGATCCCAACACTTTGGGAGGCTGAGGCGAGAGGACTGCTTGAGCCCAGGAGTTCAAGACCAGCCTGGGCAACATAGAAAGACCTCGTCTCTATAAACAATAAAAAATTAGTGGGGCATGGTGGTATGCACCTGTGGCCCCAGCTACTTGGAAGGCTAAAGTAGAAGGATCACTTGAGCCCAGGAGGTTGAGGCTGCAGTGCACTGCACTCCAGCCTGGGCAACAGAACAAGACCATGTCTCAAAAAAAAAAAAAAAAGAGCAGAAACAGAGGAAATACATGAGGAGAGACAGCAAGCAAAAAAAAAAAAAAAGGGAGAGCGACTGCGCCAGGCCACCAATGCATTTTTTTTTTTTTTTTTTTTTTTTGAGATGGAGTCTCACTCTGTCGTCCAGGCTGGAGGGCAGTGGTGTAATCTCGGCTCACTGCAAGCTCTGCCTCCCGGGTTCACGCCATTCTCCTGCCTCAGTCTCCTGAGTAGCTGGGACTACAGGTGACTGTACCTGGCCCCACCAATGCATTTTTAAGATGGTTAATTTTGACCGGGCACGTGGCTCATGCCTGTAATCCTAGCACTTTGGGAGGCCAAGGCAGATGGATCATGAAGTCAGGAGATCGAGACCATCCTGGCCAATATGGTGAAACCCCGTCTCTACTAAAAACACAAAAAATTAGCCGGGCGTGGAGGCAGGCGCCTGTAGTCCCAGCTCCTCAGGAGGCTGAGGCAGGAGAATGGCGTGAACCCAGGAGGCGGAGCTTGCAGTGAGCCGAGATCGCACCACTGCCCTCCAGCCTGGGCGACAGAGTGAGACTCCATCTCAAAAAAAAAAAAAAAAAAAGATGGTTAATTTTAGTTATGCGACTTTCACCTCAATTGTTTTAAATCCTCAAAAACAAAATTGAGAGAGAGAGACATGAAGTAGTGGAAAAGACAGATTAAGAGAAAAAGGGAATTAAATCCCAGCACTTTGGGAGGCTGGGGCAGGTAGACTGCTTGGGCCCAGGAGTTCAAGAACAGCCTGGGCAACACAGTAAAAACGTGTCTCTACCAAAAAAAAAAAAATTATTCAGGCCTGGTGGCGTGCTGTAGTCTCAGCTACTCGGGAGGCTGAGGAGGGAGGATTGCTTGCTTGAGCCTGGAAGGCAGATGCTACAGTGAGCCAACATAGCATCACTGCACTCCAGCCTGGGCACAGAGTGAGACCCTGTCTCTAACAAAAACAGAAAAAGAGACAAAGGATCAGAGAGAGAAGCAAAAAGGAAAGAAGACAGACGCAGAAGCACACTCACAACAGTCACTCACAACATTGAAATAAAAAGGCAAGTGACAGGCATGCTTCTAACCTATGAACAGCAAAGACTGGCAGGAAACACCCCCATGTCTAATAGTGGTTGTCTCTAGAGAGGGGGATTATGGGTGTTTTTTTCCTTCCTATTTTACAAATTATATACAGTGAACATTGTTACTTTTACAGTCAGAATAAAAAATAAACTTCTCTAAGAAAAAAAAAAGGAAGGAGGGCATCTCCTGGTGTTTAGATAACATAGAAGGAAGGGAGCTCTGCCAGTGGGTCTACAGGGGCCCAGTGACTCCTGAGGAGTGGGAGTCCCAGGACGGGTATGGGGCTCCTCCTCAATGTCCCTCAGCCTCCTGGGAGCCACAATGGGGACTTACGGGTGAGGTCGGGCAGAAGCCAGGCATTGCAGTTGACTTGGTAGAGCAGAACGTCGCTGCTGAACTCGTCAGGGTCCGAGCGCCCCCCAAGAACCACCATGGTGTCCCCTAACAGGGCTGAGGCATGGAAAAGCCGGGGACGGGGCTGTTGGGGAGATGGGGTAGGGGGGCGGGCAGGACAGCTGTCAGAGCTGTCCTCTGCTCCCTCTCAGCCCTCCAGTCACCCCTGCACTTCTCTACCTGCCCCCCGCAGCCCACCCAATCCTAACTCTCATCAAATCTCACCTCCTTCAGGTGAGGTGAGATTTCCTCCAGGAAACCTCCTGTGCCGGCAAGAGCAGCCCACAGAACCATCTCCTTCCTGAGTTCCCGGAACCCCCATGACCCAGGCTGCTCCCTAGGAACTTAGCCCAGACCCCTTGAGATGAGCCACCCACATTCCTCACACAATCTCCCTAGAGACAGTGGGGGCGTCCTGGGGGTGAGGCTCAAGTCTCTTGCTTCTAGCCCCTTGCCCCCAAGACGGGCTTGGAAACGTGTAGACTGAAACCACCAGCCTCTCTAACCAGTGCAGACAGGGCTCCCTGCCCTCCTACACACATTCTCCTTGGCCTTGAAGGCAGAAAGAGCAGGGAGCCTCGGTCCTGCTTTGTATGAGTGGAAAAACCCAGGACGGGGAAGGGGCCTGCCAGGGCCACACCAAGTCAGGACAGAGCTGGGCAGAGCTCATGCTTCTGACCTCCCGGCCTCAGGTTCTCTCCTCCAAATCAGGGATGGAAGCAGGGGAGATGTGGGGTTATCAGCTTAGTTAGGGAACGCAGAAAGGAGGGGAAGCAGGAATCCGGGATGGAGCCAGTCCCTGGGGCGCTGGGAAAGAGGGCCCCTCCCTCCTGCCCCATACATCCATGGGTCTGGGCCTCTTTTCCTGACCTTTGCCCCCTGAGAAGGGGCCAGCAGGCTCCAGGTGCGGTCAGGACAGTGCAGGGAGTAGAGCTCGGGGGATGGGGCTGCCAGCTCCACATGGAATCGGAACCCCCCAAACACATAGAGGGAGTCGGTGGCCTCATGGTAGACGGCGGAGTGACCGTAGAGACCTGGTGAGGGGCAGGGTGACAGGCTGGGGGAGGGGCTGACAACACCACTGATCCCAGTGACCTCCCGGTCCCCCTGTTCAGTGACCACTGAGGCTGGAGGCCTGGGAGCCTCTCTCCACCCATCCCTCTCACTTGGGTTCGAACAGACAATCACTAGAGACTCTGGGAAAGAGAAGGGAGTCCTCAACTGGCAGGAAGTTCTACCAGGCTCTCGGGAGGGAGACAGGGCATCCAGAATGTCTAGGGGACAGCGATCAAAGAAAGGAAGTGAGATTGAGGAAGAAACCCTGAGGAGCAGGGAGCTCAGAGCCTGGGGGCGGGGGACGGTGGCCACATGTGGCCAGGAGTGGGCAGTTAATTATGGAGTCTGGGAAGGACAGACAGAGAACGTCAACATTCAAGAGGGGGTCCTGAGAATCTGCGTATGGGCAGGAAAGAGAGGGAAACAGGTGGCCACAGAGCACAGGAGTGGACGGAGAGCCCACAGGAAGCCTGGATGCCCGGGAGGTCCATGGGAGCTGTCCCCTCCCGGTCCCCAGCCCCACCTGTGGGGGGTGTCCCGCTCTGGGCTCCTGACACCCAGGTGCCGGTCGCCAGCTGGTACTCAAGCAGCTGCTGGTTGAAGCCATTTTCCGGGGAATAACCGCCCACCAGGAGCAGAGATAGGCCTCGGCGGGCAGTAAGGGTGTGACCAGCAACGGCTGGCAGCTCCACGGTCTGGGGGGCCTGAGGGATGGAGGGCCAAGGTCACCAATGGGGCTAGAGGTCAGGGGTCACCTTGTGGGTAGAAGCGATCCTCAGCCCCCCAGAGTCCTCCCTGAAGCACTAAGGAAGGAGTGACCCCCCAGGGGCCAGTCAGACCAGCCTGCGTCCTGGCAGGTACACAGTGAGCCCCTTGGCATTTCCACCTGCCCAAGCCTGGTGTGGCTTTGGGAAGTGTGGCTTTGGGAAGCCCTTGCTCCCCTGGCCTCTCTCTGCTGCTGAGTGAAGCTGTGTCCCAGCCCAGGACTGGCTCGAGACAACAGTGTGCCCCAGGATGGCTGAGGAAATTCAAGTCCAGGGCTTCTGTTTCCTCTGGGGGTGAAGCTGGCAGGAGCTACCACAGCTGTCTCTGTCAGGGCCCAGCAGAAGGGCTGGGGAGTGGGCTGGGGAGAGTTGCTCACCTTCTCCTGCCGCCATTGCAGGGTGGTGAGGTTGAGGACCCAGAAATCACGGGTGACACCCCCAGCGGTGAGTCCCCCCAGCAGATACATGGCACCACGGCCAGCAGGCACATATGCAGCTGCATGGAAGGAGCGGGGCGATGGGCCTGGGCCCCCATCCTCAGCTCCCGCCAGCATCTGTGTCCACCGCCGCTCACTCACTGAGTACCTGGGGCCAGGGTGCAAAAAAGCAGCCTCATTATAATCATCTCAGCATCTTTCAAGGTGACCCTGCCTGACAGATGTCCCTGCATCCCGTGGGGTGACCTTCCTATGACAATCCTCTCACCATTCCCTGGGGTAGCATCACCTAAATAAGTACTCTGGTCCCCAAGTGTCCCCGGGTGAGCCTCCTGTGACAACTGTCCCAGTATCCTTTGAGCTGTCCTTTACTTTAGAGGCTTTTCTGCACTCCTCTGAGGTGACTCTTAGCATCCCGAGGTGACCTGCTCTCATTCGTGAATCCCATCTGCCTAGGGCAGTCCTCACCTGTACAGGTTTCCCAGCAGCCCCTGGGGCAGGCCCAGGCCCCCAAACATCCACAAGGTGGCATCAGGTCCCTCCACCATGGTGTGGCCCAGGCGGTGCAGGAAGCGGCTGGCAGTGTCCTACGGGTGGGTGAGGACGTCAGGGATCAGGCTAGGGTCAGGACAAAGTGCCAGGCCTGGGTGTAGGGTGTAGGGGTGGTACCAGGAGTGGAGGTGGGAGAACGACCTGGGGGCAACCATCCCTAGACAGTGGGTACCCGCAACTCACGGCTGAGAGGCGGCTGTCCATGAGGGTCTCCCAGACCAGCTGCCCACCATCCAACTTGGTGGCGCAGTCAGGACCCCCGAAGCCTTCGGCACAGATGCACACACCCAGGCTCTGGGGGATGACAAGGGACTCAGGGGAGCCCTGATCACCAGCCCTGTCCCACCAGGCTTGACCTCTCCCACCTGTACCTGGTTACAAGTTCCTGCCCCAGTGTGGGCATTGCAGTTCTCAGGACACAGAGCCATCCGGCAGTGTGGGCCAGCCCAGCCTTGAGGACATCGGCAGAGCCCCGCACCTGCAGCACCGTCCTGGGGCACGCATTCCTGGGGGACTGGGCAGCTCCCAGGACCCCCTGACCCACAGCGGGCGGAGCCCACCGAAGCATTGAAGCCCCAGGATGAGGAGCCATTGGCCTCCCAGTGCAGCACCAGCAGCCCTGTGGGGAGAGAGGCCAGAGGCTGGTAGCAAAGCCACGCTCCTGCCCCATCCAACCCCAGATGCTGAGAAAACCCAGTGTGACTGGGCGGGGAAGGAAGGCACCATATTATTCATAATCATCGCCAGGATGAACCAGTCTGCACCCCCTCCCTCGGCCAACCCATCAAGATTGATCTTCAAGCCTAAATCTCTCACCAACTGATAGCTACCTCCTGAGCTGCTATCCAAGCCCAAGTCCCGTCTCACCTGGACACTGGTACCCATCCCCTACTGGTTCTCCTGGCTGCCTACACTCCTCCCCACTCATGGTGGCCCAGTGATCCTCAAAACGTGAATTGGGCCCTGTCCTCAGCAAGCTCCAAACCTTCTACAACTCCTACTGCCCTTACATAAGACTGGATCTCTTTAGAAAAGATAGTGATTTGGGGGCAGGTGGGACAGGAATTACTTGATATGTTATGATATATAAAATATGCCTCAATAAAGTTATATATATAGGCCGGGCATGGTGGCTTATGCCTGTAATCCCAGCACTTTGGGAGGCCAAGGTGGGCGAATCACTTGAGGTCAGGAGTTCAAGACCAGACTGTCCAACATGGTGAAACCCCATCTCTACTAAAAATACAAAAAGTAGCCAGGCATGGTGGCATATGCCTGTAATCCCAGTTACTTGGGAGGCTGAGGCAGGAGAATCGCTGGAGCCCGGGAGGCAGAAGTTGCAGTGAGTTGAGATTGCGCTACTACACTCCAGTCTAGCTGGAAAGAGTGAGTGGTGTGGAGTCCTCACACCAGCCACATTCTATGTGCCCCAGAGACATGTCTCATTCAGCCCTTCTCTCTGCAGACATAGCTCAGCCAACACAATCCTATTTTCCTCTCAACTAAGGACAATGAGGTCCAGAGATGGTGAGGGACTACATCACCCCACAAGCAGTGGCAGACCCAGGTCCTGCGCCCACTTCAGGTGATGAGTTCGGGGGCAAGGGATACATAGCCCAGGACTAAGAGGTCCCACTTCCCCAGCCCCCGTACCAGACAGGGCCTGAACAGTGAGGGGTCTGTCCCGTCGCTGGCCGCAGAAGGCAGCTATGAGGCTTCGGTCCGACTGGACAACACCAGTGTCCAGGAAGCGTGGGAATCCATCAAAGGCCAGGACGTAGCTCAGCTAGAGGGGTGCAGAATCGAGGATTAGGAGACAATGAGGATGAGAACGAGGGCACCTGGAGTCTGGGAGGAGAGGTTCAAGAGGGGAAGGCAATCTGAGACTGGGAAATGGGCTGTTTGAACATCCAGGGGAGACTGTCAAACTACGGCAGGGAGGCAACCACTCCCCTTCCTGTGTCCAAAGTAGACATGGCTCATCTATCAGGCACCTCTTGCATTAAGCCTCTTTCTCCACATGCAGCTCCTGGCAGTCAGTACCAATCAATCAGAGTTGGTGCACAAGGTGTAACAATTTACCATTCCTGGTCTGGGAATGGGGAGATTGAGGATCTGGAGAACTGGAGATGGGAGCTGAGGAAATCAGAAGCTATCTGGGAAGTGGGAGGGTCTGTCTGTGGGCCTAGGAACAAAGCACTGGGGATCTGAGGAGGAGTTTGGGTTTTGAAGGATTAAATAAACAAAAACAAACAAACAAACAAAAAAGCAACACTGGGGTCAGGGTCTGGGGATGCAGACTGGGTCAGGGGACATGGTTCTGGCTCATGGGCCTGAACCCTTGTTTCCTCAGTGCTCACCGTGCAGGGGGTGCTGCTGTCGGGGGAGAAGGTGAGGGTGAGTGGGGGACAGAGGGTCCCGGGAGCACAGGGCTGTAGTTCCTCAGTGGCTGAGACAACCCACACACAATAGGACAGGCCAGGCCCGGCTCTCGCAGCCCCGCCACCTGGAGGCAGCAGCCCCCCGACCCGGCGTGAGCCCAGTGCCACTGAGGACACATTGGTGAGGAGGGCTCGACCTCCACACTCCCGGAAGCAGGAACCACCGGCCCTGGGGAGATGGAGGAGAGCCAGTGTCAGACCAGTCCTGCCCCTCTCCACTGTATCCCCAAGCACACCCTACCTAGCCCTGGCTGGCCCGCTGGCTCACCGGGGATCCCCATAATAGCCTGGGGAGCAGAGCTGGCAGTGGGCACCCTCGGTGTGGTCCTGGCAGAAGCAGAGCCCACTGAGGTTGTCGCAGTGGCCACGGCGGGGGTCCCCGTGCCCATTGCACTGGCAGGGCCGGCAGCCCCTAGAGCCCGTGGCGTTGCCGAAGCTGCCGGGCCGGCATCGTTCGCAGTGCTCTCCCCATGTCCAGTCTGTGGAGGCCCCAGCAGGTGGGATAGAGTCAAGTCAAGGGTGGAAACAGGCCCAGGCCTACTGGGTCAGCTAAACCCTGACCCCACCCAGCTGCTTCAAAGGTAAGAAACCAAGGCTCAGATCAGGGTAAACAGCAAGTCCCAAGAGGGGGAAGTGAAGCCCAGCCAGAGTGATGGGTGGCACTGAAACCTGTTTGAGTCAGGAACAGGAATGGGGCAGGGGACCCAGAGCTGCATGAGGGGACACTGAGGCCTCCTCCAAGAAGAGCAAGCTGGAGCCCCAAGAAGGGAGGAGGCTCCCTGGGTCCAGGCTGGGGCCAGGACGAGGGCTGCTCACCCTGGCACTCGTCGCAGAAGCCAGGGCCCCGCTTGCGGCAGTGGCTGTGGAAGCTGCAGCCACAATCCCGGGAGCAGCGGGGTGCTGGGGGACCCGGGGCGGGTGTGGGCAGGGGCAGGTCTGATGTCCAGCCTAGGTCGCACACGCAGGTGAAGTCCGGGGGGCCGCTGCACACACCATGGCCACAGTCCTCCAAGCACCTGAGGGGCCGTGTTGGGGGTGGGGAAAGCGCCAGGCAGGCCCAGAGCCCCTAAAGCACCTCATCACCTCCACCCACCTCATGACACCATCAAAGCCACTGGCTGTTTCCATGGTTTTGCACTACGTGGGTGACCCTGTCTCCAAGGTAACTCCATGCATCACCACGCCTGTCTCTATAGCAACCACATAGCACCACTGTGAAAACCTCTTTCAACTACGTCCTCTGCCTCCATGGCAACGCTGAAGACTATGGCCCACAGCCTATGGGTGCCCTGTTTCCATGGTAACCAGGGTTACACTGGGGACCCTGTCACTCTAACGAGGACCTAGTCTGCAAGGTAAACCCCTGGCTAACTAGGGATGCTGGTTCCACAGGAAGGGACCCAGTGCCATGATGGCTTCCTCCCTCCACCTCCATGTGCCCCAGCCTGGGGCGACATCTCCATAGCAACCCCCACCTCACTCACGTGCGGTTGCAGTGTGAGATGCCATCACCCTGGTAGCCCCGCTGGCAGTGACACTCGTAGCTGAGGGGCGTGTTCAGGCAGGTCGCCCGCGGATGGCACCGGGCCAGGCCCAGGCGACACTCATCCACGTCGGGACAGCGGGCATATGCCCAGCGGGCAGGGAGGGCCACAGGAAGCCCCAGGCCCTCCCCCACCCACAGGGAGCAGTTACCCCCACCGAGGGGCCCTGAGAAGTCCCCCTGTAGGCACCTGTGGGGTGAGAGAGTGAAGAAGCAGGGGACAACATAGAAACAGGAGCCATACATAGAAACAATGACAGGGAGAGAGGAGGCCAATCGCAAGGAGAGGGACGAAAATATAGATTTGGAAAGAGGGACAGAGAAACCAGGAGAAGTCGAAGACAAAAACAATTTTGGAAGACAGAAGAGAGACATAGACGGAGATGCAGTGAAAAGGAGAGCAGAGACAGAAATAGACAAGGAGAAAGAAAACGAGTTGCAGAGACCCGGCAAAGGAGGAAAAATTGAGAAAAAAGAGCGGGAGGGTAAAATAAACAACAGAAAAACAATATGGAAAAGGGAAGGTGGCCATGGGATGGGGTCAGGGCAAGAGGGCAGAGAAGCAAAGAGGCTATTAGAATGACCAGTCATGGAGGAAGGACACAGCCGGGCACCCTGCCCACCTGCCCGCCTGGGCTCACCGTCCCAGTGTGGGGTTGTCCTCATTGCCACACCAGCCACACTCGTGGCTCTGCAGACACTCGTGGCAGGTCAGGAACCCATCGCAGCTCCGGCACCGTGGCTCCGAGTGCACACTGCAGGATGGCAGGGGTGGGGGTCAGAGCCCCGGCCCCTTGCCAGTGGGGATCTTCCTCTGTTAACCCTGCCCCAGGGACCGTACCTGTCATCCCAGCCTCGACAGCCCCCGTGTGGGTACCGAGCCAGGTAGGCGGCAAACAGGAAGCAGGTGTGGGTGGACTGGCACCAGGCGCACTGGCTCGAGTTGGCCAGGCAGTCCTCACAGGTCAGTCGCCTGGGGCGGGGAGCGGGTGGCCAGGTCACTCCACAGCCAGCCCACATCCGTGGGCACATCCACCCACCCACTCCCTGGACCCAGCCAGACTCACTGGTTGCAGAGTGGGGGACACTCGTCTGGACTCTTTATGGCACCCCGACCCCGGCCCCGCCGGCTGCATGCCGCGTCTCCTTTGCGGCTGGTGCTCTGATGCCACTCACAGAAGGGGTCCTGGGGGTCAGTTGGGCAGAGGAGTCAGAACCCCACTCAGCCATCTCCTTTGGGATCCCAGTGCCTATCCCACCCCCTGCCCCACCCTGCAGACTGTCCCTGCAAGGCCATCTCCCTCCCCAGCTGCCTGCATCTCTGGACCCCTCCCTTCAGCCACAGACACCCACAGATCTGCC